>NC_066585.1:140755848-141480014 GCF_024323335.1 Lathyrus oleraceus | reverse complement strand
AAACGTGTTTTCAAAAATCACCACAAGGCCAGAACAATACTTCTAAATGCTATATCATACAATGAATATGAAAAGATCACCAACAGAGAGACTGCCAAAGATATTCTTGACTCTCTGAAGATGACCCATGAAGGAAACTCCCAAGTCAAGGAGACGAAGGCTCTGGCACTTATCCAGAAGTATGAAGCCTTCAAGATGGAAGATGATGAAGCTATAGAAGCTATGTTTTCCAGATTTCAAACTCTTATTGCAGGTCTTAAAGTGCTAGACAAAGGATACACGACTGCAGATCATGTTAAGAAGATAGTCAGAAGTCTGCCAAAGAAATGGAGACCAATGGTTACTGCTCTGAAGTTATCAAAGGATCTGAACAATATCAGCCTTGAAGAACTTGTTAGTTCTCTCAGAAGCCATGAGATAGAACTAGAGGAGGATGAGCCTCAGAAAAGGAACAAGTCAGTGGCGCTGAAGTCCAGACCTGAAAGACGGAAGTCAGACAGAATCAAAGCTCTCCAGGCAGAAATTGCAGATACTGACGACTCTGAACCTGAAGACTCTGATGATGAAGAAGAACTGTCCTTACTAACCAGAAGAGTTAAGCAACTCTGGAAAAGAAGGAACAACAACAACTTCAGAAGATCAAGACCCAGAGGGGATCGATCAGAGTCAACTTCAAAAGGTAAACCTAATAAAGATATTACCTGTTTTGAATGTAAAGAAACAGGTCATTACAGAAATGAATGCCCCAAGCTGAAGAAAGACAACCCTAGAAAAGAAAGCTTCAAGAAGAATACCTTCAGAACAAAGAAAGGATTAATGGCCACCTGGGACGATAGTGAATCAGGATCATCAGAATCTGACTCTGATGAACAAGCCAACGTAGCACTTATGGCTACCACATCCAGCAGCTCAGATGAAGAATCTGAAGAGGTATTTTCTGAACTTTCTAGATCTGACTTAGAATCATGTTTATCAGAAACTCTTACCTCTCTTCAGAAATTAAAACAAAAAGTTAAAAGCATTAAAGGCCTTCTTAAAGCAAAATCTGAAGAATGTAGTAAACTTGAGACAACAATTCTAGCACAAGAAGATACTATCAGATCTTTAACGTTAGAAAGAGATGGAGCTAAAACAAAAAGCTTAGAATTAGAAGAAGCGTTGTCTCAAGCACCACAAACTTCAAATGAAATTATTTATAAATATGAAGAAGCCTTTCAAAATTTCTGAAGAATGGAATAGATAGGAGTATTATGGCATCCATGATTTATGGAGTAAGTCAGAATAATAAAAGGGGAATTGGGTATGATTCTGAGGAACATAAAACCTCTACCAGTAACCAAATTAAATCGCCTTTTTCATAATCATTACACACACACACAAGAACACAAATTTAAAAATGCTAGAAGACCCAAAGTTGTAAGAAACTCTGGGAAGACTAATCTGAAAGGACCCAAGAGATTCTGGGTACCGAAAGATAAGATCATCTATGTTGCAGATATCCTATGCAGCAAAGTTCAGACACCAATCATGGTACCTGGACTCTGGATGCTCGCGACATATGACGGGAAGAAAGTCTATGTTCCAAAGCCTGGAACTTAAAGACGCTGGATTTGTAGGCTTCGGAGGAGATCAGAAAGGAAGGATCAGAGGCTCCGGAACTATTGGTAATGGTACTCTTCCCTCTATATCTGATGTTCTTTATGTAGAAGGATTAATGCATAACTTGTTATCCATAAGTCAATTAAGTGATAACGGTTATGATGTAATCTTTAATCAAAAAACGTGTAAAGCCATTAGTCAGAACGATGGCTCTGTCCTTTTCACAGGCAAGAGGAAAAACAACATTTATAAAATAAATCTTTCTGATTTAAAAGATCAAAATGTTAAATGTTTAATGTCAGTTCACGAAGAGCAATGGGTATGGCATAGACGCTTAGGCCACATTAGCATGAGAAAACTTTCTCAGCTAACTAAACTTGAGTTAGTCAGAGCCCTGCCTAAACTGAAGTTTTCTTCAGATGCTCTGTGTGAAGCTTGTCAGAAAGGAAAGTTTTCAAAAACATCTTTTAAAAAGAAAAATGTTGTTTCTACCTCTAAGCCTCTGGAGCTTCTTCACATTGACTTATTTGGCCCTGTGAAAACAGCATCAGTCAATGGAAAGAAGTATGGACTAGTAATCGTTGATGATTACAGCCGCTGGACATGGGTAAAATTCCTAAAGCACAAGAGTGAGTCTCACTCTGTATTCACAAGTTTCTGTTCTAAAGTGCAAAAAGAATTTGACTCTAAAATTGTTAGAGTCAGAAGTGATCATGGTGGAGAATTTGAAAATAAAGATTTTGAAGAATTATTTGATTCTAATGGAATATCCCATGATTTCTCCTGCCCTAGAACTCCACAACAAAATGGAGTTGTAGAGAGGAAGAATAGGACACTCCAAGAAATGGCCAGAACCATGATCAATGAAACAAATGTAGCAAAGCACTTTTGGGCAGAAGCTGTAAATACAGCGTGTTATATTCAGAATAGAATCTCTATCAGACCTATTCTGGAAAAGACTCCCTATGAACTGTGTAAGGGAAGAAAGCCCAACATCTCATATTTTCATCCTTTTGGATGCATTTGTTTTATATTAAATACTAAAGAACATCTGAACAAGTTTGATTCCAAAGCACAGAAAGGTATTATGTTAGGATACTCAGAACGCTCTAAAGGCTATAGAGTATACAACACAGAAACCAAAATTGTGGAGGAATCAATTCATGTCAGATTTGATGATAAGCTTGACCCTGAAGAGTCAAAGCTAGTTGAAAAGTTTGCAGATTTAGAGATCACTCTCGTAGAATCTGAGAAAACTCCAGAAGCAACTGTCACTCCAGACTCTGAAGAAATTAAATCTCCAGAAATTCCAAGGAAAGTTAAAAGTCGTATTAACGTATCTGAAGATTTGATTTTGGGAAACAAAGATGAACCTGTTAGAACCAGATCTACCTTCAGAACTTCTGAAGATATTCCTCTGGGACTAGTGTCTCTGATTGAGCCTACGTCCTGTGATGAAGCTCTTCAAGATAACGATTGGGTGGCAGCTATGCAAGAAGAGTTAGATCAATTCTCCAAGAATGATGTCTGGGATCTCGTTCCTAAACCTAGAGGCACTCATGTCATTGGAACCAGATGGGTTTTCAGAAACAAACTGAACGAGAAAGGAGAAGTTGTCAGAAACAAGGCTCGACTGGTAGCTCAAGGTTATAGTCAACAAGAAGGTATTGATTATAATGAAACTTTTGCTCCAGTCGCGAGGTTAGAATCTATTCGTCTTCTTGTATCTTTTGCTATTAATCATTCTATCAAATTATACCAAATGGATGTCAAGAGTGCATTTCTTAATGGGTATATTTCAGAAGAAGTGTATGTCAATCAACCTCCAGGTTTTGAAAATTCAAACTTTCCAGAACATGTTTTTAAACTTAAGAAATCCTTATATGGACTTAAACAAGCTCCCAGAGCTTGGTATGAACGCTTAAGCAATTTTCTTCTGGAACAAAATTTTATCAGAGGGAAAGTTGACTCTACACTCTTCTGTAAAAACCTTAATAATGATCTCATGATATGCCAGATTTATGTTGATGATATTATTTTTGGTTCTGCTAATATCTCTGTTTGCAAAGAATTTTCTAAGTTGATGCAGGCTGAGTTTGAAATGAGTTTGATGCAAGAACTAAAGTTCTTTCTGGGAATTCAAATCAATCAAACTCCAGAAGTCAGGTACATTCATCAAAGCAAGTACATTAAAGACGTTCTGAAGAAGTTTGACATGACTGAATGCAACTCTGCAAAGACTCCCATGCATCCAACTTGCATTCTGGAAAAGGAAGAGGTAAGCAACAAGGTTTGTCAGAAGCTCTATCGAGGTATGATAGGCTCTCTTCTCTATCTGACTGCTACTCGTCCTGATATTCTCTTTAGTGTCTGTCTTTGTGCCAGATTCCAATCAGATCCTAGAGAATCTCATTTAACAGTTGTTAAGAGAATTCTTAAGTATCTGAAAGGAACTCCTAACCTGGGCCTGATGTATGAGAAAACATCAGAGTATAGGCTTTCTGGTTATTGTGATCCAGATTATGCAGGAGATAGAATAGAACGAAAAAGTACTTCTGGAAATTTCCAGCTTCTGGGAAACAATCTAATCTCCTGGGCTAGCAAAAGACAGTCAACTATCGCTCTATCAACTGCAGAAGCAGAATATATCTCAGCATCACTGTGCACAACTCAGATGCTCTGGATGAAGCATCAGCTAGAAGATCTTCAGATATTTGAGAGTAACATTCCTATCTTTTGTGATAATACTGCTGCTATTTGTTTAAGTAAGAATCCCATTCTACATTCCAGAGCCAAACACATAGAAATAAAACATCATTTTATCAGAGACTATGTTCAGAAAGGGATAGTAACTTTGAAGTTCATTGATACAGAACATCAATGGGCAGATATCTTTACTAAGCCTCTAGCTGAAGATAGATTTCTTTTTATCTTAGAAAATCTGAACATTAAAAATTGCCCTGAGTAAAATTTGGCTCTGAACATGTAAAATGAGACTCTGATAAAAACAAATACACTTCTGCCTCTGACTCTGATACTTCTACAAGTTAAGAAGATATCTGAGTTAGAAATCTTCAGAAACCAATCCTTTGGTATTCCTGAAGATCAGATACATCAACACGTGGAGCATTAAATGTCTAACCCTAGAACTTCTAGACAGCTGTCAATAGAAATCAAAGGTCAGAACGTTTGAAATCTCCTAGAGCAGTGTGCGTACTGTTGAGATTAAACATTCATTTATTAGCTGTAATCATTTTTCCCCCAAGCGTGCCTTTTTGAGTATTGTGTTTAACGCATTCTGAGGTGTCGTTTTGCATGTGTTTTACTTAGGGTATATAAACACTTTTCTCACATTTCACACACTTATCACTCTCACTCACTCTAAAACCCTAAACCCTTCTCTGCAAGTTCTCTGCAAGTTCTTCACCTTCTTCATCAATCTTCTTCATGGATGCTCAACAGCAAGAAGTTTTTAACTTCTCCCAACAGATGGAATCCAGTTCTAATCCCCAAACCTCAAACACTCAAACACCAACTGTTACAGGCGTCACCATAACCCCTGTTTATCAAGAACCCCACATTCTTGACCGAGAAAGCCACATAAACCTTTCAACTCCCTTTGAAGGTTTGGATGTTTTGTGTGAATCTTTGGTTGATTTTGACAACCTAAGTAGAAATGGCGTTGATCTTACCAAGGAACTTCGTCAACAAGGATGGGAAACCTACTTCAACAGGCTTTATGGTCCAATCTACCCTCTTCTGGTCAAGGAATTCTGGAGACATGCTGATGCAGATGACCAATTCATTGTCTCTTTTGTTCTAGGGGTAAAAATTGTCATCACTGAAGCGTCAATAGCCTCCTTGCTGAATATGGAGGAAAGTGGAGGAAAAAGGATTTACAACATTCCTCCCAGGTCTAAGCGCATCACTGAAGTTATCAACCCAACTATCTTCAAACCTAATGTTGAAGGAAACCCCTCTAAGAACAAGGAGCTACATCAGAACCTCCGAGTGTGGCTGAAGATAATTCTGGGAACAATCCATCACCGTCCAGCCTCTAACTCTTCAGATTATATCAATGCAGACCAGAAATGCATTCTGTACTGCATTCAGAAGGGTATCAAGATCAACCTCCCTACTCTCCTGTTCAGATATCTGAGGGATTCAGTCAGAGAGACCAGGAATAACATGAAGCCCAGATCCTACATTCCTCTGGGTAGATTGCTCTCTGACATCTTCATTGAGCATGGACTGGTAGACGCTCTGGAAAAGACCAGATGTATGGATGATCTGGCAATTGATGTAGGGAAGCCTCTGAATGCCAAAAACCTCAAGAGCATGGGAATCATCAAAGACATTAGAGTCAAGCCCACTCTGGATGTATCCTGGGAATCTCTAAAAGATCAGAGGAAGATGCCTCATGGCCTGGCCAGATTCTTCAAGAATGAGCCCAGAGACGCTGTTGCCCTCTATCTTCATCGTCTGCTGGAAGAAGGTGTTGATGTCTCTGATTTCAGCATCGATGACTGTCTGGATTCAGAAGAAGATCTAGTCAGATACAAGAGAGGTGTCTCTGAGAAACAGATAGCTGCTGAGGCAAGGAAAGCAAAGAAAGCCAGAATTGAAGGAGCTTCTGGAAGCGGATCTTCAGCTCCTCTGCAAATCTCAACTAGTAAGTCTATTCCTCCTGTTACTTCTGTACCTATGATGGCTTCTTCTCATCCTCTCACAACACCTCCCTTATATACTACCTCTGAAATACCACCCTCAATCACCAGAACCTCCCAACCTACACCAGTTCTAAACATAGCTAGAACCTTCATTCCTCCCTCTATACCTGCACAAACTCACCAAAGCCCTTCTTCTTCTTCATCATCCTCTATACCAGAATCACCTCCTTATGTTTCTCTCTCCTCTGACCCTGATTTTTCTGATCCTGAGTCCCCAACCATAGCCACTCTCTATGCCAACAGACTTGCCTCTCAACAACAAACTCTAACACAATCTGAAGTAACCTCACCACTCCAAACTTCACTTCCACCACAACAAACAACAACTCTCCCCTCTGAAACTCAACCATCTGATCCCTTCACTTCTAATATCACTCCACCAATTATTCCCGCTGTACCTGGACCAGACTCTGACCCATTAGACCTAAATCCACTTTATGCTTCATCCCCCAGTCTTCAACCAGAAGCAGATTCTGAACTTCAACCAGAAGCAGAATCTGAACCTCAAACTCTAAATCTTAGCCCTCCAAACTCTCCACCTCATTCACCTGAACCTGAACCTGAACTTACCATACCTACCCTTGAGGAAGCCATCAGGCAGGTAGCAGAAGCTTCAATCCAGAAGATCAAGTCTCTGGCTAACAACTCTGAAGTCAGTGATGATCCTAAATCTGTTAGGACACACTGGAACAGAGTCATTGGTTGGATGACCTCTGAGTCTTATAGGCTGAAGAGTGTCTCTGAACAAGTCAGAAATGGCTACATCAGAGATGCTGAGGAAAGACTCCAGGAGAGATTAGCTAGAGAGGCTGAAGCCAGAAGGCTTGAGGAAGAAAGGTTGGCTAAGGAAGCTGAAGAAGAAGCAAAGAGACTAGAGGAAGAAAGACTGGCAAAAGAAGCAGAAATCCTAAGGCAACAAGAAGCTGAAGCTAAGGCTCTGGCAGATGCAGAAGCTCAAGCTGCTGCAGAAGCTGAAGCCCAGCAGGCTCTGACTCAGGGGGAGTCTTCAACTGCTGTTCCCATGATTCTTCAGACTCTGAAGGACCTTAAGGAAGATCAGAATATCCTCCGAGACAGAATGGACAAGCAAGATACGGTCAATGAGAACATCCAGAAGATGCTTGCCATGATCTTGCAGAAATTGCCTCAGAACCCTTAGGCACTTAGGATTTTATGTTTTTACTTGCCTTTTGTTTTCTTTTTGCTTCTGTCTTCTTTTTGGATCTAATGTTTTGCTCTTGATCTTTTTGAATCTGATGTTTTATGTTTCTCTTTTAATGAAGTGTTTTTCTCTTTAATTCAATTTTTATTACTATGTCTTTTTGATTCTGACAAAAAGGGGGAGAAATCATTAAATAGCTCTGATGAAAATTGTCTAAAAACCTTAAGCACTCTGCAACAATTGTAGAAATAGCTCTGATAAAAACAGCTCTGATTAAATAGCTCTGATTAAATAGCTCTGATTAAATAGCTCTAACATCAAATTTAAGAAATTGCAGAAAGTTTTCAGAAATCTCATTACTTGGAAAGCTCTGGTAAGAACTTCTGAACTCCCTAGCACTAACTCAGGGGGAGCTTCTGTCTATCTGATCTTATTTATTTCATGTTTCATCTGCTATTTTAAGTTGTTTTGTCATCATCAAAAAGGGGAAGATTGTAAGAACAAAAATTGTTCTACAACAGATTCCTTGATTTTGATGATAACAAAGGATGAAACCAAAAATGGCACCCTAACGAAAAGTTTCTAAGTGTGCAGGGTTCTAAAGAAAGAAGTAATAAATCTGATGATGTCATCAGATGCACAACAAGATCAGATACAAATTATCAAGTATCAGAAGCATCTAAAGTAGAATCTTGTTCAAGAAAGTCTAGAAGCTCTGACTCTGGACAAAACTGCAAGTATCAGAAGCATCTGAACATGAAGTAAAGTCTAGAAGCTCTGACTCTGAACAACGCCCTCTGAAGAATCTATTTGGATCAACATCAGAAGCAAGATTCCAAGTTTCTCCAGTTACACAAATACTCTGATTATGGATTTGCTAATCATGAAAGAGTAACGTTGAAGACAAGTAAAGATTTTCAATTGGATTTCCTGATTAAGAAAGAGACGTTAATCTCCGCTTCCAAGAGAAAAGATACTACTTGTGGTAAGTAGTCACTTCAAAGATGAAAAGTTAAACTGCAGAAGCTATTTAAGTGATGGAGTAAACTCAGTTTAATATCCACCAGATTCAACTCTACTCCAACTCATATATAAATAGAGATGCAATCAACATTCAGTAACAAGAAATCAACTAGCCAAAACTATACTGAATTATTTCACGCTCAAGAAAATCATCGTTGCTCTCAAAGAATTTCACTAAGCTTTTGCTTATTAAGTGAAAAATCTGTTCTTAAGTTTGTAATACTTGCTTTCCTAGAAGCACTCTAGATTACATATCTTGTATCTTTTATTTGTTTGATTTCCTCAAGTGACCTTGTGTAGTCTGTAGACTTGAGAAGACTAAGAGATTTTCTTCTCTCTTAGGTGTTGTTTGTAATCTTTCAAGATTAGTGGATTAAGTCCTTGTTGAAGGCGAAATCACCTTGGCCGGGTGGACTGGAGTAGCTTTGTATTATAAGCGAACCAGTATAAAATCATTGTGTGATTTTCATTTTGGAAAAGCGCTTATTTTTCAAACAATTCAAACCCCCCCTTTCTTGTTTTTCTCACCTTCAAGCCTTTGATAAGAAGGTCAAGCCTCGTGGGTTTCGAGAGGATGACCTTGTGCTCAAAAAAGTCTTGTCTTTCGCTCCCGATTCCAGCGGCAAGTGGACTCCAAACTATGAAGGTCCATATGTTGTCAAGAGAGCCTTTTCAGGCGGTGCTTTGATACTTACAACTATGGATGGGGAGGATTTCACTCGTCCTGTGAATTCAGATGCAGTCAAGAAATACTTCGCCTAAAATAAAAACAGAATAGCTCGCTAAGTTGAAAACCTGAAAGGGCGACTTAGGCAAAAATGAGCGTCTCGATGGATTGAAAACCTGAAAGGGCGATCCAGGCAAAAGTTAGAGACATAAAAAATGAATATGTATCTCGCTGGATTGAGTACCTCATCGTGGGGCAATCTAGGCAAAAATAAGGAATTTGGCAAGTAACTGCGTCCTGACAAGACACTGTTCTACAAACTGTCATCCGTCAGAGATTCTCGCTCAGTCATCATCAACTGAAGCTTCAAATACATCGGATTCAGAATTGGTGGAGAAATGGTCATTATGTTCAATGTAGCCCTTTTCCAATATATATCACCAATTTCAAATTTGTAAAGATCTATGGGGTTTTGCCATTTGCAGACTACCATTCCATCAAATAAATTTGAGCCTTTATCCAATTATTTGCACTCTTATTTGTTTCTACTCAACCAATGTTTTGCATGTTTTAATTGAGGAATATCATTGTTTTTAAAATAAATAAACTTTTCATAACTTGTTTTTTAAAAAAGTGAACATTCACGATGATGAAAGGATATTGGGATGTCCTCAGTGCTCTCCCAAAGATGCTATGATTCTCAACAGGGTAAGACATTTGTTCATATTCCTGGCATGTTTGTATCCTCTTCCTCCGGAGCCCTTTTTTTGTTTCCTCTCCCAAGCAAAGTGTGTGTTAAGGATATGCAGTCTCCTTCCTCCTCAGCAGGTGAGCTCTTGGTTCGGTTGACCCTTGGAAACTTCTGATTGGCAGTTGTATCCCCACGAAGATCCATCACCCCTTTTGATAATTTCCCTGGCGGAGTGGCTTTCCCAGCGGAACTTATCTGTGCCATGATCTTGTTCCCGGTTTGAATGGTTGTGTTTTCTCCTGCAGAGATCTTTGTTCCTGATCCTTGACAGATAGGATGTTCTCCTTTGAGCCTGGCTTTCTCTCCTGAGATGTAGTACCGGATGTTTACTCAATCGATCGGTGGACTTGTTTGTGTTAGATATGTCTGTTCTGTCAGCATTCATTATACATAAACCATACATACATGCATAATTTTAACATTCAGATATTCATGTTGCATCCTTTGCCATATATCTTTGTCTGTTATCTTCTGTTAGTTGGAAATATACTCCCAAGCATATGTCTGTGTCTGATCTCCCCATGTAGAGTCAGCCCCATAAGCAGAAAATGTTTATCCTTTCTTCCATATTCCCCACCGAGTTATGTCCTCGTGGATGATGGTTGTTTCTGTCTTCCTCCCCAACACATATATTGGGATGGAACTTCCTATTGAGTTATATTCTCATAGGGACAAGTCTTGTTTCATCATTGCTTCTCTGGTTTGATCCCAGATTGGTTTCTTGTGTCCGCTCTCCGCGCTCCCCCGTAGCTTAGATGAATAGTTGCTCATTAACCAGCAATTATCCATCCTTTCCCCGGCGGAGTCTGTGGCCTTCTACCCTCATACCGGTAGTTATAAGTCCCATTTCTTTGGTTTTCTACCCTCATACCGGTAGTTATAAACCCTATTTTTATCCCCTTGGCAGAGTTAGCCTTTTATTCATCCTAACCGATGACGGTTACTTTTCCGTGGTTTTCTACCCAGTATTTGGTAGATGTAATCCCCTCCTTGACGGTTATCATTGTCCAATATTCGGTATTGATAGTCCTACACCCTTTTGAGTATATCTCCCGGATCATTGCCTTCGTCAATGTATCCTCAGCGAGTCATCTTTCATGTGCCGTTTGTCGGTAATGATCGTTTCTCCCTTTGATTGGTCATTGTTTTGTACCTGGTTTTCGGTATCTCCGATGTCCTTTCTTTTTGGTCGATTTATCCTTCATTAACCCAGTAACCGGTGGTGGATAATCTTCCATGCGAGTATGTTATCTACATTCTGACGGTAATAAATAATATATCTCATGCACTCTTCGGTCGAAGTCCTTGATCTTCCCCAGTCGAGTAAGATTCGTATCCCCTTTGTGGAATCGAATGTCCATCCTATAGTCGAGTTTGCTGTTAGCCCTCTTTTGGATGATGAGTGTCTTGGAAATATTCCCCAATTCACGCCCTGTTCGGTCACCTATTATATGCCCAGTAATCGGTATCCCTGGTGTTCCTTCCTCTCTGCTCCCTATTATGACTTTTGTCCCTCTGTGGAGTCAGATTTTCCTGAGTTGAAATATACCTTTAGGTTTTCCTTAGATGATTTTGGGATGTTTGATATCTCTCACCCTTATACCGGTCTTAGATAGTCATTCTCCCCGAGCATGTTGTTCTCTCACCCTTATACCGGTGTTTTGATCACATGTCTCCTTGAGCTTATTACCTAGTAGCCGGTAATACCTCATTCTGTTGCTTCCCCAGAGGAATCCTGTTTGGATGTTCCCCAGAGAGGTCCTTTAGTGGATTCTCCCCATCTGAGCCCGGACTTTCGTCCGATGTGTCCCTTGGTGGATAATTCCGCTGTATTGGCATATTCCCCAACGCATGCACCTTTGAGTCAGCTCGGGTCTCTCCGTTGATTTATTCTTTTGGAAGTCTGCTCCCCAAGTTTTGAGTCGTGCCCTGCTCACGCAATTTATCCCCTTTTCTATCCCCATAAGAGTCCCAGGGTCTCTGTCCCATTGAGTGTGTCACTCATATGGACTGTTAGTTCCTCCTGATTTCTTTTCCTCTTTGTGGACACATATCTCCACAAAGTACTACCTTTTTGCATACATACATTTGCATCATGAGGTCTCTTAGGGACCAAAATTCGTCTCTTTGTTATTATTTAAGCCCATTCTACCTCGTCGAGACAAAGATTTCAACCTTCACTTCTCCGGCTAGAATGACCTTAAATAGGGGCATTTGTAAGACCCTAATTTTGACCCTAAGATCCCTCATGGCATCATAACATTGCATTTGCATAGCCTCAAGGATCTTGAGCATCTTGGTTCCCCTTGCCTGTGGGTGGGACCTATTGTGAGTGGTTTGAGATCACCAAGCATGCTTGAATTGTATATCATTGCGTTTCCCATTTTATTTATTAACCAAAAGCACAAAAATATGTCACTAACATTTCTTGTTTGTAGCTTGAGCAATCACAAGGTCTAAAAGCTTCTAGGAGATCCTTTGTGCACTAAAAAGGTCAAGAGGAGATGAAAGCAAGCATGGCAATGATTCCCAAATCTCTCATCCATCAAATATGCCTCCCTAGTATCTCAATTCATCATTTTGATCAAAGCAAGTCAAGGGGTTTGAGGTTTGTTTCCCAAGGAAACCCTAATTCATTTGATCATCAATAATGCCTTGCTCATGAAGCAACCTCAGCCCATGACCAAATACCATCAAGGGAAGTTCTTTAATTCATCATTTCATGCACATTTGAACTTATTTAAGTGTACTCAATCATCAATTCATCAAGATATGAGTTGTGGACTTGAGAAGTTGATCAGTCAATTCATCTGACTATTTTGAAATGCACTGAGACCTAACTTTTTATGTGTTGGTCAAATGAAGATGATCCCAAGAGCAAATATGTTCTTAAGAACAATATGAATAACTTTCATGTTCATCAAAATTTGATTTGAAGCTTTTAAAGTCATCTTCCATTCCAAGACATTATAGGTCATTTTGATTGAAACCCTAATTTTGGGTCAACTTCCCAAGAACATAACTCATTCATTTTTTATGATTTTGAGGTGGAACCAAATTCATTGGAAAGCTTATTATGTCTAAGTCAAATGTTATGTTGCGCAAAATTTCAAAATCTCAAAAGAAATACATGTGATAATGCAAAACATTATAGGTCACTTTGGGCCAAATGCATTGAAATGGAAAAAAGTCCAACTTCAAGTGCCTATAACTTCTTCATCAAAAATCCAAATGATGCAAACTTTAAGTCCAAATTGATTTTCTTGAAAATATCTACAACTTTCATGTTGAAGGTTTTATCATTTGGAGCTTGCATCATTGAGACAAAAGGGCTTGAACATTGGCCAAAATTGGAAACTTCACTTATGCATGTTTTGCACCTTACACTTTAAACTCAAAATTCACTAATTTCCAAGGCCCAATTGAAATTTCGATCAACATATCATTTGTTCCTTATGAAACAAGCTTTCTAACCATTATTCATGAGGTAGCATTTGGAGTTTGGAAGCACCATTTTCGAAGGCACGAAGATTGAATGCATTTTGTGAAATTCAATTCAAATTGCCATGCATGAGCTGTTTACACTTCTTGTACACGACCATTTGCAATTCATATGAGCTCAGCAGGTCATTCCAATCTTCATTGGACCTTCCACATGATCACACAAGCCCATGCAAAGAGAAATCCATTTGCCATGCACACGAGTAAAGTCATGCACTCAGCCATTTCCAGCTATAAATACATGTGCTATGCTTCATAATTAACCAACCTAAGGGCGCCTGAAATGCTGCAAGAGTGAATCCCCAACCATACTAAAGGAACTAAGTTCATCTTTCTTCAAAAACTTAGATCTGAAATTCAATTGCATTTGGTTGAATTCTCATATCTAAAGTTCCTAAACCTTTATCATTTGATCCATTGAAGTTCTGTTTTGCAAAAGGAACCAAGGAAAGGGACTCAAATCTTCATAATCCAAAGGTGTGGATCAACTGGTTTTTGTTTCGAATCTCTTTGTTCTTTGATCTATAGGCGTGATATTGTGTTGTCTGAAGTCCTCTCTATAGAGGCATCATTGTTGTATGCTTAATTTTTGAAATCGAGCAAGTTCATGATGAACACCATCAATCTTCCATCTCTGATTTCTCTCTTAATAGGAATCTAGAGTGGAAGTGAGTGGTATAGGAGTGATGTACATCACTTCACCTTTCGAACGGTGCCTAGATCGTCCATTTTAATGAACATTTGAATCTCTGCATTTTTTGAGCTTCGCCGGAGTTCACCGGAGAAGACGGTGGCGCTGGCCACTGTCTCATTGCCAGATTGCATGTGAACCGTTTGATCTCTTTCACAGATTGAATCATGGCCCTTGTTTGTTATGACTTTTTTAAATGCATTGTGTGACGCGTTTGACTAAGACGTTTGGTAGGAGCGCGCTTGAGATCCATCTGGTCAGCCAAGTCAACTAATGAACTGGATCCAACGCCTCTCCTTTTTTCTGATTTTTCTAATTTCCATTTTATTTCTTTTATTTCATTTTATTTCAAAAATTCATAACTCTTTCATTTTAATTCCAAAAAATATGGGACCAACTGCATTATTTCTCTTTTTAATTCAAGTTTCTAAAAATGATTTTTAATATTTTTTATTTCATCATTTGCTATTTTTTAATAATTTTCTCTTTTCTGGTTGTTTTTAATTCATTTTAAATAGTTTTTGATATTCAAAAAATACAAAAATATTTTCTTAACCTATTTGAATGATGATGGATCTATGAAAAATATTCTCATCAATTTATTAATTGATTTGAGATTTATTTGAGATTTTAGTTCAATTAGATTATTTTTATTCATTTTTAATTGATTAAAAATAGTTTCTGACTTTTAAAAATGCTAAAAAAAATTGTCAAATTTTGTTTGACCATGTTGAACTTGGGATAATTCACTTGGACTTTTTAAAGTTGATTTGAAGTGAATTTGAAGTTTGACCTTTCTTTAATATTTTAATTCAAGTTTATTTTCAAATATTGAAATGCCAAAAATACTTTGTTTATTTCTTGACTTCAATCTTCATCTCACTTCTGTTTTTGATTGTTTGACCATGACCCTCAATGTTTTTGGTCAACTCTTAATAGATTGGTACATTTCATTCCATGCACTTTAATTCTTCATCTCCATTATTCATCATCTTCTTCTTCTTCTTCTTTTCTTTTGGATCAATGAGTTAAAGGTTGATAAGTTAGCATTGATTAGGGAGGTTTAATCTTCCTTGATTCAAATCTAATTCATCTTGATCAAATGATCAAGTGAATGGCTTTGCATTAAGGATAGATTTCTTCTTAAATCATGCAAAGGACTTAAACCAATACAAGATCATTTATCTTCCTCCTTTTGGCATGGCAAGTTGTTGGAACTTGGTTCACTAATCAAGACTTCTAACTTGTGTTGTTTCCTACATTATTATTGATCGGCCTCAAATAGTTGTGACTTCTACATAAGTCCAATTACGATTGCTTAACATAGCGCTAAATTTGCCTTATGGCACACTAACTACTAACACTAACCATTAACAATTAACATTTAATTCTTGCTCTTTACTTTTATGCAATTTACTATTCGTGCACATATTATTCATTTGCTTTTTCCTTTGCTCATTTGAGCACATGTTTATGTTAATGCAATTTGCCTTTTGCTCGCTTGAGCACATAATTGTGTATATACTCTTGTGCTTGTGTTTTGTTTTGATTGTTGTGGACCAAATGCAAAGAAGTGGACAAAATAGACTTCGACTTTAGGACTTTCCCTATGCAAATCTGGAGTCAAAGAGAAACTAGGCATTGAGCCTTTAGAGTGCTATAAAATTCAAAGAGCAACTAGGCATTGGGCCTTTAGAATGCTATAAATATTGAAGAGAACTTTGAAATGATCAATCTCTAAAACTCCTTCTTGGTCATTCTTGATTGTTTGATGGAACTTTTTAATGTGTGTGTTCTTGTGCTAGGGATTCCAACATTGAGCCTAAGTGAGGAACCATTGCCATGAGCTTCCAAGAGAGAGAGATCTAAGAGCCATTGAGGAACTTTCCAAGAGCTAAATTGATTGTTGATTGCTTGAGCTTACTATTATTTTGCTTGCATATTCCAAAGGATGGGAGCTACTTGGATCATCAATATGATCTCAAGAGAGGAACTCCATTTGTGGTCTTGTTCTCTTACCCCTTACCTCTTGTATGATTAGGACTTTAGCCATTCTTCTTCTTCCCTCCACTCTAACCCAAGCCAAAACTTTTGTGCAAACATTTAACATTTGTTTTCAAACATTAGAAACCTAAGCCTTATGCTTTTTATTTTCAAAACTTTCTTTTCATAACACTTATTTGGAATTGAATCTTTAAATCAACTTTGACCATATTTTGTAAATACCTTTCATTGGTAAATATAACTCATTCAAATGTCTTTTTGTGGTTCCAATGGCCACTTTCTTAATCAAAATTTTTCATAACCTTTAGCTATTAGGTTTGAATTATCCTTGAGGTAGATGTAATACTCACCTATATCCTTAGTGATGGACAATGAGTCTTCCATGCTTATTATAGGGTTAACCCCTCACTAGCATGTTGAAGCTATCCTCACATGGTGGATTTGTGGTTTTTAGGTTGAGTTTTCTCCCTTGGATAACAAAAGACCTTAAGGCTTTTGGACCAATCAATTCACCCACTCATTTTGAGATTTTTACCCCGAACTACGAGGTTTTGATCCTAATCTTTTTTAAGATGGTACGTAGGCAATGGGTTTATCCATCCAAACAAAAAAAATGTAAATAAACTTGTACATTCTCTTCTCATCTCTTCAATCATGTTTGCACAAACAAATTTTCACAAAATACCAACCTTACAACAAATGTGAAAAGGGCTCCCTAGGAGTACCTAGGATGTTTTGGGTGCTTAAAACCTTCCCATTGCATAACCAACCCCCTTACCCCGATCTCTGACATTTTTACTAGTTTTTGATTCGATAAAACTTTTAGGTTTTTGTTCGCTTTCTAACCATTCCTTTGGATAAATAGAAGTGCGATGGCGACTCGACTTGTATGGTTTACCTTGGATTTAGTCAATATCTCTAATGGTAACGAATACCCCGCTACAGTTTGTAAACATCATTTTTGTACCAAATACATATGCACACAAAAAGGGCTCCCTAGGAGTACCTAGGACACTTTGGGTGCTAACATCTTCCCTCTGTGTAACCAACCCCCTTACATGTAATCTCTGACATTTTATTAGTATTGATTTGAAAACTTCTTACTTTTGTGTTTTGTTCGTACTTTTTCCCTTTTCCCTTGGAAATAATAAAAGCGAGGTGGCGACTCTTGTTATTTGATGTCTAGCTTATCCATAGATTAATGATCATGAATTTACCACTACACACACAAGGCTTACTCTTATGCTACCTTATAATGAGACCCTTTACTTTCTTGGTTGGTTACTTTGTATATTTTTATCCGTCACCAATTTCATAATAAAATCAACAAACCCTTGATTCAACGTCAAACGGCATTTTCATAATCAAATTCAAAACACAATAAAATCACGATTAGTATTATGCACCGCGAGCCTTAAGTGGTGGGAATGAGTAAGAATGGAGCTTTCCTACCCTTACTCTGATTATTTTGGACATAAGACGCTTGGCTTGTTTGTCTAGAATTTTTACCTCCACCCATAGACTTTAGTGCAATCCATTTACAAACTTTTTTATAAACCCTTCTTCAAGGTAAAATAAATATCAACCCATCAATATTCATTTTTATGCCTTAGGGAATCACTATGAAAACCCTTTTTCAAGGTAAAATCAACCAACACACAAACATTTTCTACTCTGAACTATGGAGCTCTGATTCTTCATCACTTGATAAATGATACGTAGGCACAAGGGCCACAATCCTTGGCAAGCATAATAATAAAAAACCCAAAATCCCATTTCTTTCACACTCTTTTGAAAATATAAAATAAAATAAAGTAGAAATAAGCGAGATAAATACCCACGCACGCAGATAACCTTAATGGTTCCCATGGAGTACGTTGGACGTGAGGGGTGCTAATACTTTCCCCTTGCATAATTGATTTCCAAACCAATATTGGTTGTGAGACTGATTCTTTATCCGTAATTACACTTCATATGTGCACCTCTTTTCTTCGAGGATTTTATCGACTATTTTCCGTCTCCTCTCCCATAGAGGAAATCAAATAAAATTCGATGGAGAATATTCTTTTTTTCTCTTTCTCTCTCTCCTTTGAGAGAGGGCATTATTTTGTTTAGTCTGTCCAGTTCCGTATATCGTTCTCTCTTTAAAAAAAAACCCGGTTGCGACAGCTGGCGACTCTCTAGGGATCGAACCTAGAATCTCTGGTTGTGAGACCGATTCTTTATCCGTATTTTCACTTCCTGTGTGCACCTCTTTTCTTTGAGGGTTTTATCGATTATTTTCCCTCTCCTCTCCCATAGAGGAAATCAAATAAAATTCGGTGGCGACTCTTCTATTTTTCTCTTGCACTCTCTCTTTTGAGAGAGGGAATTCTTTTGTTCAGTCCATCCAGTTTCATATACCGATATCTCTTTTTAAAAAACCCTGGTCGCGACTAACGTGAATTAAAGTTACAAGTAAGACTTAGATATTTGTCCCCTTTCTTTAATGTATAAGTTTATGAAGTTGTAGAGATACACCATAAGATCACTTTCTGACCTTTCCTGGCACGACATAACATATAATGTAGACACATTTGACAATTTATATTTATGAATCATTGTCCAACATTCTCTCCAATATTGAACTCATTTACTCTCTTTAAATTGTTCTTAACATTGTTTTCTATCAAATTGAACCTATGACAACTATAAATTAATTTTAATCATGCCCATTCTTATTTACAAAAGATAGTTTTACAAAATCAACCTAAGTTATTTTCCACTCCTTGTGGGTTTAACATCCTTATTATTCTATCACTTGCTACTTTAAACATACATGTATACTTGCATGTAACATCATACATTTTCAAGTAACAAAAAGATTCCTTAAAATATTTTTAAACTCTAATTTAGAAAACAATTTTGTTTTAAACCAAAGTTTTTCAAACCCCCGACACTCACCCACTCTTGTGTATGGAGTTATATGTTCAACAATCCTTGATAATATCTGTATGGACATTGATGCAAGCATGAATATGAAAATAGTCGCCCAATAAGGTATGTCGCATACATCAATCTGTTTGGTTTTTATATTTACAACACTCTTAAGAGAAATCTTCATCAGTCTTATTGTTCAAGGCTTGTTGGTTTATCTGATGTGATCAAGTGGAGGTGCTTGAAGATCAAGGTGTCATTTGTTGAGATGATCAAGATATAATATATCAAATATCTATTATTTTCATCATGTTATGATCAAGTTGTGTTTCTTATCAATCAAGATGTCAAATCCAATTTGTGAAAGACATCACCTTATGTTAAGCGACATTCAGTGAAGTTAATGAAGATCTTTCATGAAGCAGTATGTCTGATGATGGTGTATATCTTGAAGATTTATTTCAAGCTTAATTATAATAATATTCAAGGTTCTAGTGAAGTGATAAATTTAAAGATAATATGGAAAGGAACCAGAAGCTTCAGAGTTATGAAAGGAAGGAAGTGTGAAATCTTATCGAGCCTGTGTCGAGTGATCAGTGTATGTAAATGTATATGGATAACTCCTAACTTTATAAAGGAAAATCATACACACACTTTAAAATTTTAAAATCATATCTCCTTTCATGAAAATCACATGAAAATGCTTTTGTGTCGAATTAATTGGCTAAGAACTCAAAAATTTCTTTATAAAGGCTTTTTACATTGTATAATTGATTATTCCTAAAGTTATGCGGTTAAATCACACACACTAAAACTTGTTTTTAAGCCTATTTTTCTTAAATAATTATTCCTAAAAATGTTTTGAAGTCGTATCAGTTGAATCAAGAACTATTACAAAAAAAAATTCAAAAAAAATTATATTGTCCAATCAATTGACATTCATACCCAATCGATTGGGTTAGTGCAAAAACAATCCTTAAATGTTTGGGACATTGTCTTGATGAATGAAAACGGCTATATTCCTTTGTTTCCTTTTAAAATATCCTAAATACTTACGTTTACGCCTACCGATCGATTGGTGCATGATGACAATCGATTGACACATTAATTTTGGCCTAAATTTTTTTCCTTTTTTGTGCCAACCTCTAGCCTATAAATAGAGGTCATTCCCTTCACATGAGCTTAAATATCTCACTCCTCACTCTCCCCCCCCCCCTCTCTCTCTCTTTCTAAAGATCATTTTATTTACTTTTTCTCAGTTGAATATAGCCTTAGCGCTTCGAGAAAGTTCTTTTGTTTAATGAGGCATTTCCTGTAATTCGGGAAAGGGATTTATTGTAAATTCACCAAGGAATATTTTATATTTCTTGGGCATTTTATCCATAAGGGATTGTTTGTTTAGGTTAAAATTTAAACTCGTTAAAAGTTATGGTTTGGTGATTTAGATTTTGAGTCATCATTTCGGTTTGTAAGTTAAGCCCAATCAAAAGCTTTCTTTGGTTCGAGATCATCCTGGTTCAAAATCTCAACTTGGTTTATGGTTATACTGGTAAAAAACTTGGTTAGGTTCATAAGCTCGGCCAAGTCAAAATATTTCTTTGGTTCAAGATAAGCATGGTTTAAAATCTCAGTGGTTCGTGGTCAGCCTGGTTAATACCTCAGTTCAGTTTATGAGTTCAACACCGTTGAATAGATCACCTTAGTTTGAGATAAGCCTGTGGAAAATCTAAGTTTATATTATGGACTAACCGCTTCAAATTGCTGTTTGGAAGGAAGACTAACCGCTTCTCTCCGGTGTTCGCTGTTTGGTTTGAAGTAAGTCTGAAACTTCATTTTTCCTTCGCTAAGGTGGTTCGAGAGTTCAAAGCTCTTAAGAAATATTTGATACTCTCAAGATTAAGTATTTGGGAGAGGATTAGGTAACTTCATTGCGAAAGAACCTCAATAACTCATGGTGTTACTTCTCTTACCCTTAACTTTTTATTTTCTACTTAATTATCCTTTTGCTGCTAATTTGTTAAAACGTGTTCAAAATATTTTCAAACTCTAAAAAATAATTGTAAATTTTTTTTAAACTATTATTTTTCTAAAATATACAATTCACCAACTTCTTGTGTATGGAGTCACATGTCCAAAAAATGGAATCAGAGCATATCTCATGTTCAAGGACTTATTATCTCAGGAGGAAGATGACTTCTAACACACTTTTAAACAAGAGATCTTTGCTAAACACAACTCCACGTTTAATGGGGCTAGGTTTGAAATATGAAAATCTAGATTTAGAATCATTATTCAAAGAATAAATATTGAATTGTGGTAAACTTTAATCAACAATCATTTTATCCATAATTACCAAGAAAATGGAGAAGTAGTACAGAAACCCGAATTCCTTTGGATCATAGAGGAAAAGAGAAATTTTGAAATTGATTTCAAAACCAATAATTTTCTAGTAATTTCCCTAGATGACATTAAACTTCTTTATGTTTCTTGTAAACCCACCAAGGAAATGGGGGATACTCTTGAAATGATATATCGAGTTTCTCCAAGTATCAAACAAGAGGAAATGAACACATGAGGCAAAAAAGTTGAAGGTATCTTTCATAAATGTTTTCCCAAATTAAGAAGTTAAGAATTAGAAACTCAGTCCAATCCTTAAATTAAGAGATGGAATATTCACGAATTTGAGGATAAATCAAAGAAGGATGAAAATATAATTAATTGAATGAACTAGTTCAATTACTCAAAGATGAAGGTATGAGCTCAAAGACTGAAGAATCATCAACTTTATCAAACTCCTATCAAACAAGTCCCATGGATTCCTTCAAAAGAACATACTCAATAGTTGAAATATCTTTAGAAGATTCAACATCAAATGAAGGAACCTCATTTTTAAGAGGATGTGAAGAAGAAGTATTGTCTAGTGGAATCTTAGAAAAAATAAGAGAAGATGATGCATTCACAAGAAAAGAAAAATCATCCTCAGGGAGAATCATAGAAGAATCCTCCTCAAACAAAGAAGATGAAGTTTTCTTAAAAGCATCATACAAGTAAGATGAGTAAGAGGTAACTAAGCCATCTTAAAAGCAATTATAGTTCTAAGTTTTTTGAAGAAAATGATAGGACTAAAAAACACAACTTAGACCTTAAGGAGTACTTAGAGTTTCTTGAAGAAAGCAATAAATTGCTTAAGTTATAAATAGCTAATGTTAGAAACTCGGGAGAAACATGTGAGACTTGTGTCTCTTTCAAAAAGGAAGTGACATATTTGCATGAAACCCTAGATAACTTTACTAAGGGAAAATAAAACCTTAACTTGATATTATCAACTTAAAGGTATTCCTTAGATAAAAATGGATTAGGATTCAAACCAGATAGAGCACCTAGTAAAGGCTTAAGTAATAAGAAAAAGAACCATCACTTTTATAAATGCTCTTAGTGTAATAAATTTGGGCACTATAGCCTTTATATTTTGAAAAGTTGAAAAGGATTAAAGGTAAACAAACTTAGACCTTCTTGAATAAATAATGCACCTAGACCCAAGAAAAATTGGGTACCAAAGGTGAAACCTTATTATGTTTTGCAGGGATTCTTTACAGCTCGAAGCCTTAGTGGATGTCAAATGGAGTTATGCAAAGAAAAGAGTATAATTTCAAGTATACAGTATTTTTGAAGTCTCTAATCCAAGAATGATTGATGGATATCAATGAAAATGATCAAAGCAAGGTTTTCCGTTGAGGATATCTCAACATTTCTGATACTCAACTGTAAGACCCCAATTTTGACCCTAAGATCCCTCATGGCATCATAATATTGCATTTGCATTGCCTCAAGGATCTTTAGCATCTTGGTTCCCTTTGCCTTTGGGTGGGACTCCTTGTGATTGGTTTGAGATCACCAAGCATGCTTGAATTATACATCATTGTTTCTCTTATTTTGTTTACTAACCAAAAGCACAAAAATGTGCCACTACCGTCTTTTGTTTGCAGCTTGAGCAAATATCCAGGTCTGAGCTGTCATGCTCGCTAAGCGAACCATTTCTTCGCTAGGCGAAGAGAACTGTCATGCTCGCTAGGCGAGCAGATCCTTCGCTAGGCGAAGAGTGCGAATTTCAGAAAATAACAGAAAGTTTTGGGCTTAAGTTACCATCATTTGAGCCCACAAGCTACCAATATCAGTCTATAAATACTAGAGTTTTCATTGAAACAAGTGGAGAGCAAAAAAATCCTGGCTGGAGACTAACAGAGAAACCCTGGACAGAAAGAAGGAAAGAAGGAGAAAGAGGAACTAATCTACAGCAACCTCCAGGCAGCTCTGAGAAGTTCACCCTGACTCACACTTTTTCACCTCCGCCTCCTGCAAACCCTAACAGTGCTTTGCAAACCCAGTCGTGCCATTCGATTTTAATCAGTCTCTCCCATCAGGTATGCCTTTGTTCCTATTACTCTATGCTTTGAATTTGAATACTCTGAATGTATAAGGTAACATTAGGTTTTGCCCACGGGTTTATATTTGTGTATGATGCTTTGAATGTTTAATAATTTCGTTTCTGAGATGGATGCCATAGGGTTTGGAGTCCCTAAAATCGTACTGTTATCAATGGGAAATCCAGAACCCGCAGGCGCTCGCTAGCACCTTCGCTAGGCGAGCACGCAACGAAGCTTTCGCTAGGAGATGCAGTCGCGAACGTGATAGTATTTGCTTTTTGCTCTGTTTTGTTCTAACCTGTCTTGTGTTCATCAGGGCATTGTTTTCCCTTGATTTCACCTTGTTTGTCTAACCTGTTTGTTGAGTTTTTGTGAGGACTCACATACTTTTGCAGGGATACCATCTGGAGGTTTATTCCGATTACCTGTACTAAATGACTTTCTTTGAGGGTGCTAGCTTGGAAGGATCTCTGGGTTGCTTATCCCTTTAATTGCTGTAATCTCGGATCTTCATCCGTGTGGTACTTTTACATTTTTCCCGCATTTTACTGCTTTCCTAGCTGGAAGACCTCGATAGGAGGCAATGTTTTGTATGTTTACTTTATGCAGGTTCCTTCGTCTAGGACCTTCCCTTTTGCATGAGCGTTCCTATAACGCGAACAACCTATTGATTTTTCTTCTCCTAAGAACATGTTATCTCCTTCTACTACAGGCGAGTAAGTCTCCAAAGGTCGAGCATCCGGTAGATTGCGTAATAACGTCGTTCGCCCTAAACCCTTAACCCATAGGTGGTCGAACTACGTTTTGCTCTGATTTTCATCCCAAATGAGATACGTAGGCATAAGACGCGATGTCTTAGCGAGCACACTCCTCTTTAACCCATAGGTAGCCAAGCTACGAAGACTCTGATTCTCAGATTCAGATGAGATACGTATGCAGTGGATGCAACGTCCGTGCGAGTCATTTTCTTTTGACCCTTCTTTTAGTAAGTAGTACATTAGATAAACATACACGCTTTTCTCATCCCTTCAATCATGTTTGCACAAATAAATTTTCAAAAAAAACAACAACCTTTGCAACAAATGTGAAAAGGGCTCCCTAGGAGTACCTAGGATGCTTTGGGTGCCTAATACCTTCCCATTGCATACCAACCCCCTTACCCAGATCTCTGACATTTTTACTAGTTTTTGATTCGATAAAACTTTTAGGTTTTTGTTCGCTTTCTAACCATTCCTTTGGATAAATAGAAGTGCGGTGGCGACTCGACTTGTATGATTTACCTTGGATTTAGTCAATATCTCTAATGGTAACGAATACCCCGCTACAGAAAAGTGGCGACTCTGCTGGGGATGAAAATCCTAGTGGGTTTTGCCTACTTTTCATATTTGTTGTGTTGTATTGTATTTTTTTTTTGTGACATATTTTTGTGCAATTTGGGATTACTGTATTGTATGTAATGATTGAATTGCTTGAATATTAATTCCTTGTGTGCTTGGTGATCTTTGTGAGATGAGTTATATACCCGAACTCGAGTGCACTTAGGATAGGAGAATGGCATAGTCTTGTCGACTTGTGTGGAGTTATTCCTTAGCAAGTTGACTTGCAAGTCCATTCACTTGGTGGAGGTTATGTTGGGATCAATAATGTCACACAAGTAAGTTGTGGTTAGACATTACTCTTTCCAATATAGACCTTAGAAGCCAAGGACCTTAGTTTACCAAACCCATCTTGGCCTATTCGTAGGATGTAGTGCGAAAGTCGTTCAAGTGTAAGATTTGATACGATTGTTACGCGATACTACACTCATAAGAGTCTCTCTTGAGAATATTTTTGGAATACGAGTAGTCGTTTCTCCGATAATATCCAAAAGATGGGATGATGACTATGGGAACCTTTTGTAGAACATGTTTGGCAGGTTTAAACCTTAGTACACTCCCTTTGGGTGGTTCTTAACCTAAACTCCATGCTCGTGACTTACAACAAACCCTTGATTCATGGTTGATCCGTTCAGGTATCCTTAATATCAATGGAACTTGGGTGTTGATAAGGTGTAAACCATAATCCACCAAAATGGATGATTGATATTAAGGATAACATGATCCATCCCATGACCTTTGTTTGGTGTGCTTTGCTTGATCCTTGAGTGTGATTGTTGCATTCATGCATTCATGCACCCATTTGCATCCATATCATCAATAAATAAGAAAATTTTCAAGGCACTTAAGGGGTCTATTTGCAAAATTTTCAGACATGGAAAGACAAAGAAGGAATACAAAGAAGTACAGCTTCAGGCAACCAGATTTGAAAGAGTTAAGGAATCTGACATCCTATGTATTAGATCCCTTGGGTTTCAAAGCTCGTTTTGGGAAGCTTCTTCCTCTTCTGACTACTCAGGTGGATGAAGGATTGATGAGTGTATTGGTGCAGTTTTACGATCCTTTGTACCGTTGCTTCACGTTTCCGGATTTTCAGCTTTTGCCTACCCTTGAGGAGTATGCTTACCTTGTGGGTATACCTATTCTAGACCAGTTGCCGTTCAGTGGCTTGGAGAGTATTCCTACTTCTCAAGAGATAGCTGACATGTTACACATAGATGAATCTCTGGTTGGTACTCATATGACTACCAAAGGTGGAATTCAAGGTCTCCATTCTGAGTTCCTCATTGCTCAAGCTACTATATATGGGAAGGCCATGAGTGAGGATGCCTTTGAGGCCATATTTGTACTTCTCATCTATGGGATAATGTTATTTCCCAACATCGACAAGTTTGTGGATGTGAACGCTATTAGGATTTTCTCTACTCTTAATCCCGTTCCGACTCTGTTGGGCGATACCTACTTCTCTTTGCATATGAGGAATGCAAAGGGTGGTGGCGCCATTGTGTGTTGTTTACCTCTGTTGTATAAGTGGTTTATTTCTCACTTACCTCAGACGGTCGCTTTCAAGGAGAACAAGGAATGTCTACGGTGGTCCACGAGACTCATGTCTCTCACTAATGATGATATCTCTTGGTATAACCGTGTGTATGATGGTGTGCAGATTATTGACTCTTGTGGCGAATTCTCCAATGTACCTCTTCTTGGTACGTGTGGTGGGATTAACTACAATCCTGTTTTGGCACGTCGGCAACTTGGGTTCCCCTTAAAGGATAAACCCAATAACATTCTGTTAGAGGGTGTATTCTTTCAGGATGGTAAATATCCCCAAGGCTTGAAAGCTAGGATGGTCCGCGCTTGGCGCAAGATTCATAGGAAAGGAAGGAAAGAGTTGGGTCCTAAGAATTGCATCGCTTTGGAGCCTTACACTGTTTGGGTTAGGAAAAGGGCGTCTGAGTATCTCATGCCTTACGAGTATCCGAGACCTACACCTATGATTATGGCTGGGCCTTCAACCCTCCCTAATCAAGGAGTAGAGGAGTTGAGAGACGGAGACTGTTCACGTGCCTGGATCCGTGAACGTGAAGAGTTGCTTCAGCAGATTAAGGAGAAGGATGCGTTGATTGAGTTTCTTGAGCATCAGGTTATTGATGACCCTGATGATGTATGGACTTCTCTACTTCCTCAGTCTTCTAAGTTCTGGAAGAGGAGGTATGATCGACTCGCCAAAGAGAAGGCTGATATGGAGGCAGCCTATGAGAGGGAGGTGAAGAGGCTTCACGCATCTTATCTTCCCGTGTCCCGAGCTTTAGATGATTGTTTCTAGGGATCCATAGGATGATTATTTTCCTTTTCTCTTGTATATGATTGACGATGCTGCACTTCTTTTCCCTGATATTATTTGATGAGATATTTCCATATGTGATAAAATGCTTAATATTTCCAGAATTTGCAAATAAAACTCTAAAGTTCCTTTGAAATAAAAAACAAATCATATGCACAAGCATTGCATGCATCATATGCATAAACAGGTTTTGTTTCCGGTCCCTTGCCCTGTGGTCTAACTCTGTGTCCTTCATTTATTTTAAAGACAAGCTGACTCACCGGTACTACACTAGAGCCAACATTTCAAGACTGATGGATCACTTAGAGCAAGAGAAAGGGCTCTCCTGGTTAGCCATTTGTCTTCCTTTTCTTATATAGATGCTGAGGTTGAAATTGGAACTCCTTTCCAAGCTTTATCTATAGCTGAGCCTATTGAGAAGAGAACTCCTTCATTTGCTTCCTACAAAGATGCAAAGTTGGCCATTGAGCGTGGTGCAACCACTGGTTTAGGAAAAATGATTGAGTTAGAAGACAACGAGTCCCGGGCTGGCATAGGTTTCTCTTCTGGTACCTTCAACAAGCAAGGGCTATTCAAGAGTGGAGGTTTCATCCACACTGGTCTAGATGAGGAGGTTGCTGCCGTTTTAGAAGAAGATACAAAGGATTCCGACAATTTCATCATCCCTAGAGGGGTCTACAACAATTGGGTCGCTGTGGATATTCCAACAGTTGTCCATAAGTCAACGTAATGATCACTTTGTTTAAAAACCCTTCTCCCATGCCAAAAGGAGGAGCGATAACATTGTTGGCAACATAAATACAATGATATTTTCATTCAATAAATTCATGTTAAATGTTTGTTTTTCCCATTTATTTTCCCTTTTTGTTTTTGCATGAAATTGGTGATCACATAAAACCCTAAAAAATAAAATAAAATCAACCTTCTCATCTGCATAATGATTTGCCTTGTTTGAATTCTAAAGCTTTTCATATCCAAAAATCATTATGCAGGTTGATTACTAAACCCATTGAACGTAATGACCCAAAACCATCTCCCAATTTTGAATTCCCTGTATTTGAGGCAGAGGAAGATGATGTTGAAGAGATTCCTGATGAGATCACCCGACTACTTGAGCATGAAGAGAAGATCATTCAGCCGCATCTTGAGAATCTAGAAACAGTCAACTTGGGGTCTGAAGATTGTGTGCGAGAGGTAAAGATTGGGGCACTTCTGGAAGAATCTGTTAAGGGGGGTTGATTAAGTTGCTACGAGAATATGTCGACGTCTTTGCTTGGTCGTATGAAGACATGCCAGGTCTAGATACTGATATTGTGCAACATTTCCTACCTCTAAAGCCTGAGTGCATGCCTGTAAAGCAGAAGCTCAGAAGAACTCATCCTGATATGGTAGTGAAGATCAAAGAGGAAGTTCAGAAGCAAATTGATGCGGGGTTCTTGGTGACTTCTATATATCCTCAATGGGTGGCCAATATTGTGCCCGTGCCTAAGAAAGATGGAAAAGTCCGGATGTGTGTGGACTATAGAGACTTGAATGAAGCTAGTCCGAAAGATGATTTCCCTCTACCACATATTGATATGTTGGTAGATAATACAGCTAAATTCAAAGTCTTCTCGTTTATGGATGGATTTTCCGGATATAATCAGATTAAAATGGCACCTGAGGATATGGAGAAGACAACATTCATCACACCTTAGGGAACATTCTGTTATCGAGTGATGCCCTTAGGTTTGAAGAACGCCGGAGCCACATATCAACGAGCTATGACTACCTTGTTTCATGATATGATGCACTAGGAGATTGAGGTACGTTGACGATATGATCGCTAAATCAAGATCGGAGGTTGTACTCCCAGTAGAGGTGGAGATCCCATCAATGAGAGTCTTGATGGAAGCCAAGTTGACTGATGCTGAATGGGTTCAAAGTCGTTATGACCAGCTGAATTTGATTGAAGAAAAGAGATTGACCACCATGTGCCACGGTCAGTTATATCAGCAAAGGATGAAGAAAGCTTTTGATAAGAAGGTCAAGCCTCGTGTGTTCCGAGAAGGGGACCTTGTGCTCAAGAAAGTTTTGTCTTTCGCGCCCGATTCCAGGGGCAAGTGGACTCCGAACTATGAGGGTCCGTATGTTGTTAAGAGAGCCTTTTCAGGCGGTGCTTTGATACTTACAACTATGGATGGGGAGGATTTCACTCGTCCTGTGAATTCAGATGCAGTCAAGAAATACTTCGCCTAAAAAAATAACAAAAACTGAATAGCTCGCTAAGTTGAAAACACGAAAGGGCGGCTTAGGCAAAAATGAGCGTCTCGGTGGATTGAAAACCCGAAAGGGCGATCCAGGCAAAAGTTAGAGACACACAAAAATATATAATAATGATATATGTATCCCGCTAGATTGAGTACCTCATCCTGGGGCAATCTAGGCAAAAATTAGGGATTTGGCAAGTAACTGCATCCTGACAAGACCTTGTTCTACAATTATCGTCCGTCAGAGATCCTTGCTCATTATCAGCCAAAGCTTCAAATACATCGGATTTAGAATTGGTGGAGAAATGGTCATTATGTTCAATGTAGCCCTTTTCCAATATATATTACCAATTTCAAATTTGTAAAGATCTATGGAGTCTTGCCATTCGCAGACTACCATTCTACCAAATAAATTTGAGCCTTTTATCCAATTATTGGCACTCTTATCTGTTTCTATTCAACAAATATTTTGCATGTTTTGAGTAAGAAAATATCATTGTTTCAAACAATCAAATTTTTTATAATTTGTTTTTAAACAAAGTGAACATTCACAATGACGAAAGGATACTTAGGAGATCCTCAGTGCTCTCCCAAGGGTGGTACGATCCACAACAGGGTAAGATTTTTGTCCATATTCCTGGCATGATTGTATCTCCTCCCTCTGGAACCTTTTGTGGTTTATCCTACCAAGTGGATTGCTTGTTGAGAGTCACCTCTCTTCCCTTCAGCAGAGTAGCAATCTTTCTTCCTCAGCAGCTTGGATCTCTTCGGGCAAGAGCGGTATTTGGTGGTTGATCCAGATAAATCCTTTATCTCCTCGGATAAATTCCCCAGTAAAGTTGTTGGTGTGGTGGACCTTGTCTGTGATAACTCTCGTCCCCAGCTGGAATGATTGATGATTCATCCCCTGCAGAGTTCTGTGCTTCCTGGTATCTCTGATCCCCAGCAGATTGGATACTCTCCGGTGAACTTGGCTTTCTCTCTCGAGATGTAGTACCAGGTGGTTGATTCCTGGACCTGGTTGTGTTAGATACGTCTGTTTGTTAGCATACATCATACATAAACCATGCATATTCATGCATAATCATAACATTCAGATATTCATCACTACGCCAAAAACTGGAATAGACAGCGCACCTTAGAGGGCGCTTTATTACAAAAGCGCACTCTAAAGTGAAGAGAAAAAATAAGGAGCGAACAACTGGAATAGACAGCGCACTTTAGAGGGCGCTTTTGTAACAAAGCGCCCTCTAAAGTGAAGCGAAAAAATAATGAGGAAATGGAGGGACACCAATAGAGGGCGGTTTATGAAAGCGCCCTCTAAGGGTACCCTTAGAGGGCGCTTTTAAAAAAGCGCTCTCTAAGTCCATGTACATTTCCAGTTTATAAGGCGCTTTTGGAAAGCCTTAGAGAGCGCTTTTAGAAGCGCCCTCTTAGGCCCCCTTTAGAGGGCGCTTTTTTTACACAAGCGCCCTCTAAGGTCCCCTTTAGTAAACATTAAAATTATAACATATACTGCATGTCTCTTTATTTTCCCTCGCTATATGCTATTTCGTTTACGTAACTGGGTTTTCTCTCTACTGCGATTACTCTCGTCCTCCGTTCGTTCTCCCTCCCTCACCGTCGTCGTCGCCGTCGCCTTTTTCTGCTGCTGCGTTCACGTTCACTGAGTTATCTGCGTCCACCGTCGCTGTTCACTTTCTTCTCCATCGTTACCGTCACCTTGAAGGTATTTCTCTCAATAGTTTGTATTTTCAGGTGTTTGATTAGGGCATTTTCTAAACTGAGTTTTACATTTTGTGCATTATGTTGATTAATGTTGTTTAGGGCAAACGAGCACAATATGGTGTTCATGAGCACCTTGTTGAAAATCATTTTTTGTTATTTTTTTGTGTATGGTTTTGATCATTGAATGTTGTATGTTGTATGGTTATGTAAGGTTTTTTATTTCTGATTGAAAACTGATGTCATTTGGAGTGTGTTTGAGCTTGTGCTTGGAAGTTTGATGATTATGGATGCAAGTTTGTTCATGTTCCAAACACATTAAGTTTGCATTGGTCTTTTGTATGCAGTAGGTGTGTGTGAGTTTGTATTCAATAATGATGAAAAAAAGAGAGGGTTTAGATTGTTGTAACATGAGAGAAATGGAAGGTATATGAATGTGTTTTTTGTGTAGCTTCACGAATATGGTCATTGTCTTACTTGGGTCTTATTGAATCATTTCTATATTACAGATAAAATGGCTAGTAACCAAGACGATACCCATGACGCGAGTGGATCACGTAACAATGTTGAAAATGAAATCAAACGAGGATTGACTGTTATGAAGTCAATCATTCGTGCAAGAGACAAGGGTGAAAAATTCGAAGTACATTGGAGTGCTGAAGACCAACTAATTGAGCCTAACGGTTCAATGTTGGCAAGTTACATTGGTTTCCTTGTTCGACAACATATTCCGATTACATGTGATAATTGGAGAAGTCCGGAATTGAAGGTTGGCAAAGAAAAAATATGGTCCGAGATACAGGTACTTACCATATATTGTTATATGTTTTTTTTGTTGACTATTTGTTGACCATATATTGTTATAATATTACTTATAATAACACACTCCATGTGTATGTTTTTTAGAGATCCTTTCACATCGATGAAAGCCGGCAAAAATATTGTATTCAATTGGCCGGAAAAAGACTCCGAGGATTTCGATCCTTTTTGTCCAACAAATTTCTCAAGGATGAGGAAGGAAAATTTGTTGAAGCAGAACGGCCAATGAAGTATGCGAAGATTATTTCAACCGAAGAATGGGATAACTTTGTCGCCAAACGAAGAAACGAAAAATTCCATGTAATGTCTATTAATTATGGTATTATACAATTGTTAAGTTACTTGGTTCTGATATGCCTTAAACTTTTTTATCCAGGAAGTAAGCGACAAAAATCGGAAAAGGGCATCAAAACCCGCGTATCCGTACAAAAAGGGCGTACGGGATATGCACGGTTACAACAAAGAATTGTGAGTATATTCAAATGCTATGAGCTTATACATTGTCACAATATGTTATAATTGATGATCTTATAATCTGATTCAATGTGTAGCTAGCCGAGGAGAAAAGTGACGCAACATCTCTTCCGGAGCACGTATTGTGGAAGGCTGCTCGGGTTGGGAAGGATGGGGCTGTCGTTGAAGCGGTTCAAAATGTTTATGACGAATGTGTAAGTATATATAACATTATTTCTTTAATTATATCGAAAATTTTGTTAGACATATAATTCATTTTTAATCTCCTCTAATAATATTTCAGGAGACTTTATCCCAAACCTTACCTTCAACCGAGGTCCAGGATTGCAGGAGCCTACTTAGTCGAGTACTAAATGTTCCTGAGTATTCCGGTCGTGTGAGGGGTAAGGGTTTTGGTGTGACTCCATCGTCATTTTATAAAAAACCAAAAACAAAAAATCATACCAACAAAGAGGTGATGGAGACCTTGGCGGAGTTAAGGGCACAAGTACTCGAACTGCAAAAGGAGAATGCAAGGTATAGAGAGGAAAGGCGCGGTTCCGAGGCAAAAGATACTAGTGACCGAGCTAGTATCAATTGTCAACCGAAATTTCCCGAGGTAATTATATATGTTATTATGAAATTAAAATAGCACTTTTTTACTTGACACATATACACGTTAACAATAACATATTTATTATTGGTTTAGGGCATTACACCTTGTCAGCTGTATCTATCGTCACCAACTTATCGCATAGTTGGCAAGGGAAAAGTGCACAACACTTCGGGTGAATTACTTCACCATAATCCCCTCCCGGTGGGATATATGAAAGTTTTGGTTGACCTTGTATTAGATACGGACGCGCTTCTACCATTACCTGACGTTGTTTCAGAGACAACGTTGATGCGAGATGCAGTCGGATCCTTTGTTGGATGGCCGCCAGATCTAATTTTCCCAGATGCCGAGGTATATATGTTCTACATGATTATGAATATTTAGTATTCACATTTCAATTCAGCTACAATTATGATATTTAATCAATCCTTATTACATGGTAATGTTAGACTCCTACAAGACCCACACATAAAGCTGGTAAAGGGATTTCAAGACGCATCGAGTCGGTTGCATCTCAAAAAGAGGTACAGATATATATACCCATTGAATTATATACGCAACGATTCTGTTGCATCACAAAAAGTCATGATTTAATTTATATGAATTTTTAGGTTCCCGGTCGAATGTTGAAAAAAGCTGGTAAGGATATTCCAACGAAGTCCGGGACAAAAACAAATCCTAAATCTCAAAAAGAGGTACAAATATATATACCCATAGAATTATATACACAACGATTCTGTTGCATCACAAAAAGTCATGATTTAATTTATATGAATTTTTAGGTTCCCGGTCGAATGTTGAAAAAAGCTGGTAAGGATATTCCAACGAAGTCCGGGACAAAAACAAATCCTAAATCTCAAAAAGAGGTACAAATATATATACCCATTGAATTATATACACAACGATTCTGTTGCATCACAAAAAGTCATGATTTAATTTATATTTTTAGGTTCCCGGTCAAATGTTGGACAAAGCTAGTAAGGAAATTCCAACGACGTCCGGGACAAAATCTCAAATTATGATGCATCTTGAGAAAATGGTGGAAGAGTCAGATATTATGCACGGCGTCATCCATAGTGTAGATATGGATGAAGGTGTTTTCGGAATTGCTCATTCTGAATTAATTGCAAAGGAGGATATGCAACAACTTTTTGAACACGAAGAATTGGGCATCGCTGTCATTCATACATACATATGGTACTCCGATCAATCTATTATTTACTTAGTTGAACAATTTATTTACACATTTCAATGAGTAGTCTAATGTTTATTATGTTTCTATTTAAGGTATATGTATGACACATTGATGCGGGGAACTGAATTGTGTAACCGATTCAATTTTATTGCTGCTTCCCGTATCAACACAACGTTTATAACGAAAAATCCAACATCCGTAATGAATGAACTAGTCGATAGATTCATGGTGGCCGGCGATAATACTACACCTAGTTTGTATTTTTTTACCGTTTAATTCTAGCAACGGGTTAGATTTTCTTTCTAATAATTTCATTCTAATCTATGTATATGTTTTACGTAGAAAATTTTCATGCATCTAAATTTTTGTTTTATTTTACAGTGGTCACTGGGTGTTGGTTGCTATGGATTTTTCGAGACTAATGGTGTATTATCTCGATTCGTTACCGGGTAATTGGAGTAAATATCCAAGTATGAAGAAGACGGTTGACGCGTAAGTGAAATTCCCCTAAATATTCGTGTGTATTTGTATATTTAATTATGTCTGTCAGATTGATCTCAATATACGTTTTTATTTTGTTAGGGCAATACTAAAATTTAGATCGAAAAAGAATTATTGTAATAGGAAGGAAATTACCTGGGTCAGAGTTCAGGTATATATTAAGTTTCTTATTTTTGCTTATAATAGTGTTTGTTTTTTGCTTATAATAGTGTTTGTAAGAAATTAACTATATATATATATATATATATATATATATATATATATATATATATATATATATATATATATATATATATATATATATATATATATATATATATATATATATATATTGTTTGTTTGTTTCTCTGTGTAGTGTCCTCAGCAAAACAATTCGATCGATTGCGGATTTTTGTATTGAGATTTATGAGAGATATCATTGCGTTGAATCGTATAGACATCCCAAAAATGGTATGGAATAATAACTTAGGGTTTATTTTAATATTATCGGATATTTCATCTAATTTGTTACTAAATCATGAATATGTTTTATTCTCTTAATTGTAGTACTTTGATGAATACAAATCTTACTCAAGAGCTCATTTGGATGAAATGAAGGATGAATTGTGTCAATTCATTATTGATCATAGAATCATATAGGTTGTAGTTGTTGTACATATATGTATGGAATGTTGTTGTACATGCATGAATAGCAATATATTAATGTTGTATATATGGAGGATTAATGTTGTATATAAATGGATTCATGTTGTATATATCAATGGATTAATGGTGTATAACATTGGATTAAAGGATGAAATCAATATGAATTTTACACTTTTGCAGCATGCGAACAGGTTCCCAATTAAATACCCACTGTTTTTCAAACAAATTTTTTTAAAATAACTAACACTTTAGAGGGCGCTTTCTGTAGGAAGCGCCCTCTAAACACTTTACATTGACAACTTTAGAGGGTGCTTCGTCCAGAAAGCGCCCTCTAAGGTGGCCCTTTATGGACCACTCCAGAGGGCGCTTTTTTCTGAAAGCGCACTATAATGTGGCCCTTAAAGGGCCACTTTAGAGAGCGCTTTCTCTAGGAAAACAAAGCGCTGTCTTTACCTATGCCAGCGCCACTTTAGAGGGCGCTTAAAAGCGCTGTTATAGGCCAAAATAAGCGCCCTCTTTTCCCTTATTTGGCGTAGTACATGTTGCATTCTTTGCCATATATCGTTGTTTGTTGTCTCCTGCTATTTGGTGATATATTTCCCCAAGCAGACGTGTGTGTCTGATCTCTCCATATAGAGTCAGCTCCATAAGTAGAAAGCGTCTATCCTTTCTTCCATATTCCCCACCGTGTTATATCCTCGTGGATGTTGATTGTTTTTGTACCTTCCCAACACATATATTGGGATGGTTTTCCCCATTGAGTTATATCCTCACCGGGACAAGTCTTGATTTGGTGTGCCTATCTAGTTTGATCCTAGATCGGTCTCTTGAGACTCTTTTCCTATTTCCCTGTGGTAAATGAATAATTGCTCAATAATTAGTAATTATTATCCCCGGCGGAGTCTGCGGTTCTCTACCCTCATACCGGTAGTTGTAAACCCTATTTCTTCCCTTTTTGCAGAGTAACTATTTTTGCTCATCTTTAATTGGTGACAGTTATCTTCATCCAATATTCGGTGATGATATCCCCTCATCTGCTTAGATAATTGCCCTGATTACGCAATTTATCCCCAGCGGGTCATCTCTCGTCTACCTTGTTGTTGTTGGTAACGATTGTTCCTCCCCTGAATTGGTCATCATTATATACCTAGTTTCGGTATCCCGATGCCTTTTCTTTTCGATCGATTTATCCTTTATTAACCCAGTAACCGGTTGTGGATAATCGTCCATGCGAGTATATTATCTACGTTCTGACGGTAATAGATAGTATATCTCATGCACTCTCGGGTCTGAAGCCTTTTGTTCCTCCCAAGTTGAGTAAGATCCGTATCCCCTTTGTGGAGTGGAATATCCATCCTGTAATCGAGTTTGCTTTTAGCCCTCTTTTGGATGATGAGTGTTTTGGGAATATTCCCCAATTCACGCCTTGGTTGGTCACCTATTATATGCCCAGTAACCGGTATCCCTGGTGTTCCTTCCTCTCTGCTCCCTATAATGACTTTTTGTCCCCTGTGGAGTCAGAATCCCTGAGTTAAAATATACCTTTTAGGTCTTCCTCAGATGTTTTGAAGTCTTGATATCTCTCACCCTTATACCGGTCTTGGATATTCATTTCTTCCTGAGCATGTTGTATCTCTCGCCCTTTCGTAGGTGTTCAGATCCCATGTCTCGTTGAGCTTATTACCCAGTAACCGGTAATACCTCGTCCCGCTGCTTCCCCAGGAGTGTCCTTGTGGACATCCCCAGCGAAGTCCCTTAGTGGATTGTTTTCATCCGGATTTTATCCGAAGTATCCGTTGTGGATAGTTTTTTACTGTATTGGCATATTCCCCAATACATGCATCTTCGAGTCAGCTCGAGTCTTTCCATTGGATCTTTTCCCTTTGGAATTTTGTTCCCCACGCTTTGAGTCGTGACCTGCTCGCGCATTTTTATCCCTTTTCTATCCCCAGGAGAGTCCCCAGGGTCTTGGTCCCATGGAGTGAATTGCTCATATGGATTATCAGTGGCTTCTGATTTCTTTGCTTTTGTGGACACATATCTCCACAGAGTGCTACCATTTTTCATACCTACATTTGCATCATGAGGTCTCTTAGGGACCAAAATTCGTCTCTTTGTTATTATTTAAGCCCATTCTACCCCGTCGAGACGAAGATTTTAACCTTCACTTCTCCGGCTAGAATGACCTTAAATAGGGGCATCTGTAAGACCCCAATTTTGACCCTAAGATCCCTCATGGCATCATAACATTGCATTTGCATTGCCTCAAGGATCTTTAGCATCTTGGTTCCCTTTGCCTTTGGGTGGGACTCCTTGTGATTGGTTTGAGATCACCAAGCATGCTTGAATTATACATCATTGTTTCTCTTATTTTATTTACTAACCAAAAGCACAAAAATGTGCCACTACCGTCTTTTGTTTGCAGCTTGAGCAAATATCCAGGTCTGAGCTGTCATGCTCGCTAAGCGAACCATTTCTTCGCTAGGCGAAGGCCTGAGCTGTCATGCTCGCCCAACGAGCAAATCCTTCGCTAGGCGAAGAGAACTGTCATGCTCGCTAGGCGAGCAGATCCTTCACTAGGCGAAGAGCGCGAATTTCAGAACATAACAGAAAGTTTTGGGCTTAAGTTACCATCATCTGAGCCCACGAGCTACCAATATCAGTCTATAAATACTAGAGTTTTCATTGAAACAAGTGGAGAGCAAAAAAATCCTGGCTGGAGACTAACAGAGAAACCCTGGACAGAAAGAGGGAAAGAAGGAGAAAGAGGAACTAATCTGCAGCAACCTCCAGGAAGCTCTGAGAAGTTCACCCTGACTCACACTTTTTCACCTCCGCCTCCTGCAAACCCTAACAGTGCTTTGCAAACCCAACCGTGCCATTCGATTTTAATCAGTCTCTCCCATCAGGTATGCCTTTGTTCCTATTACTCTATGCTTTGAATTTGAATACTCTGAATGTATGAGGTAACATTAGGTTTTGCCCACGGGTTTATATTTGTGTATGATGCTTTGAATGTTTAATAATTTCGTTTCTGAGATGGATGCCATAGGGTTTGGAGTCCCTAAAATCGTACTGTTATCAATGGGAAATCCAGAACCCGCAGGCGCTCGCTAGCACCTTCGCTAGGCGAGCACGCAGCGAAGCTTCACTAAGCTTTCGCTAGGCGATGCAGTCGCGAACGTGACAGTATTTGCTTTTTGCTCTGTTTTGTTCTAACATGTCTTGTGTTCATCAGGGCATTGTTTTCCCTTGATTTCACCTTGTTTGTCTAACCTGTTTGTTGAGTTTTTGTGAGGACTCACATACTTTTGCAGGGATACCATCTGGAGGTTTATTCCGATTACCTGTACTGACTGACTTTCTTTGAGGGTGCTAGCTTGGAAGGATCTCTGGGTTGCTTATCCCTTTAATTGTTGTAATCTCGGATCTTCATCCGTGTGGTACTTTTACATTTTTCCCTCATTTTACTGCTTTCCTAGCTGGAAGACCTCGATAGGAGACAATGTTTTGTGTGTTTACTTTATGCAGGTTCCTTCGTCTAGGACCTTCCCTTTTGCATGAGCGTTCCTATAACGCGAACAACCTATTGATTTTTCTTCTCCTAAGAACACGTTATCTCCTTCTACTACAGGCGAGTAAGTCTCCAAAGGTCGAGCATCCGGTAGATTGCGTAGTAACGTCATTCGTCCCAAACCCTTAACCCATAGGTGGTCGAACTACGTTTTGCTCTGATTTTCATCCCAGATGAGATACGTAGGCATAAGACGCGATGTCTTAGCGAGCACACTCCTCTTTAACCCATAGGTAGCCGAGCTACAAAGACTCTGATTCTCAGATTTAGATGAGATACGTATATAGTGGATGCGACGTCCGTGCGAGTCATTTTCTTTTGACCCTTCTTTTAGTAAGTAGTACATTAGATAAACATACACGCTTTTCTCATCCCTTCAATCATGTTTGCACAAATAAATTTTAAAAAAAAACAACAACCTTTGCAACAAATGTGAAAAGGGCTCCCTAGGAGTACCTAGGATGCTTTGGGTGCCTAATACCTTCCCATTGCATACCAACCCCCTTACCCAGATCTCTGACATTTTTACTAGTTTTTGATTCGATAAAACTTTTAGGTTTTTGTTCGCTTTCTAACCATTCCTTTGGATAAATAGAAGTGCGGTGGCGACTCGACTTGTATGATTTATCTTGGATTTAGTCAATATCTTTAATGGTAACGAATACCCCGCTACATCAACGATAAGCTAACCTCGTAGTAGGTTGAGTGGATAAGTCTATTATGGACATATCCATCTCATTGAAATATTTTTGCTAATAAAATATGAGTTTTTTTAGCTTTTCATTGAAAGGAGGTGTAAATAAAGCTAGGTAGAGGTGCAAAATAAAAGACAAATCCAGTTGGTCATCTCCTAAATAGTTGGTCGTCTCCCAAATATTTGAAAAAGGGTGCACACAACAATGATTAGTTGGTTGGGAATTAAATACAACAACTAATTGCAATGACCATCTCCCAAAATTTAAGGCTTCCAATCGATTAGTACATTCATCCAATTGATTGGACAATGGCTATAAATAGAGGTGCATTTTCAATGTTTTCTCATCTCATTCTACATTTTTTATGTTGTGCATTAGAAACCCTAATTTCTCTGTTTCACTCATCATCACTTTAAGTGGCATCAAAATGAACCTGGTCAACTCAAGACTCTTTATCTTACTTCTAGGAAAACTTCTCAACTCAATAACAAGAGAACACTTTCAATTATTACTTTGTCGGTAGAGAAGTGTACATCTCTCACTACTAGGATGAGGAGCTCTTCAAATATTGCCTCTTCGTAGAAGCCTTCGACTTTCCTAACCTAAGAAAATTCATCTTTTGAAGTTCCTCGAGAAAGGTATTCCAAATTGGTGAGAATGTTCTACTCAAACCTAAAATACTGAAATGGCGTTATTGGCTCTGAAGTCAAGAAACACTTTATATCCCTATCCCTTGAAGAGTTTGCACAAACATGCAACCTACCTTTCACCAATCAAGAGTGTGATCAAAACGACGATGAAGGTAATGATTTCAACTTTGACCTGCATTCCCAATATCTTTTAATTGATACATCTTCTAGGATTCCTTCTCCATTCACTATCCACATTGTACTCCTGGATAAAATATTGGTTCACTATACAATAAATCATGTTCCTTTCCCAAGGAAAAGAAAATCTAGCACCATCTAAAAATCAGATAATCCCGCGGTTTGGTTTTTGGAAATCATGTTGAGAAGAATCGAGTGAATGTTATGCTTCATCGCATGTTGGATAGCATAAAAAAGAACATGAATCTTTCCTATGGTGAATTAATAAACAAATCTTAGTGTACACACCGGATTCGACTTAGAAGAAGAGGAGCCAAAAAGTGTGCACTCAAAAATAGGAAAAGGCATTTTCAAGAAAGAGAGATTGATGTGCTAACTCCAAAAATGGGAAGACAACAAATAAGTAATGACCTTCCTCCACCCTCTTCAAACTTTCTTAATGTTATTGTAAGAACAAAGTTGGTTCTACAATGTATCTCTAAGATTTTGATGATAACAAAGGATGAAACAAAAATGGTACTCTAACGAAATTTTCTTAAGTGTGCAGGACTCTGATCAAACAATCAGATAGATCAACACATCAGATACAAAATTCAACTATCATATGCTACTCAGAGAAAACGCGTCCAGAAGGTTCTGACTCTGATCAACGCAGTTACCAGCACAATAGAAAGAAGTCAGAAACTCTGGTAAAGAAGATTGAATCCAGACTCTGAATCTGAAAAAGTCAAGAGCATAGAGAAACTCTGACGTGGTCATATATTATCAAACTCTAACATTAAACTTTGATTCACCAATACTTTGATATAGATTCACCAGTTCAGAACACGTAACCGAAAAGAAATCTGGTTTTGGAAAGAAATTATTTCTAGAAGGAAATAATGAGGCGCACAAAAACTGTTTTAGAAAGAAACAAGGAGAGTAATGACAATAAACATTCTTCAATGACCAAGATCCTGTCATCACTCCAACGGTCCTTCTCAACGCCTATATAAAGGACTGAATAATTCACAAGAAGACACATCTGAGATACACAAGAATACGAAAACTCTCAATCGTTCTTTCTTATCTTTCACGAGCTGCTTCTCTTACGTGAAAAGTTATTGTTCTTATAATTCTATAATCCTTGCTTGTTTGTTAGAAGCACATTACATTACAATTCATACTTTTGCTTAAAATACTTCCTCAAGTGACTCTGTGTAGTCTGAATACTTGAGAGGGCTAAGGGATTAATCTTTTAGACGATTGGTTGTGTAATCTTTCAAGATTAGTGGATTAAGTCCTTTTTGAATGCGAAATCACCTTGGCCGGGTGGACTGGAGTAGCTTTGAATTTCAAGCGCACCAGTATAAAATTTTGTGTCATTTCCCTTTTATTTTGTGTGTGTCTGATTTCTTAAAAAGTTTTTTATTTCCAAAACAATTCAAACCCCCTTTCTTGTTTTTCTCTACCTTCAATTGGTATCATAGCTACGGCTTTGTTATTGATTTTCTAATCAAACACTTAACAGTGTAGAGAGATCCAACATGAGAAAAACTATGGCCAACACCAATGAAAGAGATAGTTACAATGCTAAACCTCCAATATTTGATGGAGAAAATTTTGGTTATTGGAAAGACAGAATTGAAAGTTTCTTTCTGGGCTATGACGCTGATCTATGGGATATTATCACAATTGGCTACACACCACCTGTGACAGACACTGGCATTGCTATTCCCAAAAGCAGAATGATAGATGATCAGAAGCGTGAATTCAAAAACCATCACAAAGCTAGAACGATACTACTCAATGCCATTTCCTATAATGAATATGAAAAGATCACCAACAGGGAAACAACTAAAGAAATACTTGACTCCTTGAGGATGACTCACGAAGGAAATTCTCAAGTCAAAGAAACAAAGGCTCTGGCTCTAATTCAGAAATATGAAGCCTTTAAAATGGAGGAAGATGAAGCTGTAGAGGTAATGTTTTCTAGATTTCAAACTTTAATTGCAGGACTCAAAGTGCTAGACAAGGGCTACACAACTCTGGATCATGTCAAAAAGATTGTTAGAAGCTTACCAAAGAAATGGAGACCCATGGTCACAACTTTAAAGTTATCAAAAGATCTGAACAATATCAGCCTTGAGGAACTCGTCAGTTCACTCAGAAGCCACGAGATAGAATTGAAGGAAGATGAGCCTCAAAAGAAGATCAAGTCTATAGCACTAAAGTCCAGATCCGAAAGACGCAAACCAGATAGAAACAAAGCCTTCCAGGTGATCAATGCATTTTGATGCACATTCTTCTCTAATTGTACTTAGGCATTTCCTTAGTTTACTTTACTTATTTTACTATTTTATTATGTTTTTAGATTTAAGTTTATTTTTTGCTTTATTTTATTTTCGTACTTTATTTTCAGCATAAATAATTATTTGATACCTTATCACTATGCATGTCATAACTTGAGCTATAGAAGTCAGATTAACGCGTTCTAATATGCATTGGAAAGTTAAGAAGAAAAGCTAAAAGTTTAATGTTGAAGTCAAAATCAGATTCGGAGTGAAGAATGGCCAAATAATTCGTTGAAGTTCCAGACTTAATTAAAATAGTTAGTTTGAGCCAGTTTTTGTAATTTTCGGGTCGAATCCTATAAGGGCCCGAATTTACCTTTTACTATATTAGGTCTTTCACTACTATAGTAATCCTAATTCTGAATTTTGATGATACAATATTGCTTAGAAGATTTCATGGAGAGCTAATTTTCAAAGAGCTGATATGTTGTATTCGAATTCCATTTTGAGGTTTTTATTAATTTCAATTTAATTTCAATTTCTTTTCAATTATTCCTATATACTTATTTGCTTAATTCGATTACTTTCGTTTGCTTAATTCAATTGTTTCTTATAGGATAGAGTTGATTAAATTTGATTGGTTGTGTGATCCTTAACTATAATCACGTTAGCGTAGCTTTTTCGTTATCGTGTTTGATTAAGTCGCGTTTGCTTAATTCGCGTCTGCTTAAATCCGTTTGCTTAATTCGGAAATTAGGAACATATATCATATAATACCAATTTGCGCTTGTCGTTGGGTATTATAATCGAATGGGATTGAATCCGGTAGGGAATTGAAATTATAAGAATCGATGATAAGTCGGAAATCGATACAATAGATTAGCTTATTTATCAATTTTGCCTTTACCTTTAATCATCTTCGATTTAAGTTTTGAACCTTAAAAACCCCTTCTTTCTATTCGTTTGGTTATAATATTCAAGAGTCCTTGTGATACGATATTCGAGTGTCGCTTCCGTTTTACTACACTTTTAAACTCGTTTTTGACCCGTGTGCGACAGCAATCAAATTGGCGTCGTTTCCGGGGACTCTTGTAGATATTAACCATTATTATAGAATAATCATTATTATAGGTTTAGGTGTTATATTTTAGCATTTTTTTGCCCTAACTTTTTTGGGTACGGGTCTTTTTGCGGTTTATGAAAAAAAAAAAAATTTTAAGAAAATCGTCTCAGATTAATCCAATTATTTGTCAATTTATTAGGAAAAAATCAAGGATCGAAAGCCTCTATTTAGAAACTAAATAGTGGGTGCCACCCTAAAAAATCGAAATTCCCTATTTTTCTATTTTTTATGATTTATTTTCTGTTTTGGTAGTTTCCGAAAATTCCGCAAAAATTCTCAAAAATCTTAATTGACGTTATTAGATTAATTTTCATGTTTTTGTATTTTTTATATTTTATTTTAATCGTTTTTTTCGTATTTCAATTGTTTTTACTTAATAGGGACATTATCTGTATTTTTCTATTTGTTGTTGCATTGCTGAATTAGTTGTGTTTTCTCATTGTTTGTTGATTTTTTTTCTTTTCTATTGAGTTTAACATGGTTGACCAAAGAACCCTCAGAGAACTTGTTGCCCCTGATGTTAATTATAATACTTTATGTATTGAATTTCCTGTTGCTGTTGTACCTTTCGAATTGAAATATGGTTTAATACACTTGATGCCAAGATTTAATGGTTTTGCAGGTGAGGATCCGCATAGGCATCTAAAATAATTTCATATTGTGTGTTCTACATCATTGAGGCCTCAAGGAATTACTGAAGATCATGTTAATCTTAGAGCATTTCCATTCTCACTACAAGGTGCTGCAAAAGATTGGTTATATTATCTTGAGCCAAATTCTATTACAAGTTGGAATAATATGAAGAAAATCTTCTTAGAAAGATTTTTCCCTACTTCAAGAGCTTCTTCAACCAGAAAAGAAATATGTGGTATTAGACAGGTTGACATGGAATCATTGGCTGAATATTGGGAGAGATTCAAGCAGTTAGTGTCGAGTTGTCCTCACCACCAGATTTCTGAACAATTACTAATACAATACTTTTATGCGGGATTGCTACCAATGGAAAGAAACATTTTAGATGCTGGTAGTGGTGGAGCACTTGTGGATAAGACTCCAGTTGCTGCCAAATCCTTGATTGAGAAGATGTCACTTAACTCCCAACTATTCACAACAATGGATAATTATGTGGTCCAAGCAAAAGGTGTGAATGAGATTCAGGTTTCTTCTTCCAACAAAGCTCTAGAAACCAGAATTGATGAAGTTACCTCTTTAGTGAAACAATTGATATTACCCCTTCCACCACCACCACCATATAACCCTCCACAAGTAACCACCTTTTCATCTTTTGAACCTTCACTAGAGGAACTTGTCAAGCAAATGGTTGTAAACAGTCTCCAATTTCAGCAGCAAACAGATTATAGTATTCATACTTTGCAAACACAAATTGGACAACTTGCCACTTCAATGAGTGCCATGCAACAAGCTCAAGGATCAAACCAACTATATGTCCAAACAGTAGTTATTCTAAAAGACTCTAATGTGAGTGCAATTTCCTTGAGATCCGAAAAAGTTACAGAACCAGCCACAAAAAAAAATAAAAACATTGTTAGTGTAACACTTAAAAATAAACCTGAACCTTCTATTGTTGTTGAGGTTGAAAAAAAGTATGTATCACAAATCCCTTTCCCACAAGGAGTACTGAAAAATAAAGTTTATTTGATGCACATTCTTCTATAATTGTACTTAGGCATTTCCTTAGTTTATTTTACTTATTTTACTATTTTATTATGTTTTTAGATATAAGTTTATTTTTTGCTTTATTTTATTTTCGTACTTTATTTTCAGCATAAACAATTATTTGATACCTTATCACTATGCAGGTCATAACTTGAGCTATAGAAGTCGGATTAACGCGTTCTAATATGCGTTGGAAATCTAAGAAGAAAATTTAAAAGTTTCATGTTGAAGTCAAAATCAGATTCGGAGTGAAGAATGGCCAAATGATTCGTTGAAGTTCCAGACTTAATTAAAATAGTTAGTTTGAGGCAGTTTTTGTAATTTTCGGGTTGGATCCTATAAGGGTCCGAATTTACCTTTTATTATATTAGGTCTTTCACTACTATAGTAATCCTAATTCTGAATTTTGATGATACAATATTGCTTAGAATATTTCATGGAGAGCTAATTTCGAAAGAGCTGATATGTTGTATTCGAATTCCACTTTGAGGTTTTTATTAATTTCAATTTAATTTCAATTTAATTTCAATTTCTTTTCAATTCTTCCTATAAACTCGTTTGCTTAATTAGATTACTTTTGTTTGCTTAATTCGATTGTTTCTTATAGGATAGAGTTGATTAAATTTGATTGTTTGTATGATCCTTAACTATAATCACGTTAGCGTAGCTTTTTCATTATCGTGTTTGATTAAGTCGCGTTTGCTTAATTCGCGTCTGCTTAAATCCGTTTGCTTAATTCGGAAATTAGGAACATACATCATATAATACCAATTTGTGCTTGTCGGTGGGTATTATAATCGAATGGGATTGAATCCGCTAGGGAATTGAAATTATAAGAATCGATGATAAGTCGGAAATCGATACAATAGATTAGCTTATTTATCAATTTTGCCTTTACCTTTAATCATCTTCGATTTAAGTTTTGAACCTTAAAAACCCCTTCTTTCTATTCGTTTGGTTATAATATTCAAGAGTCCTTGTGATACGATATTTGAGTGTCGCTTCCGTTCTACTACACTTTTAAACTCGTTTTTGACCCGTGTGCGACAGCGGATCACCAAGCTGAAGAGGAAGACAATGACGACTCTGAGAAGGAAGACTCTGACGACGAAGAAGAATTATCCCTTTTAACCAGAAGAGTAAAACAAATCTGGAGAAAAAGGAATAATAACTTCAGAACACCAAGACCCAAGGGGGATCGCTCAGAATCAACTTCCATAGGTAAGTCAAACAAAGATATAACATGCTATGAATGTAAGGAAACAGGTCATTACATAAATGAATGTCCCAAGTTGAAGAAAGAAAGCTCTAGAAGAGAGAATTTCAAGAAAAGTTCATTCAGAACTAAAAAGGGACTCATGGCCACCTGGGACGACAGTGGATCTGATTCATCCGAATCAGACTCTGAAGAATAGGCAAATGTTGCACTCATGGCTATCACCTCTAGAAATACATCAGATGGAGAATCTAACTCTGAAGAGGTATTTTCTGATCTTTCTCGCTCTGACCTTGAATCATGCCTCTCTGAAACTCTAACCTCATATCATAAACTTAAACAAAAATTTAAGGCTTTAAAAGGAGTTCTTGAAAGAACAATCAAAGAATGTGATAAGCTTGAGATAACTGCTTCAGAACTAAAAGATGAAAATCAAACTTTGATAAAAGAAAGAGACTCCACAAATAAGCAATGTTTAAAACTTGAAGAAGCATTATCTCAAGCCCCACAAACTTCTAACACAATGATATATGAATATGAAAAATCTTTTTAAAAGTTTCTGAAAAATAGGATAGAAGGGAGCAGAATGGCATCCATGATTTATGGAGTAAGTCAGAATAATAAAAGAGGAATAGGGTATGTCCCCAGTGAAGATAAATCTTCCACAAATGACAAACCTAAATCTCCTTTTTCTTATCACTACACACATACACAAGCACAACGTTTTGATAATGCTAGAAAACCCAAAGTTCTAAGAAACTCTGGGAAAACTAATCATAAAGGACCCAAAAGATTTTGGGTACCAAAGGATAAGATTATTTATGTTGCAGATATCTTATGCAGCAGAGTTAAAACACCAATCATGGTACCTAGACTCTGGATGCTCACGACACATGACGGGAAGAAAGCATATGTTCCAAAGCCTGGAACTTAAAGATGTTGGCTTCGTAGGTTTCAGAGGAAATCAGAAAGGAAGGATCAGAGGCTCCGGAACTATTGGTAATGGAACTCTTCCCTCTATATCTGATGTTCTTTATGTAGAAGGATTAATGCATAATCTGTTATCAATAAGTCAATTAAGTGATAACGGTTATGACATAATCTTCAATCAAAAAACATGTAAAGCAATTAATCAGAACAATGGGACAGTCCTATTCACTGGCAAGAGGAAAAACAATATTTACAAGATAAATCTTTCAGACCTAAAAGAACAAAATGTAAAATGCCTGATGTCTGTTCATGAAGAGCAATGGGTATGGCATAGACGCTTGGGCCACATTAGCATGAGAAAACTCTCTCAGCTAAATAAACTCAAGTTAGTCAAAGGCCTACCTAAACTAAAGTACTCTTCAGAAACTCTATGTGAGGCATGTCAGAAAGGTAAATTTTCAAAAACGTCTTTCAAAAAGAAAAATATTGTTTCTACCTCTAAGCCTCTGGAACTTCTTCACATTGACCTGTTCGGGCCTGTTAAGACAGCATCAGTCAATGGAAAGAAATATGGACTAGTTATTGTTGATGACTTTAGTCGCTGGACATGGGTAAAATTCCTAAAGCACAAGAGTGAGTCTCACTCTGTATTCACTAGCTTCTGTTCCAAAGTGCAAAATGAATTTGACTCTAAAATCATCAGAGTCAGAAGTGATCATGGTGGAGAATTTGAAAATAAATTTTTTGAGGAACTATTTGATTCTAATGGAATATCCCATGATTTCTCCTGTCCTAGAACTCCACAACAAAATGGAGTTGTAGAAAGGAAGAATAGGACACTCCAAGAGATGGCCAGGACCATGATCAATGAAACAAATGTGGCTAAGCATTTTTGGGCTAAAGCAGTAAATACAACGTGTTATATTCAGAATAGAATCTCTATAAGACCTATTTTGGAAAAGACTCCCTATGAACTGTGCAAGGGAAGAAAACCCAACATTTCTTATTTCCATCATTTTGGATGCTCTTGCTTTATTCTGAATACTAAAGAACATCTAAACAAGTTTGATTCAAAAGCACAAAAAGGTATTATGTTAGGATACTCAGAACGCTCTAAAGGCTACAGAGTATACAACACAGAAACCAAAATTATGGAAGAATCAATCCATGTTAGATTTAATGATAAGCTTGACCTTGAAAAGTCAAAGCTAGTTGAGAAACTTGCAGATCTGGAAATTACTCTTGCAGGCTCTGACGAAAAGACTAAAGCACCAGAAGTATCTGATAAACAAAGTCCAGATGCAACTGAAGCCTCAACTATCCTGAAGAAATCAAGAAGCCGCCCCAATATCTCTGAAGATTTGATTCTGGGAAACAAGGATGAACCTGTCAGAACTAGGTCAAAATTCAAACTATCTGAAGAATTTCCTCTAGGACTAGTATCTCTGATTGAGCCTACTTCCTGTGATGAGGCACTTCAAGACTACGACTGGGTTCTAGCTATGAAAGAAGAGCTAGATCAATTCTCAAAGAATGACGTCTGGAATCTTGTTCCAAAGCCTAAAGGAACTCATATTATTGGAACCAGATGGGTGTTCAGAAACAAACTGAACAAAAAGGGAGAAGTAGTCAGAAATAAAGCACGACTGGTTGCACAAGGGTACAGTCAACAAGAAGGTATTGACTACAATGAAACCTTTTCCCCAGTCGCCAGGTTAGAATCTATTCTCTTACTTGTTTCATTTGTTGTAAATCATTCTATCAAACTATATCAAATGGATGTCAATAGTGCATTTCTTAATGGTTATATATCAGAAGAAGTTTATGTCAATCAACCTCCAGGTTTTGAAAACTCTAAATATCCAGAACACGTTTTTAAACTCAAGAAATCACTATACGGTTTAAAACAAGCTCCTAGAGCTTGGTATGATAGATTAAGTAACTTCCTTCTGGAACATGACTTTATTAGAGGAATGGTTGACTCTACACTCTTCTATAAAAACATTAGAAATGATCTCATGATATGCCAGATATATGTTTATGACATTATTTTTGGTTCAGCTAACCCTTATGTATGTCAAGAATTCTCTGAGCTAATGCAGGCAGAATTTGAAATGAGCTTAATGCAAGAACTAAAGTTCTTTCTAGGGATTCAAATCAATCAAGCTTCAGAAGCTACCTACGTTTATCAAAGTAAATACATAAAAGATATTCTAAAGAAATTCGAAATGGATGAATGCAAACCTGCTAAGACACCTATGCATCCAACCTACATTCTGTAAAAAGAAGAAATTAGCCAGAAGGTTTGTCAGAAGCTCTATCGTGGTATGATAGGCTCTCTTATCTATCTGACTGCTACACGTCCTGATATTTTGTTTAGTGTATGTCTCTGTGCTAGATTCCAATCAGATCCTAGAGAATCTCATTTAACAGCTGTTAAAAGAATACTCAGGTATCTGAAAGGAACCCCTAACCTGGGCTTGATGTATGAGAAAACATCAGAGTATAGAATTTCTGGTTATTGTGATGCAGATTACGCGGGGGAAAGAATGGAACGTAAAAGTACATCTGGGAACTGTCAGTTCTTAGGAAAGAATTTGATATCCTGGGCCAGCAAAAGACAATCAACCATAGCTCTATCCACTGCAGAAGCAAAATATATATCAGCATCACTATGCACTACTCAGATGCTCTGGATGAAGAATCAACTTGAAGACCTTCTGATTTTTGAGAGTAACGTTCCTATTTGCTGTGACAATACTGCTGCCATCTGTTTAAGTAAGAATCCTATTTTGCATTCCAAAGCTAAGCATATAGAAATAAAACATCATTTCATTAGAGACTATGTTCAGAAAGGGGTAATCACTTTAAAATTTATTGATACAGACCATCAATGGGCTGACATTTTTACCAAACCCCTGGCTGAAGATAGATTCTTTTTTATCTTAAAAACTTTAAACATTCAAAATTGTCCAAAATAAAATGTGCCTCTGAAATAGCAAAATAAGACTCTGAAGTAAACACCTGGAATCTGTATCTGACTCTGATGCTACTACCAATTAGAAGTCATCTGAGTCAGAAATCCTCAGGATCTAACCCTTTGGTATTCCTGAAGATCAGATAAAGTAACATGTGGTACATCTTGCGTCTAACCTTAGAACTTCTAGACAGATGTCTAGTAGAAATCAAGAGACAGACTCTTGATATCTCCTCAAGTAGTGTGCTGATTTGGGGATTAGACCTCCATCATGGGCTGTAATCATTCTTCTCCAAACGTGCTTACTTGGTTAACGTGCTGCATTAAATTTCTTAATAGTTAAAATCTCATCTTGTTGTCGTTTTGCATGCATCCTATTATGTATAAATTCATTTCACATACTCCACTAGCACATTTTACACTCACAACCTCACAAAACCCTTCGTCTCTCAGTTCTTCATCTCCTTCAAAGATTTCTGCAGTTTTCATCAAGCTCTTCAATCCTTCAACATCATCTTCAACTGTTCTTCATGGATTCTCAGCAACAATCCATTTACAACTTCTCCCAACAAATGAACTCAACGGAGCAAACACCTATTTCAAGTCAACAAACTACGGCAACCACCGGCGTCGTCTCAACCCCAATCTACAGGGAACCCCATGTCCTTGATCGTGATCCCTACATCCATCTAGCAACTCCCTTTAAGAAGCTTTAAGTTATCTGTGAATCGTTAGTTGATTTCGAAAATGTGAAGAGAAATGGCGTAGACCTTACTAAAGAATTAAGAATGCAAGGGTGGGAAACCTACTTTCAACGCCTCTATGGTCCTGTGTACACAAATCTGGTGAAGAAGTTCTGGCGTTTCGCAGACTCAGATGATCACTACATTGTCTCCTATGTTCTGGGAGTCAAGATAGTCATCATTGAGAAATCCATTGCCTCCCTTCTGAACATGGAGAAGACAGGAGGCAGACACATCTACAACATAAACCCTGGGGAAAAATACTTATCCCAGGAAATTAACCCTACCATCTTCCAACAGAGTGCTGAAGGCAAGCATTCCAAGAACAAGGAGCTACATCAGAACCTCCGGGTATGGTTGAAGATCATCTTAGGCACCATTCATCATCGCACTACTTCAAACTCTTCTGACTACATTAACACAGATCAGAAGTGTATCTTGTACTGCATTCACAAGGGTCTGAAACTGTGTCTACCTGCACTCCTCTTCAAGTACCTCAGAGACTCAGTCAAAGACACCAGAAATAACATGAAGACAAGGAACTACATCCCTCTGGGGAGACTCATATCAGATGTATTGATTGAGAGTGGCTTAGTGGATCACCTGATTCAGCTCAGACTAATGGAAGATGTCACCATTGACACTGGAAGACCGCTGAATGCTCGGAATCTAAAGAGCATGGGAATCATTGATCAAGTCAGAGCCAAACCAACACTTGATACCTCCTGGGAAGCACTCAGAGATCAGAGGAAGATTCCCAACAGACTCTACTTGTTCTCCAAGATTGACCCTCCAGAGGTAGTAGCCTACTATCTGCAGGACCTTGCCAATCAAGGGGTGGATATCTCTGACTTCACAGTGGACTGGCTTCCTGAGCATCCACCTAACTTCATGAAGAGGATGCGAGAGCCCTCTAAGAAGTCCAAGAAGGTGGAGAAAGTAAGGTTGGGAGAATCCTCTGGGTCAAGACCTCCAGTCCCTCTGGCTGGCTCTCCAAGTAAGTATGTACCTCTCTCTCACTCTGTTAAAATAAAACCTCTTGCTTCTTCTCTTCCCCAAACCACCCCTATATACACCACCTCTGATACTCCTCCCTCAACCACCAGAACCTCTAACCCACCCTCACTTAAATTTAACTTAGCTACCACCACACTACCCGTTTCAGAAGCAGAAATGCTAAATGAAACCACTTCACCATCATCATCACCATCTCCACAATCCCCACCATACTACGAACTCTCCTCCGGCACCGAACCATCTAACCCCTAATCCCCCACTCTGGCTCAGCTACAAGCCCGTGCTCTGGCCTCTCAATAGCCATCACACTCTGAATTTGAACCAGAAGTCACTTCTCCACCTCCTGAACATCCAAATCCCACCACATCTGAACAAACACCACCACCTGCACAACAACCAATCCACTCTGAACCACAACCAACCCAACCATCATCTGAACCACACCCAGAACCTGAACAAGCAACACAGTCACCCTCTGACATTCCACCACCTATCACTTCCGTTGCCTCCATCACTCCCACACTCAACCTCAGTGCCCCAAAATCACCCTCCCCAGCCTCTGCCACTGAACCAGAAACTACCCTTCCTACCCTTGAAGAAGCAATACAGGTTTTTGCAGAGTCTTCAGTCAAGAAGGTCAAGTCTCCGACCATCAATTATGGCATCAGCGATGATCCCTCTGCTGTAAGGATCCACTGGAACAGATTAATAAGTTGGATGACCTCTGAAGCCTTCAAACTGAAAGGCCTCTCTGAACAAGTCCGCAACGACTTTATCAGAGACGCTGGTATTAGACTTCAAGAGCGCTTAGCCAGAGAAGCTGAGGAACGGTCAAGAAAGGAATCCGAAGAGAAAGCACGCCAAGAAGAACTACAGCGAATCAGAGAAGCTGAAGCCAAGGCTGTTGTTGATGCTGCGGCTGCTACTGGGGCTGAGGCAAAAGCTAAAGTCGACGCTAAAGAAGCAGCTCGTATTGCTGAAGAAGCAGCTACCAAAGCCAACGCTGATGCACTAACTCAGGGGGGGCACTCCAACTCTGGGTTCGTCTCTCTAGTCTTGAAGACTCTAGAGGAACTGCAGAAAGAACAACAGGTAGTTCGGGCCAGGTAGGATCAACAGGGTTCTATCAACATCAACATTTAGAACATGATGTCCCAACTGCTCCAACGGATGCCTCCTCCTTCAAACCCTTAGGCAACTAGGCTATTTGCTTGTTATTTTCTCTGTTTTGATGTTTTCTTTTTGCTTTCTGCTATCTGCCTTATGTGTTGCTTATCTGTAACTGCTCTCTTTATTAATATCATCTTTTTGCTATGTCTTTTTTATTCTGAAAAAAAGGGGGAGAACTAAAACAACTCTGATGGAAACATAACTAAATCTTCTCAAAGCACTTCAAACATTATTAAAAATTATTACAATTAATGACTTAAGATATGCAGGAAAGTAGCTAAAGCTCTAAACCAAGGAAGGTCCGATAAGAACTTCTGATTAATCCAAGGATCTAACTCAGGAGGAGTTCCCCTTTCTATCTGATCTGAAGTATTTCTATACTGTTCCACCTCTTCTCTGTATTGTTTTGTCATCATCAAAAAGGGGGAGATTGTAAGAACAAAGTTGGTTCTATAATGTATCTCTAAGATTTTGATGATAACAAATGATGAAACAAAAATGGTACTCTAACAAAATTTTCTTAAGTGTGCAGGACTCTGATCAAACAATCAGATAGATCAACACGTCAAATACATAATTCAACTATCAGATGCTACTCAGAGAAAATGCGTCCAGAAGGTTCTGACTCTGATCAACGCAATTACCAGCGCAACAGAAAGAAGTCAGAAACTCTGGTAAAGAAGACTGAATCCTGACTCTGAATTTGAAGAAGTTAAGAGCATAGAGAAACTCTGACGTGGTCATATATTATCAAACTCTAACGTTAAACTCTGATTCACCAAGACTCTGATACAGATTCACCAGTTCAGAACACGTAACCGAAAAGAAATCTGGTTTTGGAAAGAAATTATTTCTAGAAGGAAATAATGAGGCGCACAAAAACTGTTTTTGAAAGAAACAAGGAGAGTAATGACAATAAACATTCTTCAATGACCAAGATCCTGTCATCACTCCAACGGTCCTTCTCAAAGCCTATATAAAGGACTTAATACTTCACAAGAAGACACATCTGAGACACACAAGAATACGAAAACTCTCAATCATTATTCTTATCTTTCACGAGCTATTGCTCTTACGTGAAAAGTTATTGTTCTTATAATTTTGTAATCCTTGCTTGTTTGTTAGAAGCACATTACATTACAATTCATACTTTTGCTTAAAATACTTCCTCAAGTGACTCTGTGTAGTCTGAATACTTGAAAGGGCTAAGGGATTAATCTCTTAGACGATTGGTTGTGTAATCTTTCAAGATTAGTGGATTAAGTCCTTTTTGAAGGCGAAATCACCTTGGCCGGGTGGACTGGAGTAGCTTTGAATTTCAAGCGAACCAGTATAAAATTCTGTGTCATTTCCCTTTTATTTTGTGTGTGTCTGATTTCTTAAAAAGTTTTTTATTTCTAAAACAATTCAAACCCCCTTTCTTGTTTTTCTCTACCTTCAGTTATATGTGATGATCAAAGGGAAATACACTCAAAGATTGACAAACTCATCAATAAGATGGAGAAATCAAACCTCATATCTCCAATGGTTTCTAGTGAGGATGATGATGAGATGATTTAATTGTTTCTTATGTGCTTGTCATGTTTTCTCTCCTTCGTTGAAATTTACCTTTTGTAATGTTATTCGAAATAAATAAAATGTTTCTTTCCCTTTCCTAAATGCTAAAATGCCAATGTGTTTGTATATTTAATTTCTCGTAATGCATCTTTTACCTACTTTTTTTATTTTGACAAAGGGGGGAGAAGTATACTCTCAGTGGGAGTAGAGTATACTCTCTACTTAATTAAAGGGGGAGCTTAATCACTCCAAATATATTTGTCTTTTTATTTTACCACCTCCCTGAGAGATGTGTTGTCATCATATAAAATTTGGAGAATATGGAACCATGTTTTCTAGGTCAAGCAATAAAGGAAGTCCTCGATAACATGTTCTTGATGATGGATATGCTTTTGCTGATGAATAATAAATGAAAGCGGAACAAAAGGCTAAAGATGAAACCATACGAAGTAGGGTTTTAATGATCATTGAAAACCTCCTCTGATGATAGCACTCAAACTGAATAATCCTCAAGTCTTATCCTCAAGAAGCAAGTGTTAGTATGACTGGATTATCTGACAAGTCTTGAAAGAGAAAACATGTGAAAGCTCACATTGTCGCATTTTGAGTGAACAATATGTTATAAAAGCATAAAGTATTTTTTGTAAAGTTATATGGCTAAATCACATGAACACACACACACACACACACATAAAAAAAAGCATGTTTCAATCCTATTTTTCTTAAAGAATGATTCCTATATATGTTATAAAATCATACCAGTTGAATTATGATCTGTCTGAATATTTTTGGATAAATTTGTATTGTCCAACTAATTGGCACTTATACTCGATCAATTGGGTTAGTGCAAAAATTGTCCATATATGTTTAGGATAGTGTCTTAATGAACGACAATAACTCTATATCCTTTCTTTTCTTTTAAAACAACCTAAACGTTTATTTTGAGACCTTCCAATCAATTGGCACATTAATTTTGACTCAATAAATTTTCCTTTTTGTGTCAACCACTAGCCTATAAATAGAGGTACTTCGCTACATATTTTCAAATCTATAAATGTCAACCTTCATATCTCACTCCAAACACCCATTAAGAAAATCATTTTATTTACTTTCTCTCACTTGAATTTAGTCGTAGTGCTTCAAAAAAATTCTTTTGTTTAGTGAGGCATTTGTTGTAATTCGGGAAAGGGATTTGTTGTAAATTCACCAAAGATTATTTTCTCTTGGTTGAATATTTTATCCATAAGGGATTGTTTGTTTGGGTTAAAATTTAAATTCGTTAAAAGCTTTAGTTTGGGGATTTAGATTCTAAGTCATCTTTTTCGGTTTGTAAGCTAAGCACAGCTAAAAACTTTATTTGGTTCGAGGTCATCCCGGTTCAAAATCTCAACTTGGTTTGTGGTTATCCTAGTAAAAACCTTTGTTCAGTTCGTAAGCTCAACCTTGTGAAAATCTTTCTCAGTGGTTCATGGTTAGTCTGGTTAAAACGTCAGTTTAGTTTGTGAATTCAACTCGGTTCAAAAGCTCACCTTGATTTGAGATAAGGTTGTGGAAAATCTTGGTTTAGTTTGTAGACTAACCGCTTCAAGTTGTTGTTTAGAAGGAAGACTAACCGTTTTTCTCCGATGTTTGTTGTTTGGTCGAAATGAAGTGACCTAAACTTCTCCCCAAGGTTTAATCTTGAGAGTATACAGTATTTCTTAAGAGCTTTTAGGAGGTTGATAAAGAGAAATCAAGCGAAGTAAGTAGTATAACCCTCACCTCGTTATTCTTCCTAAAAATTGATTGTTCCTTGAATAAAAAAGAAAAATAAAAATAAAAAATTGTTCAAGCAGACACTATAAAAGTCATAATTTTTATAATACCGTAAATAACAAAATGCCTTAGCCGAATCATGATTGTTTTCATAAAGAAAAACGGCAAAAATAGGAAGTATGCGGTAAAGCTTATGGCGGAAACCTAGTCTTTAAGGAAGAACCTAAAGAAGCCTTTTTGTAAGAACCTTTGAGCTAAATGAGCCCTCAAAGTTTTAAACCTAGGTTAGCAAACCTGTGGATCTTGAATGGGTCTATGTACTTACATATATTTAAATTCTTCTAGAAAATGATTTTTCAGTATACCTACAATACCAAAAACCGGCTCATCTTCTCGACTGTTTTGTTTTAATTATTCTATTATGAAATAAAAAGTCTTTGCGTTTACTACGAATTATGACCCCTCATAATGAGTTTTAGGGTATAAATAAGGTTTATAGACATCTGTTTAACGCACTCTCTACACTACATTGATTTTTTTTTCATTTATATTTTTTCATTTTCATTTTCTCTTATATTTGGAAAGAAAAAGGCACCATTGTATTTTTATTTCCTCTTTAATTTAGGTTCTCTTTTTGTCTATTTCTTCATCATCTATTAACTATATGCAAATGTCTATGGTTATAATTATGTCTATATTTTCGGATATTAGGAGGGAGTAGTTTTTTAATAGACTTAGGATTATGGGGACATTCTAAATGATAAACCTAATGGACACCCTTAATTAAACTCTAATATGAGAAAATATAATATTTCTACGATTTTTTAGATTTTTACGTACATCTATACGAAAGGAGAGACATCATAAGTTATTAGTCGACATAGTGAAACGTGACATTTTAGGTTTTCATCTACGTCTCTATGAAAGTTCGCTTGATCCCACACCTAGTGTTTTAATCTTACATTTGATAAGCTTTATATAATTTAAGGAAGACTAAGTCTAGAAGAAAAATAAAGAAAGATTGAGTGTCATTCTAACTTAGTTAGAGCGTGAAAAGAGAAGGAACATAAAGCGAGAATGTTTGCAGAACTAAAGTAAATTTAGAAGATACAGGAGATAGATTCAAAGAGAGCTTACGTTGCATGAGACGACAACGAGATGGACTCCTCTAATGAATCTAAAAATGAGGAAGAAATTCATCTATGTCTCATGGCAAACCACAAAGGAAATAAGATAAATAGTTTAACTTCTAAATTTATTCATAATAAGTTATTCCCCATCTATAAAAAGTTTGATAGTGACTTAAGTAAATTGAAAAATATTATTTTTAGCTCTAAGTTTACTATTTTTTCTCAAGAAAAAGAAAATAAAAATATATTAGAAGAAATATATTGTCTTAGAGAAAAATCAAGTATTTTAATTCAAAACTTTCCTTCCTCTTCTTCTTATGAAAATTTTGGCGAACCTATCAATTGTGAAAAATGCATCCTTTGAGAAAATAAAATTGACTACTTGTATAACACACTTATTAAGTTTATCAAAGAGAGAGATAACTTGAATATGATTCTAGATAATTAAATATCCTCTTTTAATAAAGTTGATATAGGTTATGAATTTAAAAACAATACTAAAAGTTTTAGTTATATATGTCATGCGAATGAGACACGTGAATGCAATATGCTTAAATGTAACCACTATGATAAAAATGACCATGTTGTTTTATTTTGTTTTATTAGAAAAAAAAAAGTAAAAATGAAAAAATTTATTCCCATTTCTATAAAGAAAACCGTGAAAATAAAATAGGAAATATGTATGTTTCGTCTTATTTATGTGATAATGATTTTAGTTGAAAAAACGATGATAATATGCATTCCAGTAACAGAAGATGAACCAAAAATATTTGGATACGAAAGATCAAAACGTTAAACTGTGATGCAACTATGCTTAACAACTCGAATTCAAAATATTATATTGATTGTGGTTATTATATCATACGACCAAAGATATAAATGTTCTCTTACTTTACTGAAAACAAACGATAATCTTCTTGTTATGGTAACAATAAAAATAAGTATTTTGGATCTAGATTAATCAGTAAAATCCCTAATCTTACCTTTTGAATTATTTTTGTATTTAAAATTGATTATAATAAAAATTCTTTATATGTAAAAAGACTAGACTAACTTCAAGTTATAAAGTGAACCAAAATAATTTTATTGGTAGCCCTCTTTATTTTGATTATGAATAGTTAACTTCTTTATTATTTTGATCTAAAAAAAATTATAAATCTTACATAATTTAATCCCTTATTTTGTCATCAATTTTTTTATAAAATCTTCCACAATTCAATTCCTTTTTTTTTCTCGCGCCTACCTTTTTATGTTTCTCTCACCTATCTTTGTCTTTAGGTGTGCCAAGTCACCCCTCAAAACGAGGCTACACTTGACTCTATTTCAGGAAAGACTTTAGTTATGTCTTTATCAAGTTAACTACTATAGAAATAATTTGCTGTAGGAAAGCAACATTGGTGATGCTCATGCATCCACGTCCTAACATTCATCTTAGAAAAGAAATTGATACTAGTAAAATTCAACTCCTGCCGAAATCTTTTGAGCAGCTGCATAGTCACTCAAGCAATGAATATCAGTCTATTGATGAGTTAAACACCCCGTGCACATGTTAGTGGTTGCTATTCTTCTATGATTGATCATAGAAATAGAAATAGTAGGAATAGTAATTTTGCAGACACACCATAAGAAGAATTTTTTGGGCAGCCAAGTTTTAAAATGCAACTGTATAACGGTATTCTAACTCTAAGCTACTCTTCCAGATAAAGAAATCCTCAATATCAGGAATAATAATATAAAGTTAGTTGAATTTCCAATAATACTAACATAAATGTCTCTAACTTTAATTAATTTGAGTATCTTGAATTGTCAAATAGTCCACATGTTGGCACAAAGGACTATTTAAAAGCCAAGCATCAGTCTTTAAATTTTTTTTAAAGATATTTTTTAAATATTAAAAAAAATTATTCTTTAAAATTAAAATTTCTAAGAAAATGTAGGTTTTCTATGGATTTTTTTTTGAATTTTTCTATTGATTTAAAATCTACAAGTTTTTTTGCGAATTTTTATTTTAAAGACTAAAATCAAAATAATTTTAACCGAAGAAAAGTTTCTGGTATGAAAATAAAATTAATTTTGAAATGTGTGAAATGGATGTATGCTTTTCTTTTAGTGTACATGAAACATTAGGCTTAAAAGCTTCTATAACCTCTTGTCTATTTGACAAAAAAAATCTGAACCCGATTTAGGATATGAATAGTTTATAGACTCATGTCGGTACATATTCTCTCCCTTAAAATGTAAAGGAGACAACTTAACTATCAACTTTTGGTCTTCAAGCGCACAACTAGCATTCTGGTTTATAAGTCAAAAGGTGAATATTGGAATTGCAGGTTTTCCACATGACAATTAATTAACTTTACAGCCGCACAAGGACAATAAATGATTAGGAGACAAATCATGTCTCAAAAGATTTTTTGTTATAGAAGTGGTTGAAGTTAATTACATCAATCCACATATCAAATATTGTCAATCAACTAGCTGTGTAGTGTAGTGTACCATTGCATGTGAGTTTCTCACAAAAGACATGCAAAAATATGTCATTGTAATTTCATATATGAGCAAGAATGATACATTGCAAGTTGTGAATTTCTTGCATTTGATTAAGACTCAGTATATGGTGAGGAAAAAGTCTATGTTCCCTTGTAAACCCTCTCTAGGCTGGCTTCATAAAATTGTGGCCACAAAGATCTAGGTTTGATCCTGTTGCTGCCAGCTCCAACATGTCATTCTGCATGTAATTCAATAAATGTTTGATAAGCATATTCTTTTAATCTGGTGGTTAGAGTATATATGAGCAGATAGCAAATACGACACTGACACGATAACACGTAAACACGTATAGATGAGTATATATGAGCACATAGCAAATAAGACACTGACACGACAAGTTAACACGTAGACATTGACAATTAATTTGAGAAAATACATGTCTGTAATTTGTAAATTAGTAGCCTTGAAAATGAAATGATATATTTGATATTTTTTTGTTGGAGTTTTTAATATTCTGTACTACCTACTATTTATTCCATGTTACATTTAATTGCTAGTTTATATTTTTGCTTAGTTGTGCAAATGCTTTTGAGCAAAAAGAAATGCCAGTTGGGAACTCTGAACATGAATGTCATGGAAAACTAGGAGTGGAAATAGTTGTAATTGTGTAAATAAAAATAGTAATCCAAGTTGCTAGATTAAGTTCTAAGAGAGGATCTTCAATGATGATATCAGTGTTTTATATTAGTTGTAACTTATACATCATTGTATTATTGAATATTAAAGTCCATATCCAAATCCAACAACAAAGCTGCCCTATACTTGATATTTCAGCTGAATTATTAACATGGAAATCACGTTGACTGGTAGTATACTCTATCAAATAAGTTAGGAAAAGTGGAAAACAATTTTACTTATTACATAGTCTTAAATAGAAGTGTTTCTGCTACGATTTGAGCGATTAAAACTCATTTGAACCGTAAAAGAAAAAGACATGTAGTTTGATTTGGTTCGATTGATATTTAGAAGTAAAATCAAACTAAAATAAATCAAATCAATGTGGTTTGAATTAGTTCGATATTTTACAAGATTTTTATTGAGGCATACATACATACATAGAGAACAACATAATTTTATATTTAATCAATAATATATTATCATAAAATAAATTTATAATAGTCAAAATAAATTTATTATTTAATGCATATATATAAATTGTATTTTATATCTATATGATAATGTACATAAAATTGCATTATTAAATAATTTTAAAATAATATAGTGTGTCGTTATAAACAATTATATGCATGTGACTCTGCTAGCTGATAACACTATAAAAAAAATTATTATTAGTATTTAAACTTTTTCTTTTAGTTTTATCATTATCATCAACGTTAACAAATTAAAAATGAAAATAAAAATAAATATATAACAATTTTATTTCAAATAAAAATAATAATATTTATAAATAAATAATATTTTTTTAATTGATATATAAATTTAAATAAAATATACACATACTACGTATTGATTTCTCTAAAAAATTATACACACACATATATATATATATATATATATATATATATATATATATATATATATATATATATATATATATATATATATATATATATATATATATATATATATGTATGTGTGTGTGTGTAAGATTTTATAATATAATGTGGTTTGTTTTAGTTCTGTTTACAAAATACATGTTATGATATAATCCAAGTTGTGTAACCTAAATCCATAGTCAATTAGGGTTTAGGGTTTGTTACTAATTAGTATACAAGTTAGTTGTATATAAATAGATATATTTTGTAATTCACTTTGTACAATGATAATTAAATAATATCAATTCTTATTCTCTCTCTTTCTCTCCCCATTAAAAGTGCCTCACACACTAACAAATAGGTATCTAGATCTCCGGTTAGATTCTTGATCGTGTTTTCAAGAATCACACGTCGGTGATCCTGTTTCTGGGACCGTGGATTGTTATTCAATCACTACAAAAACAAATAGTACTAATGGCATTCTGAATTATCTTCCAATTCTTGACGGTAAAAATTAGAACCGATGGAACAAGCAGATGAAGTCCTTGTTCGACATTCATGAAACCCTAGAATTGTTACTAATGGTGTCCTTGAGCTTGCTGAGAATGCAAGATACTCATAGAGTCGCGGACAAGGAAGCGGAGAAAAAAGACTGCAAGGTCATGTATTACACTCAATAGGCGGTAGATTCGGTGAATTTTGACAAGATCTCTCATGCTGAATTGGCGAAGGAGACATGCAATATTCTTGCCAAGTACTATAAAGGATGTGAGAAAGTCAAAGTTGTCAAATTGCAGACTTTCCGACAATAGTATGAATTTCTACATATGGGAGAAGATGAAAAGATTGTCAACTATGTGTCGAAGGTGCAAAATCTCATCCATCTCATGAAGGGTTGTGGTGAAACCCTAACTGATGAGATGATAGTTTAGAAGATAATGTGTATGTTGACCTATCATTTTGATCACGTTACCGTAACTATTCCAGAATCCAACAATCCTAATACCTTGAAACTGGAATATTTGCTTGGTTCGTTGGAGGCGCGTGAGATTAGGATTGTCGAAAGAAAATGGTTTCAAGATTGGAAGAAGCATTGTGGATCCAACAAGTTCAAAAGGAAAGGAGACAAGTCTCAAAGCAATAAGTCTTGGTCGAACCCTCAAAAGCATAAGGTCAATGATATGGCTTTTGAATCCTCGAGAAGATGAGAAGGAAACTCCTATAAAAAAGACAAAGAGAAAAAAGGTGTGTAGTGTTATAACTGTGAAAAATGGGGTCACTTGGCCAAGAATTTTTGGTACAATAAAGACAATGGAGAGATAAAAGACAAGGAGGGAGGAGTGAACCTTGTACGTCAAGATTCATATGATTTTGAAGATATGGTGGTTATGGTTGTAGTTGCAGATGACCATGTCGACTCCAAGATTTGGTTCCTCAACTCGGGTAGCTTGAATCATACGACTGGTCGAAAAGTGTGGTTAGTAGATTTCGACTCGTCGAAGAAGAGGAAGGTAAAACTTGCTGATAATAGCTCGTTACAAGAAGAAGGTACTCACGACATAGTTATTCAAAAAAGCAATAGAGGAAAAGCTATGATTAAAGATGTATTATATGTACTTGGAATGAAGTGTAATCAGCTAAGTGTTGGGCAACTAGTCGAAAAATGTTTCTCAGTGATTATAAAAGATGGAGCCTTGGAACTGTTCGACAGTCAGAATAATTTGGTCTTGAAATCTCCTTTGTCGAAGAATAGGGAATTCAAGACCATGATCAGTTCGACTGAAGTACAATGTCTAAAAACTGTTGTTGACCATAAGCATAGTTGGTTATGGCATTTAAGGTTTGGACATTTGAACTTTTGATCACTCAATCAACTGATTACTCAAGATATGGTAATAGGTATACCAAGTCTTGAGATGCACGACAAATTCTATGAAGGTTTCTTAGTCGAAAAGCAATCCAGAAAGTCTTTTGTTTTGACTATGCCAATAAGATCCTCTTGCATACTAAAAGTAGTACATTTAGATGTATGTGTCCCGTTTAAGGATCATACCATTTTTTTATACAAGTATTTTGTCTCATTTTTCGATGAGTATAGTCGAAAGCTTTGGATCTATGTGATCAAGCACAAGGACAAAGTATTTTCAATCTTTAAGAGATTCAAAATACTTGTCAAAAACTAGAGTGAAAAGAGGATAAAGGTTCTACGAACAAATGGAAGTGGAGAATACACGTCCAAGATGTTTGAAGAGTTATGTGCAGAACATGGCATTGATCATGAGGTAACTGCTCCTTACATGCCTCAACATAATGGGATTGCATAAAGAAAAAACAGGATCATATTGGACATGGAGAGATGCATGTTGAAGCAAAAGAACTTGCCGAAATCCTTATGGGGTGAAGCTGTTTCTACTTATGTTTATATTCTGAACAGGTTCCCTACCAAGAAGCTAAAGAACAAGGTTACTGAAGAAGTGTGGAGGGGAAAACGACCATCAGTAAGTCACCTGAAGGTGTTTGACTCTATACAAGCATATTCCTGATGCGAGAAGAAGGAAGCTTTATGACAATAGCGAACCTATGATTCTAGTAGGATATCACAAAACTAGAGCATACAGGTTATTCAATCCAATTAGTGAGAAGATCGTGATGAGTCGAGATATTGTGATTGATGAAAATTCTATCTAGGATTGGAATTTTGATGATGCAATTAACAAGCCATTGATGAGTTATGGCTTTGACGAATCACTTAATAATGTCAAAGTCGAAGAAATTACCGATATTCCAATCAAAGTCGAAGGCAAAGCATATGTTGACATTCCTGACACAGTATAAGTGAAACATGGTATGGCTAGCACAAGCCAAAGACCTAAAAGAACTAGACTTCGTCCAGCAAGGTTTCAAGACTACGAAGTGACTGATGATGATGAAGTCACACCAGATGGAGAATTAGTTTATTTTTCTTTACTTGCAGGTGCTGAACTAATCAACTATAGTGAGGCTTTAAAGAATATGAAGTGGAATTTTTCTATGGTCGAAGAGTTACAAGAAATCGAAAAAAGCAACACATGGGAGTTATTCAAATTGTCGGCACATACAAAAGATATCTAAGTGAAGTGGGTGCTCAAGATGAAGAACAATGTTGATGGGTTTAAGCAAGACATAAGGCAAGATTGATAGCTCGAGGATTTCTTTAGAGAGCAGGACTCAACTACTCTGAAGTATATGCACCTGTCGCAAGATTGGAGACTGTCAGATTAGTTGTAGCCTTGGCATGCAAGCAAGGTTGGTCGACATTTCACTTAGATGTGAAATCAAAAAAATTGAATGGTCCCTTAGACGAAGAAGTCTATGTCACACAACCTTCTGGGTTTGTGATACAGGAGTAAGCAAGGAAAGTGTATAAATTGCACAAAGCGCTATATGGTCTAAAGCAGGCACGTAGGGCATGGAACAAGAAGATTGACTCATACTTAGTCGAATTAGGATTCGTCAAATGTAGGTATGAGTATGGTGTCTATGAACATATTGTGGTATAATGATAATCATCTGCTTATATGTCGATGACCTGTTGGTAATTGGAAATAGCTTGAAGAACTTGTCGAAGTTCAAAGAGCTGATGATGGGGGAATTTGAAATGTTGGCTCTAGGAAACTTGTCTTATTTCCTAGGCATGAAATTTCAAATGTCTAAGCAAGATATGGTGCTATATCAAAGAAAGTATGTCAAAGATATACTCAAGAGATTCAAGGAGGATGATTTGACTTCTGCATCTTCACCCGTCAAACTAAATTTCAAGTTGGAGAAGCATGGAGAGTAAGACAAAGTCGATGCAACTTTGTTCAAACAAATTGTCGGATTTCTGAGATATGTGTGCAACAATCGAGTTGATATAGTGTTCTCAGTCAGATTAGTGAGCACATACATGAGTGAACCAATGGTGTCACATATGAAGGCTGCAAGAAGAATCTTGAGATACTTAAAAGGATCAATAAGATATTGAATTCTATTTCGACGAGACTCTGAAAGCAAAGAAGCTATGGTTACTTGTTATTTAGATGCTGATTTGTATGGAGATAATGGAGATCGAAGAAGCACAACAAAATATTTCTTTCAAGTATTTTGTGCCCCAATCTCATGGTGCTCGAGAAAGAAACCTGTGATGGCATTGTCATCGTGTGAGGTTGAATATATAGCAGGATCTTATGTTGCGTGTCAAGCAATCTAGATCAGATCTGTGCAAGAAGAGATTGAGGTCAAAGTAAAGAAACATATGGTGCTCCAGAACGATAACAAGTTAGCCATAAATCTTGCGAAGAATCCAGTTTTGTAAGGAAGAAGTAAGCACATCGAAGCTAGGTTTCATTTCCTAAGGGATAAGGTAAACCAAGGTGAACTTGAAGTAAGGCATTGCTCAAGTGAAACACAATTGACCGATATTTTCACCAAAAAATTGAAGATCGACAAATTCTTGAATTTGAGAAAGAAATTAGGAATAGCTCATATCGACTATGATTAGCGCATGTTCAACAACTTGGATTATAGGGGTATGCTATGATATAATCCAAGTTGTGTAGCCCAAGCCCAAAGTTAATTAAGATTTAGAGTTTGTTACTTAATATACATATTTGTGTGGAGACACCATTCAAGACAAGCTCACGAGGACCCGCATAGCGAGATAAGCGCCCCAACTTTGATGCACCCACACATAATAGAAAGGGATGTATTGGTGAAGCTCTCAAAAATGTCCTCATACAAACTTATCTAAAACCTAGAGGCACCTTCCTCCCGCTCATTCTCTCCCATTGAAGATCAAAAAATGTACCTTAAATTTCACTAGTGATGAATTTTATATATCTAATTATTTTTAGTGGGTTGAAATTAGATTAGACCTTAACATTTTAGGCATTTGACTGGCCCAAAAGATCTCCAATTATACCTATTCCTTTCTTTCCCACCTATTTATTCTACTGGAACTCAAATGAATATATGATTTAATTTTATATTTTCATCCATAAATACTTAATATTATGGATGTTTAAAATTAAATCAAATCGACTATCAAATATATATAAAGTCAATTTATATATTTATTTTAATGGCTTAAAGTTTTAGAGTAATTACAATCTTACTTTCTCTTTTTTTTAAGTCCTAAAACATTGATAATTTATTTCTGTCATGCACTCGAAAACTCAATGATTCATGAATGCGAAAATATTGAATCATTGAATAGAGACTAATACTCCAAATTTTGTATTTTATGTTGTTTTCTAAAATAATATATATATATATATATATATATATATATATATATATATATATATATATATATATATATATATATATATATATATATATATATATATATATATATATATATATATATATATATATATATATGAACGTTCAAATTTCATTTCGATAGCATGAGTGCGTCAATTTTGTTTTTACAGAAGTTCAATATAAGTATACTATTCTTTCATAAAGAAAACATGTTACCAATCAAATCAGAACGAAGATATTATTCCTTAATTTTTCCTGCCTAGATTGGAATATTCACCAAATAGCAGAAAACAGTTGGCCAATAAATAGGAAAAAGGGTAGCCATCTTAGCTGGAAATATCTACTAAATACAATTTCAGTTGATTTCATGACCTATATATTACTTTTAAATAAAATCAGCATTCCTCCCATTACTTTTAGACCATATACATGCACATTTGAAATGCCACCAAGACATGTTTTAGCATGTCTCAGCCATGACCTGGCACCAGATTCAGGTTTGGCTACAATATATTGGACACAAATGTTTTATTTATGATAGGTTGGTTAAAATAAAATTATATTGTTGTTCTCCCTTTTAGTTGGAATTCATTTTCTTTTTTCTATGGTCGATATTCATTAAAAAAAAAAGTCTCTGTTGAATAGTGTCACAAATTATAAAATATTAGTGTATATAAATAATTAATTGATAGACCTATTGACGAGGAGAAGATGTTAGACCCTAATCTCTCAGATAAAATACGAGAGACATTTTTTTTGGAAAACTTTAAGGATCGTCTCTATCAACATCCAGAAGATTATCATTTGAGTCTTTGACTCTTTAAAATGAAAATTTCTCTCAGACACCTTTAGAGACGCAATCCTAAGATGGTATTTGGGCCTGCATCGACTCTCCATCACCATATATCTGAATTTGATGAAGAAGCTAGTCCATTAGTTCACAGCGATCAGTCATAGAAAGATGTTTGCTACCAGTCTTTTCAACATCGCCAAGGTGTCTCTGAATCCCTAAGTGAATACCTTGTCCACTTCAATGAGGTAACGATCAAGGTGATGCATCCCAACAAGGAAATGTTCGTATGAGCATTTCAGAATGGGCTCAGGGTGGGGCACATCAATGAATCCCTCGCCCAGAGGTCAACGACTGTGAATAAAAGTTATTCTTGATCTTGGCTAAAGTTTTGATGATGTCAAAAGGAGGATAAATAATAGGTATTATACTTGTTCTTGTTCATAATATTTTCATGGGAGAAAGTCTTTAAATTGTAAAAGAAAGGGGGAGATATACAAGATATGGGGAGACTCTAATTGCTGCATAAAATTGCAAAAGTGATATATATTGAAGCAAATCTTTGATGAACAAGAAATTTCCAAAGGATGTTTGTCATCATCAAAAAGCGGAGATTGTGAAAAAAAGTTCTTCTGGACCTTGGTTAAAGTTTTGATAAATACAAACACATCAAAAAAAAAAGAAGACAAAGCTTGAAGGCTAGCACAATCAAGCTCAAATGATCATAAAGCTTTGGAAATTAAAGGAAAGATTCAAGATGGTTAAAGTATGCCTTACAATTCATATTATATATCTCAATGACTCAGAATATATCATGCATATTCATCTCAAACACTTCATTCATCTTCCAAAATCATTTGGAATCAAACCATGTTGTTACAAAGTTATTTTTCACATTTTCAAACAGTTGTAACTGGTTACACAAAATATGTAACCGATTAAAGGCGCGAAGAAAGATAGTATCATGAGATTGTGTGTTGACTGTCAAAAATTGAACAAGGTTACTATCAACAATAAGTATCCTCTTCCAAGAATTGACGATTTTATAGATCAGTTGGTTGGTGTTTGTATATACAGTGAGATTGATTTGCTTTCGGGTTATCATCATATTCGAGTAAAACCAGAAGATATTCTAAAGACTGCATTCAGAATGAGATATGGTCGCTATGAGTATTCAATGATGTCGTTTGATGTATCTAATGCTGTTGGAGAATTGCCATCCAAGGCGCAGCGGAATTTAAAAATTTCTCCATTTAGTGATCCTTACGAATGGGCATGATCAGTGATAGAATCGTTACCTCTTGTGGCGATTCAAACCTTTGGTGCAGATCTCTGATAATGATCAAAACCTTTGATACAGATCCACGGGGCGATCACGAACGTTGAACGATGACAACGTCTCTACTCAGTCAACACGAACGGATTCCTTCAATCGTAGTCTTAGCTGTTATGAATGAAGGCTTTGAGTGAGAGAAAGAGGGAAACAAAATTCCAAGTCTCTACTTGAATTTCTGTCTGAGTGGATTGGAGTGACAATGCTTCTACCCAAGGGGTTCTATTTGTAGAACCACTTGTGTGGGCTTCAAGCTAAAAAGCCCACTTAAGTGTATTTTGGCCCATATCTTATAATATGCCCAAAATCACTTAAGTATTTGGTACCTTACCATATTTCGTCTCCCACTTAAGTGCACCGTACCTTATGGTGTTCCTTAGTTACTCTATTTCTCATCAATCCGTCCTTTGTGTGTGACCCTATAGGTTTTTGCGGCGTTGGCAATTATATTAAATCACGCATTTAACATAATAAACAGTGAGCGGTATCTAGCAACACATCACGGCTACCCAAGTCACGAAAATGTCATGTGATCTGACAAAACCTCCTGTGATAATAATTATGTGTATAATTACCCCTTTGCCCTTATGTCTATATTGAACACAAGGTATAGACCGTGTCACCCTTGTCCAGTTCAATATTGGGCCCATAGACATTTATCCTGTTACGCAGGATTGGCAAATTCCATCTAGGACACTCATGTCCCTCAGCATGCTTCGTGGAGTACCCATCAACTGTCTTTATCGTTATCCAGTTACGAACAACGTTGGATCAGCAATAAAGCACTCGACTCTACATCTAAGATCCATAGTGGTTTCAGGTCGAAGAGTGGTATACACTATTATCACCATGAGAATAACTTATGACACTTTGCATAACTTTATATATAGTATTCTCATAGCGGGTCAATCCGGTATAAATATTACTCCTAATATTCATACCTATGTTTAAGACTTGATAACTCTTTATCCATGATCCATGAGATGTGATCATCAGTCTACAAACATAATAGTCTTAATGCTTTAATGTTATCCCACTTCGCATTAAAGCTCGACTACGGATACTTTAAGAACAGTGCCCTTATGTTTAATGTGTTCTCATGATTAAGTCACACTTAATACATTAAACGGACTATCTATTCCAGGGACTTTATTAATCAACCATAATAAAGAAAATGCCTTTAAATAATTCGATACAAGTACCAAAAGTATTGGCCTCTAGGGCTTACACAAAACTAGGTTATTTAGGTAGGAACTCCTTCCAATTGTATCTCATACAACTCTCGAAAATTTCAATTGGGTGAATAACTCCTTATTCTAATCCATCATATGGATTATTCCCAACTCTTGCTTCTAAACATATATAAGAAAATTATAATCAAGTTTGACTCATCGTTTTAGCAGTTGGATATTACAATTATCCCATCGCACCTTAACTAATACAAAACATGCACCTCGCGTAGGCGAAACCTACATTATTCGATACCAGTCTTGATGAGTGCTAAAACTTGGAAAGCAAACATATATAATATTCTCATAATTTGTTTAGTTAAGTTTGACCCATTGTTTTAACAGTTGGATATTACAATTATCCCATCGCACCTTACTAATATATAGATCATGCACCTCGCGTAGGCGAAACCTACATTATCCATTACTAGTCTTGATGAGTGTTAAAACTTGGAAAGCATAAACTTAATATTTAATTTGAGGGGAATTGTAATTTTTTTGATCTCACCGGCTTGTTTATCATATAAACCGTCTCTCACATGCATCAACATACATTCACATGCATCAACATACATACATACATAATGAAACAGTTATGGCCCCTAGCGCAATTGTTCTCCCAAGCCAATGAGAGAACCTAAGCTAACCTACAACGATCTAAGCTTCTCCAAGAAATATCTTCAAGGTTGTCCTCCTTTGGCACTGACTTCTTTGCTTTCTTCATATCATTACATTACATGAAAGAAACTCGTTTTACATACGAGGGAGTGAGATGAGAAAAGAAGTTACATTTGGGAGATTAAGAGAGAGGCACGACACGCAGGTCGTATTTTAAAACCCAAAACAAAACAAAGAAAAACTAAGGCCATAACCGATCACCACAAGACAATAATAAACATTTTATTATTATTATTATTAATTCCTTTAATTAATTAAAATCAAATTAAATTTCGACGACCGATCACACTACGCAGAGTTAGCGGGGGGTCCGCTGCCCGGACAGCGGGAACGGGTGTTCCGCTGCCCGGTCAACGGACAGGGGTCAAGGGGGCAGCGCCCCTGCTCGAAAATTTTAATGAACAATTCATTTAAAATTGACGTCGTTTTTCGTACCAACACTTGATACTTCAAAGCACTTTTTCTAGCCGAACGGGTGAATTTTTCCTTGCGTTAACCGGTTAACACTGTTTGAAAACTTTTAGAAAATTCTTTTCTGCCTTGCGTTAACCGGTTAACCATATGCGTTAACCGGTTAACACTGTTTGAAAATGTCTTGGAAAACTGTTTTCCGCCTTGCGTTAACCGATTAACCAAATGCGTTAACCGGTTAACCAAATGCGTTAACCGGTTAACACTGTTTGAAAATCTCAAAAAATTTATTTCGCATTCCGTTAACCGGTTAACCATATGCGTTAACCGGTTAACACTGTTCCAAAAATGTTTAGAAGGTTGTATTCAGTTTCTCATTAACCGGTTAACCATACGCGTTAACCGGTTAACACTGTTCGGAAAAGTGTTTAGAACGCACAACTCTTGTGCAGTCAAACCCCAATCGCATAACTCTCTGACAATACAACCCTTGTGCCGTCACTAACCCTGATGCACCAATTTCAGACCGTCAAACACATCTCGATTGTTAATTCAGTATGATTGATCAACACGTCATTGCTTCACCATACTAATGTCGGATCAAGAAGCAAACGACCATTGATCGCTCAAAGGAAAACAATCACTGAGGGTTTGAATGAACGAAACGAGAACACTATATCATATATAATTTATTTTGCATCAGGATTACATATATCACATATATGTAACTTGATCGATCTCAATTTAACCTTTGATTCATTCTGTCTTTAATCATATTATTACAGAAAAAACAGTTATCAGATTCATGGTTTCGTAAGTGGCTCTGATACCACTGTTGGAGAATTGCCATCCAAGGCGCAACGGAATTTAAAAATTTCTCCAATTAGTGATCCTTACGAATGGGCATGATCAGTGATAGAATCGTTACCTCTTGTGGCGATTCAAACCTTTGGTGCAGATCTCTGATAATGATCAAAACCTTTGATACAGATCCACGGGGAGATCACGAACGTTGGACGATGACAACGTCTCTACTCAGTCCACACGAACGGATTCCTTCAATCCTAGTGCTAGCTGTTATGAATGAAGGCTTTGAGTGAGAGAAAGAGGGAAACAAAATTCTAAGTCTCTACTTGAATTTCTGTCTGAGTGGATTGGAGTGACAATGCTTCTACCCAAGGGGTTCTATTTATAGAACACTTGTGTGGGCTTCAAGCTAAAAAGCCCACTTAAGTGTATTTTGGCCCATATCTTATAATATGCCCAAAATCACTTAAGTATTTGGTACCTTACCATATTTCGTCTCCCACTTAAGTGCACCGTACCTTACGGTGTTCCTTAGTTACTCTATTTCTCATCAATCCGTCCTTTGTGTGTCACCCTATAGGTTTTCACGGCGTTGGCAATTATATTAAATCACGCATTTAACATAATAAACAGTGAGCGGTATCTAGCAACACATCACTGCTACCTAAGTCACGAAAATGTCATGTGATCTGACAAAACCTCTTGTGATAATAATTATGTGTATAATTACCCCTTTTCCCTTATGTCTATATTGAACACAAGGTATAGACCGTGTCACCCTTATCCAGTTCAATATTGGGCCCATAGACATTTATCCTGTTACGCGGGATTGGCAAATTCCATCTAGGACACTCATGTCCCTCAGCATGCTTCGTGGAGTACCCATCAACTGTCTTTATGGTTATCCAGTTACGGACAATGTTGGATCAACAATAAAGCACTCGACTCTACATCTAGGATCCATAGTGGTTTCAGGTCGAAGAGTGGTATACATTATTATCACCATGAGAATAACTTATGACACTTTGCATAACTTTATATATAGTATTCTCATAGCGGGTCAATCCGGTATAAATATTACTCCTAATATTCATACCTATGTTTAAGACTTGATAACTCTTTATCCATGATCCATGAGATGTGATCATCAGTCTACAAACATAATAGTCTTAATGCTTTAATGTTATCCCACTTCACATTAAAGCTTGACTACGGATACTTTAAGAACAGTGCCCTTATGTTTAATGTGTTCTCATGATTAAGTCACACTTAATACATTAAACGGACTATCTATTCCAGGGACTTTATTAATCAACCATAATAAAGAAAATGCCTTTAAATAATTCGATACAAGTACCAAAAGTATTGGCCTCTAGGGCTTACACCAATAATGCACCATGTGTGTTTATGGAATATATGAATAGGATTTTCCATCCTTATCTAGATCAGCTTGTGGTTGTGTTCATCGACAATATTTTGATGTATTCTAAGTCTGATGAAGAGCATGCGAAGCATCTGAAAGTTATATTTCATACCTTGAAAGAAAATAAGTTGTATGTGAAGTTATCTAAGTGTGAGTTCTGGATGAAATGAGTGAGTTTCCTTGGTTATATGATATCTAGTTGTGGTATTATAGTGGATCAATAAAAGATAGATACAGTGTTGTAGTGGGAGACTCTGAAGTCTGTTACAAAGATCTGAAGTCTTCTGGGTCTGGCTGGTTACTACAGAAGGTTTATTGATAGCTTCTCGAAGTTAGCACTGCCTTTGACTCAGTTGGCTTGAAAAGCCAAAGTTTATGTGTGGAGGTTCAGTGTGAAGAGAGTTTTCAAGAACTCAAGAAGAAGTTGACATCAAGTTCAGTTTTGATTTTTCCAAGTCCAAGTGAATCCTTTGTTGTGTATTCTGATGCTTCGAAGATGGGTCTAGGTGGGGTGTTGATACGGAATGGTCAAGTGGTGGCTTATGCTTCTAGACAATTGAAAGTTCATAAGAGGAATTATCATACGTATGATCTAGAGTTGGCAGTTGTGGTGTTTGTGTTATAAATTTGGAGGTATTATTTGTTTGGTTCGAAATTTGAAGTATTTAGTGACCACAAGAGTTTGAAGTACTTGTTCGATCAGAAAGAGTTGAATATGAGGCAGAGGAGGTGGATCGAATTTCTAAAGGATTATGATTTTGATTTGAGTTACCATTCCGATAAAGCCAATGTTGTAGTTGATGCTTTGAGATGAAATTCGTTGCATACATCAATGATTATGGTTCGATAATTGGAGTTAATAGAGCAATTCAGATATCTGAGTCTGTTATGTGAAAGGACTCCTAATAGTGTGAAATCGGGTATGTTGAAGCTAACTAGTGGTATTCTCGAAGAGATCCAAGAAGGCCAACAATCAGATGTTGGATTCATTGACCGATTAATGTTGAACAATCAAGGTAAAAAGGTGGACTTCCGAATAGATGAGAATGGTATTATGCATTTTCGTGAAAACATTTGTGTACCTGATCTGCAAGAGCTTAAGAAGAGTATTCTTGAGGAAGGTCATAGGAGTAGTTTGAGTATCTATCCTGGTGCTACCAAGATGTATAAGGATTTGAAGAAGATGTTTTGGTGGCCAAGAATGAAGAAGGATGTTGTTCAGTTTATTTATTCTTGTTTGACTTTCCATAAGTCGAAGATTGAACATCAAAAACGGTTGGGTTTGGTGCAACCATTGGATATTATTAAATGAAAGTGGGGTGGTATTTCCATGGATTTTGTGACAAGTTTGCCTAAAACTTCTAACGAGAATGATTCAATTTGGGTTATAGTGGATAGGTTGACTAAATCGGCTCATTTCATTCCGATTAAGAACAGTTATTCATTGTAGAAGTTAATTGAAGTGTATATTGAGAAGGTTGTTAGCTTGTATGGTATTCCTTCGAGTATTTTTTTTTATAGAGATATGCGATTCATATCGAGGTTCTTGAGGACTTGCAGGAAGCCATGGGTACTAAGTGTTGGTGTAAGCCCTAGAGGCCAATACTTTTGGTACTTGTATCGAATTATTTATTAATAATAAAAGGCTTTTTCTTTATTATGTTTGTTTAATAAAGTCACTAGAATAGCTAGTCCGTTTAATGTATCAAGTGTGACTTAATCATGAGATCCCATTAAACATAAGGACATTATTCTTAAAGTATCCGTAGTCGAGCTTTGTTGTGAAGTGGGATAACATTAAAGCATTAAGACTATTATGTATATAGACTGATGATCACATCTCATGGATCATGGATAAGGAGTTATCAAGTCTTAAACATAAGTATGAATACTGAGAGTAATATTTATACTGGATTGACCCGCAATGAGATGTTATGCTAAGTGTCATAAGTTATTCTCATGGTGATAATGGTGTATACCACCCTTTGACCTGAAACCACTATGTACCCTAGATGTAGAGTCGAGTGCCTTAATGCTGATCAAACATTGTCCGTAACTGGATGACCATAAAGATAGTTGATGGTACTCCATGAAGCATGTTGAGGGACATGAGTGACCTAGATGGAGTTTGCCCATCTTGCGTAATAAGATAAATGTCTACGGGCCCAATATTGAACTGGACAATGATGACACGGTCTATGCCTTGTGTTCAATATAGATATAAGGGCAAAAGGATAATTATACACATAAGTATTATCACAAAAGGATTTGTCATATCACATGACATTTTCTTGTCTTGGGTAGCAGTGATGTGTTGCTAGATATCACTCACTATTTATTATGTTAAATACGTGATTTAATATAATTGTTAATGTTGCAAAAACCTGTAGGGTCACACACAAAAGGACGAATTGAGGAGAGATAGAGTAACTAAGGAACACCATAAGTTATGGTGCACTTAAGTGAATTGTAGAACATTGTAAGGTATGGTGTACTTAAGTAGAATACGAAATATGATAAGGTACCACACGCTTAAGTGATTTTGGCATATCATAAGATATGGGCCACATACACTTAAGTGGGTTTTTTAGCTTGCAGCCCACACAAGTGGTTCTATAAATAGAACCCTTGTGCAGAAGCATTTGTCCAGTTGTAATTTCGTTTCTCTCTCTCTCTCTCTCACTCAAAGCCTTCATTCGTAGCAGCTAGCACTGAGATTGAAGGAATTCATTCGTATGGACTGAGTAGAGGCCTTGTCACCATTCAACGTTCGTGATCACTCCGTAGATCTGCATCAAAGGTTTCAATCGTCACAAGAGATAACGATTTTATAACTGATTATGCCCATTCATAAGGATCACTAAAGGATAAATTTTTAAATTCCATTACGTTTTGGATCGCTCTTCTCCTTTACTAAGTTGTAGTTGAGTTCTGCTTATCATCCGCAGATAGACAGTCAGACAGAGAGGATTATCCAGTCTTTGGAGAATTTACTAAGAGCTTGTGTTTTAGAGCATGGAGGTAACTATGATAGTTACTTACCGCTGGTTGAGTTCACTTACAATAACATTTTCCATTATAGTATTGGAATGGAACCGTTTGAGGATTTGTATGGTAGAAGGTGTAAGACACATTTATGTTGGTATGATTCTGATGAAAGTGTTGTGCTTGAACCTGAGATTGTTCAACAGACTACCAAGAAGATCAAGATGATCCAAGAGAAGATGAAAGCTTCGTAGAGTCGCCATAAAATTTATCATGATAAGTGGAGGAAAACACTAGAGTTCCAAGAAGGGGGTCATGTGTTTTTGCGAGTCACTTTGGTGACAGGTGTTGGTCGTGCTTTGAAATCTCAAAATCTTACGTCGGGTTTCATTGATCTTTATCACATTACGAAGCGAGTAGGAGAAGTGGCCTACAAAGTTAATTTACCACCATTTCTTTTCAATTTTCATGATGTATTTCATGTGTCTCAACTGAGGAAGTATATCCCTGATCTGTCTCATCTGATTCAAATGAATGATGTACAAGTTAGAGAAAACTTGATCGTTGAGTCATCTCCCTTGAGAGTAGAGGATCGCGAGGTGAAGAACTTGAGAGACAAGGAGATTGTTCTAGTGATAGTGGCGTGAGGAGGACCTTCTGGAGGCAGCATGACGTGGGAGCTGGAGAGTCAGCTGAGAGAGTCGTATCTGACTCTGTTTTCTTCCGGTAATTTTCGAGGCCGAAAATTCTGTAAGTGGGGGAGAGTTGTAACACTCTGAATTCAATTAATTTATTTAATTGAATTTAGTTGCATTTTATTTAATTATTTAAATTAATTTATATGCTTTTATTTGGATAATTGGTGAATATATGTGTTTTTGAGGGTATTGGAGAGAGTTAAGGGAATAGTAAAAATTAATTGGATTATTTAATTAATTTAAGTTGAATGGAATAATTAAAAATAAGGTAGTTGTAGAAAAATAAGAGAATAGTATAATTTGGTGGATAATTGAATTATTATAAATTAAAATATAAGAAATTAGAGTTAGTAAGAGGAGTAATGGCAAAATAGGGAATAGGAGAATAAGTTGGGGGTAAAGGAGGGATAACCTAATTAAGGGGAATTAGGTTTTAGTTTAAATATAAAAGGTGGGAGTTGGAACCTTTTTACAGTACATGTTATTTTGGAACAAGAGAAAAGAGGCAAGAGAGACAACCTAGGGTTTGGAAAGAAAACATCCTTGTTGAGGAGCTTAGAGTTTGCTTTGAGGAAAATCTAAGGCAACGAGGGAGATTACTCTAATATGGGTGTATATTGTATGGAAGGTACAAAGGGATCATCACCCTCTTCTAGGTTTTTCTTTTGATTCCACCATTGTTGGTGTGTTCATGTGTTCATGATGAAAATTGTGTAAACTCTTTCTCCAATTGTTGAGATTCATGATTTGATCTTTGTCTTATGAAATTGATATACATGTTCACGATATAATGATTTCAGAGCTTGATATGTGAATTATATGTGAGATTGGATTTTGTATCATTCTTGTTTATGTGTTTGATGATGATGAACACAGAAAATTTCCATGGTGAATTGATGTTAATGTGTAAATTGAATGAAAATTTGTTTATTGATTTCCTACTATATGCTTACTAATGTTGAAGTTGCAACATAAAACATTTAGGTATGTTAGAACAAGTTCGGATGAAGTTTGGAAGGGATAAAGACTACTGAAACGTGATTAAAACTATAATTTTTGGAAAATCTACTGATGACAATCGATTGACCCCTGATGTCACTCGATTTATCACATGAAATTTTAGAAAAATCTGAAAATCAAACGATGTCAATCAATTAATTCCCTTAATCAATCGATTACGCTAAGACAAAACGTTAAAAATAGGAAAAATAGAATGTATGGAGAAAGAAGATCAATTGATTGATGGTCCCTGTCAATCGATTGATGCTAGTATAGTTGTGAAAAATTATTGCATAGAAATTTAGTTATGTAAATACAAATGAGGTGCGGTTTGAAGCGTTGGAAAACTAACACTTATGGATATCCCATATTGATGTATTTAGCGGCTAGATGGGCACTGGAATATGTGAAATTTCATTATTTTACTTATTGTGTAATGATTGAAGGTAAAGAACAAACGATTAATCGATGTGAATGAAGAATTAATGATGAAGCAATGATAATATAAATTGATATGATTGAGTGATATGTGGATGTTTATTATATGTGTGAATATATAATGTGAAGTGAAAAAGTATAATTATGTGAGGTGTTGTAAATACTTGTTAATGATTGTCGAGATGTGTAGTTCAGAGTGAGAACTAATGTTGATGTCTTTAGATGCACGAGTGTTTATATTAAAATGTAGGGTTGGTATCATTGTTGTGTTTTTGTCGTTGAATTATTGTATGTCATACATCATATGTTGTCTTTGTTGTGAAAGAGGCGAGCTACAAGTTCAGATGTTGGGACTAGTGACTTGTCTGGAGCTCAGATGAGGGGGCTTATGGTTCATATGTTGGGACCCGGCTCATATGAAGAACCATTATTGAATTGGTACCACATGCATATAGATTCGATGTATTTTCAAATTGCATACAAGTTGGCATTTGTGAATTGGTGATTATTGTGTGAATACATTACTTGTTTATGATTGCTGATGTTGTTTTTAGGTTACCCTTCATGATCTCTTGCACTGCTAACATATTTTAGTGTATTCTCACCCCTTTGTTATTTTGTTAGTGTGTTTATGTACGACACATAAAGATACTTAGGAACATAAGTAGTAGCTTCTGTGATTTAGAAGATGGCCTTGGAGCTCATCTTTATTTATTTTATCGTTTATCGTTTTTAGTCGATTAAATGCTCTGATCTGTAACATCAGGAACAAGGCATCTTGTTTTATTTTGTTGTTAAGTTAATTATTGGATGATGATATATTGATTTTGTATTTAGACTTGTTGAGGTATTTGAAGTTTATGAATATTAATTTGAAATTCCAATGCAAGTCTTTTGATTTAAATGTGAAGTATGCATGTTGTTTGAAACTAGCACTAAATATGTCAGTAATTCTTTTTATATAAGTTTCAGGTTTTAGGTTGTTACAAGTATCCTCATAGTATATCTCTTTAGCTTAATTACATCCTTTTGACACAAGTCTTGCTTTATTTCTTGTAATTATTAGGTTATCATCGAGTTTGTTCCGGAAAACCCATTAGGGTCTATGTCTATTTTGGTTTTAGGACGTTAGAATAAATCTCATATGCCATTCCATTTAAAATGGTTAAGTTATTCTGGCATTAGAAGAAGCCAACTTTCATCTATCAAAGCACTGCTAGACCTTTCTGTTTCAAATTACAGATGTCGCATCTCGAAAAATACGATTCCTCGCGATGGTCGCGGAAAAATTTAGTGTTCGAACAGAGTCGCCACCGAACTTTATTTATCCCAATGAAGGAATAGGAAAATATCGATAAAACCTTTAGGAAATAGAATAATGGTCGTCGCAACCATATTCGGGTTCGGGAGTGGATTACGTAAGGGGAAGGTATTAGCACCCCTTACGTCCGTTGTACTCAACGGGAACCTTTTAGTTCTAATTTGTGTTTCGAGTGTTAATTTATGTTTGTTTGTTATCTTTGGGTTACAAAATATTGAAGATAGAAATGGATGAGAACCTCAGAAAGGAGAAAGGGGAGGTTTTTTATTAGTGTGTTCGAGAAGATACAACAATCTCCTGCCTACGTATCCTTATGGTATAATAAGGAAATCAGAGCATTCGTAGTTCGGGAACTACGGTTGGTTGGTGTTTTTTAATGAACAACTGTTTAGATCGCATCCTAAAGGCTAAACGTTGGCTTGTCTACTCTCGGCAAAGGCTTAAGCACTGGTTTGTTGTGCGCATCAGAAGGGATTAAATTGTGTTCTTTTTTAAAAGAGTTTTGATCACACGAGGGTGACAAGTTGAATTAATATGTTTGATATTTTGTTTGATTGGTTTTGATGCACGGGGGCGAGAAAGATATATATTTGATATGCTGAGACATTTTTGGTTGGATGACGATTACTCGGATAGTCGAGTAAGACAACTTGTATCCTAATAACCGGGAAAGGGAATAGAAGACTCTAGACCGCTTTCTTTTTCATCCTTAATTGCAAAAATAAGGTTGTATATGGTTGATGTTTTTTTAGAATGAACGACAAGTACTTGAATAGCTGAGTAAGACAACTCACATCCAAGCATTTTAGAAGAGGAGTTGAAAGCTCAAAACCATCTCCTTTTTTCTATAATTTATTATGAAAGTGGTTTGATTGAATCGTATGTTTGCGGAAAATGACAATTGTTCGACTGACCGAGTAAGAAACTCGTATTCGTCCAATTGAGGAGTGAAGTTGAAAACTCAAAGTCGACTCCCTTTTCATTTAGCTTATTGTAAAAAAATGTTTTGAGTTAATCGGGGTATTTCAATTGAGTTTGAGTGAGAATACTCGACGTTGGATCGAGGTTTTAGATTTGTGTTTTGAATGAAGTGAATTTATTTAGTGTATTACTCTTATACTCGATAAAAATCGAATAGGTCTCATTGTAAGAAAGCCCAAGAGTAAGCCATGTGAGGTTGATGGCGATGCTTTAAAAGCGATCGACTTACAAGGGTGTTTTGAATCGATTTGGAAAAGGCGCACTCAATATTGGTCGAGGTTTGTATTTATATGTGCATATGAATTGAATTATGAAAATGGTCTTAAAATGAGATTGCTTATGAATTTTAGCTTATGCAACGTGAATGCAAAGTAACCAACAAGAAATTAAAGAGTCTCATTGTAAGGTAGCCCAAGAGAAAGCCTTTTGTGTGCTAAAGTGACCTAAGCTAAACAAAGGATAATGGTCTTACAAACATGTCCCTCTAAGGTGGTGCCATGATGCCATTCTTACAACATGCATGTAAGTTGCGAATGAAAATCCAAGTGTTTACAAAGTATCACAAAGAGTAAAGGAAAACTTGCAAGCAAAGGTCCTAAGACGAAATCCTCTAAGTCCAAGTTGATTAAGAGTGGAGTGAATATTTTTGGTCTTTATCATTTTATCATATTTTTGTTATTTTTAATGTATGATGACAATAAAATAAATAACAATTAAATAAACATGCATGATGAGTTTGTACAATGATGATGATAATGAGTACTTGAATGTAAATTACAAGGTAATGACATAAAAGTAAATCACAAGATAAAGAATGATAATATCACAATAATAATGGTTAGTGGATGTAAATGAACAATAAAATAAATTGCAAGGAAGTAAAGTGCAATAATGTAAATGTTAGAAGTTAGTAGTTAATGGTTAGTAACAATAAAATAAGTTGCAAGGAATTAAAGTGCAATAATATAAATGTTAGTAGTTAGTAGTTAGTAGAATAACAATAAGCAAATGGATTAGCAAGTTAATATAGAGAATATGGTTTCATATATGCATCAAATGACTAAAATATGGGTGAAATAGAGGCAATCTATCAATGCCTCAAAGTATCATGAATGATCTATTGATCAACCATTAATAGGTTTGAAACATTGAAGATTTAAACAACTCTAAACAACCATGTCAAGATCTAATAGAACTCATCAACCAAATAAATGTAACAACAAGTCAACAATAAATATTAAATGATAACAAGAAACAAATTTTGATTGAAAATGATGGATAAAAAGTAGTAAGAGCAAAAATCCCCAAAAGGGTGTAAACTCAAAAAAAACCACTTGTCTCAAAGGTGAATCAAATCTCTCTCAAAACACAACCCAAGAGCAAAAAGCCATTTTCAAACATAAAACAAAACCAAAAATTTTTAAGGAGTTTGAGTCTAAAATATAACCAAGAGTGTGGTGTCAAAACTAGGTTATTGTTGTGTTTGGGTTTGAGAATGAAGCAAAAAGCTTGGAAGAGGGTGGTTATGGTTGTTGTGGTAGGAAAATGAAAGAGAAGGAAGGTGTATGTTTATATGGTGATGATGAATGATTATGTAAGTGAAGGTTAGAAGTTTGCTACTGTTGTTGTTGTGTGGAAATGGTGGATTTTTACATGGTGGTTGGGTGGTTCAAAGAAAAAAAATAGGGTTTGGGTGAGTTAGGGTTTAGGTTGAAAAGAGGGAGCTTGAAGGTGATTTGGGCAGAGGTTTTGTGGCTTTCAAGCTTGAAAAATGAGTGAGGATAGTGCTCTATTTATAGGGGAAGCAAAATGGTTAAAGTGGGTGAACCAAAGGGTCCTCTGTGTAAAAAACAAAGATATTTCTGTTGTCTGCGCAGGTGTAATCGGTTACCCTGATTAGGGTAATCGGTTACACAGTCCCAAAATGGCCAAAAAATCAGTTTTTGGTCTGGGTAATCGGTTACCCTGATTAGGGTAACCGATTACCCAAATTTATTTATTTTTTTGAAATAATGAATGTATGCATGTGCAGTAGGGTCATGGATCAGATGAAAATTGTATCGGGGTAAGGACAAAATTGGGGTATGACAGCTGCCCCTATTTAATTGCCTTGAACCAGAAAGTACGAATGACAGCAGTTTTCGTACATTCGCGGTGGAAGATAATTAAATACTTAAAAGACCCGAATTTTGTCCTTTGAAATGTAAGGAAGAAATGCGGAAACAAAATGCAGTGAGAAATATAGTAAGAAAAGGTTATCGGAAGGTAAAATAAAACAATCAAGACTCTCTGGGAATTATTAGAGCAACATCTTGGAGACAAATGAGATTCTTCAAATGAATGAAACAGTATCTCAAACAGACAAATGAGATTCTTCGGATAAATGAAGCAGTATCTCAAACAGATAAAATGAGATTCTTCAGATAAATGAAGCAGTATCTCAAACAGCAAAATGAGATTCTCTGTATCAAATCAAAGCAACATCTTATATGATAGAATTAAGATATTCCTAGCAAGGAAATGATACCTTAATTGAATCTAAGACTCTCTGAGGATATTAGAGCGGTATTTCTAAAAAAAATATGAAATGAGACTCTTCATATTGATGAAGCAGCATCTCAAACAGTAAAAATGAGATTCTCTGTATCGAGTCGAAGCAACATCTTATCTGATAGAATTAAGATATTCCAGCAAGGGAAAGATACCTTAATTGAATCTAAGACTCTCCGAGGATATTAGAGCAGTATCTCTAAAAAAATCTGAAATGAGACTCTTCATATTGATGAAGCAGTATCTCAAACAGTAAAAATGAGATTCTCTGTATCGAGTCGAAGCAGCATCTTATATGATAGAATTAAGATATTCCAACAAGGGAAAGATACCTTAATTGAATCTAAGACTCTTCGAGGATATTAGAGAAGTATCTCTAAAATAATCTGAAATGAGACTCTTCATATTGATGAAGCAGCATCTTAAATAGTAAAAATGAGATTCTCTGTATCGAGTCGAAACAACATCTTATATGATAGAACTAAGATATTCCGAACAAGGGAATGATACCTTAATTGAATCTAAGACTCTCCGAGGATACTTAGAGCAGTATCTCTAGAAAACAAAAGAGATTCTTCAAATTGATGAAGCAGTATCTCAAACAGTAAAAATGAGATTCTCTGTATCGAGTTGAAGCAGCATCTTATATGATAGAATTAAGATATTCCAGCAAGGGAAAGATATCTTAATTGAACCTAAGACTCTCCGAGGATACTTAGAGCAGTATCTCTAAAAAATATGGAATGAGACTCTTCATATTGATGAAGCGGTATCTCAAACAGTAAAAATGAGATTCTCTGTATCGAGTCGAAGCAGCATCTTATATGATAGAATTAAGATATTCCGAACAAGGGAATGATACCTTAATTGAATCTAAGACTCTCCGAGGATACTTAGAGCAGTATCTCTAGAAAATAAATGAGATTCTTCAGATAAACGAAGCAGTATCTCAAACAGATAAATGAAATTCTTCAGATAAATGAAGCAGTATCTCAAATAGATAAATGAGATTCTTCAGATAAGCGAAGCAGTATCTCAAACAGATAAATGAGATTCTTCAGATAAACGAAGCAGTATCTCGAATATTCGTCTGTTGGGGGAATTTTAAGAAAAGACTCCTTTTGAGGGAGACATACTGGAAATGCTCTGCAGGGGAAAAAGCTCATAAGAGACTTTTATGGGTAACCTCTGCTTGGGGAGCAATGATAGCAAAGAAAATACTGGGAATACCATTATTAATCATAAAGTTGAAAAATGGTTTGCTGAGATATAATTCCACGAGCACATGCAGGGAAATAACTTTATTTGGAAATGAGGAATGTCTAAGATATTCATGAATGACCTTGGATCCTGATATTTTGATTTTTGTATGATGTTCTACTTCGGGTGGGAATACCATGCATGGGATGATGCATGAGATGCATGTAAGTATGCAATTGCTGGGGATATTTGGCTGTGTATGAGAATGTAAATGATTTTTTTTTATTTTTTATAAGGTTATGCATAAGTATGTTGATGATTGATATGACTGTGTTTTTTTTGAATTTTCTGTTTGGTAGGAAAACCATGTATGGATGATTCGTGTGATGCATGTGGGAATGCAACTGGGTAATTGGATGTTTTTGTAGGGTTTAATTCTTGATTGCCAATGAGGTTGGACTTTAAATGGGAACTGTCAGATGAGAAATGGTAAAGGAGATTGAACTGACAGATGAGGACAACACTTGAAGGATATGTTACCAGACGCGAACTGGTGAAAATAATTGAATTGTCAGACGGGACTGAATTTGTTTTTGTTTATCAGACAGGGACTGATTTTTAAAGTAGGCTACCAGACGAGAACGGGTGGAAATAAATAACTACCAGACGAGAATTGGTATCGAAATAGGTGACCTACCAAAGGAGAACTGGTATTTGGAGATAATTTACCAGACGAGAATTGGTATTAAGAGATAATTTATCAGACGAGAACTGGTATTAAGAGATAATTTACCAGACGAGAACTAGTACTAAGAGATAATTTACCAGACGAGAACTGGTATTAAGAGATAATTTACCAGACGAGAATTGGTATTAAGAGATAATTTACCAGACGAGAACTGGTATTAAGAGATAATTTACCAGACGAGAACTGGTATTTGGCAAATGATTTGTCGTACAAGAACTGATTTTTGATATAGTTTGCCAGACGGGAACTGGACTTTGGAATAAGTTTCCAGATGAGAACCGGACTTTGAAATAAATTGCCAGACGGGAATTGGGCTTTGAAATAAATTGCCAGACAGGAACTGGTTTTTTGAAAAAGGTTTGCCAAACAGGAACTAGGCTTTGAAATAAGTTGCCAGACGAGAACTGGGCTTTGAAATAAATTTCCAGACGGGAACTGGTTTTTGAAATAAGTTGCCAGACGGGAACTGGACTTTGAAATAAATTGCCAAACGAGAACTGGACTTTGAAATGGCCAAGCGATGTTGGGCTTTGGTGTCAGATTTTTTGTTTCAAGGCTTTTTGATGCCAGGTTCATGTTATGGGATTAGGCCCGATGAATGTTATGATATGCATGGTTTTATCTTAGAGCAAAGTGACATGACTAATGCATGATGATGATTTATGTAATGATTTGCAGGTTTTCAAAATGCCCCTGCGTGGGTATTGGAAGAGAAGGTTCTTTCCAGAAAGGCTTCTATCTGTCAAAAGGTTATTTTATGGGGTGGTCAATTATTCTAACACACTATTTTTAAGTTCTACAACACCATTTTATTATGGAGTGCATAGACATGAGAAGTTGTGGGTTACTGTTTTTGTCAAAAAAAGTTTTCAAAGTGGTGGTTAAAAATTCACCACCATGATCACTTCTTAAAGTGCTTATTTTCAAATTAAATTGGTTTTTGACAAGCTTAACAAATCTAAAAAAAGTTTTAAAAGTTTTTTCCTTATGACTTAATAATATAACACAAGTGAATCTAGTAAAATCATTTACTATTACAAAGCCATAGTAATTGCCTCTTACAAACCCATAGTAATTTCCTCTTAGAATAACTGTCTCTTATAAAATAGGACAAGTATACTATTGGAAAAGCTTAACAAATCTAACCAGGGTTTTAAAAGTTTCTTCCTTATGACTTAATAATATAGCACAAGTGAATGTAGTCTCCTGTCATATGCCTTGAACATCCACTAACTAGGAACCATGTTATATTTTCAGCTCTATGGCATTCCTACAAGAATATCAACAAGGTAATTTAGGTATCCAACTTGTGTTGGGTCCTTGGGGGTTAGTATTAGGACTCTTGGGTATCCATGTCATGAGACCATTCAAAACCTTTACATTCCTAATATGAAATTGAGACCTAATATGTACTTTTTCACTATAATAATGACAAATATAGAAGCATTGATCAACCAAGTCACAACACCAGCTCAAACATCAAGTTGTACAAAAAAAATATCAAAAAATGATTTAAAATGGATTGAAAATGGGAAATTAAAGAGAAAATTTAAATAAAGTACCAAAACATAAAAGAAATGGTTGGCAAATAGATAAATTCAATAAAAATACAAGTAATTAGATCTCAAAATGTTTGAGATTGATCAAAAATAAAATTGAAAATGAAAAATGAAACAAAATATTAATAAATGCAAAAATGATTTTTAAAATTATGAAAAAAAAGTATGTGATGCAAAATATTTTTAGAGACTTTGTACAAAAAATTTGGATTAAAAATGAGTGAGAATTAAAAAATAAAAGAAAAAGAAATAAAATACAAAATAAGGCACCAACGGCTACCTCGTTTGAAAAACACGCGTGTCGGGTTCCCATTTGACAAGTTCAAATATTTGGCTCTATGGCGCGCAAAACATACTTTGTCTTCAATCTTGGTTCAATTTTGCAAATCACATGAACTCATGTTTTAAGCAACACCCAAGCATGGAGTTAGCTTCGCAACACACCATCATTCATGTCTCTTTATCAGAGCCATTAATTGGCTCTGAGCAAAGATAATTTTCTCAAGAACACTAAGAACGCTAGTTCTTCAAAGTAAAATTCAATGGTGAATACGAAGAATAAATTCAAGATAGTTGAGGACTTTTGATTAGTGAATCACGACAAACACACTGGTAACTTGTTTGCTCAGAAATGTAACTTGTATTTACCTTTCCCGCTGAAGCTTCAGAGGTCAACAATGGTGGATTTGGGAGTCTTGTTCCAAGGGGTTTCAAGCCACGGAAATGCTTCAGTCAGCTTTAGAAGGTGTCGATGAGTGATTTAGGGTGAAGATTCAAAGCTAAAAAAGCTTGAATCGAAGAAATGGTTAACTGGTTTTTTGAGGTATCATGTTCAAATGGTTTCAGAGTTTATTTGGCTATCAAAGATTGCAAATGAAAGAAAAATCTTCCTCTATTTTTTGTAAATGAGATGAGATCATGGTATGTGTGAAATGGAGGTCAATTCGCGTGAATTAGGTCAGAATTTTGATTATTTGCAAAGTGTGTGAAATGAGACATGAAATGCGTGAATTAGAACTTGAAACCAGTCATTTTTCACTTGTTTAGATGCACTTTGCTTTATGAAAAAAGATTGCACATGTGCAGGTGGTCCTAGATTGAGAATGGCATGAAATTCGTGACGCGAAACTTGCGCAAGAATAGGGTTCATGGTACCATGTTGGAGCTTAGGCCAAATGATATTCATTCAGGTGTTTTGAGAAGTTCTTTGTGCCAAATGATCTCCTCATGGTGAATAATAATAGGCAAAAAGAATCACATCAAAAGACTGTCTGAGTTGAAAATGGCATGGATGGAAAGTTGGGGCCGTGACCTGAAATTCTAGGTCATGCATTAGGTCAACCAGGTCTTGGACCTACTTTTGTGTACACATGGACATTTTGGCCAGTTCAAAAATTGATGGAATTAGAGGCAAAATTTATGTTTGACCCTTGAAGAAAAGTTATAGGAGAGTTCAAATGTGACATTTGACTCGAAGTAGGTTCCAAAAATGTTGAGAAATGAGAGAGTTATGGTGTTTGGACCAAGTTACTTGCCATACTTGATTTTAGGTCAACCAAACATGTGTCAAGTTGTGATTTCTTGCTATTTCTTGGATTCAAAGGCCCAATGATGAACACTTGAATACCAAATGAAGGAAACATGATTGTCCTTTGAAGAATCTTGATAATTGCTTGAAAATTGGATGAAAATGGCATGGAAATAAACACATGAACCATAACTGAATCAACTTTGAAATCATGCACTAAATTTGAACTTCTCTTGACTAAATGATGTCGAATGAAGCTTGACATGAATGTGATATAAGATTATAGGTCATACCTTGAAGTAAGAGCTCTTATGGACCTCTTGTTGACCAAACTTTGACCTTGGGAAGCAAAACCCTAGTTTAGCAACCAAGCTTGATCCTTTGATTGCAACTCCCTACCTTGTACAATAAGAAAAAGTAAAGAACACATATTTTTGTATTTTTAATAAGGTTAGAAAAGTTAGAATGCAAGCAAGCAAAAAGGTAAAAGAAAACATAAAGGGGTCTTGATGATCTCCCACAAAGGCAAACCCAAAGAGGTGGAAATTAGGAGGATACCATGCTTGTGACCATGATTGAAATGCAAATGATATGATAGGTGGAATCTTAGGGTTAAAACTAGAGTATGACAGACCCCTGTGAGCTTTTGATCTAAGCAATAGAGATAACATTAAAATTTTGGAGGGAGTCTGGTTCAACTGATCGACCACCTTGTAGTCACTTTTCTTTATGGTCTTGAGGAATTCCTCAGCCTCCTTATGTGTTGCAACAACTTTATGGGAAGAGATCCTCATTAAGTGTCAATATTCCTAGCAGGATTTGGAGTGTGGGTGGAGAATTCACTCCCTTTAGCCTTAGCTAAAGGTTCAACAGTTCTCAACACAAACACTCGACCACTAAGGGTCATACCTACATGTCCAACAATGGAATTCATGTTGGGTTCATTAATCACTAGGGGTTAATTTCCCTGTCCCTATTTATAGACTTTTGGTTTGTATCACCAAGGAACTACTTTCGTATTCTCATAGGCGAACAGTTCAGGGATCTGAATCACTAAGGGAGTGACTAGAATTTGTATTTCTGGTGTTGGATAAGGGATGTCCACCATAAGCACTTCCTTCACCTTCTCCTTGCTTGGTCAGCCAATTTGGATTATGCCCTAGTTAATCAATTGTTGAATTCAATTTTTCAAGCTCTCTTTAATCTCTTCATTAGAGGTACAATCTTCATTATCAACATGGTTTGCTAGGATCAAACTATGTTTCCTCAATTGTGCTCATATTACAACAATAAGAGTTTGAATTTCCTCTACCTTCTCAATCAGTTCTTGATCAACACTTTCCTCCATAACACCAACTAAAGGTCACGCATGTGTAGGCATGGGATTTGTCCTTGTGTTTGGGCCTGAAGGCGTAAAGGTGATTGCCTTGGAGTCAATCAATTCTTGGACTCTATACTTGAATGCATTGCAGTTATCTATGGTGTGCCCTGGCGCACCCATATGGAAATCACATTGAGGATTGACGTCATAGTCGGGTGGGTAAGGGGAATATGTTGGCCTTGGTTCTTTCAAAGTTAGCAATCTACCCTTGAGTAGATAAGGAAAGATTTGACTATAAGGTACTAGTAGCGGATCAAATTGTTTTTGTGACCTCCTTGGCTTGAACCGCCATTGTTGAATGGCATTCTGTTTATATTGTTGTGGTTGTTGTTGTTAATAAACCTGTTGTTGGAATGGATATTATTGCTGAATTAACTGTTAAAATGGTGCAGGTGGGATAACTGCCACTTGATGATAAGGTATTGGAACATGATGATGAGCTTTGTTCCCTCTTCCCTCCATAATGGCATTGACCTCTCCTTCCTTCTTCTTATGGTAGTTGGAATACAACTTCTTCCCTCCACCTGAAGTATTTGCAGTACATGACAACTTTCCCTTCTTCACATGGCTTTCAATCCGCTCACCGACAGTAACAATATCAAAGAATACTAGGAAGTTACTCCTAACCATTTTCTCCGTGTATTGAAATGACAAAATCCCCATAAATATATCGATCAATTATTTATCCAGAAGCAGAGGTTGAACTCTAGTTGTGAGCTCCCTCTAGCGTTAGGCATACTTCTTGAACGATTCATTGTTACGCTGCATCATGTCCTGCAGTTGGGTACGGTTTGACGCCATATCAGTGTTATACTGATAATTCTTGAGGAATGCTTCACCGAGCTCCCTCCAGGTTTGGACCTGACTCCTCTCTAATTGCATGTACTATTCCAAGGATGCCCCACTAAGGTTACCCTGGAAGTAATGGAATATGAGTTTGTCAATGTCAATATGAGCTTCCATCTTGTGGCGGTATGCCCTCGGGTGAGTGCGGGGACAACTTACCCCCTATACTTGTCAAAATTTGATACCTTGAATTTCGGAGGGATGACTAGCCCTAGTACCAAGCACATGTCGACAACGTCAAGGCCGGGAGTAGAGTGTACCTCCATTAACTTGCGCTTTTCCTCTAGAGCATGAAACCTATCTATAGTAGGGTCCGACAAAGTTCCAGTAGCAGACCTCATCTACGGAGGCATGTAGAAGGCATCAACAGGATCTTCATCGCCATTCAAAGATCATTTCCTAGAAGATGCGGCAGAGTGGTTTTGGACCCCAAAATTAACCACTAGTACAACAATAAGAGGAGGGACAACAACCCCCTCTAGACGAACAAACTTCATAGAAAACCCAAATTCAGGATTGATTACCCATGTGATGTTGACCGGCGGCGATGAGCCTATTTGGGCAACAATGTTTTGGGCATCGCAGGTAAAAGCGATGAGCCTATTTGGGAAACCCAAATTTAAGATTGGTTACCCCTTGTGAGGGAGTGTTGAATAAACATGTCCACTTTCCAAACATATTTAAAAATAATTACTTTTAAAAATCACAGGTAAAAGTGCATAAGTAGAATCTAATAAGCGGAAGCAAAAACATATCAGATGGATTCAAAAACTATATGTTTTATTATTATCATAGGAACGATGACTCAATCAATGTCATCAACACTATGAGACTTGAAGTTGTTTTGATAAGCAATTTAAACCCAACGACTTAAAGTCAATAATATCCTAATTTAGTGAGTAAATTTCTAACAAATTAAATACATCACATGCCTACACTTATATGATAAATAGTATAAGTAAGATCTAATTGCATATGACGTTCTAATGGTTAATAATACTTAACATACATGATAATATGCATAAAATTAAAAAAGATAAGGAGAGAAAAATGTACAATGGATATATGGTGGTTCGACAATTCGTCCTCGATATTTCTATGCCACTCTTGGATGATTTCCACCATCAGAAATGCACTACAAGAAAAAATTAGGTTTGCGACACATGAATTGCAAAAATTCTCAAAAATAATTGTCCTCCTTCCTTAATTGTGACGGTTGTCATGACTATTAGACTTGTCGCCACTATTTTGATCGTTTTTCTTATTATGAAAACTTTACAAAGAGTAGGTCAACCTTTCTTAGTACCTTTCCTACTATTTTGAAAAAGAGAGGTGAATTCCTATTTTGAGAAAGAGAGGTGAATTTCCCTCTTAAAAGTTGTATGCTTTAATATTTTTCTTCAAGAAAAAGTTATCTTATTAAAAAATTTCAACGTTTTAACAATTTCATTAAAAAAGAAAATGGGAAACTTAACTTTAACATCTGAAAGTAACGAGAAGCAAGAACCCTAGACCAACGAAACGAACTTCTTCGTTCGTTTTCTATCAATTCTCATGGAAAATCAAACCATTTTCATCACTTTTCTAACATTTGCTATAGCGTGATCCTCTTTACCCAGTCCAAACACAAAACCCTTTTGTTCTCACACCCACCTCTGTGAACCTAGCGCTACAACATCTTAGCCGCCGTAAACCTCGCCGTAAAAAATGCCCCTAAGTGCTGTCGACATTAGAAGTCGTGATTCCAAATATCAACGTGTATGATGGTTATGTTTGGTGAGTTGATGATGTTGACAAAAACTTTCCTCTTTCAGGTGACATGAATTAGTTTAACCAGTTCCTATGATATATCAATTAGTTTAACCAGTTCCTGATGCCTCTTTTCTTCCAAAATGTTGATTTAATTGTTAGAGATAGTAAATTGAAATTAGAAAAAGACATAAATGAAGCTACGTAATTTAATGTATGTTCATGATGTTAAGAGTTGTGATGTTTGTTTCACTTCAAATATGTTTTAATTGGATGCAAGGAACTGGTGGAGTCAGTATCAATGATGCTAACACCCTCGCAGCCAGCTTGTTTCAACCAATACAACCTAGTTACATCAATGGACTTTTCTTCTTTTTTTTCCTGAACCACTAGTCATAATGTCTTTACCAACTTCTCAACAGATTTTAATTTTCACACCACTAATGTGTGTGCCAATCAAAATGATATCATGTTCTATGTTTCTTGTTGCATAAATCACATAAAATTTGGTGTGCAAAACGCAGTGATGGAAACAGCCACTGCTGTAATTCTAGGAGACTGCGTGTTGGAATACTTCCAGTGAACCAGAGTTACCAAAAGCCTAAGCAAACTGATACCTCACAGATCGTAGGACTCTTACTGTTGCTGAAATGGAGGTATTGGTTGTAGAAGTCGGGAGACTTGGAAGAACCTGTGTCATTTCTTATTCGAATCCACCAAATCTTCCTTGAAGTATGGAAAAAAACTCTTATCTTGGTTGATAAGCACCGGTCAATAATGTGAACAAGAAGTGATTTTTTCATGATACAAACAATAAAACTTCGCACAAAAAAATATTAGATTCCCTAATGTATCTTAATCTACCTCTCACACTCAATATTTAGAGTTGAGCACCACAACAATGATTTTTTGATATAAGGTTGAAGATGATGAATAGTATCTAAAGGGTCTAACACAACACATCTACAAATTTCTCACACTCTCATTTTTTTAGAAAATTTTTCGCAAGATTGAATCATGGAGATAGTGTGTTTGTGAATGAAAAAAATTTCATGATTTTTCTCAAGGTTCTTGATAAAGAAAAACTGGATTCTTAATGAATTTTATAAGTTTTATAAACATAAAGATTCAACGGCTTATCAAAGAGTTTTTCTTTTGTTGACATCACTTAATGTTTGAGGTTTTGTCAATGTGATCATCATGTATCACCATTAGACATCACTTGTGATCATCAAAATTTCGTCACTTGAAAAGAGATAAAACAAAAAGTTTAAATAGGTGTTAGAGATAAGGCGCAAAAAAAATGAGAAAATAATAATGTGATTTGAGTCAAATCATGAGTTTGTGATTTGAATCAAAGAAAGAATGAGTTGAATCAAAGGTAGTAAAGTGAAATGTTTGTTATTTGTGATTTGAATCATGTCTAGAGTCAGAACATTTGTGATTCGAATCACACTTAATTTTAAAAAAAATTGATGACCATGATTCAAATCAACATCCCTGTGATTCGAGTCAAAAAGTATTATGATTCAAATCACATATTTCTTTGATTCGAATCAGACTGGTAGAGACAAACTCTTCACTTCCAAGTAGCTGTTTGATTCGAATTACAACTTGTCTTATTTGAATCAAACCTTACAAAAAAAAATTATTTAAGACTTCTAACTTGCGAATTCAAGTAAGAGTCAATATTTTAACTTATATCAAATTGTAAAGGCTAAAATTTTTTTTATGGATTTAATTCTAATAGATTAAATGTATGAGTATCTAAAATTACATGTCTAACAAATGAAAGATAAGATTACATACAAATTACAAACGAAATAGACAAGTACGATAAATCAAATTACATACACACTGAGATAAAAAATTAACATAACATTAAAATAAATGATACCAACTATAATACAATTTCATCATCAAAAAATTTAGATATTAATGATATGATCATCGAAGATAACTTACTAGTCTTAAGAATAAGTTATATAAACTAGATCATTTAGTTGGAGTACTTAGTATTTAACATTTTGTACCTATTATTGGTTCAGTCACATTTAATAGGTACATATTTTACTTCTATTTTGGCTTAGTTGTTGTTGCAAATGCTTTTGAAAAAAAGAAATGCAAGTTGGAATCTCTGAACATGAATGTCATGGAAAACTAGGACTAGAAACAGTTGTAATTTTGTAAATAAAATTAGTAATCCAAGTTGCTAGATTAAGTTTTGAGATGAGGATCTTCAATGATCATATCATTGTCTTTTATAAGTTCTAACTTATACATCATATTGCATTATTAAACACAAAGTCCAATATTGGAAATTTAAACAAAAAAATAATGCTGCACTATAATTGATATTTCGCTTCATCAGTAAATTATTAGCTTGAAAATCATGTTGACTGGTAGTATATACTCTGTCATATAAATTTGACAAGTTGAAAACGACTTTACCTATTAAACTATGTTTGTGGCTGAAGATGGAACACATTTGCTAAATGATTTTTCATAAATATGAATATATTATTCTTTCGTTCCAAAATAAATATTACAAATCAAATCCCAGTGATGATATTATTCCTTCATTTTTTCCACATGCCTAGATTGAAATACTCACATAGCAGAAAACAGCAGTTGCCCAATAAATCTTACATATGGATATTTTATTATAATTTTCCCTATTTTTATATTTTTGAGTAAATTAGTTTATACGGATTTGTTAGGTCATACAACTACCTACTATTTAGGACAAATTGTTAATTTCCTCCTATATATATTAAGCTGTATATATTAAGATCGATTGTAAAAACGATATCGAAATAATAGAATATAATTGATTTTTTAATCGGCAAAAAATTCACAAAGATAAAAAAAAGTAAAAAAAACACAACAAGTAGATTATAAACGGTTGTTCTTTACTTTCTATTAGGAACAAGATTATAAGTGTTACAAAGTAGTAAATAATCTCTCACAGCCTAATTAAGATTTACGTTATGTAATGACGAGAGACTAATATACTATTTATAAGAAAACTAACACACTAAACTAATGGACTTTTACACACAAATTCATTACACAAGTTAACTTAGAGAACAAACTAAATTAAACAATTGGGCATAACAAACAGGTTTAATTCAACATACTAACAATCCTAGTATATTTCGAATACAACATGTGAATAGACTTCGACGACATGCTAAGCTTCTATCGAATTGTCGAACCAAGAAGCTACCCTTTGACCATACTAGAGTTCGATCTAATATCTCACAAATCTCTACCTTGGAACAAACTCTATAACATTAAGGAAATACACCAACTTTCTTCATGCAGCTTTATCAACTGCATATAGTGGAAAAACATGCAATTTGGTAATGTCTTGGTGATCATATTAACAACATTGTGATATGTCGAAACCTTTAGCACTTGGACTTCTCTACGCTCGATTATCCCTTTGACAAAATGCAACCTCACGTTGATGTGCTTGATTCGCTCATGATAGGCTGAATTCTTCGACAGGTGTCTAGCACTTTGACTATCACATTTAACAGTGATAACTCAACCTTGAAGTTTCATCTCCTTAGCAAAACCTTCAAGCCACAATGCTTCTTTCACAGCTTTAGTGAGGACGATATATTCTGCTTCAGTGGTTGATAAGGCAACAACCTTCTGAAGTGTTGTTTTCCAACTAATTGATGTGTCAAACATAGGGAACACATATCCAGAAATAGATTTTCTAAAATTCATACAACCTGCATAATCAGAGTCGACATACCCATCGATTTCTTCCTTAACTTTGAAAATCCACTTACAGTTGACTAACCTGGCTCATGCAGGTTTCTTGATCAATCCTAAGTGTGGGTATCATGAAGAGACTTCATCTCATCATCCATGGCCTTCAGTCATTCGGTATTATTTCGTCTCCTCACAACTTCCTTATAGTCTCTAGGTTTTTCATCTAGAACCTCACTTGCAAAGATTAAGGCATAAGCTATAAGAACTGCATACCCAAGTCTTTGAGGTGGCTTGATGACTCTCATCAGCCTATCTCTTGCCAACATGTCCTCATCGACAATTTCCTCAACTTCCTCAGTATCTTCAGCATCTTGTGCTTCTTCTTCGACTTGATCTGGGATACGCAATTAAAAATCAACATGCTCCACCTCAACAGGAATCTCATAATGTTCCAGCTTTTCTTCAAATATTTGTGCACTACGATGAACATCATCAATTTTCTTGAAATCCATCTCAGCTTCATTGAAAACTACATCTCGATTGGTGATACACCTATTATAACCTGGCTTTAGGCACCATAGCCTATAAGCTTTGACTCTTTCAGGATATCCCATGAACATGCATCTCAGAGCTTTAGGTTCGACCTTGTCTTGCCTAATGTGAGCATAGGCTATGCATCCAAATACTCTAAGTTTATCGAGATATGGTGGGTGTCCCGACCATACTTCTTCAGGTGTTTTCATATCTAACGCAGTCGAAGGACATCTGCTTATCAGATATGTTGCTATCAAAACAGTCTTTTCCCAAAATACTTTCTTTAACCCATCACTAGTCAACATGCATATAACTTTTTCCATAATGGTTCGATTAAACCTTTAAGCCAAACCATTTTGTTGGGGAGTACCTACAGTAGTTCTGTGTCTTGCAATACCAGGGGCTTCACAAAAACTATCGAATGCCTCATTGCAAAATTCAAGGCTATTGTCGGTTCTCAGCCTCTTGACCTTTCTGCCAGTCAGATTTTCGACCAGAGTCTTCCAACTTTTGAAGTTCTTTAAAGTTTCATCCTTAGTCTTCTGGATGAATACCCATAAATTTATGGAATAATCATCAACTATGGATAGAAAATACCTTGCTCCTGAATGTGACGGATACCTTGCAGGCCCCTAAAGATAAACATGGATGTAATCAAGGGATCCATGTGTTCTTTGTTTTCCTTTATTGAACTTCACTCTGTAAGATTTTTCAAGTACACAGGATTCACAAAACTTCAACTTTTCGACTTTGCCTCCACCAAGTAAATTTTGTTTCCCCAATTCGACTAGACCCTTTTTACTGACATGGCCCAATCTCATGTGCCAAATTTCTATCTTCAATAAAGGTTTCATGGATGCAACATCTGCAGAGCCACTGACAACTTTAGCCTTAAGAGTATACAAGCCTTATTTCATCACGCCTCTTAAGACTTCCTTCGACCCCTTCATGACTTTTAGAATAGTTTTCTCTCCTTGTAAAATATATCCTTTCTTGTCGAATTCACCAAGAGAAATCAAATTTCTCTTCAAATCAGGTACATACTTGACTTCAGTCAACAACCTTATTGACTCATCATGAAGCTTAAATCTCACAGATCCAACACCTGCAATCTTGCAAGCTTTATTGTTTCCAAGCAATACAGATCCACCATCTTAAAAAGAAAAAAGAGTGTCATGTTAGGTCGTTAGCAACATGGAGGAAGAGAGATATTTATGAAAATAAGTGAAAAAGAAAGAAAGAAAGCAATCAAAACTGAAACAAACACACACATACCATAAAACAGTGGCGCAAAGAACATCCCCTCCATACCCAAAATGCTCGACACACGAACCATAAGGGGAGGCCAGTCGGCCCATGGAGGCGGCACCACCCCTCTCCTCCCACTTGTATCACATATGGCCTCTCAACAAAACCCTCTTCTCAAGTCTCTTCTCTCTCAAGACAACAACATTAACAACAAAAATGAAAAAATTTCCAACAAGTCAAAAATAAAGGTGGAACAAAAAACACACAAGAAAAAGATCCTAATAATATTCAAAGTTGTCACATTTAGTTGTGTTAGTTGGATCTTGTTTTTGTGGGGATGATAATGAGGTGTGTTAGAGTAAGTTTGTTATGAATGGTGGTTTATGTTGAAGAAAGTTTGTTGAGAGAAAAAGATGGAAGTGGTGATGTTTGGGCTTAATGAGATGAAGAATGAATAAGGTTGTTCCACCCTTATGGGTGTTCGATGAAGTTGTTGTCGTTGTGAAGTTGTGATGTTGTTATGGTGTGTAGTGATGAAGATGTTGTTGTTGTGAAGAAAGAGTATGAAAATGTTGTTGGATGAAGAAGAGAGAGTTGATATGGTATAGTGATGAAAATGTTGTTGTTGTGAAGAAAGAGTATGAATATGTTGTTGGATGAAGAAGAGAGATTTGTTATGGTGTAGTGTTGAAGATGTTGTGGTTGTGAAGCGAGAGACTATGGAGATGTTGTTGGATGAAAAAAAAGAGTTGTTATGGTGTAGTGGTGAAGAAGAGTGAAGTTTTTTTTTGTTGAGGTGTTTTTGTTGGGGAGAGGAAAAAGAGAAAAGTGTTTATGTTATAGTTATTGTGTTTTGGTGAAATGGAAAGAAGAAAAAGAGAGGAAAGAGAGAAAAGTGGAAAAAGAAAGAAGGAAAAAATACTCCCTCTGTTAGGCAACCATTCGCCCCTACCCCTATGTTTTCACCAATTTTTAATTTTTCCAAACCCACCAACCAAAGAATGCCAAGTGTCCAAAGTTGTGTGGTCATTCAATTTCTCTTCTTTTTGTATGGTCCAGGTGTGACATAGTGGGTGAGTTTTTTCGAAATTAAGAAGAAAGAAGCCAAATAGCAATAATTAGAGAGAACAACAATTAAAAATAAACTTAAACCAAATAAAACGATATTAAACTAAAAAAACAAAATTAAGTCAAAACAAAAAAAAGTAGAAAATTCTATTTAATCCCAGCGATTATTTTAGTTTAAAAAAATAAAAATAAATGAATTAAAAAATGAAAAATAATTGGTCACAAAAGTGTCTAAAAAATTAAGTTAGGTGACTCTCACCCTGTCATTTAGCTTAAATGTTGGTTGAACCTTCAAAATAAAATGTACATCTTTGAAAAATAAATAAAAAACATTGTGTAAATCAAATAAGATGTGTTGATCAGAATCACTAATCGGCTTGCCTAACATGTGTGTGAAAGATAAAGGACCTTAATGTGATTGTACCAAATGAAAGAGGATGAAACAGATAGGAAAATTAGACTTTGATTCAATGGCATGATTTGAAACGGTATGCATATGAGGGATACTTGTGACCGCAAATGTGGTTCGTGTTGTCACAATATCCTTGGTCTCGACATTAGTACTTATTAAATCAATTTTAGGCAAATCGACTTTTATAGCCACGTATGAATATTTGAGTGCTTTATTTTCTTTAAGTATTTATATCTTCACGGTTGCATTTCATTTTTTTTACATGCTAGCTAACTTGTTTGAGGACAAACAACGGTTCAAGTGTATGGGAGTTTAATAACTCGGAAACATATCACATTTCCGACTCGATTCGCATGCAATTTTATGTCATTTTATCTTTCTTTTTATAGTATTATGTTGGTATTTTGTGTCCATTTCAGGTATTTTACAAGTAGGGATCTACGTGCGAGAAAACGGTGTGAAACGGAAAAAACAAGAGCAAAATACACTTTATGCACTGTCATGACGAGCTCACTGTCAGCATGGCGGTCGTCATGACGTGTCAAAGGGAAAACCATTACAATAAAAAGACAAAAATAGAAGAAGACATGTCTCAGCTGGATGACGGGTAGGTCGTCATCTAGATGACGCCCGTCATCCCTCCCCACCTCATGACTGACAGGTCGTCATGACCATGACGTTTGTCGTGGTCTTAATGGCCAGAATTTCTCGCCCACGTTTCAGACTCAGTAAAGGGATTTTTTCACCATTATTTCCACTTTCTCCTACACGATCTAAGTCATTCCAATACAAATTTAGTCATTATAAATAGAAATTTTTAGTTTAGAATTGAGGATCCAAGTTCTTAGTATTATTTTTAGGTAGAAAATCATTTTTGTAAAAGCAGTAACTTTCTCACATCGAAGAATTACTGCAAGTTTATTCATAATTTAGAGCTTATCTATTTGTATTTTGATCGATTACATTGCAATCTTGTCGGCATAATTTTTTTGCATTTTTATTCAAGTTTTTCTATGTATCAATTGGAGCTTTATTTAATATAGTATTAAGTTCTTTTAAAGGTTCTATTTTCTCTATACTAATTTCTACTTTGTTTTAATTTGTAGGACCTTGCATGTGACTATTATTATTATAATCTCTAGCATGAACTTTAATATCTTTTAAAGTAGCATTGACATATTAAGCATAATTTTGTCGAATCTGGAATATAACGAATCTGGAATATAAGGATTGTCGTATCAACGGTATTCGAATTAAGTCGTTAAAAATTATAATTAATTGGGTATTATTTATGGCCTGAATTTTTTTTTTTAACTTTAATGTTTACTACGAAAGCAGAAATGTAGAGATACCGATTCTGATCCGAAAGAACAAAACATTTATTTGATTGTAGGAAAATTCAGTTTTCAATTATTAATATTGTGAAAGCATTTTCTAGTTGATTAGAAAAAATTCAATTTTCATAAAGGAAATTTAAAGAATATAAACAAATACGCGAAATCGGACGTTTATGCGTTTAAAATCCGATACCGAACGTGCGAAAGGTAGCAGTATCTTAAAATTATTTTTTCTATCTTAATCAACTTTTCAAGTAATTAAAAGCAATTAATTTTTAAAAAGATTTTTGCATTGTAACATGTTGGACACGCGAAAGCGGCCAGTTAGAATACATGCTAAAATTCGGAACCGGTTATGCGAAAGCGAATGGTCCCTTAAAAATTAATTATTTTTCCAAAAGAAAATATTGTCCCATTTTTAATTATAATTAACGACTTTGCGAGCGTTAACCAGTCGGCGAGAGCCACATTCCGGTCTCACGTCTCATAATTAATTTCAAAGCAGCTTATTTATTTTCCTTTACAAACAAAAACAATCGTTCATAGCCTTAGATAAACATCGTAACGATAGATAACGGTAGTTGACGTTGGTCTATGTGGGTTCGAGACTTTTTATATTCTAACTGATATTTTCGTACACTTGCGGACCTATCATTGATTATTGTATCAAACACATTGCTCATTTTAATAACATATCTAAAGTACTTATAACCTAATGCTCGATTTCTTCAAATTTATATAGAAATAAAAAAAGTTTAGAAAAATTATAAACTTACAAAATGTGAGTTTTAGTTTGATATTGAGTGAACTCTTTGATCGGTTTGATGTTGATGGAAGAAGCTTTGAAGTGAGTTGAATGATTTTGAGAGAGTTTCAAACTTGAGAGGTTGTGAGTTTGAAAGAGTATTTTGAGAAGTGAGGAATGAGAAAAGGTCTGACGTGTTTTTTATTAAAACAGCGTCCGAAGATACATTTTCGATTAAAAAAATCTGACTTAACCTCAGGGCCTAACTCAGGAATGAGAATGTGTTTGGAATGTGTCTAGAGATGCATTTCCAAATTCTAAGAATATTTTAAATTTTTCACGAGGTCCTGGCATGAATCCTTAAAGTGCCTTAAACAATTTTCAATCTTCATTCAGTGTTATTTTTCTAAGTTTTTTTTCTTGTTCATTAGGCATGAACATGCTTTTGTTACCAAATGTCAACATTATTCTTACTAGTTGTATAAATTTCATCCTCGTCAACTTTTCTTTCATCCCACGAATCAAGCATCACTTTTCATTTTCACAAGCATTTTCTCTATCTTCACAAGAAAACTTTTGATTCCTCTTTCGCTCATTCTTTTCAACGATGACCACCATTGATGGTGGCATCGACAACGAATCACCTTCTCCAACCCCATAAACATCTCGATCATCTAATCCACTACAACCAACACTCTGATCTACCACAAATGAACCTACCTTACAAATCCAAACCAATATGTCTAACCCCTTATTCATACACCCTAGTGATAAACCATGGTCTCGTTATTATCTCTCCATCACTGAATAATTCAAACTATCATTCTTGGTCATGGTTTGTCAAAGTTGTCGCTAAATCCATCATCAATCGCTTGGGATCGCTGCAATACAATGTTAATGACATGGATTCCTAACTCAATTGAGGCTAGAATTTCATAAAGTGTCCTCTGGATGGACATGGCGCAAGAGATTTAACAAGAACTTCAAAATTGATTCCATCAAGACAAGGCGATGTCTTTCACATTTCAAATATACTCCTTCAAGCAAAGAGACCAAAACATCACACAATATTTTACTACTCTCAAAAAACTCTGATACAATTACAACATCAAATGTTTCTGCCAACTGATACTCCCCATAAAAAGAAATGCCAATTGTAACCTATACATTATTTTGTACATTATTAAACATTAAATCCATATATTGGAAATCTAACCTCAACAACAATGCTGCCATGTAATTTGATATTTCGGTTCATCAGTAAAGTGGAAAACGCATATCAAACAGACACCAGAGCTACATATAAGAACACAAAATTTGATAGAAAATATTCAAAACTCTATAAAATAAACTATTACATCCATACAATACAAGTGAACTAAACGAAAAAAGTGAAAACATTGGTTGAACAGACAACTTCAGCATCCATTAAAATTATTGCCCAGTTATAGGGCTCACTTGATGAATCTAAAAAATGCAAAGGATTTCAGAAATTAAAATATCATGGTGAATATTCTAGCTTAAGTAAACAAGATTTACCAAAAAAAAACCATATCCCAACTAAGCTTGTTTTCGCAGTAATCACTGGCAGAGTTGTTCAACAGCAGTCACAATTTGAGCAGGTTGGACCACGGTCCATTCCTCCAATGTTCCGGCATATGGAGTCGGCACATCCTGAGAGGATAAACATATAATAGGAGCATCCAAATAGTCATGGAAATTTTCAGTAATGGCAGCTGTGAGACTAGCACCAATTCCACCCGTTCGCATGCACTCCTCCACTATGAGCACGCGATGCGTCTTCTTAATTGAATTTCCAATTGTGTGAAGATCAAATGGTTTCAAAGACCTGATATCGATGACTTCAGGGTCATACCCTTTGTTCACCAATGTCTTGGCAGCTTGCATGACATGATACCTCATTCTTGAATAGGTTAGTATTGTGACGTGCTCTCCGGGCCTAACCATCTCGGCTTCTTCAAGTGACAATACATACTCTTCATCTGGGATTCTTTCCTTGAGATTATAAAGCAAAACGTGCTCGAAAAGTATCACAGGGTTGTCGCTTCGAATTGCAGCTTTCATCAAGCCCTTGGCGTTGTAAGGTGTTGAGCAAGCAACCATCTGAATACCAGGGATTGATTGAAAGTATGACTCCAGCCGCTGCGAGTGTTCTGCTCCAAGTTGTCGTCCGACTCCGCCGGGCCCGCGAATGACAACTGGAATTTTAAACTGGCCTCCGGATGTGTAATGAAGCATGCCACAGTTGTTAGAGATTTGGTTAAATGCAAGAAGTAGAAATCCCATGTTCATGCCCTCAATGATTGGCCTAAGACCGGTCATGGCAGCTCCAATGCCCATGCCAGTGAAGGCATTCTCAGCAATAGGGGTGTCCAAAACTCTGAGATCACCGAACTTTTCAGCCAGGTTTCTAGTCACTTTGTAAGATCCTCCGTAATGACCTACATCTTCACCCATGACACAAACAGTTGCATCCCTTTCCATTTCTTCCTCCAAACCTTCCCGTAGAGCTTCAAAAAGGAGAAGTTCATGCCTAAAAATAAAATGAACATCTGATGAAAAAAATGCCAGCGCGTGTTTTAGCAAATTCAACCAATCAATGTGATCAATAAGAGAGAAAAAATATGCCAGCACTGAATAGGCATGAACCAACTACCTCGAAATGTTGTGCTAAAGGGTAAAGAAGCACATGAATTGTCTTATATCTAACATTCCACCAAAAGCAAGAACGCTTTGTAACAAAAGCAATGACCGCTTTGTAATACTACCGTGTCATGAACCAACCACCACCACAAGAGCTTAAGTTGTTTGTCAAAAGCAGGTAAAGGGCTTTATATCCAAATTTTACAAAATACAATACGCATGAAATCTCTATTAATCCCGTCATATATCTTAGGAGTTGTTTCTATATTTCATTATATTTTGTAAATTAAGAGATCTTACAAATACCTCTTAACATATAGAAATTGGATGAGTTTAGCTTGTGTTGGTATAATCATTTAGAGTTGTAATGTTGTTTTCAGACGTAAAATACAGCCTTGTTCATCACAAAATAAAAAAGTGAAAAGAAATTGCATAGCACCATTCAATATTTTCAGGAAGCCTTAATAAACAAGAAAAAAAGATGAACTGAATATTGCAACCACATCCTTCGTTATTCCGTCTCACATATCAGAGGGTAAAATTGTGCTCATTTGGGATAAAAGTTGATATGGTAGACAGTATCGACATTCTTTACCCCATCACAGGTAAGGGAAGTTTAGACTACAATTCACTGTTTTGAGCTTCTCTTTGTTTCAATGCTTAACTTTTATATATACCAAGCATACACTAAAACCATTCTTAATTGAAAAAACGCTAAGATTCAAATTGTGCAAGGCTTGTGCATTTTATTGTGTTTGATTTTCAAAAAGTTATAAACTGACATAACAAAACACCAGCAAGTGATTGTAGGAAAAAAAGACATACCCAGGTTTTGATGCAGAAGCCACAGAACTACTTCCCTGTGTCTATAAACAAACAACAAAAAAACACAATTGATTACAAACACAATTGCAAACCAAACCTCAAAAAAAAAAACACAATGGAGTGAGAGTGATGAAATAACTTACAGCAACTGCATTAGGAATCAACAATTCACTCTTCCGAGTAGCTCCTGACTTCAGAACCTGGTTTCCCTTTGCATCAGATCTGACAACAAAAATGCTACTTTTCCTCTCTGAAATCAGTTACAAAATGAAGCAAACATCACTCATGATCAATAAAACTAACTTGAACTGAATAATAAAAAACCTAAATTTACACAAGTTTCCTGGAAAATACAAGAACCCCATTCAATTATAAGAGAAACCCAAAATAAAAAAGCATCCAACGATTCAAAAGCTTGCAAACCTGAGAGGGATCTACGAGAAGAAAGGAGAAACTTGGTAGATTCAAAGGAATTGGATGGAGATAAAGGAGTAACAGCTCCTAATCCCTGGAAAAGGGTAGCCATTGGATCAGAGAAGAAGAATGGGAATGAAGGATTGAAGAAAAAGAGTATGAATATAAGAGAAAAAGTGGGCGGAGAAATTAAGGAAGAGTTTATAGCTGTGTGTGTTTGTTGTTGAGTTGTGATAATGTATGTGTCTCTGTTTTTCCGTTCTCACAAAGGTTTTTTTAAATTGTCTTGTTTAATTGCATTGTTTCCATCGACAATATCACTTATTTTTGCTTGTGGACGATGATGTATTATTGGTGGCCTAACTGGATCCAAACCTCTTGTTAGTTCTAATGACACCTCCTTTTCTTATGTGGGCTATGGTTTTTTGGGTTTTAATGAATCCGGCCCAATTCATTTGTTAAGGTTTGTGGACTCATCTATACAAGGTTTTTCTTTTTTTGTATAATTTTTTTTTTCGGAAATTCTTTTATTTTGTGACAATTTTTTGAAAAAACTCTATTTGTTGTTGATGTAATCTTTTAAACACAATTTGAGATCGTTTTTAAGTGTACTCGACGATCTTTTGAGAACAATATTCTTTTTAATTTTTTTAAAAAAATCTTTGAATTGTGGTAATTATAATTTTTTAAACTTGTTTATGCGTAGGATGAGAGATATAATATGATAATTGTATGATGTTTTGTGGAGATTGTTGAATACACCTTAAGTATTTATGGTTAGTATATTTTTGCAAACTTTTGTAACATTTTTTTTGTTAAGAACTTTTGTAACATTTTACTGGATATTATTGAGTGTTTATCATGTGTAATATTGTGGACCGATGTGTTTGTAGATATGACCATTAGTTAGTTTTGATGATGGCAACTAATGAAGCATTGATTTTGAAGATAACAACTTCATAGATCAAACGACTTTTGAAAGTTGAGAATTCTCTATGACAAGAGGAATTGATGTCAACCATTAAAGTAAAGCTTTTGATGATGGCACGTGATTAAGAAGATAACCTAAACATCATCAGTCAGAAGATTCAATTTCTAATTGTAGTACTAAGTCATTGATGTATAAGTCATTAGTTAGTTGAAGATATATCACAAGGGAACTTGAATATCTGAAGTTGTGAGAGTCTGAAAGTTTGCCTAATATTGCGCTTCGCATCTTAGAGTGATCAGTTAAAATGTAAAAGGTCAAGCGTAAGTTTTTATGTATTATGTCAATCAACACTTATTTCATAAAATCTCTTGAAAACCATCCATGCTTATGTGGAACTTATTAAGGAGTAATTCTAATCAATTAAGGAAGTTTTTTACACTGCCTAATCGATTAAATATTTTGTTCAATTGATTAGATCAAGGTAAATGATCTCTTAATCGATTAGAAAAGCTTTTAATTAATTAATGCATATAGTCGTTTTATGGTTTCTTTTTTTTAGATTAGGGTTGTCATTTTTAAGGTGTTGTAATTGGTTATCAACTAGGGTTAATATACTAAATCATTAAAATGGTTCATGGATTATTTCCATTTTGAGCCAATTTTTTACATTTATAAGGGATGTTCTCCTCATTTCATTTCACCATCGAAATTCTGATTATAAAACATTATATTCTTCTTCTAGTCTCTCTTTTTTCAAATTTTCTTTTCACGGAGATTGTCATAGTGCTAAAATACCAAAAATCCCTTGTGAGAGATTTGTTGCTATCAATGTTGTGCTTTATTTTTGTATCCAATAGTGTGATTCTCTTGTGGAATTGTGTTGTAATGGTTGCAAACTAATCTCGTATAAAAATTTAGTTGTAGTTTCTTGAGCTTGACCCGTATAAAAGCTCTAGTAGTAGGTTCTTGAGCTTATCCACTTTAAAAATTCTATTTGAAGGTTCCTGAGCAAAGCACGTGTAAAAGCTCAATTTATTAGTTGTTGGGCTTAACCATTATAAAATATATATTTGTATATTGTTGAAGGATCCCTATTGGAGAGTTCGGGGGAGACAGGAGCACCAACGAGATCAATGCTCCAAGACCACAAGAGAGGAAGATACCACATCCCCACCCAAAACCTTAAGGCATTAGGTAAATGAATCATCTCTCTTATAAATCCAACATTTCACCCATTCATATGCGATATGGGACTTTAACCACTCACACTTGCACCCAACATTCTCCTCCACAAGTTTAAGTCTCCCACATCTTATAACATGATCCAACATAGGATCCAACTCCCTCTCCCCCACCAAGCCGAACCACGGCTCTGATACCACTGTTGGGGAATTCGTAGAAGGTGGGAGCACCAACGAGACTAATGCTCCAGGACCACAAGAGAGTGAGACGCTGCATCTCTACTCAAAACTTCAAGGCATTAGGTAAATGGATCATCTTTATTATAAATCTAACATTCCACTCATTCATATGTGATGTGGGACTTTAACCACTCACACTTACACCCAACATTCTCCCCCACAAGCGTGAGTCCCCCACATCTTATAATAGGAACCAACACAGGATCCAGTTCCCGCTCCTCCACCAAGCTGAACCACAACTCTGATACCACTATTGAGGATCCCAAGGAAGGAGGGAGCCCCAACGAGACCAATACTCTAGGATCACAAGAGAAGGACACACCACATCTCCAGCCAAAACCTTAAGGCATTAGGTAAATGGGTATTCTCTATTATAAATCCAACATTCCACCAACTCATAAGGGATGTAGGACTTTAATTACTCACACTTGCACTCAACATTTCTGTTGGGGAGTACGGGGAAGGCGGAAGCACCAACGGGGCCAATTCTCCAAGACCACAAGAAAGGGAGACGCCACATCTCCACCTAAAAACTTAAGGCATTAGGTAAATGGGCCATCTCTCTTATAAATCCAATATTTCACCCATTCATATATGATGTGGGACTTTAATAAGTCACACTTGCACTCAACATTCTCCCTCATAAGTGTGAATATCCCACATCCTATAACAGGAACCAAGACAAGATCCAGCTCTTGCTCCCCCACCAAGCCAAACTACGACTCTGATACTATTGTTTGGGAGTTCAGGGAAGGTGGGAGTGAAGTTGCATGTCTTTAATATATTCATGGGGATAACCCAAATATGGTTTTGTTTCTTATTGTTTACGCTTTCAATTCACTTATTATTGTTTATTGAGTCACCTTCATAATTACACATCTTTGAATCAAGTTTTAAACTGGTTCCCTTTAGCATTGAATAATTAGATTGTTTGTATTTTAGTAGATGGTTTTATTAAATTGCTTGAGTTAATTGAACAAGAACCATTTTTGAAGTTGGTTCAATTTTTATGGGAAGTGAAATCTTAAACTATTTTGAAAAACTTGAAAATTTGAGATTTGGTGTATGACTTGAGTCACTCACATTCCATGACTCGTATCAAATTAAACAGACAAGAACATGATAATTTTGGTGTATGTGACTCGAATCACAGTTTACACATGATTCGAATCATGCAACTCTGTGACTCGGATCACAAGTATTACATGACTCAAATCACATATCTCATGTTAGACACTGCCTCATTTGATTCGAATCACACATCCTACATGACTCGAATCACAAGTTGTTTCACTTTTCATGTTTGATTCTAATCAATTTTATTTGAATCTAAGTTTATACATGACTTGAATCATGAACCATCATGACTCGAATCACTATAGTAAGTGACTCGGATCACGGGAAAATGGGTCACTTTTCTTTATGTTAATCTTGTTCTACTGTACTTGCTCATTTGACTCAAATTAACAAATGCTCTTGACTCGAATCTAACAACCATTTCACCTATTTTTATGCTTAATCTCCAGCACATATAAATCCTTTTTGTCAGCTTATTTCCATATAGCAATTTCATAATCATTGTGATTTTGTGAAATCAACAACCTCAAAATTTTAAAAACTCAAAATCTCTTGCAAATATAATTTCTTTCATCTTCAACCTCTAGTTTTGATTTCAGATCTTGATCATGAGAGATTTGTAATTGTTGAGGGAGGCGTGTCTTGAAACTAACAGTTCTTAAAGGTTTGGTAAATATTTTTAGAAAGCTTGGAAGTTTTTGGTTGTTGTGATTGGTTGTGACAAATTCTAGTGAAAAGAATGGGGTTATTCTCTTCATGTTAACCTTGAAAGTGTTGTGGAGAAGCCAACATACAGGGTAGAAATTCTTCTCAATGTTCAGACAGTTCATTGCTCAAGAAATCGGTGGGATCAAAGGAGATTGCCACATGTAGCACCTCAAATTTGCACCTACCATTTTGTACATACATTTTCATATTAGGTCATTAACATAACATAGTCCACTGCATAGCATTGCATTGTCCTTTGCCCAAGTGTAAGTTCCTCAGACAAATTAGGTCAAACTGGTCAGGGGATCAGGTCTAACAAGCAAGCATGTACCATTTCCATTGAGACAAGGCCCTAGGGTTGATTTATCAAGTTCATATGATTATGTGATCATTTTGAAGTGTTTGGCCAAAGATTGGATGATCAAAGCCCAACAGTTAAGCTGAATTTCATCAGAAACCCTAGAAAGTCAACTGAAGTCAACTGTGGTCAATTGTGCTTGAAATCAAGGATTTGAAGGTGGGAGATGGTTTGAAAGGGTTCATTCAAGTCTCATTTGACATTTCAAAGATCAGGGTTGAGGAATTAAAGTCAGACAAAAAGTTTCCTAAAATAGCAGGCGACTTGTAATTGGAAATTGCCAAAAATGGAAAGTTTTTCTCCTCAAATTTACATCATCATACAAGCTTCAAATGAAATTTTGTCCAACATGGAAGTTGAAGATCTTGCTCTCACCTTTCCAAAAAGTCCAAGAACACTCATTTCTCATTTGTGGTTGGCAAGTTATGATCAAATCATTCTCAAGAAATTTTGAACTTCAAAGTGAGATAACTTCCAAACCATTTGGCCAAATTGAGTGAGGTTTTTTGCTACAAGTCACATTTGATGTGCTCTATCCAAATTCTTCATCACATTTCACCAAAAATCATCCAATCAAAATGGCCTTTTTCAAGTGCATTGAATTAAAAAAGGGAAAGGTGAAAAATTGACTTTCAAATTAATCATTGTCTACACTTTCTACCAATTGGATTTGACTGAAAACCACATTTGGAGTGTGCCTAAGCCCATTTTCGTGCACTGTAGCATGCACCCCCATGCATAATGATTGGTTTTAGCAATTTGTCAAAATATCTATTTTCACTAATTAACAAGGTTTGGCTTAAGGTTGATTAGTGGAATGCATTAACAGTTGGTACATATACATAATCAAAACAGAAAATACACTTAGCATTCATTTCCATCCAGATCTAGATCTAAAAGAAAATTTTCTCTCAACATTGTTCTTCATTTTTCTACAAAAATCTCCAAAGGACTCGTGCCCTTGTTCTTTGTGCCATCATCTACTATCATTTTGGGAGCTTTTGCAAGCATAATTTCGCAACTGTTGAACCATTTTCAGCACTGTTGCATTGAACTTCTTCCATGGCAAGTATCGATTGGAGCTGCCTCAAGGGTTGTTGAGCTAGAATCATTCATCCATTCATCATCTGGAACTTGAAGGACTTTCTGTTTCTACTTGGCAAGGCTGGAAAACCACGAAATCCACACTGTTCTTCAAATCGGGTAAACTCTCGAACCTGGCCAATGGTGAAATCATGATATGCTTATTATAGATCTTTCCATGCTGGTTGTAATGAGCTTTGAATCGTGAAATATGGTTGAGTATTAAGGGAGATACACTGATTTAAAGTTTGGTTATCAAATGTTGTTTTGCTCGTTTCTTCCATATGAGTTTGAATTAGGTTAAATCATTGTTGGATTGTTGATGTACGTGATGAGATGAACACAGTGATATGTCGTTTGTCCATTTTTGTGAAAGTTCATTCATGGCTGGAAATCTGGAAAAAATGCTGAAGAACACGCTTGGAACCCTAGCCAAGAACGTGTTTGATCTTCAAATCCCGTGTTTTTGCATGGTTTGGGTGTTTGTATCCCATGTAGCGAATCAGGCCATGCCACGCGTGCCAGCAAAACGCGGCGTTTCACTTAGTGAAAGCCGGAATTACAAGTTTGCCATTATCCGCATATAATTCCATTTAATTCATTTCTTTTTTCAATTTTTATTTCATTTGGCATGGCAATCTTAGAAAATTCATAAGTCACTCAATACTTGGCCAAATTACATGGGATTTTTTGTGAATTGCTCCTCATGATCTCTAGTTTATTATGGTGATTTTTCCAGATTTTTTGCACATGTGGATTTTTAAATGTGCTAGGGTTTATTCATGTGTGTCCATTTTGTGTATGCCTTGCCATTTTGCTTGTGAAATGATGATACATAATCCAATGCCTCCCAAATTTTTTGTGCTTAAACTAGACATGTTCATGGTGATTTTGGTGTAGAGTTTGTAATTTTATCATTGCTGGTTGATGAGATATGATTTTTTGAATAGAGGTGTGACAATTTGTGTCACACCATTCATGTCCAACTTCATGATTTTAATTACCATGCTTATTGAACTTAAAATGGTTTGGATTTTTGCATGAAGATACTTGTGCATGTTAAGAATGCTTGTGAATTTGTCTGGAATTTTTGAATGCATTTCCTATTTGTTTGGTAATTTCTCCCCTGTTTGACCAAATTGTTGACCTTTTGTGTCACATGATGTTATATGATTTGAGAAATACTCATGCATTATTGGATGGATCTAAAATTTGGCATGTGCAGTGTAGACATCTTGAAGTATATCATGGCTTTGGTCCCATTCATTTATCATGTTTTATCACTGTTTTATGATTGGTTGAAGTTGATGCATGTTTTGATGCTTTGTATGAGTTTGCTTGAACTTGCCTTGCATTTTTGAATTTCATTGACCTACTTCCCTTGATCCAAATGAGCTGAACTTTGGTATGCTTATCATGTTACGGATGATGTTTGACCATGAATTATTTGAGGATTTTTTGAAATGTTTGTGATTGGATTTGAGTTGAATCATTATGTTGACTTCTATGAGCTCCTATTTGCATGCTTTGTGCTATTTTGATCATGAAATGATAATGATGAATGATATGAACATGGGACCAATTGGGTTTGATTTTTAATTGTTTGATCTTGATTTTGGATAAGTTTCATGTTCTGTTTTGATGATTTGATCTCATTTTGACCCTAGTCTTGGACTAGTGGTTTGTGCTCTCACTTTTGAGTTGTGTTTCAGGTTAATAGCACAAATGCTTATGCCTGATGGTGTGCCTCATTTGGAGTTCCTTTCTTGATTGTTTATGACTAATCATTGGTTTGTTTTGTAGGTTTTAAAACTTGGTCTTGTGCCTTAAAGCTTGCACCTTTGTGCATTGACTTGTGTTTGACTATGTATAATTAACTGTTGACCATTTGCTGTTTAATGTTGGTTTGTCTGAGTACTGATTGTATTTGATTGATTTCAGGTACATTAGTTGCTTTAGTTCTATTGATAACTTGCTTTGCTTTGCTTAAGAGCATTTGCATTGAGGTATAACATTCTAACTCCATGTAGTCTGGAAGACCTGGCCTGTTACTTGGCCAGGCACCTGTCTGAAGTCCTCCTTAAGAGGCAATGTTTGTGTTTGTTTACATTTGTCCTTGTACATACTCAAAGACCTCCTAAGTGAAGAGGCATTGGCAGATATAAGGGATGTGCAATCCATCCCCTGCTATTCTGTGTGTCATCTGTTTTGCTCACACTACTGTGTTGACGCATTGCAGATATTAACCCAAGATCATTGTACATTGAGTCAGTGTCATATGTGTAGAAGGGTTCCCACTTTCTGAACCCACACATTCTTGTCTTAAGCTCTCCCAGGCCAGGGATAAGAGCTGTGAAGTCTCATCTTCACTCACCTTTCATCAGCTTCACCCTAACTCTCAATGTTAGGGTTAAGAGCTAATATTACCCTGTTACAGTGGTTTGTTTGTTGAGGTTGATATGACCCCTCGACTAAAACCTAACCTTGATTGAGCCCATTGATTGCATATAATGTGTGCTATTTGTGCTTGTGTGTTTGCTTTAGCTTGCTTCCTGTGCAAGTTAGGTTTAGTTTGGCTTGCTTCCTGTGCAAGTCATGTTTAGGATAGGCTTGCTCCCTGTGCAAGTTAGCTAGAAACCTTAACTTAGGGACGAATTTGCATGATAACATCTAGGCTCGAGTCGTAGTCTCCCTAGTTGTGTCTCCCTCTGTTATCTGGTTAGGCTAGTCCTGTGTCCCTTCGTAGGGGAACTACGTCGCCCTGATCCTCATACCAGATGAGGTACGTAGGCAGGAGATGAGTTGATCTCTCCGGGCGCCCGTTTTTGTTTTCTCTTGTGTGTGTCAGGAGATGGATGTAAGCCCAGCGATTGGTATTCCGTTTCCTCTTGTTGTGTGCTTGGAGTCCGGTATAAGTCCATCAAGTGGCATCTGGTTTCCAGTGTGGGTGTGTTTTGGTTCGGAATCCGATGTAAGTCCAGCGATTGGCATTCGGATTCCACGTTTGCCTGTGTTATTTTGTCTTGTGTGCGTGAGCCGAGCTACGAATGCTCTGATTCTTCTTCGTCCAAGAAGATACGTATGCATAGGATGCGACATCCTAGCGAGCATGTTTTCCCCCAGTCCGAACTACTTTGACTCTGATGTCTATGCTTGATAGACTAAGTAGGCCCAGGATGCGATATCCTGCCGAGTCAGTCTTGTTTGTTTTCTTATGTCTCTTTCAGCCTGTGTAAATGTTTATTTGAGCAGTGTTTTAGCAACCATTTTCCCTTCCTATTGTGCGTGGATCCCGTCGAGTACGACGGATGCGTAGGGGTGCTAATACCTTCCCTTCGCATAACCGACTCCCGATCCCATTCTCTTTGGTCGCGAGACCATGCTTTTTCCAGGTTTACTCTGAACGTTTCCTTTCCCTCTTTTGGGATAAATAACGCACGGTGGCGGCTCTGTTGTTCTTGTTTCCCGCCGGTTTTTCGCGTAATGCGACAGCTGGCGACTCTGCTGGGGAAGTAGAGAAGTTGACCTCTTGCTGGTCCATCTTCCCTAAGCGAGTCTCTCCTAGCGTTCTCTAGGTTAGGGCTTTGGTTGCTTTGTGCTGTTATTTATTGCATTCATTTCATTTATTGTTTGCATTTATTGTTTGCATTAATGTTTGCATTCATTCATATTCATCTGCTGGTTGTGTTGTGTCTCTCTGTTTGGGGTGGGAGTTACTCGAGGTAAAAGGCCCAATACCCAGGCTATGAGTGAAATCTAGGAACCCTAGGAATAGAGTGATTCATGGGAAGCGGGTGGTATGCGCCACTTAGCGGAACATTTATATCACGAGCAGTTCAGACCCTGGTGGGATATTATCGTTACATACTTCGGGTGTGTATATGATGATATTCTGCGAAAGGTTATTTATGCTGCGTTTCTCTCGACCTTACCCTGGCCTAGATGACACCCGTGAGTGGGGAGGGAATGATCATTACAGGTACAGTTGTTGATTTGTTGGTGACTTGTTGGTGACTCTTGGTACTGATGGTGACTGTGAATTGTGGACATTTATTTCTGGGACGCCAGAGTTCTGTCCGTGGTTTATCAGCGGGTTCCGTTTATTTCGGAGCCCCGGGTTGAGTTGAGAGTACTTGTTCAGAGGATCCGGTTGTCGTCCGTTCAGTGGATGTTCCTATGATGATATTGATGTAATCTCCGGTTCCGTTTATTTCGGAACTCCCCAAGTTGGATTTATGGTGACCTAGTCCTTCAGATAACTGTGACTAGTTCAGAGACCTAATGGGTCTACAGATGACTTGGTGGCACAGTGGCCTGCATTCATGCATTTGCATCATATCATTTCACATTCATCTGCATTCAACTCATGTCTGTCCGTGCTCAGGGTCCATTATTTTTAATTGAGACTCAGGTTGAGAGACATCCAGATGTCAGAATGTTGTTGATAAAATTTTATCTGTCTCGATGAAACCGGAATCAAAGAACAGAATATTCCTAGTACGGACAGACATCGCATGTGTGAGTCATACTAACCCATTTGCTGTTTTGTAGGTTTCAGTATTCAACCGGGGCGCATAGCTCGTCTGTTCAGATAACTTGCTGGGGTCAGTAAATCCAAGCTGATGGATCTTCCCAACGCCGACATCCTTGAACTGAAAGAGATGATGAGGGACTTGTTCAGTGTCGTGCAAGGGCTTGCCTTGGGGCAGAAAGCCATGTCTGAGAGATTGGAAAAGATTGAGAAGTGGCTGATAGTGGAGAAAGTTCAAGGGAAGGCTCCGTCCTCCGAAGTGAACAAACCTTCTGGTACTGTAGCAAAGAAACCCTCCGACAGTGGTCCATTCAAGAAGGAGGTTGAGCCAGTTGGTGTGCCAGCAAAGAAAGAACGTAGTAAAGATTGTTATCACCCTTATGCTGCCACTGTAACCACTCCTGTCAGTAATCCACCTGCTCAACAACAACAACTGCCACCTCAACAGAAGGCACCGAGAGCTAAGAGCCAGGTGAAGAAGAAGAAGGAGGATCGTCAGTTTGAGGAGCCACCCGTGACTTATACCCTTCTGTTCAAGAGGTTGAGGGATCTGGGATTAGTTCGGCCAAGGATTTTGATTCCTATAGAACAGCAGCGGAGGCCTGCAAACTATGATGAGAGTGCCAAGTGCGAGTTTCACTCTGGGGCACCCGGACACAACATTGAGGGTTGTAGAGCTTTTAAGCATATCGTCCAAGATATGGTGGACTCCAAGGCTATCAGCTTGGCCCAGATCATGAAGGGGGATGTCAACCCTGTACCCAGGCAGGGTCCTGTAAAGGTAGAGATGGTGAAAAAGAACAAGAGAGGAATGGAAGTGGCTGAGGAGAATCAGTTAAAGGTTCCAATGTCTGTGGTCCCAAAATCTCTGATGCAGGATGGAGCTTTCCCTGTTGTTGATATTTGTTGTGCGACTGTCACCACAGAGGGGTGTGTATTGATGAAAGACACGACCCAGAAGATGAAGAAAGTAGAAATGGACGATGTAAGATGTAGAGCACCCAGTCTGGCAGTTGAAACTGTCCAGGTGGAGAATGCCCTCGTTGCTGAGAAAGAGAAGAAGCTGTCCATTTCTTCTTATAAACAAGCTCTGGAAGTGGTGAAGAACAAAGAGGCCCAAGGTTGGGGAAGGATCATTGACATCGTGGTAAAAGCAGACATGTTTGGGGTCGGTTATCAGCCGGATCAAGAGTCGTCTAGACCAAACAGAGGATGTCGTCCACCGTACCCCTTTGTCAGTGCAGGAATACTGGATCCTGATCACGCTCGTTCAGTGAGTGGAGAGATCGACTGTGACCGCGAGCTCGAGTTGTGGATAAGGTCGTGCGTACCAGGAAACTGGAAGGACTCCAAAAGCATCACTGTCGCTCATCCTGAAGTGTAGTATTTCTGCTTTTCAATTTTGCTTGCATGAAAGCCATACGTTTTGCCCAAAACGTAATAGTCCATTGTAAGGGCCATCTCATGTGTTTCATTATGCAACATTTTGCATCAGTAATGAATGGATGTTTTTGTAATTAAAAGCGGTGTTCCCTGTTTTTCAATTATTTTTGCAGTAATAATAATAAAAATGGCAATGTTTATTTTCATTTGTCTTTCCTTTTGATTCGTTTTGTTCCAACCTCAAAAGTGGTTATCCTCCTGATCTCATTGATAACAATTCGGTTACACCTTTGTATGACTTCGACAATCCGCTCTATCATGCCGAAGAAAAAGGCGAAGAAGATCGTGATCTGTTGGAGCTAGGTTGTCAAGACAAGAGGAGAGGGTGATTCAACCGCACGAGGAGCGATTCAAGATTGATACTCCAGACACCGCCGAGGTCAGAAAGTGAAAATTGAGGCCGCTTCAGAGGCGAGTTGAGGGCAGAATGGTAGGAGCATGTGGACACCTTCGCCTGGTCGTATCAGGATACGCCAGGGTTGGGTACCAATGTCATTATACACAAGCTACAATGGAGAGAAGACTGTCCTCTAGAGGAGCGGAACACCAATGCCACGTATCAGAGTGAATTTGTTTCATGATATGACTCATCGTGGAATCAAATGCTATGTTGATGACATGATGGCAAAGTCCCAAGCCGAAGAGGGGCATCCGGTGGATCTGGGGCAAATTGTTTGATCGGATCGAGACTACTCAGACTGAGGTTGAGTCCGAACCAGTGCACTTGTGGAGTGCTGTCCGGTAAGTTGCCGAGGCTTATTGTGAACGAAAGAGGAATCGAGGTTGATCCTGCAAAAAAAAAAAAAAAAAAAAAAAAAAAACGCCTGGACCGAAAACGAATAAAAAAAAAAGAAAGAGGTCAAACGGTCAGGTAGGATGATGATTGCCAAAGGGCGCGGAAAAAAAAAAGATAAAGGAACCTCTGATTCTGATGCTTCCCATGGGGATGATTGTTAATCAGGTATTTGACAGCCCTCGAGGGGTCTATGAGGTGTGTATTGGGTCAGCATGACTAGTCTTGTCGAAAAGAGCACGCAATTTACCTAAGCAAAAAGATTATCGACTGTGAAACAATACACTCACTGTTCGAAAAAACTTGATGTACTTTGGCATAGGCTGCTCGTCGACTGAAACAGTGCATGCTGATTCATATCACTTTGTGGATGTCCAAAATGGATCTGATCAAGTATGTGCTTGATAAGCTAGTATTGACCGGACGGGTTGCGAGAGGGCAAAGGAGGTTGATGGGACATGGTGTTCAAAGTACCTCCCAGAAAGCAATCAAGAGGAGGGTATTGTATGGTTATCTCGCCCAACAACCCACTGATGATTGTCAACCAAGGAAGTCTGAGGTCCCTGATGAGGACATCTCGAGGTACTCAAATCGAAAGATTGAGAGTGACCGATCCCGGAGGAGGGGTCTGACCCTGAATCCGAACGGATTCTGATGTCTGATGGGGAGAGTTTAAAGTGAATGAGCTAGTGCTTACCCGATAACATTTGAACGCACCAATGATGGTGGCTGAGTACAAAGTTGGTATCCTGAGTGTTGTACTTCGGTACGTGCATCTACTGGGGCAACGCCTTCCTCATTCAGTATGGGATGGAAGTGATATTGCCTGCTGGAGGCTAGATCTCATTGTGGAGAGTCCGGATGGATGAGAAGTTAGAAAAGGGCGAACGAATGAGGACTCGGTATAACGCGTTGAGCCTGGTTGAGAAAAGAGGCTGACAGTTACTTGTCATGGGGCAGTTGTACCCAGTAAATGAAGCGTGTTGTTAACCGAGAAGTGCGACCTCGTGGGTAGCACGGAAGAGTTGTGGTGTTGAAAAGGATCTTTCCTCCTCAAGACGATTGTGGGGCAAGTGGATAAATGGTTATGAATATCCATTCGTGGTCAGTTTTCCCAGACCAGACCTTGTTGTTGACGACCACGGATGATGAGGATTTTCCATTCCCTGTGAATGCGGACGCAGTTAGAAAATACTTCGTGAAAGAGACCCGTTGGACAAAAAGAATAAAATAGTCCATGCAAAAAAGGGCATCCCGGCGAACCAAGAAAAAAGAGAAAAGGGTTCGGGCAAAAGTTAGGGATAAGAAAAGAAAAACTGTACACCCGGCAAGTCGAAAACCCCACAAGGGCAACTTGGGCAAAAAAGGGTATCCCGGTGGACTGAAACCCGAAAGGGCGGTCCAGGCAAAAGAGGGATTGAACGAACAACTGCGTCAAGCATGATCGTTTGAAATCTTGGAGGAGACACCTGGATAATCTCCGACAGAGATCGATCGGAAACGTCTTGTTATGAAGGCAGAAAGTGCAAGGAGTCTTGAGGGCATACGAGGTGTAACTGAGTTGGAACCCGATGAGATCACGGTTTCACATTGCCATTAGGATAGATTTTCCTTTTGTGTACAATCACCTCTTTCCAGGGTTTGCTTCCTGTGTGTGTTGCTCAGTTCCGAGCCACCTTTTTGTTTCAGTCAATAAGTGTGTGTTCAGTCAAATAAATTTTGTTTTTGTGTCATTACCGCTTTGATTACGGAAACATCCGTTTATTTTGATAAGAATATTTGCATTTTGAAACATAGAGGTCCCTTCCGATGCATGCTTATGAGGTTGAAATCTGGAAATCTTATTCGGAAGTTTGAGTGACCTAAGTGTTGAAATATTGGAACGCCTGGGGCACGCTTTTATCTGACGATCTCTTGTGCACGTGCTGTTAGATATCTTCATTCACTTGCCGGTGGTAATGTGAACCCTTTTGACAAGAAATCCCTGCAGAACCTGATCAGGGGCAGGGGATAGATGAACGGTGAAAAGACGATGAAGGATTACGACGGCGATCCTGGAAGGATAATCAAGAAGACTCTTCAAAGTCCAAGGGCTGGAAGATTTGTATGAATCCCAGGAGCTCGATCTCCGTGAAGTACGGACGAGTTGGGAATACAAGATGATGGAGCAGAAAAGTCCAGATGAGTCTGGGAGATTATTAAAAGTGGAAAGTCGACACTGTGGGTGGATGATGAATACCAGTGTTCGACGAGCCGATCGGCATCCCATGTCGAACCAGCCGTATCTCCCTAGTGGGTTGAGAGTGTGATCTCCTCGACAGATCCGAGATCGGTGTCTCCTCAGCGAGCCTGAAGGTTGTCACGTCCCCCAGTGGGAGTGTCAGGGGTAGAATGTTTCTCAAGGTTGAGGACGTTTCCCCAGTAGACATTTTCTCCAAAGTAAGTTTAAGAGTTGTCAGAGCTATGTTCTCCTGCAGAGGTGTCTGTGGATAGTATCTTCTTTCCTCAGCAGATCTAAGGATTGCCTATCTCCGGCGTGCCTGTGTTTGCAGATTTTCCCAATGGGTGTATTCCCCAGCGAATATTTCCCCAGTTGAGGTTCCCCGCTGAGTGCCTGGAAGATGTTTTCCCCAGGAGTTCCCCAGCGGAGTTTATTAGTGGACTGCTTGTGTGTTCCCCAGCAGTCAGGTTTGTGATACTGTTATCCCCAACGTGGTCGTGAGCGCTCATCCTCGGCAGAGTTGTGGATGTTTCTCCCCCAGCACAGGGTCTGGTATGGTGGTTTCCCACACCAGAGTGTTGCTCGTCCTCAGCAGAGAGGTGTGTTATCACCAGCAGGGTAGATTTCCCTAGCAGATCTCCCGCGTAGAGATTGGTGTCGGGCTTTCCTTAGCAAGTTCCCCGAGTGGAGCGGGTTTTAAAGAAATATTTCTCCAACAGAGTTCATCCTACTTATGGGTTGGACAAGTTTCCGTAGCAGATTGATATTTGCATCCCCAGCTGAGTCTATTCTACCTGTGGATTGCGTGGGTCGTCCCCAGTGGAGTAGTAGTTATTCCCCAAAGCAGAGTTTATCCTACCTGAGGTTTGGATGGGTCTTCCCCATTGAAGTCGCTTTATTATTCCCCGGTAAAGTCGTCTTGTTACTCCCCGGAGAGTATTTTCACCAGCAAGTTGGCCTGGTGTGATTAATCCCCAAAGAGTTGCCTGGTTTGACTTCCCCAGCGGAGTATTTGGTTGCTTCCCAAGCGGAGTCCCCGAGTGGATTTGGATTTGGTGAAGGATGTCCCCCAGTGGAGTTTATCCTGGTCCCGGCAACGGTGTTGTTTTCTCCAGCATGAGTGAGAAGTCGGTGCTTTCTCCGTAAGGCATTCCCCAATAAGAGTCTCCCCGCAGAGTATTCTTCAGGCAGAGTCTCCCCACAGAGTTGGAGTATCTGATAGTTTGGCTCCCCAGCCAGTTTTGCATTGTTGCATGTAGTAATCATTGCATCCTCAAAATGCGTAGCATTTCCATTTTATATGGAGCATTACGCCACAGAAAAATTCAAACATATGCATTCATGTGTTCGAAACCCATCAGACCGTATTCCCGGCAGAAGCAGATCTTTGTTCAACCTGTACGGCACGTTTGCCACAGTTGCTCCAGTCAACATTTGGTGGTGACAATCCCCACAGAGGTTTATTTCCTCATCCGTTGGTGAAAGGAAAGCCTGTTTCTCCCCGGTGAGACCCCCTGCAAGTGTTCAGCCTTGCCCTGTCATCTTGCAGATGTCAGTATCCTGTCGACACCCGTGTGTGTTATTTTTCTTTGGTGTCGGTAAACACCATCTTTCGGTGATTTCCCAGTCATGCGTAAGTGTCTGGTTTTCTTTGGTGTCGGTAAACACCATCTTTCGGTGCTTTCCCGGTCATGCGTAAGTGTCTGGTCTTCTTTTGATGTCTGTAAACATCATCTTTCGATGTTCGTAACGTCGTCCTCCTTCCCGAGTGAAGTATCCTCCTCTCCGTTGGTGTCGATAAACGCCAAATTTTTCCCGATCATCCGTTGATGATTGGTTGTGTTCATTATCCCCAGAAGAATCCTCCTCTCCATTGGTGTCGATAAACGTCGAGTTTTTCCTATTCGTCCTATGACGTCTAGTTTGCTTAGTCCCCATAGATCATTTGGTAATACCAGATGATTCTCCTCAGAGAATCCTCCTCTCCGTTGGTGTTGATAAACGTCGAGTTTTTCCTATTCGTCCGATGACGTCTAGTTGTACTCTTCCCCATGCGGATTTACCTCTCCGTTGGTTTCGATAACGTCGAGTTTTTCTCATTCGTCCGTTGACGTCTGATTGTATACCCCATTCCCAGTCATTCATTAATGTCTGGTCGATTCCCAGCCAGAATTCCCCGTAGAGTCGTCGTTGAACGTCCTATTTGGTTTCCGGTTGAGTCTCCCTTTCGTCCGTTGACGTTTGGTCGAGTTTTCCTGGTCGTCCCCAGTTGATTCTCCTTCTCCGTTGGTGTCGATAAACGTTGAGTCTCCCTTTCGTCCGTTGACGTCTGGTCGAGTTTTCCTGGTCGTCCCCAGTTGATTCTCCTTCTCCGTTGGTGTCGATAAACGTCGAGTTTTTCCTGGTCGTCCCCAGTTGGTTACCTCTCCGTTGGTTTTGGTAAACGTCGATTTTTTCCTGGTCGTCCCCAGTTGGTTACCTCTCCGTTGGTCTTGGTAAACGTCGAGTTTTTCCTGGTCGTCCCCAGTTGGTTACCTCTCCGTTGGTTTCGGTAAATGTTGAGTTTTTCCCATTTCGTCCGTTGACGTATGGTTGTATCTCTTCCAGTCATTCATTAATGTCTGGTTACCTCTCCGTTGGTTCCGATAAACGTTGAGTTTTTCCTAGTTGTCCGTTGACATCTAGTTGTGATTTCTATTCCCATTCATCGTCGTTGTGATGTCTGGATGTGGCCGTATCCTTTGAGAAGAAAAAAAAATACCCAGTAATAAATATCAGATCCCAGTGGACGTTTCCATTGGTGGATCCCTGCATTATGCAAATTCTACGGTTCTTGGTATTCAATCCCTGTTTACCCTGAAAGTCTGACAGCTGTTGCTCTCATCCATTCGGGTTCCCAGTTGATTGAATAGGGGCAGGTGTAACACCTCAAATTTGCACCTACCATTTTGTACATACATTTTCATATTAGGTCATTAACATAACATAGTCCACTGCATAACATTGCATTGTCCTTTTCCCAAGTGCAAGTTCCTCAGACAAATTAGGTCAAACTGGTCAGGGGATCAGGTCTAACAAGCAAGCATGTACCATTTCCATTGAGACAAGGCCCTAGGGTTGATTTATCAAGTTCATATGATTATGTGATCATTTTGAAGTGTTTGGCCAAAGATTGGATGATCAAAGCCCAACAGTTAAGCTGAATTTCATCAGAAACCCTAGAAAGTCAACTAAAGTCAACTGAAGTCAATTGTGGTCAACTGTGCTTGAAATCAAGGATTTGAAGGTGGGAGATGGTTTGAAAGGGTTCATTCAAGTCTCATTTGACATTTCAAAGATCAGGGTTGAGGAATTAAAGTCAGACAAAAAGTTTCCTAAAATAGCAGGCGACTTGTAATTGGAAATTGCCAAAAATGGAAAGTTTTTCTCCTCAAATTTACATCATCATACAAGCTTCAAATGAAATTTTGTCCAACATGGAAGTTGAAGATCTTGCTCTCACCTTTCCAAAAAGTCCAAGAACACTCATTTCTCATTTGTGGTTGGCAAGTTATGATCAAATCATTCTCAAGAAATTTTGAACTTCAAAGTGAGATAACTTCCAAACCATTTGGCCAAATTGAGTGAGGTTTTTTGCTACAAGTCACATTTGATGTGCTCTATCCAAATTCTTCATCACATTTCACCAAAAATCATCCAATCAAAATGGCCTTTTTCAAGTGCATTGAATTAAAAAAGGGAAAGGTGAAAAATTGACTTTCAAATTAATCATTGTCTACACTTTCTACCAATTGGATTTGACTGAAAACCACATTTGGAGTGTGCCTAAGCCCATTTTCGTGCACTGTAGCATGCACCCCCATGCATAATGATTGGTTTTAGCAATTTGTCAAAATATCTATTTTCACTAATTAACAAGGTTTGGCTTAAGGTTGATTAGTGGAATGCATTAACAGTTGGTACATATACATAATCAAAACAGAAAATACACTTAGCATTCATTTCCATCCAGATCTAGATCTAAAAGAAAATTTTCTCTCAACATTGTTCTTCATTTTTCTACAAAAATCTCCAAAGGACTCGTGCCCTTGTTCTTTGTGCCATCATCTACTATCATTTTGGGAGCTTTTGCAAGCATAATTTCGCAACTGTTGAACCATTTTCAGCACTGTTGCATTGAACTTCTTCCATGGCAAGTATCGATTGGAGCTGCCTCAAGGGTTGTTGAGCTAGAATCATTCATCCATTCATCATCTGGAACTTGAAGGACTTTCTGTTTCTACTTGGCAAGGCTGGAAAACCACGAAATCCACACTGTTCTTCAAATTGGGTAAACTCTCGAACCTGGCCAATGGTGAAATCATGATATGCTTATTATAGATCTTTCCATGCTGGTTGTAATGAGCTTTGAATCGTAAAATATGGTTGAGTATTAAGGGAGATACACTGATTTAAAGTTTGGTTATCAAATGTTGTTTTGCTCGTTTCTTCCATATGAGTTTGAATTAGGTTAAATCATTGTTGGATTGTTGATGTACGTGATGAGATGAACACAATGATATGTCGTTTGTCCATTTTTGTGAAAGTTCATTCATGGCTGGAAATCTGGAAAAAATGCTGAAGAACACGCTTGGAACCCTAGCCAAGAACGTGTTTGATCTTCAAATCCCGTGTTTTTGCATGGTTTGGGTGTTTGTATCCCATGTAGCGAATCAGGCCATGCCACGCGTGCCAGCAAAACGCGGTGTTTCACTTAGTGAACGCCGGAATTACAAGTTTGCCATTATCCGCATATAATTCCATTTAATTCATTTCTTTTTTCAATTTTTATTTCATTTGGCATGGCAATCTTAGAAAATTCATAAGTCACTCAATACTTGGCCAAATTACATGGGATTTTTTGTGAATTGCTCCTCATGATCTCTAGTTTATTATGGTGATTTTTCCAGATTTTTTGCACATGTGGATTTTTAAATGTGCTAGGGTTTGTTCATGTGTGTCCATTTTGTGTATGCCTTGCCATTTTGCTTGTGAAATGATGATACATAATCCAATGCCTCCCAAATTTTTTGTGCTTAAACTAGACATGTTCATGGTGATTTTGGTGTAGAGTTTGTAATTTTATCATTGCTGGTTGATGAGATATGATTTTTTGAATAGAGGTGTGAAAATTTGTGTCACACCATTCATGTCCAACTTCATGATTTTAATTACCATGCTTATTGAACTTCAAATGGTTTGGATTTTTGCATGAAGATACTTGTGCATGTTGAGAATGCTTGTGAATTTTCTGGAATTTTTGAATGCATTTCCTATTTGTTTGGTAATTTCTCCCCTGTTTGACCAAATTGTTGACCTTTTGTGACACATGATGTTATATGATTTGAGAAATACTCATGCATTATTGGATGGATCTAAAATTTGGCATGTGCAGTGTAGACATCTTGAAGTATATCATGGATTTGGTCCCATTCATTTATCATGTTTTATCACTGTTTTATGATTGGTTGAAGTTGATGCATGTTTTGATGCTTTGTATGAGTTTGCTTGAACTTGCCTTGCCTTTTTGAATTTCATTGACCTACTTCCCTTGATCCAAATGAGCTGAAATTTGGTATGCTTATCATGTTATGGATGATGTTTGACCATGAATTATTTGAGGATTTTTTGAAATTTTTGTGATTGGATTTGAGTTGAATCATTATGTTGACTTCTATGAGCTCCTATTTGCATGCTTTGTGCTATTTTGATCATGAAATGATAATGATGAATGATATGAACATGGGACCAATTGGGTTTGATTTTTAATTGTTTGATCTTGATTTTGGATAAGTTTCATGTTCTGTTTTGATGATTTGATCTCATTTTGACCCTAGTCTTGGACTAGTGGTTTGTGCTCTCACTTTTGAGTTGTGTTTCAGGTTAATAGCACAAATGCTTATGCCTGATGGTGTGCCTCATTTGGAGTTGCTTTCTTGATTGTTTATGACTAATCATTGGTTTGTTTTGTAGGTTTTAAAACTTGGTCTTGTGCCTTAAAGCTTGCACCTTTGTGCATTGACTTGTGTTTGACTATGTATAATTAACTGTTGACCATTTGCTGTTTAATGTTGGTTTGTCTGAGTACTGATTGTATTTGATTGATTTCAGGTACATTAGTTGCTTTAGTTCTATTGAGAACTTGCTTTGATTTGCTTAAGAGCATTTGCATTGAGGTATAACATCCTAACTCCATGTAGTCTGGAAGACCTGGCCTGTTACTTGGCCAAGCACCTGTCTGAAGTCCTCCTTAAGAGGCAATGTTTGTGTTTGTTTACATTTGTCCTTGTACATACTCAAAGACCTCCTAAGTGAAGAGGCATTGGCAGATATAAGGGATGTGCAATCCATCCCCTGCTATTCTGTGTGTCATCTGTTTTGCTCACACTACTGTGTTGACGCATTGCAGATATTAACCCAAGATCATTGTACATTGAGTCAGTGTCATATGTGTAGAAGGGTTCCCACTTTCTGAACCCACACATTCTTGTCTTAAGCTCTCCCAGGCCAGGGATAAGAGTTGTGAAGTCTCATCTTCACTCACCTTTCATCAGCTTCACCCTAACTCTCAATGTTAGGGTTAAGAGCTAATATTACCCTGTTACAGTGGTTTGTTTGTTGAGGTTGATATGACCCCTCGACTAAAACCTAACCTTGATTGAGCCCATTGATTGCATATAATGTGTGCTATTTGTGCTTGTATGTTTGCTTTAGCTTGCTTCCTGTGCAAGTTAGGTTTAGTTTGGCTTGCTTCCTGTGCAAGTCATGTTTAGGATAGGCTTGCTCCCTGTGCAAGTTAGCTAGAAACCTTAACTTAGGGACGAATTTGCATGATAACATCTAGGCTCGAGTCGTAGTCTCCCTAGTTGTGTCTCCCTCTGTTATCTGGTTAGGCTAGTCCTGTGTTCCTTCGTAGGGGAACTACAACGCCCTGATCCTCATATCGGGTGAGGTACGTAGGCAGGAGATGAGCTGATCTCTCCGGGCGCCCGTTTTTGTTTTCTCTTGTGTGTGTCAGGAGATGGATGTAAGCCCAGCGATTGGCATTCCGTTTCCTCTTGTTGTGTGCTTGGAGTCCGGTATAAGTCCATCAAGTGGCATCTGGTTTCCAGTGTGGGTTTGTTTTGGTTCGGAATCCGATGTAAGTCCAGCGATTGGCATTCGGATTCCACGTTTGCCTGTGTTGTTTTGTCTTGTGTGCGTGAGCCGAGCTACGAATGCTCTGATTCTTCTTCGTCCAAGATGATACGTATGCATAGGATGCGACATCCTAGCGAGCATGTTTTCCCCCAGTCCGAACTACTTTGACTCTGATGTCTATGCTTGATAGACTAAGTAGGCCCAGGATGCGATATCCTGCCGAGTCAGTCTTGTTTGTTTTCTTGTGTCTCTTTCAGCCTGTGTAAATGTTTATTTGAGCAGTGTTTTAGCAACCATTTTCCCTTCCTATTGTGCGTGGATCCCGTCGAGTACGACGGATGCGTAGGGGTGCTAATACCTTCCCTTCGCATAACCGACTCCCGATCCCATTCTCTTTGGTCGCGAGACCATGCTTTTTCCAGGTTTACTCTGAGCGTTTCCTTTCCCTCTTTTGGGATAAATAACGCACGGTGGCGGCTCTGTTGTTCTTGTTTCCCGCCGGTTTTTCGCGTAATGCGACACCACACACGAAGACTGTGGGCAGATTGTGAAGCTGGAAGATTCAAGAAGCAAGAATCCAATGAAGATTTTGCAAAGAGTTTAGCGTCAAGATCCAGATAGGAGATTTATTTTTATCAACATTATTGTGGATTGGTGATTCTATGAAATCGTATAATATTTCTCAACATTATTGAATAATGGAGTAGGCTCATGCAAGGACGATAGGGTCGAACCATTATACATCCTTGTGTACTCTCTCTCTCTCTCTCTCTCTCTCTCTCTCTCTCTCTCTCTCTCTCTCTCTCTCTCTCTCTCTCTCGTTTAATTTTTGTAAGTTATTGCATGTGTGTGTTTTTGTTTCTTAGTATAGTTTATCGTTAATTTCTGTTAGTAGCGATTTATTACGTAAGTATAGGTTTTGTTGGAATCGGAATGTGAGCGAATTTTGGTTTACCTCTTGTAAAAAAAAAATATTTCCCCTTTGTAATATTTATATTTTGTTTCTTTAACCCCTTTGGTGACGTGACAACTATTGAATCTTCATAGTTGCTGACTTGGTAGGCCACATGGCATTTTTTTTAATATTTAATTTTTTTGAAGTCCATGTGGATTTTTTATTTTTTATTATTATTATTTTTTTTAAAAAATTATTTTTATTTTTTTAACTTTTTTGAAGTTGTAATAAGTTGTACTCAATAAACTAAAAAAATCTAGAGGATGACAAGGAACATTATTGAAAAGTTCAATTGTCATACCTCCTTCATACACTCATGCTCATTAAACGACTACTTGCTCATGACAGTTGTTATAGGGTACCACGTCTGGAGATTAAAATATTGGCGATAACAATGAATACTGAGTCATACTAAACTAGTAAAGCTTTAATATCAGAACATATATTAAAACAAGAAAGTTCAACACTAATGTAGAAAATATAAATTTAGTCGTAATTTTTTCTTCCTCAAAGCTGATACCAAATCAGATTCTTCATATGCCTTTGTCACACTCTTATAACTGGAAGCGTTGCTTAACCAAGTATTAGTTGAATTCTTGTCTCCCAAAATAACAGGCATCCCGTCTAAAGACACATTTGAAGTATATTTTATTAAACCAAAGAAGAAGAAAAACTCAACTCCATTTTCCACATAGGTCATTACTTATTTAGCTATATTTCGCTGTAAATACACATGAAGAAAAATATTTATATTGTTTGAAGATATATTCCTCCTTTCATATGCATGACTCGCCATGAAGCCATTGAAAAGCTAAAGTGGAAGAGGTCGTAATAATAGTAAATACGTGAAGTATTTCACCTGCAAATAAAAATATTTACATTTAAATTAACAATTGTATGAAGATAGATTAACATGATCTTTCATGCAGAAAAATATAAATTTCCAATATTTTGTAATAAGGTATCTGTTTTTAGAAAGCAAGCGATAAAATGAAGCTTTCTCGCCGATCGATTCAGGTCGAGCATTAAACTCCATACCATAACACAAATCACATCAAAGTAAGTATTTCATTAAAAAATATATGAAATCAGTTCATGCATATCATGTAAGTCCTCTATAATTTTATTTTTGCATAATTTTACTTCATTAATAATCCATTAAATTTCACTCTTGAGTACACATATGATATACAAAAAATATACAATTTGCTAAACAAAAATAGTTTAGAGGTAAAAAAATGAGAAAATTATAAAAGCAAAAAAAATAACTTATGGAGCATTAAACCTTAAAAAGTAAGTAACAAAAAAATTAATAAAAAAGTAAAATAAAAATTAAAAAAATTAATATATATATATATATATATATATATATATATATATATATATATATATATATATATATATATATATATATATATATATAGAGAGAGAGAGAGAGAGAGAGAGAGAGAGAGAGAGAGAGAAATTAAAATACATATCACCATGGTTGTTAATGTCAACCATTGTGAAAGTCATTATATTTCATCATGGTTTTTGAATATGACCGTGGTGAAATTGTTTACAGTATAGCCTCAATCTTGGTCTTCATACATAAAGGTATTCTCCTTCCTTATTCTCTCGTTTTTGTGTATGTTGTTGTTATGTGTCACGTGATTTTCTTCTTATTCGAGAATTTATGGTTTTTTTTATGTTATTTTGAAAAAGGTTTCTCTTCTTGTTCAAATTACAAATTCATCTCTCAGAATTCAGATCCTTCTCTCAACATGAATTTTGGGAGCAAACTTATCCACGAGATTAAGGTTACAAAGGGGGTTATTGATATGTTGGAGTTATGGTTGAATAAAGCCAAGGAAGCTAAAGTTGTTAGGAATCACATTAGTATTGTTGAAACGTCTGGTGGAATATGTTATAAGAAGATTCTTTTCAAGAATCTTCACACTAAAAAGATGAGGAAGGTAGAGGCTATTGTGAAGACCTAATGAATTTGAATGTAGCTTATTTTGAATCACATGAATACCTTGAGAATTATGAATACTTGAGAACTGCACGAATTCAACTAGGCATGAAGATTGAAGACCTTGTTTTGTTTCACATGATTTGTTGTAGGTTATTGTTGTTGACAATTTTTTGTATGTTAATAAATTTTTGTTAGATTACAAAGTACTTTTAGTTTATGTTAACATACTGTTTTTTACATTATGTTTATGGATTACAATTGATTTGTATTGATATGAAGAAAAATAGAAGAGAGGATGAAGCTGGAGTGAAAAAATAACTTATGGAGTATTAAACCTTAAAAAATAAGTAGAAAAAATTTAATAAAAAAGTAAAATAAAAATTAAAAAAATTAATATATATATATATATATATATATATATATATATATATATATATATATATATATATATATATATATATATATATATATATATATATATATGTATATATCCACGTGGATTTAAAAAAAACCACGTGACATGTGTTAACCAGTAAATTTCTACTAGAGCAAAAGAAGGAGCAAGAGCGAAAGTTTCGACAGGTAAGATGGGCTAAAGGACATAGGCTAGGTTGAAAGGATGTCGACAGGGAATGAGGCAGTCGAAGTCGAAGCCAAATAAAAAAAACAAGATAATCAGTTGAGCAGAACGTGGGGGAAGTTGCAAAAGACGTGGGGCTGCAGGTTTAGACATGTGGCACATTGTAGATGGCCAACGACAATGTAGCAGTTATTTCTCATTACTATTTAAGTAGATTTAATTTCTAGTTTTAGGGGTCTCATTTGTAACATTGTGGAGGGAAAACACTCAAAGTATCAAACGTTTAGAGAAAAGAGTTCATTCCTACAAAAATGTATGCTTGCGTCCACATTTACCTTCAAGCAATTTAAATTACCAAGTCTTTTTATCTGCTTTGCCATTTACAGTTTATCTTGTCTTTCGTTTCATCTATTTTAATTGCACCTTTTACAAGCATTTCATGTCTACCGTTTTCTTAATCCAAACATTTAAACAAAACATCGCATAAAATTAACACTTAGTCTAGGATTTTGTAGTTGATCCTGCAAGTAAACCTCAATAGGAGACTAGAGATCGTTCACGCGAAAACACGTGCGAACAAATTGGCACACCCGGTGGGACCCGTTGTGTTAAGTATATGCAATTACATTGTGGTAAAATGGTAACACCACGTCTAAATCCAAATGAAGAACCGTCTTTGGGAGGAAGTACATTTGTGTCGCAAACAACGTATGTTGGTTCTTGCACTGTGTCTGCGGTTTCGACTACACGTAGTGAACCTATATTAACATCACATCAGCCTGAGATTCCAAGGCTGACGATGATGGGAACTTCAGGGCAATATATGCCCAGTTTCACAGTACCCATGCATCGAACCTTAGGAATGCCAACCGAATTTATGGCAAGTATACATAATAGTCGTTCGACATTTGGTGAAAATCTATCATCTCCATTCCCACACTACCATGGGTTAGGACATTTGGCAAACCAATTCAATCGACCCTTTGGTTTAGGTTTCTCATCTCGATCGATCCCAACTTTCACATCGAGCTTTGTCGCAATCATGAGACAATAGATGGATGAAAGTAATCACGAAATGATCCATATGCTGACTCAGCAAATGGGTACCATACTTAGACCGTTAATTCAAGATTTGACTTAGAGTTACCAACAAATGGAAATTCAAATGACCCAAATAGGAAATTTCTTAGGTGCTTCCATATCACAAGTTCGACAGACTCCCTCACCTCCACCTCGACCGGAAAACCCAGTTCAACATGAGGAGTTGTTCGACAAAAAGATTGACCAAGAACACCAGATGGCCGAACCAGTACCCAGGGTGGCCCAATGGGCTCCCGTTGTGTTAGTCAATAGAAATCAAGATATCGACCACGTGGTCAGTCAAGAAATCAAAATATCAAATTGAAGTTGGTGACATAGCAAATAATGAGGACTTGAAAATGAAATATTTCCCAAGTTCCCTCACAAAGAATGCTCTCACTTGGTTTATGATGCTACATCCACAATTTGTCCATACATGGACGCAATTAGAGAGATTGTTCCATGAACAGTTCTACATGGGATGGTCGAAAATAAATTTTAAAGAAATGGTCAGCGTTAAACGAAAGACTGTTGAGTCAGTTGATCAATATCTCAACAAGTTTATACGTTTAAAAGTAAGATGCTTTACTCAAGTCCATGAGCACGAAATAGTCGAAATAGCTGCAGGCGATTTAGACTATTTAATCAAGAAAAAGTTAGACACACAATATCTTAGGGATATGGCATAATTAGCTTATAGAGTTCGACAAATCAAACGCTTAAAAGCTGAAAAAACCAAAACTGGTAGATACCATAAGAAAGAGAAAGTGTCTTATGTAGCAGTTGCCGAATACTCTTCTGACAGTGAAGAGCTTATAAATGAAAACGAGTTCAACGTGGTTGAGCTCAATCCAAGACCTCCTTACACGTGTAAATTATTGAAACCATCAAATGGGAAAAGTCCTGTCGAAACGAAGAAAATGGATAAATATGTTGCTTAAACTTACACTTTGGATGTGTCTAAATGTGACGAGATATTTTATTTGTTAGTTAAAGATGGTCAAATTATTATTCCTCAAGGTTTAAAAGATTCCCCATTAGAGCAGAAAAATAAAAGGGGATTCTATAAGTTTCATAATTTTCTTGGTCATAAAACATCTCGATGTGTTATTTTCAAGGATTTGGTGCAGATAGATTTAAAGGCGGGAAGACTTCAATTTGGCGAAACGCCAAAGATACATGTAGACACATATCCTTTGAAGGTCGAAGAAGCCTTATATTCCGAGCTTTTTGAATGCATGGTTGAGACTTCTGTTGGTCTCAACGAGTCTTTGGATGATGAATCTTTTATAGTTGTGTGTGTTTGTTGTTGAGTTGTGATAATGAATATGTCTCTGTTTTTCCGTTCTCACAAAGGTTTTTTTTTTTAAATTATCTTGTTTATTTGAATTGTTTCCATCGACAATATCACTTATTTTTGCTTGTGGACGATGATGTATTATTGGTGGCCTAACTGGATCAAAACCTCTTGTTAGTTTATAATGACACCTCCTTTTCTTATGTAGGCTATGTTTTTTTGGTTTTTAATGAATCCGGCCCAATTCATCTGTTAAGGTTCGTGGATTCATCTATACAAGGTTTTTCTTTTTTTGTATAATTTTTTTTTCGGAAATTCTTTTATTTTGTGACAATCTTTTGAAAAAACTCTATTGGTTGTTGATGTAATCTTTTAAACATGGTTTGAGATCGTTTTTAAGTGTACTCGACCATCTTTTGAGAACAATATTCTTTTTAATTTTTTAAGAAAAATCTTTGAATTGTGGTAATTATAATTTTTTAAATTTGTTTATGCGTAGGATGAGAGATATAATATGATAATTATATGATGTTTTGTGGAGATTGTTGAATACACCATAAGTATTTACGGTTAGTATATTTTTGCAAACTTTTGTAACATTTTTTTGTCAAGAACTTTTGTAACATTTTACTGGATATTATTGAGTGTTTATCATGTGTAATATTGTGGATCGATGTGTTTGTAGATATGACCATTAGTTAGTTTTGATGATGGCAACTAATGAAGCATATATTTTGAAGATACCAACTTCATAGGTTAAACGACTTTTGGAAGTTGAGAGTTCTCTATGACATGAGGAATTGATTTCAACCATTAAAGTAAAGCTTTTGATGATGGCACGTGATTAAGAAGATAACTCAAACATCATTAGTCAGAAGATTCAATTTCCAATTGCAGTACTAAGTCATTGATGTATAAGTCATTAGTTAGTTGAATATATATGGCAGGGGAACTTGAATATCTGAAGTTGTGAGATCTGAAAGTTTGCCTAATATTGCGTTTCGCATCTTAGAGTGATCAGTTAAAATGTAAAAGGTCAAGCGTAAGTTTTTATGTATTATGTCAATCAACACTTATTTCATAAAATCTCTTGAAAACCATTCATGCTTATGTGGAATTTGAAGGTTGAGAAAAACAAGAAAGGGGGGTTTGAATTGTTTTGGAAATAAAAACTTTTTCAGTAATAAGACGCACACACAGAAGAAAAATGACACAAAATTTTATACTGGATCGCTTGAAATTCAAAGCTACTCCAGTCCATCCGGCCAAGGTGATTTCACCTTCAAAAAGGACTTAATCCACTAATCTTGAAAGATTACACAACCAAACGTCTAAGAGAATAATCTCGCAGCCCTCTCAAGTATTCAGACTGCGCAGAGTCACTTGAGGAAGTAGTTCAGGCAAGAGTAGATTGTAATGTAAAGTGCTTCTAATAAAAAGCAAATATTGTAGAATTATAAGAGCAATAGTTTTTCACGTAAGAGCATCAGCTCGTGAAAAAATGAGAGAGGATGAATGAGATTTCTTGTGTGTCTCTGGTGTGTACTCTTGTGAAGTATTTCGTTCTTTATATAGTCGTTGTGAAGGACCATTGGAGTGAAGACAAAATCTTGGTCATTGAAGAATGATTAATGTCATTACTCTCCTTGTTTTTTTCTAAAATAGTTTTGCACGCCTCATTATTCCCTTCTTGAAATACTTTCTTTCCATATTAAGATTCTTTTCGGTTACACGTTCTGGACTGGTGAATCTACGTAAGAGTCTTGATATATCAGAGTTTGTCTTTAGAGGATGATTATGTATGACCCCATCAGAGCTTCTCAATGCTCTAGACTTCTTTAGTATCAGAGTCTAGATTTAGTAGTCGTTTATCGGAGCTTCTGACTTCTTAATGTTGCGTTGGTATCTGCGTTGATCAAAATCAGAACCTTTTGGACGCATCCTTTCTGAGTGGCGTCTAATTATCAAATATTTTATATCTGATGTATGGTCAGAGTCCTGCATAAATGGTCAGAGTCCTGCACACTAAGAAAAAATCTCGTTAGAGTACCATTTTTGTTTCATCCTTTGTTATCATCAAAATCTTAGAGATATATTATAGAACCAACTTTGTTCTTACAATCTCCCCCTTTTATTATGATGACAAAACAGTTCAGAGTAAATATGAAACATTTAAAGAAACTCTTAGATCGGATAGTACAGTGGGTTCCCCCTGAGTTAGATCTTTGGATTGCTCAAAAGTTCTTACCGGACCTTTCTTGGTTTGGTGCTTTTAGCTACTTTCCTGCATATATTTAGTCATTGATTTAGTAATAGTTTATTGAAAATGTTTGCAGTGCTTGAGAGGAATTAGTTATGTTTTCATTAGAGATGTTTTAGTTCTCCCCCTTTTTGTCAGAATCAAAAAGACATAGCAGCAAAAAAGTTGATATTGATAGAGAAGCATCTACAGATAAGCACATATGTCAGAAAGCAAGGAGAAAACATCAAAACATAGAAAGCAACAAGCAAATAGCCTAGGTGCCTAAGGGTTTGGAGGCGGAGGCATCCTTTGGAGCAGCTGGGACAACATGTTTTGAATGTTAACGTTAATAGAGTCCTATTGATCTAGTCTGGATCGAACTATCTGTTGTTCTTTCTGCAGTTCCTCTAGAGTCTTCAAAACCAGAGGGACGAACCCAAAGTTGGAGTGCCCTCCCTGAGTCAGTTCATCAGCGCTGGCTTTGGCAGCAGCTTCTTCAGCAATGTGAGCTGCTTCTTCAGCGTCGGCTTTAGCATTTACCTCAACCTCAGCAGCAGCAGCATCAGCAATAGCCTTTGCTTCAACTTCTCTGATTCTCTGAAGTTCTTCTTGACACCCTTTCTCTTCATCTTCCTTCCTTGCCCGTCCCTCAGCTTCTCTGGCTAGGCGCTCTTGGAGTCTGATCCCAGCGTCTCTGATGAAGTTGTTGCAGACTTTTTTAGAGAGGCCTTTCAGCTTGAAGGCTTCAGAGATCATCCAACTTATCACTCTGTTCCAGTGGATCCTTACAGTTGAGGGATCATCACTGATACCAGAGTTGATGGTCAGAGACTTGACCTTCTCAACTGAAGACTCTGCAAAAACCTGGATTGCTTCTTCAAGGGTATGAAGGGTAATTTCTGGTTCAGTGGCAGAGGCTGGGGTGGGTGAGGAGGGTGAGATTGGGGCACTTAGATTAAGTGTGGGAGTTGTTGGGTTAACAGAAGTGATGGGTGGTGGTATGTCAGAGTGGGTTGGTTTAGATGGTTATGGTTCAGAGTGGGTTGGTTCAGATGGTTGTGGTTCAGAGTGGGTTGGTTGTGGTTCAGATGTGGTTGGATTTGGATGTTTCGGAGGTGAGGAAGTGACTTCAGGTTCAGGTTCAGGATGTGATGGCTTTTGAGAGGCCAGAGTAAGGGATTGAAGTTGGGCCAGAGTGGGGGATTGAGGGTCAGATGGTTCAGTATCAGAAGAGAGTTCGTAGTAAGGTGGGGATTGAGGAGATGGTGATGATGATGGTGAGGTGGTTTCATTCAGCATTTCTGCTTCTGAAACTGGTAATGTTGTGGTGGCGAGGTTGAATTTTAGAGAAGTTGGGTTAGAAGATCTGGTGGTTGAGGGAGGAGTTTCAGCAGAGGTGTATATGGGAGTTATTTGGGGAAGAGAAGAAGCAATTGGTTTAATTTTGAAAGAGGGAGGGAGAGATACAGACTTACCTGGAGAGCCAACCAGAGGAACTGAGGGTTTTGATCTAGAGGATTCTTCCAGCTTAGCTTTCTTCACCTTCTTGGACTTATCAGAGGGCTCTTGCATCCTCTTCATGAAGTTTGGTGGATGCTCAGGTAGCCAGTCCACTGAGAATTCAGAGGTATCCACCCCTTGATTGGCAAGGTCCTGTAGATAGTAGGCTACTACCTCTGGAGGGTCAATCTTGGAGAACAGGTAGAGTCCATTGGGAATCTCCCTCTGATCTTTGAGTGTTTCCCATGAGGTATCAAGTGTTGGTTTGGCTCTTACTTGATCAATGATTCCCATGCTCTTCCGATTCCGAGCATTCAGAGGTCTTCCAATGTCAATGGTGACATCTTCCATGAGTCTGTGCTGAATCAGGTGGTCCACGAGGCCACTCTTAATCAATACATCAGATATCAGTCTCCCTAAAGGGATGTAGTTCCTTGTCTTCATGTTGTTTCTGGTGTCTTTAACTGAATCTCTGAGGTACTTGAAGATGAGTGCAGGTAGGCAGAGTTTCAGACCCTTGTGAATGCAGTACAAGATGCACTTCTGATCTGTGTTGATGTAGTCAGAAAAGTTTGAAGCAAGACGATGATGGATGGTGCCTAAGATGATCTTCACCCAGACCCGGAGGTTCTGATGTAGTTCCTTGTTCTTGGAATGCTTGCCTTCAGCACTCTGTTGGAAGATGGCAGGGTTTATTTCCTGGGACAAGTACTTTGCCCTAGGGTTTATGTTATAGATGCGTCTTCCTCCTGTCTTCTCCATGTTCAGAAGAGAGGCAATTGATTTCTCAGTGATGACTATATTGACTCCTAGAACGTAGGAGACAATATAGTGATCATCTGAGTCTGCGAAATGCCAGAACTCCTTCACCAGATTCGTGTACACAGGGCCATAGAGGCGTTGAAAGTAATTTTCCCTCCCTTGCATTTTCAGTTCTTCAGTGAGGTCGACGCCATTACGCTTCATGTTTTCGAAATCAACCAAGGTTTCACATAGAACTTCAAGCTTATCAAATGGAGTTGCTAGATGAATGTGGGGCTCAAGATCAAGGATGTGGGGTTCCCTTTAGATTGGAGTTGAGACAACTCTGGTGGTTGCAGTAGTTTGTTGGCTAGAACTGGGTGCTTGCTCTGTTGAGTTCATCTGTTGGGAGAAGTTGTAAACTGATTGTTGCTGAGAATCCATGAAGAACAGTTGAGGGTAATGATCAATGTTTGAAGAACTTGATGAGGACTGCATAAATCCTTTGAAGGAGATGAATAACTGAGAGAGAGAGGGTTTTGTGAGGTCGTGAGTGTGAAAGTGTGCAAGTGTAGTTTGTGAAATGAATATATACACATTTAGGGTGCATGCAAAACGATAATAGAAAGTGAGTTTAACAGTTAAGAAATTGAATGCATCATGTTAACCAAGTAAGCACGTTTAGAGAAGAATGATTACAACCTATGATGAAGGTCTAATCCCCAAATCAGCATACTGCTCGAGGAGATATCAAGAGTCTGTTTCTTGATTTCTGCTAGACAGTTGTCTAGAAGTTCCAAGGCCAGACGCAAGATGTACCACGTGTTACTTTATCTGATCTTCAGGAATACCAAAGGGTTGGATCCTGAAGATTTCTAACTCAGATGACTTCTAACTGGTATTAGCATCAGAGTCAGATACAGAATCCAGGTGTTTACTTCAGAGTCTTATTTTGCTATTTCAAAGGCACATTTCATTCTGAACAATTTTGAATGTTTAGATTTTTCAAGATAAAAGAGAATCTATCTTCAGCCAGGGGTTTGGTAAAAATATCAGCCCATTGATGGTCTGTATCAATAAATTTTAATGTTATTACCCCTTTCTGAACATAGTCTCTAATGAAATGATGTTTTATTTCTATGTGCTTAGCTCTGAATGCAAAATAGGATTCTTACTTAAATAGATGGCAGTAGTGTTGTCATAGAAGATAGGAATGTTACTCTAAAAAATCTGAAGATCTTCTAGTTGATTCTTCATCCAGAGCATCTGAGTAGTGCATAGTGATGATGAGATATATTATGCTTCTGTGGTGGACAGAGTTATGGTTGATTGCCTTTTGCAGGCCCATGATATCAGATTCTTTCCCAAGAACTGATAGTTCCCAGATGTACTTTTACGTTCCATTCTGTCCCCTGTGTAATCTGCATCACAGTAACCAGAAAGTCTATACTCTGATGTTTTCTCATACATCAGGCCCATGTTAGGGGTTCCTTTCAGATACCTGAGTATTCTTTTAACATCTGTTAAGTGAGATTCTCTAGGATCTGATTGGAATCTAGCACAGAGACATACACTAAACAGAATATCAGGACGTGTAGCAGTCAAATAGAGAAGAGAGCCTATCATACCACGATAGAGCTTCTGACAAACCTTCTGGCTAACTTCTTCTTTTTTCAGAATGCAAGTTGGATGCATAGGTGTCTTAGCAGGTTTGTATTCCGCCATTTCGAATTTCTTCAGAATGTCTTTTATGTATTTACTTTGATGAACGTAGGTGGCTTCTGAAGCTTGATTGATTTGAATTCCTAGAAAGAACTTTAGTTCTTGCATTAAGCTCATTTCAAATTCTGCATGCATTAGCTCAGAGAATTCTTGACATACAGAAGGGTTAGCTGAACCAAAAATAATGTCATCAACATATACCTGGCATATCATGAGATCATTTCTAATGTTTTTACAGAATAGTGTATAGTCAACCTTTCCTCTAATAAAGTCATGTTCCAGAAGGAAGTTGCTTAATCTATCATACCAAGCTCTAGGAGCTTGTTTTAAACCGTACAGTGATTTCTTAAGTTTAAAAACGTGTTATGGACATTTAGAGTTTTCAAAACCTGGAGGTTGATTGACATAAACTTCTTATGATATATAACCATTAAGAAATGCACTTTTGACATCCATTTGATATAGTTTGATAGAATGATTTACAGCAAATGAAACAAGTAAGCAAATAGATTCTAACCTGGCGACTGGGGCAAAGGTTTCGTTGTAGTCAATGCCTTCTTATTATTGTACCCTTGTGCCACTAATCGAGCTTTATTTCTGACAACTTCTCATTTTTCGTTCAGTTTGTTTCTGAACACCCATCTGGTTCCAATAATGTGAGTTCCTTTAGGCTTTGGAACAAGATCCCAGATGTCATTCTTTGAGAATTGATCTAGCTCTTCTTTCATAGCTAGAACCCAGTCGTTATCTTGAAGTTCCTCATCACAGGAAGTAGGCTCAATCAGAGATACTAGTCCTAGAGGGATTTCTTCAGGTATCTTGAATGTTGACCTAGTTCGGACAGGTTCATCCTTGTTTCCCATAATCAAATCTTCAGAGATGTTGGGGATACTTCTTGATTTCTTCTGGATAGTTAAGGCTTTAGTTGCATCTGTACTTTGTTTATCAGATACTTCTGGTGATTTGGTCTTTTCGTCAGAACCTGCAAGAGTAATCTCCAGATCTGCAAGTTTCTCAACTAGCTTTGACTTTTCAGTGTCAAGCTTATCATCAAATCTAACATGAATTGATTCTTCCACAATTTTGGTTTCTGTGTTGTATACTTTGTAGCCTTTAGAGCGTTTTGAGTATCCTAACATAATACCTTTTTGTGCTTTTGAATCAAACTTGTTCAGATGTTCTTTAGTATTCAGAATAAAGCAAGAGCATCCAAAAGGATGAAAATAAGAAATGTTGGGTTTTCTTCCCTTACACAGTTCATAGGGAGTCTTCTCCAGAATAGGTCTTATAGAGATTCTATTATGAATGTAACACGCTGTATTTACTGCTTCAGCCCAAAAGTGCTTAGCCATATTTGTTTCATTGATCATGGTTTTGGCCATCTCTTGGAGTGTCCTATTCTTCCTTTCTACAACTCCATTTTGTTGTGGAGTTCTAGGACAGGAGAAATCATGGGATATTCCATTAGAATTGAATAGCTCTTCAAAAAATTTATTTTCAAATTCTCCACCATGATCACTTCTGACTCTGATGATTTTGGAGTTAAATTCGTTTTGCACTTTGGAACAGAAGCTAGTGAATATAGAGTGAGACTCACTCTTGTGCTTTAGGAATTTTACCCATGTCCAGTGACTAAAATCATCAACAATAACTAGTCCATATTTCTTTCAATTGACTGATGCTGTTTTAACAGGTCCAAACAGGTCAATGTGAAGAAGTTCCAGAGGCTTAGAGGTGGAAACAATATTTTTCTTTTTAAAAGATGTTTTGGAAAATTTCCCATTCTGACATGCCTCACATAGAGCATCTGAAGAATACTTCAGCTTGGGTAGACCTCTGACTAACTCGAGTTTATTTAGTTGAGAGAGTTTTCTCATGCTAATGTGGCCCAAGCGTCTATGCCATACCCATTGCTTTTCATGAACAAACATCAGACATTTTACATTTTGTTCTTTTAAGTCTGAAAGATTTATTTTGTAAATATTTTTTTTCCTCTTGCCAATGAATAGGATTGTTCCATTATTTTGATTAATTACGTTACATGTTTTTTGATTGAAGATTACATCATAGCCGTTATCACTTAATTGACTTATTGATAACAGGTTATGCATTAATCCTTCTACATAGAGAACATCAGATATAGAGGGAAGAGTTCCATTACCAATAGTTCCGGAGCCTCTGATCCTTCCTTTCTGATTTCCTCCGAAACCTACGAAGCCAACATCTTTAAGTTCCAGGCTTTGGAACATATACTTTCTTCCCGTCATGTGTCGCGAGCATCCAGAGTTCAGGTACCATGACTGGTGTCTTAACTCTGCTGCATAAGATATCTGCAACATAAATAATCTTATCCTTTGATACCCATAATCTTTTGGGTCCTTTATGATTAGTTTTCCTAGAGTTTCTTAGAACTTTGGGTTTTCTAGCATTATCAAAACGTTGTGCTTATGTATGTGTGTAGTGATAAGAAAACAGAGATTTAGGTTTGTCGTTTGTGGAAGATTTATCTTCACTAGGGTCATACCCTATTCCTCTTTTATTATTATGACTTACTCCATAAATCATGGATGCCATTCTGCTTCTCTCTATCCCATTTTTCAGAAACTTTTGAAAAGATTTTTCATATTCATAAATTACTGTGTTCGAAGTTTGTGGAGCTTGAGACAACGCTTCTTCAAGTTTTAAACATTGTTTATTTGTGGAGTCTCTTTCTAATATCAAAGTTCAGTTTTCATCTTTTAGTTCTGAAACTTTCATCTCAAGTTTACCACATTCTTCGATGGTTTCTTCGAGAACCTCTTTTACAGCTTTAAATTTTTGTTTAAGTTTTTGATATGAGTTTAGAGTTTCAGAAAGGCATGATTCAAGGTCAGAGCGAGAAAGATCAGAAAATACCTCTTCAGATTCAGATTCTCCATCTGATGTATTTATGGAGGTGGTAGCCATGAGTGCAACATTTGCGTGTTCTTCAGAGTCTTATTCTGAGGAATCAGATCCACTGTCGTCCTAGGTGGCCATCAGTCCCTTTTTAGTTCTGAATGAACTTTTCTTGAAATTTTCTCTTATAGAGCTTTCTTTCTTCAACTTGGGACATTCATTTCTGTAATGACCTATTTCCTTACATTCATAGCATGTTATATTTTTGTTTGACTTACCCCTGGAAGTTGATTCTGATCGATCCCCCTTGGGTCTTGGTATTTTGAAGTTATTGTTCCTTTTTCTCCAAAGTTGTTTTACTCTTCTGGTTAAAAGGGATCATTCTTCTTCGTCGTCAGAGTCTTCCTTCTCAGAGTCATCATTGCCTTCTTCTTCAGCCTGGAAGGCTTTGTTTCTATCTGGTTTGTGTCTTTCGGATCTGGACTTTAGTGCTACAGACTTGATCTTCTTTTGAGGTTCATCTTCCTCCAGTTCTATCTCGTGGCTTCTGAGTGAACTGATGAGTTCCTCAAGGCTGATATTGTTCAGATCTTTTGATAACTTTAAAGTTGTGACCATGGGTCTCCATTTCTTTGACAAGCTTCTAACAATCTTTTTGACATGATCCGTAGTTGTGTATCCTTTATCTAGCACTTTGAGTCCTGCAATTAAAGTTTGAAATCTAGAAAACATTACCTTTACAACTTCATCGTCCTCCATTTTGAAGGCTTCATATTTCTGGATTAGAGCCAGAGCCTTTGTTTCTTTGACTTGAGAATTTCCTTCGTGAGTCATCCTTAGGGAGTCAAGTATTTCTTTAGCTGTTTCCCTGTTGGTGATCTTTTCATATTCATTGTAGGGAATAGCAATGAGTAGTATCGTTCTGGATTTTTGATGGTTTTTGAATTCACGCTTCTGATCATCTGACATTCTGCTTCTGGGAATAGCAATGCTAGCGTCTGTCACAGGTGGTGTGTAGCCAATTGTGACAATATCCCATAGATCAACTTCGTAGCCCAGAAAGAAACTTTCAATTCTGTCTTTCCAATAATCAATTTTTTCTCCATCTAAGATTGGAGGTTTAGCATTGTAACTATCTCTTTCATTGGTGTTGGCCATAGTTTTTCTCATGTTGGATCTCTCTACATTGTTAAGTGTTTGATTAGAAAATCAATAACAGAGCCGAAGCTCTGATACCAATTGAAGGTTGAGAAAAACAAGAAAGGGGGGTTTGAATTGTTTTGGAAATAAAAATGTTTTCAGTAATAAGACACACACACGGAAGAAAAATGACACAAAATTTTATACTAGTTCGCTTGAAATTCAAAGCTACTCCAGTCCACCCGGCCAAGGTGATTTCGCCTTCAAAAAAGGACTTAATCCATTAATCGTGAAAGATTACACAACCAAACGTCTAAGAGAATAATCTCTCAGCCCTCTCAAGTAATCAAATTGCGCAGAGTCACTTGAGGAAGTAGTTCAGGCAAGAGTAGATTGTAATGTAAAGTGCTTTTAACAAAAAGCAAATATTATAGAATTATAAGAGCAATAGCTTTTCACGTAAGAGCAGCAACTCATGAAAAAATGAGAGAGGATGAATGAGATTTCTTGTGTGTCTCCGGTATGTACTCTTATGAAGTATTTTGTTCTTTATATAGTCGTTGTGAAGGACCGTTGGAGTGAAGACAGAATCTTGGTCATTGAAGAATGATTAATGTCATTACTCTCCTTGTTTCTTTCTAAAACAGTTTGCACGCCTCATTATTCCCTTCTTGAAATACTTTCTTTCCATATTAAGATTCTTTTCGGTTATGCGTTCTGAACTGGTGAGTCTACGTCAGACACCTGATATATCAGAGTTTATCTTCAGAGGAAGATTATGTATGACCCCATCAAAGCTTCTCAATGCTCTAGACTTCTTTAGTATCAGAGTCTGGATTTAGTAGTCGTTTATCGGAGCTTCTGACTTCTTAATGTTGCATTGGTATATGCGTTGATCAAAATCAGAACCTTTTGGACGCATCCTTTCTGAGTGGCATCTGATTATCGAATATTTTATATCTGATGTAATTTTCTATCTGATGTATGGTCAGAGTCCTGCATAAATGGTCAGAGTCCTGCACACTAAGAAAAAATCTCGATAGAGTACCATTTTTGTTTCATCCTTTGTTATCATCAAAATCTTAGAGATATACTGTAGAACCAACTTTGTTCTTACAGAATTTATTAAGGAGTAATTCTAATCAATTAAGGAAGTTTTTTTCACTCCCTAATCAATTAAATATTTTGTTCAATTGATTAGATCAAGGTAAATGATCTCTTAATCGATTAGAAAAACTTTTAATTAATTAATGCATATAGCCGGCTTATGGTTTCCTTTTTTTAGATTAGGGTTGTCATTTTTAAGGTGTTGTAATCGGTTATCAACTAGGGTTAATCTAATAAATCATTAAAATGGTTCATGGATTATTTCCATTTTGAGCCAAATTTTTTACATTTATAAGGGAGGTTCTCCTCATTTCATTTCACCATCGAAATTCTGATTATAAAACATTATATTCTTCTTCTAGTCTCTCTTTTTTCAAATTTTCTTTTCACGGAGATTGTCATAGTGCTAAAATACCAAAAATCCCTTGTGAGAGATTTGTTGCTATCAATGTTGTACTTTATTTTTGTATCCAATAGTGTGTTTCTCTTGTGGAATTGTATTGTAATGGTTGCAAGCTAATCTCGTATAAAAATTTAGTTGTAGTTTCTTGAGCTTGACCCGTATAAAAGCTCTAGTAGTAGGTTCTTGAGCTTATCCACTTTAAAAATTCTATTTGAAGGTTCCTGAGCAAAGCACGTGTAAAAGCTTAATTTATTAGTTGTTGGGCTTAACCATTATAAAATATATATTTGTATATTGTTGAAGGATCTCTATTGGAGAGTTTGGGGGAGACAAAAGCACCAACGAGATCAATGCTCCAAGACCACAAGAGAGGAAGATACCACATCCCCACCCAAAACCTTAAGGCATTAGATAAATGGATCATCTCTCTTATAAATCCAACATTTCACCCATTCATATGCGATATAGGACTTTAACCACTCACACTTGCACCCAACATTCTCCCCCACAAGTTTGAGTCTCCCACATCTTATAACATGTCCAACATAGGATCCATCTCCCGCTCCCCCACCAAGCCGAACCACGACTCTGATACCACCGTTGGGGAGTTCGTAGAAGGTGGGAGCACCAACGAGACTAATGCTCCGGGACCACAAGAGAGTGAGACGCTGCATCTCTACTAAAAACTTTAAGGTATTAGGTGAATGGATCGTCTTTATTATAAATCTAACATTCCACTCATTCATATGTGATGTGGGACTTTAACCACTCATACTTGCACCCAACATTCTCCCCCACAAGTGTGAGTCCCCCACATATTATAATAGGAACCAACACAGGATCCAGTTCCCGCTCCTCCACCAAGCTGAACCACAACTCTGATACAACTGTTGAGGATCCCAAGGAAGGAGAGAGCCCCAACGAGATCAATACTCTAGGATCACAAGAGAGGGCCACACCACATCTCCAACCAAAACCTTAAGGCATTAGGTAAATGGGTATTCTCTATTATAAATCCAACATTCCACCAACTCATAAGGGATGTAGGATTTTAATCACTTACACTTGCACTCAACATTTCTGTTGGGGAGTACGGGGAAGGCGGAAGCACCAACGGGGCCAATGCTCCCAGACCACAAGAAAGGGAGACACCACATCTCTACCTAAAAACTTAAGGCATTAGGTAAATGGGCCATCTCTCTTATAAATCCAATATTTCAACCATTTATATATGATGTGGGTTTTTAGTAAGTCACACTTGCACTCAACATTCTCCCTCATAAGTGTGAATCCCCCACATCCTATAACAGGAACCAAGACAGGATCCAGCTCTTGCTCCCCCACCAAGCCAAACTACGACCCTGATACTATTGTTTGGGAGTTCAGGGAAGGCGGGAGTGAAGTTGCATGCCTTTAATATATTCAGGGGGATAACCCAAATATGGTTTTGTTTCTTATTGTTTACGCTTTCAATTCGTTTATTATTGTTTATAGAGTCACCTTCATAATTACACATCTTTGAATCAAGTTTTAAATCGATTCCCTTTAGCATTGAATAATTAGATTGTTTGTATTTTAGTAGATGGTTTTATTAAATTGCTTGAGTTAATTGAACAAGAACCATTTTTGAAGTTGGTTCAATTTTTATGGGAAGTGAAATCTTAAACTATATTGAAAAACTTGAAAATTTGAGATTTGGTGTATGACTTGAGTCACTTTGTGACTCAGATCACAAGTCTTACATGACTCAAATCATAGATCTCATGTTAGTCACTGCCTCATTTGATTCGAATCACACATCCTACATGACTCGAATCACAAGTTGTTTCACTTTTCCTGTTTGATTCTGATCAATTTTATTTGAATCTAGGTTTATACATGACTCGAATCTTGAACCATCATGACTCGAATCACTATAGTAACTGACTCGGATCACGGGAAAATGGGTCACTTTTCTTTATGTTAATCTTGTTCCACTGTACTTGCTCATTTGACTCAAATCGACAAATGCTCTTGACTCGAAACTAAGAATCATTTATTATTTTTGTGCTTAATCTCCAGCACATATAAATCCTTTTTGTCAGCTTATTTCCATATAGCAATTTCATAATCATTGTGATTTTGTGAAATCAACAACCTCAAAATTTTAAAAACTCAAAATCTCTTGCAAGCATAATTTCTTTCATCTTCAACCTCTAGTTTTGATTTCAGATCTTGATCATGAGAGATTTGTAATTGTTGAGGGAGGCGTGTCTTGAAACTAACAGTTCTTGAAGGTTTGATAAATATTTTTAGAAAGCTTGGAAGTTTTTGGTTGTTGTGATTGGTTGTGACAAGTTCTAGTGAAAAGAATGGGGTTATTCTCTTCAGGTTAACCTTGGAAGTGTTGTGGAGAAGCCAACTTACAGGGTAGAAATTCTTCTCAATGTTCAGACAGTTCATTGCTCAAGAAATCGGTGGGATCAAAGGTGATTGCCACACACAAAGACTGTGAGCAAATTGTGAAGTTGGAAGATTCAAGAAGCAAGAATCCAATAAAGATTTCGCAAAGAGTTTAGCGTCAAGATCCAGATAGGAGATTTATTTTTATCAACATTATTGTGGATTGGTGATTGTATGAAAGCGTATAATATTTCTCAACATTATTGAATAATGGAGTAGGCTCATGCAAGGACGATAGGGTCGAACCATTATACATCCTTGTGTACTCTCTCTCTCTCTCTCTCTCTATATATATATATATATATATATATATATATATATATATATATATATATATATATATATATATCTCCCTCTCTCTCTCTCTCGTTTAATTTTTGTAAGTTATTGCATGTGTGTGTTTTTGTTTCTTAGTGTAGTTTATCGTTAATTTCTGTTGGTAGCGATTTATTACGTAAGTATAGGTTTTGTTGGAATCGGAATGTGAGCGAATTTTGGTTTACCTCTTGTAAAGTTTTTTTTATTTCCCCTTTGTAATATTTATATTTTGTTTCTTTGACCCCTTTGGTGACGTGACAACTATTGAATCTTCATAGTTGCTGACTTGGTAGGCCACATGGCATATTTTTTAATATTTAATTTTTTTGAAGTCCACGTGGATTTTATATTTTTTATTATTATTATTTTTTAAAAAAATTATTATTTTTTTAAAACTTTTTTGAAGTTGTAATAAGTTGTACTCAATAAATTAAAAAAATCTAGAGGATGACAAGGAACATTATTGAAAAGTTCAATTGTCATACCTCCTTTATACACTCATGCTCATTAAACGACTACTTGCTCATGACAGTTGTTATAGGGTACCACGTCTGGAGATTAAAATATTGGCGATAACAATGAATACTGAGTCATACTAAACTAGTAAAGCTTTAATATCAGAACATATATTAAAACAAGAAAGTTTAACACTAATGTAGAAAATATAAATTTAGTCGTAATTTTTTCTTCCTCAAAGCTCATACCAAATCAGATTCTTCATATGCCTTTGTCACACTCTTATAACTGGAAGCGTTGCTTAACCAAGTATTAGTTGAATTCTTGTCTCCCAAAACAACAGGCATCCCGTCTAAAAACACATTTGAAGTATATTTTATTAAACCAAAGAAGAAAAAAAACTCAACTCCATTTTCCACATGGGTCATTATTTATTTAGCTATATTTCACAGTAAATACACATGAAGAAAAATATTTATATTGTTTGAAGATATATTCCTCCTTTCATATGCATGACTCACCGTGAAGCCATTGAAAAGCTAAAGTGGAAGAGGTCGTAATAATAGTAAATATGTGAAGTATTTTACCTGCAAATAAAAATATTTACATTTAAATTAACAATTGTATGAAGATAGATTAACATGATCTTTCATGTAGAAAAATATAAATTTCCAATATTCTGTAATAAAGTATCTGTTTTTAGAAAGCAAGCGACAAAATGAAGCTTTCTCGCCGATCGATTCAGATCGAGCATTAAACTGCATACCATAACACAAATCACATCGAAGTAAGTATTTCATTAAAAAATATGTGAAATCAGTTCATGCATATTATGTAAGTCCTCTATAATTTTATTTCTGCATAACTTTACTTCATTAATAATCCATTAAATTTCACTCTTGAGTACACATATGATATACAAAAAAATATACAATTTTCTAAACAAAAATAGTTTAGAGGTAAAAAAATGAGAAAATTATAAAAGCAAAAAAATAACTTATGGAGCATTAAACCTTAAAAAATAAGTAACAAAAAAGTTAATAAAAAAGTTTTAAAATATATATATATATATATATATATATATATATATATATATATATATATATATTATATATATGTATATATATATATATATATATATATATATATATATATATATATATATATATATATATAGAGAGAGAGAGAGAGAGAGAGAGAGAGATAGGGAGAGAAATTAAAATACATATCACCATGGTTGTTAATGTCAACCATTGTGAAAGTCATTATATTTCATCACGGTTTTTGAATATGACCATGGTGAAATTGTTTACAGTATAGCCTCAATCTTGGTCTTCATACATAAAGGTATTCTCCTTCCTTATTCTCTCGTTTTCGTGTATGTTGTTGTTATGTGTCACATGATTTTCTTCTTATTCGAGAATTTATGGTTTTTTTTTTATGTTATTTTGAAAAAGGGTTTCTCTTCTTGTTCAAATTACAAATTCATCTCTCAAAATTCAGATCCTTCTCTCAACATGAATTTTAGGAGCAAACTTATCCACGAGATTAAGGTTACAAAGGGGGTTATTGATATGTTGGATTTATGGTTGAATAAAGCCAAGGAAGCTAGAACTGTTAGGAATCGCATTAGTATTGTTGAAACGTCTGGTGGAATATGTTATAAGAAGACTGTTTTCAAGAATCTTCACACTAAAAAGATGAGGAAGGTAGAGGCTATTGTGAAGACCTAATGAATTTGAGTGTAGCTTATTTTGAATCAGTTGAATACCTTGAGAATTATGAAGACTTGAGAACTGCACGAATTCAACTAGGCATGAAGATTGAAGACCTTGTCTTGTTTCACATGATTTGTTGTAGGTTATTGTTGTTGACAATTTTTTGTATGTTAATAAATTTTTGTTAGATTACAAAGTACTTTTAGATTATGTTAACAGACTGTTTTTTACATTGTGTTTATTGATTACAATTGATTTGTATTGATATGAAGAAAAATACAAGAGAGGATGAAGGTGGAGTGAAAAAATAACTTATGGAGTATTAAACCTTAAAAAATAAGTAGCAAAAAATTTAATAAAAAAGTAAAATTAAAATTAAAAAAAATTATATATATATATATATATATATATATATATATATATATATATATATATATATATATATATATATATATTATATATATATATATATATATATATATATATATATATATATATATCCACGTGGATTAAAAAAAACCACGTGACATGTGTTAACCAGTAAATTTCGACTAGAGCAAAAGAAGGAGCAAGAGCGAGAGTTTCGACAGGTAAGATGGGCCAAAGGACATAGGCTAGGTTGAAAGGATGTCGACGGGGAATGAGGCAGTCGAAGTCAAAGCCAAACAAAAAAAAACGAGATAATCAGTTGAGCAGAATGTGGGGGAAGTTGCAAAAGACGTGGGGCTGCATGTTTAGACGTGTGGCATATTGTAGATGGCCAACGACAATGTATCAGTTATTTCTCATTACTATTTAAGTAGATTTAATTTCTAGTTTTAGGGGTCTCATTTGTAACATTGTAGAGGGAAAACACTCAAAGTATCAAACTTTTAGAGAAAAGAGTTCATTCCTACAAAAATGTATGCTTGCGTCCACATTTACCTTCAAGTAATTTAAATTACCAAGTCTTTTTATCTGCTTTGCCATTTACAGTTTATCTTGTCTTTTGTTTCATCTATTTTAATTGCACCTTTTACAAGCATTTCATGTCTATCGTTTTCTTAATCCAAACATTTAAACAAAACATCGCATAAAATTAACACTTAGTCTAGGATTTTGTAGCTGATCCTGCAAGTAAACCTCAATAGGAGACTAGAGATCATTCACGCGAAAACACGTGCGAATAAATTGGCACACATGATGGGACCCGTTGTGTTAAGTATATGCAATTACATTGTGGTAAAATAAAATGGTAACACCACGTCCAAATCCAAATGAAGAACCGTCTTTAGGAGGAAGTACATTTGTGTCGCAAACAACGTATGTTGGTTCTGGCACTGTGTCTGCGGTTTCGACTACACATAGTGGACCTATATTAACATCACATCAGCCTGAGACTCCAAGGTCGACGATGATGGGAACATCAGGGCAATATATGCCCAGTTTCACAATGCCCATGCATCGAACCTTAGGCATGCCAACCGAATTTATGGCAAGTATACATAATAGCAGTTCGACGTTTGGTGAAAATCCATCATCTCCATTCCCACACTACCATGGGTTAGGACATTTGGCAAACCAATTCAATCGACCCTTTAATTTAGGTTTTTCATCTCGATCGATCCCAACTTTCACATCGAGCTCTGTCGCAGTCATGAGACAGCAGATGGATGAAAGTAATCACGAAATGATCCATATGCTGACTCAGCAAATGGGTACCATACTTAGACCGTTAATTCGAGATTTGACTCAGAGTTACCAACAACTGGAAATTCTAATGACCCAAATAGGAGATTTATTAGGTGCTTCCATAGCACAAGTTCGATAGACTCCCTCACCTCCACCTCGACCGGAAAACCCAGTCCAACATGAGGAGTTGTTCGACAAAAAGATTGACCAAGAACACCAGATGGTCGAACCAGTACCCAGGGTGGCCCAACGGCCTCCCGTTGTGTTAGTCAATAGAAATCAAGATATCGACCACGTGGTCAGGCAAGTTCGACAAGATGTAATGGCTAGGGAACAAAATTTAGAGGCCATTGTCGAACGAATCATAGTTTGAAATGGGGTAAACCCGAGCCTTCAAAGCCAACATATTCATCTTCATTACCAGATTTTTTTTACAAACAGAATTATCTAGGGGCTGAAAGGTTCCAAAGTTCACCAAGTTCTCCAGAGACACTGAAGAGTCCACTGTCGAACATATTGCCAAATATCAAATTGAAGTTGGTGACATAGCAAATAATGAGGACTTGAAAATGAAATATTTCCCAAGTTCCCTCACAAAGAATGCTTTCACTTGGTTTATGATGCTACATCCACAATTCGTCCATACATGGACGCAATTAGAGAGATTGTTCCATGAACAGTTCTACATGGGACAATCGAAAACAAATTTCAAAGAACTGGTCAGCGTTAAACGAAAGATTGTTGAGTCAGTTGATCAATATTTCAACAAGTTAAGACGTTTAAAAGTAATATGTTTTACTCAAGTCCCTGAGCACGAATTAGTCGAAATAGCTGCAGGCGATTTAGACTATTCATTCAGAAAAAAGTTAGATGATGCGGTGTTTCGCAAGTGTACGAACGCGTCAAAGTAATATAAAAGATTGTCGAATCCACAGAGACCAAGTGTCAATCTATCGTTATCTATTGTTATGGTGTTTATCAAAGGCAATCAAAAATAGGTGTTTTTGTAGTGTGCAATGAAAAGTAAAGTGTTGAATAAAGATTAATTAATAAAGACAGGGTCGAATATAATTCACGTAATTAATTGATAATCCAAGTACTTGCTAGTAGAGCTACTTATGGGCAGTGTTTCCTACTTTGAAAAGAACTAATTTAACAGGAACTGTCGCTTTCTCGTATTCAGAACCGAGTTGTACTCCCTAATCAAACCCTCTTATTGTCACTTATAAAAAGGCGCGTATTAAGTTAGAGTAGTAAACCTATTTTTAAGAAATATAGTATCTTGACTAAGTTGGAAAGTATTATAACCTGGATTTCTTAAACAAAAGAGGTTCTTACGAACCAGACTCTAAACTTATAAACGCGTCCGAAAATAGTTTTAAAATCTCTTTTCTTCTTAATGTTAAAATCTCTTAATGAACTAAACAAAGCGCTTTCACTGTTTTTGAAATAGTTAAAAACAATTAAATTTAAAAATACGTTGGACGGCTTTCGATCTTACCCAACGGAATTGAAGTGCGGGAAAACTTAATTTGAAAGTTAAAATAGCCCTTAAGTATTTCTATGAACAATTGTACGGATTATCGGTTCAATTATGATCCTTACATTCTAACCTTATAGATTTAGCTAGACATGGTAAAGTAAAAGTGCATTAAAATAAATAAAAGTAGTGCGAGTGCGGAAAGTAAATAAAAGTAGTGCGAGTGCAGAAAGTAAATAATTTAAAGCGAGTGCGAGGAAATAAATAATTTAAAGCGAGTGCGAGAAATAAATAAAGTAAAAGCGAGTGCGGGAAATAAATAAAATAAAAGCGAGTGCGGGAAATAAATAAAGTAAAGGCGAGTGCGGGAAATAAATAAAGTAAAGACAAGTAATAAAAACCTGCTCCAATCGGAGGGCTGAGTAAATTGCAATGCGAAAAAGAAAATGGCGGCAGGATTAACTTCCTTCCAAAGTGCTCCAAACTCGATTACAGACTCTATCACGGACTTGATTACACGATTGTGGTAACACTCCAATGCGAAGCGATTACCACTATAAAATACTGAATATATGCCTAAGTGAAACAAAGTTGCTTCTGAGTTTGCCTCTGCTCTAAGTTTAGATGATTGTAAAAGTGAATTCGCGTTTCTATTTATAGGCAAGTAAAAAGATGGAAATGACTTGGATGCCCTTCAACTTGAAAGTAGGAGGGAACCGTTTTTCCTCTTGTGGCGCCCGCCACAAGGCCATGGCGCCTGCCACAAGCACAATATGGGGCGCCTTAGTGGAAGTAGTGGGAAAACGTGGGAGTTGATGGAAGTTAAATTTGACACGTCATGGCTTGGTCTGTGGCGCCCGCCATTGGGTAGGCCATAAGAGAAAAATGCTGAATTTTAGGGTTTTAGGCTCTTTTTCGCTCCTTTTCTCGATCGGGGCTCCGATTAAAGTGAAAACCTGAAAACAAAGGAAAACATACCAATAACACAACAAAATGATAATAAAACAGCTAGAATACATGTGAAATCGGAGTCGAAAATACGTAAATTTTAGTGTGATCAAACTCTCCCACACTTAAACCTTTGCTTGTCCTCAAGCAAAACATTAAAAAGCTCATAAAAGAAAAACTGGTGTAAACGAGTGCTTCAGGTAAAAATTCTAAGTTCAAGTCGGGATGCAGTGATAGGTACTAACTGAGTGAACTAAGGGTATCATGATGACACTAATCCGCGAATACGGACATAAACTTCATTCCTATATTAACCAACCCATATTATCCCACAATACCTAGGCCTGCCTCTTCATCTCTTTTGTGTCCTTTTCATTCAGGCGCAATCACATTAAGCCCGTTATCCATACATGCTTCATAGTAGAGTGACCTATTATTGATTATGATCAGAGCTTGGGGTTTCTGGCACATAAACATGTATAAACCCTTTTATTGGACCCAACTGTAGTTGTGGGGGATCGGATCGTAATCCGCCCTACCGAGTTCAGTGTTAGATACCTCTGAACCAACTAGCAGTGGGTACTGCTTTTCTTTTTCTTTTTCTTTTTGTAGCAATTTTTTACAATTCTTTGGTTTAAATGACTTTGTGAGGGTCACCTATACCGGAGTTTCCTTTTTGCTTTTTTTTTTCTTTCTGGATCATTCTCTTATTTGCATCGGTCCCCTACGTAGAGGATGCGTAGGCCGAAGCTGACTGCTGAGATAAACTACTAAGGACTTATACGGAAATGATGATTAAGGCCATGGTATATGGGTTTTCGGGAATGATTCCTATATTTACGAAGCTTATGGTGCTAAAACAGATACTGATGTTTTGCAAAGTTCTCCCAAGTCACCGCATCCTTACTCAAAACATGTCCTTAAAACCTGAAAACTTTCGAAATAACACTATTTTCTTTTGCAAAAATTTTTGGTGGGGCTAAAGGTATGGGGAGGTAGGATTGTACTAAGGATCTACTATATTTGGTGACTCGTCAGACTCATGCATTATACTAAAAAGAAAAATAAACAACTAAAAGGAAATAAACTATCTAAAAACAGCAAAGAAAAAGCGATGAACGAGAAAAGCAATAAAGAAAAGATGATAGAGTCTCCTCCCGCACTTAAATCGAACATTGTCCCCAATGTTTAGAAATAAGATAAGGAAGAGTTACCTGGCAACCTATTGCTGACCACTAGTGCCCTCGCCATCCTGAGGTGGACGACGTGATCGGGTACGACGACGGTCTCTCTGATCCATCCTCGCCATCAGAGCATCCTGAGCGGTCCTCACCTCTCGAAGGTTACCTAAAATGGTACCCTGAGTGTTTTCTATTATAGCAATATGCTGACGGTGGTGGTGTTGCTGACGGGCTTGTGTATCTGTGATCACTTGCAGGGACTGTAGAACAGTGTCGTAGGACCTGTCTGTCCTCCGCTGTGATTCTTGCATGAAGTTCATATTATCCGTCATTTGTTGCTGGAGGGTAGAGAGTAGGTCGTCACTCCTTTGCTCTCTAGCCAGGTGGTCACGCCACATCTCCTCTGTAATATAGAAGCCAGGAGTGGTACCTGCAGAAGAATAAGATAGTGCGGTGTATGGTGGTGAAGGATGATGGGGGGACACATGTGGTACGGGAGATCTCTCTCTCCGATCATATTCATCATCGGTGTCATGTCCCGCCTCATCGGGAATGTTAGGAGGAAGAGGACCCAAAACAGGTAGAGCATCTAAATCGTAGGTCCAATTCCTCTCATCATGTATATCTATACGTCTAGTGCAAGGTAGAATAATAGATGGGATGGCTACACCATGAACCATAAGTGTATAACCTCCTTCTCTCCTTGTGCGGCACAATTTCATGTCTCTCAGAAATTTTAAGTTAATTGTGCAAGGAGGCAAGGGGTCTAGGGTAGCCATCTCATTGTTCAGGTTAAGTGCCCGAGCAATAGACGTAATCAATCCACCAAAAGAAATCGGTACCACCTTATTCAGAGTTAAAATCATATGGGCGAGCATGAACGGAACCGAATTAATTCGCCTATTTGTGAGGCTTCCTTGCAAATATAGAAGCTCTCTAGCATTAACCTTATTTGGATTCTCCCGGCCAAAAATAATGCATGCCAACAGACATCTAAAAACTCTGATGGTCGGGTTATGGATAGTGGAGGCAAGAACTCCTTCAAAAGAGTTTATGGAAGTGTTTGATAAACGCTCCCAGAAGGAAAATACCTCAACAGACCATTCGGAATCCAAAGGGGCCTCACAAATAGCACCTTCCCCATGAGGGATCCCTAACAAGTTGGCTAGTTCGTCGGTACTGAGTTGGTATTCAACAACAAACATTCTAAATTTGACAGTACCGATTGTGCTAGCAGTGTTAGGGTTAATAATATAAATTAAGGAACTCAAAAATTCGATTGTCAACCGCTCATAGGTGGGTTCTTTGTTGATAAAGAAATTATGCAAATCTAAGTTGTCTAATAAATGGAAAATGCTATGGTAGATACCTAAAGTGTAGAGACAGTTTTCGTCAACATACATTGTCGGGAGGATTTCCCGATTTTGCAACCGTTCAATAATTTTTCTTTGTCTCTCCCCCGGTTTTCCTCCTCGAAGAATGAATCCGTTAAACTCCATTTGAATGCTCTTGAAGAAGATGAAGTGGTTGGTGAAAAGGTTGGATTTTTACAAAATTCGACGGATGAAATTGAAAATGGAAAGTGGAATAATGATTTGTGTGGTGTGGTGGTTAGGAAAGTATGAGCTTTTTGTGGGTTCAAGGATGTTTTTCCAAGGTGAAAAAAATGGGTTTGGGAGGTTGTAAGTTGCAAAAATGGTGAAGAAAAGGGGTCTGCCCCGACCATTTACAGACACTGTGGCGGGCGCCACAGGTCCTATGGCGGGCGCCACAGGTCCTATGGCGGGCGCCACAAGGCAAAATATGGCTGGGCCAGATTTTGGTCCTTTGGTTTGGGCTTCTCTTGTCTTTTGGCTTTGAGGGGTCTGGATAGCATTTGTCTTGTGATACTCCTAGTTTCTTTGACTTGCATAATTTTATAAAAGTAAAAACGAAAATAAAAAAGTGAAACTGAAACAAAAACAAAAACAGAAATTAAATATAAATAAATAATTGAAAAATTAAAATGCAAATAAAATAAATATAAAAAATAGAAATACTAATGTATAATAGTAGTTTATATAATATTCAAATGCGATAATATAATATGAGTAATGCAAATACGAGAAATATATAATAGAGAAATAAAATGAAACGAAATGGTGAGATCAGGTAGTAGGGGTGTCGTCTGCCTGAGTGGATCCACGGAGCACGGCTATCTCCTGCCTGAGCTCTGAGATCTCCTGGTATAGACAATCGGCTTCAGTAGCATGGATGAGATCAGACACTCCCATCTGTAAAGTTAGGTCAGTCATCTCCTGTCTAAGCGCTGCGATCTCTCTACGACACTCAGCAATCTGGGTGCGTATGTCGGGTGTCTGCAATGAATGATTATTAGAGAAAACAGTGATTCTAGGAGATGGTGGTGTAGGCGTGTATTCAGCAACGGGTGGCGATCTCGGTGCCTCGATGGTCTCTCCCTGGCCCTCTAGAGCATAACTCCAATTCGCTGGATCATGCACACTGGTCATCATAGGGTCTGGCAGTGTGAAATAATGGATAGCCTCACTGTCGACTAGCAATCGGAACTGACATGGGTGGAAAGAGGCTCTCCTCATCAATCCTCTGGTCAAACAGAAATCGATGTCCATGGTAGTGTATCCACAGTAGGTCCGAAGATGCAACAGCTTGCGAGACAGACCTAAAGCGACAGCAATCTGTGTGATGATTCCACCAACATGGATGACTCCTTCGGTGGATCTGGAGATACCGCTGAGATTGTCTAATAAAAATTTCCCACATGCTACTGGGCGAGATTGGGATGCACAAAATAATAGGAAGATCTCCTCTTCACTCAGTAGTGCCTCTGCATCCGGTCTTCCCAGGAAGGAATGTGCTAATATCATCTGAAAGTATCTGAAGGCGGGGTTATGTATGACATGAGACAGCTGCATAGATGGATCCTGGCTTCCGCCACCTGATATATCACTCCAAAACTTCTCCACTTCCTTACCCAGGAAATATCCCATAGGTGTCTCCGGGATAGCATCAGGAGTAGTCTGGAAACCCAATAAGTCGCCGAACTCTTTCTGGCTGAAGGAGTACTCAACCCCGAAAAGCCTGAAAGCAGCATACCCATCTGGTCCAGAGTATGGGTCATAGTCGAATGAACTCAGGAATTCCAAAGTCAGGTTCCTATATGTGTTACTCAAATCATCAGCAAACTCGTCCCAGTGAAGCTGGTGGCTAAGGAATCGGATACTAGGCTCGATACCCAGTGCCTCCATACAGTGTTGGTCAGGATAACGTGTGGGTGCCATAGGGCGTTGATACAAAGCGATGTAACGCTCCCTCTGAGCATTATCTCTATAGGCCACATGCATGTCATCAAAATCCTGCATCCTGGTAAAAGTTAAGAAAATGATCCTGAAAATACAAACCATTCAAATCTTAGTCTTAATGCAAAATATGATAAAATAAAATAAAAATAAAAATAAATGAGAAAAAGTAAAATGAAAGAAAAACCATGGGTTGCCTCTCACGTAGCGCTTGTTTAAGGTCAATAGCTTGACGATTAGAATTTATACACCTGTAGTGGTAGGAATTGGTGGATCAATCAGGGTGTGGCTCGAGTAGCATGCTGGAATGTCTCCTCCTTCGTAAAGCTTCAGTCTTTGTCCATTTACAATGAATGGACTACAGGTATCGTTCTTGATTTCTACGGCTCCGGATCTCAAAATCTTGGATACTTCGAAAGGACCAGTCCATCTTGAACGTAGCTTTCCAGGGAAGAGTCGCAACCTAGTGTTGAAAAGGAGAACAAAATCGCCTATATTGAAGTTTTTCTTTACTATTCTTTTGTCGTGATAGGCTTTTGTCCTCTCTTTATATATTTTTGCATTTTCCTAGGCAGATTTCCTAAGCTCTTCTAATTTATGAATGTCTAGGGTACGCTTTTCTCCAGCGGCTAGGTAGTCTAAATTCAAAGTTTTAATGGCCCAATAGGCCTTATGCTCTAATTCGAATGGTAAGTGACAAGATTTTCCATAGACTAGTTGGTAAGGAGTAGTTCCTATAGGGGTTTTGAAAGCTTTTTTATAGGCCCATAATGCTTCTTGAAGCTTCTGAGACCAGTCTCTCCTAGAAATAGAAACAGTTTTCTCTAGGATTTGTTTTATCTCCCTATTAGATACTTCTACTTGGCCACTAGTTTGTGGGTGGTACGGTGTTGTTACTCTATGCCTAACTCCATATTTTCTTAAAAGTTTGTCAAATATTCTCGATATAAAGTGTGATCCTCCATCGCTTATGACTAAACGTGGTGTTCCAAATCTAAGGAATATATAGTTTTTAAATAATTTTAATACTACCCTAGTGTCGTTTTGTGGGTGCAGCTATAGCTTCAATCCACTTAGACACATAGTCTACGGCTACTAAGATATACCTGTTTCCTAAGGATGGTGGAAAAGGTCCCATGAAATCTATACCCCATACGTCAAAGAGTTCTACTTCCTGAATGTTTCTTAAGGGCATTTCATCTCGTCTTGAAATGTTTCCAGTGTGTTGGCATCTATCACATTTGACAATGCAAGCATAGACATCACGCCACATGGTAGGCCAAAATAGGCCAGCTTGAAGAATCTTGGCGTATGTCTTAGAGGTGCTCGCATGTCCACCATAGGGTGCAGAATGACAATGCTCGATAATACTATTTACCTCTTCTTCTAGAATGCGACGGCGAAAAATGCCATCTTTACCCCTTTTGAAAAGGAGCGGTTCATCCCAATAGAAGTTTCTCACATCGTGGAAGAATTTCTTCTTGCGGTGGTAGTCAAGATCAGGGGGTACTATATCAGCAGCTAGGTAATTAACGAAATATGCATACCAGGGTATGTTACTTATTTCTAAGGAATTTTGGGGGTGCTCATAAGGATCTAGGTTATTATCTTCAATAGTTTTTACTCTAGCGATCAGTCTATCATAGGCGAAATCATCATTTATGGGTACTAGTTCAGGTTTTAGATGTTCTAGCCTAGAAAGGTGATCGGCTACTACATTTTCAGTGCCTTTTTTATCTCTTATGTCTAAATCAAACTCTTGTAGTAATAGAATCCATCGGAGTAACCTGGGCTTGGCATCTTTTTTACTTAATAGGTAACGAATGGCAGCATGATCGGTGTAAATAATAATTTTTGCTCCTACTAGATAAGATCTAAATTTGTCTATAGCGAAAACTACAGCGAGTAATTCTTTTTCAGTTGTTGCATAGTTAAGTTGGGCAGCATCTAGGGTTCTACTGGCATAATAAATGGCATGTAATTTTTTATCTTTCCTTTGCCCTAGAACGGCTCCAACTGCGTAATCACTAGCATCGCACATTATCTCAAAAGGTTCCGACCAATCGGGCGGTTTCATAATGGGTGCAGATACTAATGCTTGCTTTAAAAGATTAAATGCGTCATTATATTTTTCATCGAAAATGAATTCAGCATCTTTCATTAAAAGTCCGGTTAAAGGTTTGGTTATTTTGGAGAAGTCCTTAATAAAACGCCGGTAGAATCCAGCGTGTCCAAGAAAGCTTCGGACTTCTCTGATGGTTTTTGGTGGTTTTAGGTTTTCTATAACTTCTATTTTAGCTTTATCTACCTCTATACCTTTTTCGGAAACTATATGTCCTAAAACTATTCCTTCGGTTACCATGAAATGACATTTTTCCCAATTTAGCACGAGGTTCACCTCCACGCATCTCTCCAGGATTTTCTCAAGGTTAGCAAGGCAATCGTGGAAATCAAATCCGCAAACCGAGAAATCGTCCATAAACACTTCCATGATCCCATCTAGGTAATCTGCGAAGATTGACATCATGCAGCGTTGGAAAGTAGCTGGGGCATTACAGAGGCCGAATGGCATTCGTCTGTAGGCAAAAGTTCCATAAGGGCATGTAAAGGTAGTTTTTTCTTGATCTTCGGGGTGAATAGGTATTTGGAAGAATCCAGAGTATCCATCTAGATAGCAGAAGTAAGAGTGTCTGGCTAGACGCTCCAACATCTGGTCTATAAATGGTAAAGGGAAATGGTCCTTCCTAGTTGCTTTATTTCATTTTCTATAATCTATACACATCCGCCATCCTCCTTCTAAATGTTTTGCTACATGTTCGCCTTTATCGTTTTGCACGACTGTGATGCCTCCCTTTTTAGGTACTACATGCACAGGGCTCACCCACTTACTATCCGAGATCTGGTAGATTATACCTGCCTCAAGTAACTTAAGAACTTCCTTTTTAACAACATCACTCATTATAGGGTTTATTCTTCTCTGATGTTCCCTAGAGGATTTTGAATCTTCTTTGAGCGAAATCCGATGCATGCATACGGATGGGCTTATACCTTTCAGGTCAGAGATATTATATTCTAAGGCCGAGGGATATCTTCGTAAAACGTCTAAAAGTTGGTTCGTTTCCTCTTGGCTCAAGGTAGCACTAACTATAACTAGACGGTTCATCTTTTCATCGAGGAACTCATATCTCAGGTTCTTAGGCAGTTCCTTAAGTTCTAAGGTTGGTTTCTTAGGGCATGGCATAAGATCTGGGGTAAGGGATAAACATTCGTAAAGGTTATCATCGATGTAAGGTTCTTTAAAGTCATCATCTTCCTTTATGGGGGTTGATGGTAACTTAATTGTTTTTATAATTTCTTTTTGTTCTAATTCTCTAACACATTCATCAATGGTATCTAAGGCATAACACGAGTCTCCCATCACAGGTGCCATAAGAAATTTCGAAAGTATAAATTCTATTTTCTCGTCGCCTACCTCAAATGTCAACTTTCCTTTCTTGACATCTATTATGGCTCCTGCAGTCGATAAGAATGGTCTACCTAGAAGGATTGGTATATCATTGTCCTCTTTGATGTCCATGACAACAAAATCAATAGGGATAAATAACTGACCTATCCTAACAGGGACATCTTCTAAAATGCCTATCGGATATTTAACAGATCTATCGGCTAACTGAAGTGACATCTTAGTGGGTTGTAATTCTCCTAAGTTTAATCTCTCACAAACTGCTAGAGGCATTAAACTCACACTAGCTCCTAAGTCTAGAAAAGCTTTTTCGATGACATGATTACCCAAAAGGCAAGGAATGGAGAAATTTCCAGGATCTTTATCTTTCTTTGCTAATTTGTCCTCGGAAATAGCATTACATTCCAAAGGCTTCGGATCGTCAAGTCTACGTTTGTTGGTAAGGATGTCTTTAAGAAACTTTGCATAAGAAGGTATTTGGGTGATGGCTTCTGTGAAAGGGATTTCTAAACATGAAGTTTTTCTATAACTTTAATAAATTTTTCATACTGTTTATTGATCTGGGTTTGTTTGAGTCTTTGTGGATATGGTATAGGTGGTTTATATGGCGGTGGTGGTACGTAATTTTTATCTTTAGGTTCTTCTCCTTTATCTCGACCTTCCTGGTTTTTAGACTCCTCTGTTTCCTTTACTTCGTCTGGGGGTTTGGTACATTCCTTAGAAGTTTTGGGTTCACTCAATCTAGGGTTTGGTGGCTCATCATAAGCGTTCCCACTTCGTAGGGTAATGGCAATGGCTTGTCCTCTCGGATTTTGTTGAGGTTGTCCAGGGGATTGTCCTCCAGGAGTAGTCTGAGGGGCTTGGTTTAAAGCTACCTGAGAGATCTGGGTTTCAAGCATTTTGGTATGAGTAACTATTTGGTCAACCTTGGTTCCTAACTGAGTAATCAATTCGTTAACATGAATGTTTTGGTTCATGAACTCCTTGTTTTGTTGGGTTTGAGCGATGATAAAATTTTCCATAATTTTCTCAAGGCTCGACTTTGGTGGCACAGGTTGCATAGGTTGATTTGATCTAGGGGCTTGATAACTAGGTCTCGGAGGTGCATTATTTTGAATAAGGTTACTGTTTTTATAGGAGAAGTTCGGGTGATTCCTCCATCCAGGGTTATAGGTATTCGAGTATGGGTTCCCTTGGGTGTAGTTCACTTGCTCAGAGTGGGTTTCGTTTAATAGACTGCATTCTGCAGATTGGTGTCCTTTGGTTCCACATATCTCACAATCCGACGAAACTGCGGCTACAGTATTCGGGTTTATGCACATATGCTCGACCTTGAGGGCTAATGCGTCCATCTTAGCTTGCATCATGTCTATAGAGCTTAGTTCATGCACTCCTCCTTGGGCTTCCTTCTTCTCAACTGTCGCTCGTTCGGCTCCCCATGATTGATGGTTTTGAGCCATATCTTCGATGAGGGCACTAGCTTCAGGATAAGGTTTGTTCATCAGAGCACCGCCTGCGGCAGCGTCGATGGTCATCTTTGTGTTGTAATGAAGTCCATTATAGAAGGTTTGAATGATTAACCAATTTTCTAAACCATGATGTGGGCATGCTCGTAACAACTCTTTATATCTCTCCCAAGCTTTGAACAGTGATTCTCCTTGGTTTTGGGTAAATCTAGTTATATGGTTTCGTAGAACGGCGGTCTTACTCGGGGGAAAATATCTAGCAAGAAAAACTCTTCTAAGGTTATCCCAAGTCGTAATGGAATTGGGTGGAAGGGAATCTAACCATGATAGGGCTTTATCTCTGAGGGAAAAAGGGAATAATCTTAAACCTATTGCCTCAGGAGAAGCTCCATTGGTTTTAAAAGTATCTGCTAATTGAAGAAATATTTTTAAATGCTGGTTAGGGTTCTCGGTAGCGAGACCCGCGAATTGTCTCTGTTGCACTAGTTGCAACATGGATGGTTTAAGTTCAAAATTATTAGCTGGTATGGTTGGGTTTACTATACTAGAACTAGGTTCTTCGTTAGATGGTTGAGCGAAATCTTTAAGAGGTCTTTGGTTTTGATCTTCGGCCATAGCTCTCTTAATTCTATGAAAGAATAAACGTGCGCGAGCGTAACGTTCAGGTTCCGCCAAAGGATATACTAAGCTTAAACTTCCGGTGCTGCGAGTTCTTCGCATTGACCGGCTGGAAATAGCCTAAGTCTAAATGATATAACAACAGGAAAATGAAATTTGACGAAATTGGTCCCCGACAACGGCGCCAAAAACTTGATGCGGTGTTTCGCAAGTGTACGAACGTGTCAGAGTAATATAAAAGATTGTCGAATCCACAAAGACCAAGTGTCAATCTATCGTTATCTATTGTTATGGTGTTTATCAAAGGCAATCAAAAATAGGTGTTTTTGTAGTGTGCAATGAAAAGTAAAGTGTTGAATAAAGATTAATTAATAAAGACAGGGTCGAATGTAATTCACGTAATTAATTGATAATCCAAGTACTTGCTAGTAGAGCTACTTATGGGCAGTGTTTCCTACTTTGAAAAGAACTAATTTAACAGGAACTGTCGCTTTCGCGTATTCAGAACCGAGTTGTACTCCCTAATCAAACCCTCTTATTGTCACTTATAAAAAGGCGCGCATTGCGTTAGAGTAGTAAACCTATTTTTAAGAAATATAGTATCTTGACTAAGTTGGAAAGTATTATAACCTGGATTTCTTAACCAAAAGAGGTTCTTACGAACCAGACTCTAAACTTATAAACGCGTCTGAAAATAGTTTTAAAATCTCTTTTCTTCTTAATGTTAAAATCTCCTAATGAACTAAACAAAGCGCTTTCGCTGTTTTTGAAATAGTTAAAAACAATTAAATTTAAAAATACGTTGGACGACTTTCGATCTTACCCAACGGAATTGAAGTGCGGGAAAACTTAATTTGAAAGTTAAAATAGCCCTTAAGTATTTCTACGAACAATTGTACGGATTATCGGTTCAATTATGATCCTTATATTCTAACCTTATAGATTTAGCTAGACATGGTAAAGTAAAAGTGCATTAAAATAAATAAAAGTAGTGCGAGTGCGGAAAGTAAATAAAAGTAGTGCGAGTGCGGAAAGTAAATAATTTAAAGCGAGTGCGAGGAAATAAATAATTTAAAGCGAGTGCGAGAAATAAATAAAGTAAAAGCGAGTGCAGGAAATAAATAAAATAAAAGCCAGTGCGGGAAATAAATAAAGTAAAGGCGAGTGCGGAAAATAAATAAAGTAAAGACAAGTAATAAAAACCTGCTCCAATCGGAGGGCTGAGTAAATTGCAATGCGGAAAAGAAAATGGCGGCAGGATTAACTTCCTTCCAAAGTGCTCCAAACTCGATTACAGACTCTATCACGGACTTGATTACACGATTGTGGTAACACTCCAATGCGAAGCGATTACCACTATAAAATACTGAATATATGCCTAAGTGAAACAAAGTTGCTTCTGAGTTTGTCTCTGCTCTAAGTTTGGATGATTGTAAGAGTGAATTCGCGTTTCTATTTATAGGCAAGTAAAAAGATGGAAATGACTTGGATGCCCTTCAACTTGAAAATATGAGGGAACCGTTTTTCCTCTTGTGGCGCCTGCCACAAGGCCATGGCGCCCGCCACAAGCACAATATGGGGCACCTTAGTGGAAGTAGTGGGAAAACGTGGGAGTTGATGGAAGTTGCATTTGACACGTCATGGCTTGGTCTGTGGCGCCCGCCATTGGGTAGGCCATAAGAGCAAAATGCTGAATTTTAGGGTTTTAGGCTCTTTTTCGCTCCTTTTCTCGATCGGGACTTCGATTAAAGTGAAAACCTGAAAACAAAGGAAAACATGCCAATAACACAACAAAATGATAATAAAACAGCTAGAATGCATGTGAAATCGGAGTCGAAAATACGTAAATTTTAGTGTGATCATTAGACACACAATATTTTAGGGATATGGCACAATTAGCTTATAAAGTTCAACATATCAAACGCTTGAAAGCTGAAAAGACCAAAACTGGTAGATACCATAAGAAAGAGAAAGTGTCTTATGTAGCAGTTGACGAATACTCTTCTGACAATGAAGAGTTTATCAATGAAAACGAGGTCAACGTGGTTGAGCTTAATCCAAGACCTCCTTACACGTGTAAATTATTGAAACCATCAAACGGGAAAAGTCCCGTCGTAACGGAGAAAATGGATAAATATGTTGCTAAAACTTACACTTTGGATGTGTCTAAATGTGATGAGATATTTTATTTGTTAGTTAAAGATGGTCAAATTATTATTCCTCAAGGTTTAAAAGATTCCCCATTAGAGCATAAAAATAAAAGGGGATTCTATAAGTTTCATAATTTTCTTGGTCATAAAACATCTCGATGTGTTATTTTCAGGGATTTGGCGCAGAAAGATTTGAAGGTGGGCAGACTTCAATTTGGCGAAAGGCCAAAGATACATGTAAACACAGATCCTTTGAAGGTCGAAGAAGCCTTATATTCCAAGCTTTTTGAATGCATGGTTGAGACTTCTGATGGTCTCAACGAGTCTTTGGCTGCTGAATCTTTTGAATGCATGATGGTTGAAACTATTGATGGTTTCGACAAAAAGATTGAAGACGAATTAAAGGAAGTTTATCCTCAAGTTGGAGAAGACTTGACTGATTTCAAGAGAAATGCAGAGTGAGTGGGTCTAAGGCGGTGTTATGTCCAAGGTGCAATACTGTTTTCGATGAGAAAGTCGCTGAAAAGTATGAAGCTGACAAGAAGAAGGCACTAGAAGAGGAAAAGCCCAACATCCTAAGGATTTTGTTCGACAAAAGTGGGGCACCTCGTAGAAATGAAGAGTACATAAGGTAATTCCAGCAGCCTCAACCATAGACCTTTCGTCCTCCGTCGCATATCCCACAAGAGAAGTGGGTGGAACCTGTGAGTCAAAAGGGGAGCAAAAGGCCAAAGTGGAAAGTACTTGATCTGGAGAAAGAAGCGGAGACTTCAGAGAAGAGGGTCGAACCCAGAGTTTATGTGGTTTCCCCTAACTACAAAGGGAAAAAAAACCATGACAAGAACGCAATAGAGGCGCTATCATAGAAACAAGAAAGCTGGGAAAGAGGCTTCGACTTCACAGTTGAAACCTGTCGAAACCTCTGGACAGAAAAGACAATATCCCAAAGGAATGTGGGTTGAAAAGGGGAAAATCTTGGCAAACCAGACAATGGCCATGACCATGGACTCTTCAGGAGAGAAAGGAATAGTATCAACCCAAAGTACAAAATGCACATCTCTGGTTGAGGATGAGGAGGAACCTGAATATTCTCCTCAATCGAATAAGGAAGAACCTGAGTATTCCCCCCAATATGATGAAGAATACAATTTGTCACCAGATGACGATATGTATGATGATACTAACGATGATACTTATGGTGAATATTTCGTCGTCAACTATGGCATCGTGTCAGTATTGCCTGCCGAATATGATATGGTGTCGGAAGTCTCTGAAGCAGACGAGGATTTCGCACCATATGATACTGTTGAAGACAAACTATTATGCTACTATGTTATGAACGGTGGCGTGGTGGAGGAACAAAGGCTATGTTTGAAAATCCTAGTCTAGGAATGATGTATCATTTGAAACCATTGTTCATAAGGGCAAAGGTCGACGGAGTAGTAGTGAATAAAGTGTTTGTGGATAAAGGAGCAGTTGTCAACTTAATGCCTCATACTTTGTTTAAGAAAATGGGAAAATCTGATGCTGGAACTTAATATGCCTCATACTTAATGTTGTCAACTTAATGCCTCATACTTAATGCTGTCAACTTAATATGAAGGAAAAACCAGTAACATTCTTAGGGTTATCCAAGTCGAACTAGCCGTTGGTACAACCACATGATCGACGCTTTTCATGGTGATAAACTCTAAAGTGAATTTCAACTTGCTATTAGGACGGGAATGGATCCATGGAATAGGGGCAGTGCCATCAACCTTACACCAAAGGTTAATTATCTAGAGGAAAGATGGCATTGTTGAGAATATCAAAGCTGATCAGAGTTATTACAAGATCGACGAAGCCAAGGGTGCAAAGAAATCCTTCGACCAACATTTGGCGAATATAGCACCTTATGATGATGAATCAAGATCCTACACTTTTGTCAACGTAGGTCGTGTTTTGAATCTAGATCCTGATTATGGATTTATCTGGGATGCTGAAGAGGCAATGGAGCCTAAAGTGGTAAATCCACCGACGGGGTGGCCTGCAGCCGATGAAGATGACCATTGAGTCATAAAGTTTGGCTTGAATTTTGGCCTATTTGGTTGAGAACAAAAGAAAATCGGCACTAGAAGTTGAGAAACTACAAAATTTATCTATCAAAGCCAAAGTCGAAGAATGTGAAGATGGCCAACAAGGCCAAACAAGAGATTCAGAAAGCCGGAGGCTAGATTGAATTTATGACAATGAGCCTTTGGGGTTTGAGAAATACCCATTAAATGAGTTGCAGAGAATGCAAGAGCAAGACCCACTCGAGGAGATAGGTCTAAGAGATGGGGTCATAAAAAGACCAACTTATATAAGCACTAAAGTTAGGTCGAAGGTGAAGGCTAAACTGATAGAAGTATTGAAAGAGTACATAGATTTTTTTGCTTGGGACTATGGAGAAATGCCTGGCCTAAATCGAAGCGTAGTAGAACATCGATTGCCCATTCAGCCAAGAAAACGGTCAGTAAAGCAACATCCTCGACGGTTTGCTCCAAAAATCACATTGAAGATTAAGCAGGAGATCGAGAGACTGCTCAAGAGCCGGTTCCTCAGAGCTGCAAGGTACGTCGAATGGTTAGACAACTAATACCTGTTATAAAGAAAAATGGAACACTTAGAGTCTGTATAGATTTTAGAGACTTAAACCATGTAACTCCAAAAGATGAGTATTCGATGCATGTGCAGAAATTCTAGTCGATTAAGCCGCAAGTTTCGAATACTTTAGTATGCTTGATGGTTATTTTGGCTATAATCAGATTCTCATAGCAGAACATGATGTTCCCAAGATGGTGTTTTGATGCCCCGGAGCTTTAGGAACATACAAATATGTTGTGATATCGTTTTGTTTAAAAAACGCCGGAGTAACCTATCAAAGAGCCATGAATGCCATATTCCATGATTTTATTGAAAAATTTATGCAGGTATACATTAATGATGTTGTGATAAAGTCTTCATCTGAAAATGGTCATTTGGACCATCTTCGACGCTCATTTGAGAGGATGAAAAAATATGGATTAAAAATGAATCCATTAAAATGTGCTTTTGGTGTACATGAAGGAGACTTCTTGGGTTTTGTGATGTACAAAAAAGGCATTGAGATCAACCAAAACAAAACAAAAGCAATTTTGGATCTCAAGCCTCCTTCGACAAAGAAGCAGTTCCAGTCTTTGTTAGGGAAGATAAACTTCTTAAGAAGATTTATATCAAATCTAAGTGGCAAGATGAAGGTTTTCTTGCCATTGCTCAAGATCAAGAAGGAAAGTGATTTTCACTGGGAACGAGAGCAACCTGAGGCTTTCAACACCATCAAAGAGTACCTCACAAAGTCTCTCATTTTATTGCCACCTAGTATGAATAAGAATATGAGGTTATATATTGCTGCGTCGGATACAACCATAGGAAGTATGTCAACACAAGAGGATGACAATGGTGTCGAAAGATCCATCTATTACCTCAGTCGAATTTTAATAGATGCTGAAACTAGGTACAATATGATTGAAAAATTGTGTCTATGCTTATACTTCTCATGTATGAAATTAAAGCAATATATAAAACCAGTTGATGTTTATGTTTTGTCTCATTTTAATGTTATTAAAACTATGTTGTCTAAACCCATTCTACATAGTCGAATTGGGAAATGGGCACTAGCATTAACTGAATTTTCTTTAACAAATATGCCTTTGAGGGTTATGAAAGGCCAAATAGTGTCAGATTTTATTGTAGACCATGCAATAGCCGAACCATCACTAAACATGGTCGACATGAACTAATGGAGGTTATACTTTGACGGGTCAAGTCACAAAAATGGAACAGGTGTTGGGATCTTAATATTATCCCCATAAGGCATTCCGATGAAGTTCAAATGTAAAGTCGATGAAAATTATTCCAATAATGAAGCTGAATACGAAGCCCTAATCATTGGCCTCAAAATCTTGAGGGATTTAGGAGCCAAGAAGGTCGAGATAAAGGGTGATTCTGAGCTAGTGATCAAATAAATCACAAGAGAATATAAGTGCATTAAAGAAAATTTGTTGATGTATTTCGCAATGGAAAAATGCCTATTAGAGTGCTTCGAGGTTGCCAGCATCACACATGTGCCTAGAATAAAGAATCAAGTAGCTAACAATTTAGCACAAATTGCATTTGGGTATAAAGTATCGTAAGATAGGCTCAAGGACTTTATTGAGGTGAAAGAAAAGATGGTGTAGAACGTCTCGTCGTCACCCAAAATGGCAATCCCAAAAACTGGGAGGGGCAAATGTCTTAAGTAAATTTTTTGAAATTTTTGAAAGACATGAAGTTTTTGCCATTGATAATTTGTTGCAATCAAATTGGAGAAAACCAATCATGGAGTACTTAGAAAATTGAGTGAAAACACTGACAGGAAAATCAAGTATAAAGTGTTAAGTTATGTATGTTTGGGAAATGAGTTATTGAAAAAGAATCTAGAGGGAATGTTGCTCAAGTGTCTTGGGGATACAGAAGCATACTTGGCAATGTCTGAGGCACATGGTGGAATATGTGGAGCTCACCAAGCTGGCCATAAAATGAGATGGTTATTATTTCGATAAGGTGTTTATTGGGCAAGTGTGTTAAAAGACTGTATTGACTTTGCCAAAGGATGTCAAGAATGTCAGATACATGCAAGCATTCAGCATGTGCCAGCCAGCGAGTTGCTGCAATCATTAAGCCCTGACCCTTTCGAGGTTGGGCGTTAGATGTCATCAGTGAGATTCGACCAGCCTCGTCAAAACAACAACAAATTATCATGGTAGGTATAGAATATTTCACAAAATGGATAGAAGATATCCTTTTGATAAAAGTGGATGAAGAGGATATGATCGAATTCATTCATAAATACATTGTGTATAGGTTTGGAATTCCTGAAACCATTACTACAAATCAAGGTTCAGTTTTCGTTGGTCAAAAGATGCAAGAGTTTGGTGCTTAAATATGATTCAAGTTGGTTACTTCCACACCTTACTACGCCCAAGCAAATGACAAAGTTGAGGCAACCAATAAAGTGATGATTAGGTTAATAAAAAAACATGACCTGAGAATTGGCATAAAACATTAGATCAAATTTTATGGGCTTATCGAACATACCTAAAGGAGGAAACCAATTCATCGCCTTTTCGTTTGACATTTGGGCATGATGTCATGTTGCCAGCAGAAATCTGTTTATAATTAGTTAGGGAGCAACGATAAAATGACATTTTGTCAAAACAATATTGGAGATTGATGTTCGATGAAATGACCGATTTAGATGAAGAAAGGTTGGTTGCAATAGGCATGCTGTTACAATAAAAAGCTCGTGTGTGGCTAAAGCATATAATAAAAAGGTTAAGATAAAAACCTTTTTAATAACTGGTTACGTTTGGAAGGTGATCTTACCTATGGATCGAAGAGATCGAACTTTAGGAAAATGGTCACAAAATTGGGAGGGACCATTTCAAGTAATCCAAATGTTTACGAATAATGCCTATGAAATTCAAGAGTTGGGTATTGATCTATGAATATTAAGGATAAATGGGAAATATTTGAAAAAGTATAAACCTATGCTCCAAGAGATTCAAATCAAAAGGTAACAAAACTTGTTATTAATTATCAAAGCAAAAATGACATACAAAATCTTCAAGCGGAGTTACATTGTCTCGACAGAGAAATACATTAGGCAGGAAATCTAGACTTACAGTCATGTTGTCTAGGAGGTCCCTCTTCTTCTGCAGTTGGCCAATCCTTTATTTAATTTCAAGGGCCTTCTCACCATGTGCAATTCCTTTGAAAACTTCTTGATCAATAACATCTTGAGCCGACGGAGTCTTAGTTGAATCCAATGAGGCTTCTTGTTTCTCGACTTCTGAAATTTTCTTGGCGAGTTCATCCATTTGAGCCTGATAGTTTGAGATTTGCTGGTAAAAGACTTATTGTTGGTTGAAACGCTCTTGCTTCTTGGTCTCAAAATCGTTAAGTTTCCTTTCACAAATTTCGTTGAAGTCCCATTCTCGTCTCATCTTATTGAGCTTCGTTTTAATTTGGAAGTCAGTGTGCCGACGAAGAGTGAGGTCTTTGACAAGGTGAGTGAAGAAGGCTTCAAATTCAATGAGATATTTGGCCATAGGAGCAGGAACTTTATGTCGATAAAGCTCGTCAAACAGCTTGAGGACGTCGACTCCCAAGGCCTCTTCCTCTACGACGATGACCAAAATTTTCACGCTCAAACAAATAGGTTTTCAACTGTTAGAGTTTGAGAATGATGGAAGCATCCATTTCTGGAATAGGCATGGCAGTCGAGCCAGAGGGCTGAGCATCAATCGACACTTGGCGAAGCTTATGCATCCTTCTCAAAGTCTTTGCTGGATTTTGTTGTTTCAGAGAGAGAATCTCCTCCGGATTAGGAGTACTATTGGAACTTTGGTCTTGCACAAGGGGGGCATTTTTTTCAGAGGCTGGGGAAGTTGATTTTCCTTTATCATTCTAATGGGTCTCGCTGCCAGCAACAGTTAAATGACCCTGAACGTCATGCATGTTGGAATCTTGATTGCCTTCAGTCGACACGCTTTGAAACTCATATTTCCTTTGGGGGCTCAAGGGATCAGTAGTCTCCGTCAGATCCACAACTACGGATGCACCACCAACATTTTCAATACAAGTCGACTTAGCCAGAGAACCCTAAGGAAAGAATGCATAATTAGTATCAAGGGATAATTCCACAAAAATTAAATGAGGAAAGTATCTGTTCTGAGAGCTGTAGAAAAATGCGCAAACGGAGAAGAAGGAAGGAAAACAAAAAATGTGGAAGAATGGTATTTATAAGAAAATACAATGACAACCAAGAGTCAATCGATATGGATGACAATTGTTCCGATTCAGCGGTAGTGGGAAAGTTAGTAAAGGTGGTTGAAAACCCACGACCTAGGAAGTAACTGCAAATGATGGCATTTCCCCTTGGAAATCGTGGCGTAGAAAGGTGTCATCATTGCACATGACATCATCAAAGATTACCCACAGTCAAAATTTGGTGGAAGACAAAACACCAGGTTTCTCAGTCGAAATGTTCTCAGTCGAAACTGGCCTTTTATGGGGGCAATTTGTTAACCGATAAATTTTGACTAGAGCAAAAGAAGGAGAAAGAGAGAGAGAGTTTCAACATGCAAGATGGGTCAAAGGACATAGGCCAGGTCGAAAGGATGTCGACGGGGAATGAGGCAGTCGAAGCCAAACAAGCAAAAATGAGATAATTAGTTGAGCAGAACATGGGGGAAGTTGCAAAAGATGTGGGGATGCATGTTTAGACGCGTGGCACATTATAAATGGCCAATGACAATGTATCGGTTATTTCTCATTACTATTTAAGTAGATTTTGATTTCTAGTTTTATTTAGGGGTTACATTTGTAACATTATAGAGGGAAAACACTCAAAGTATCAAGCGTTTAGAGAAAATAATTCATTCATACAAAAATGTATGCTTGCGTCCACATTTACCTTCAAGCAATTTAAATTACCAAGCCTTTTTATCTGCTTTTTCTTTAACGGTTTATCTTGTCTTTCGTTTCATCTATTTTAATTGCATCTTTTAAAAGTATTTACTGTCTACCGCTTTCTTAATCTAAACATTTAAACAAAACATCCCATAAACTTAACACTTAGTATAAGATTTTGTAGCCGATCCTGTAAGTAAATCTCAATAGGATGTTAGAGATTGTTCGCACAAAAACCCGTGCGAACAACATGTCAAGTCAACAAAAATCATTTTTTAGTTCAGAAAATCGATTTCCACTTGCTAGAATTATTTTTTCAACTCAGGAAATCGATTTCCAACACGAAATTTTGAAATTTTAGTGAAACAGTGGCCTGGTTCAGACATGTCTTTTGGGCTAAACACTTTCCAAAGTTCATCCATTAACAATTGCATCTTTTCATTAAATTCACTCTTTCATAGAGGTGTTTATGTGATATATATATAATTTAATTTTGACAAAATTACACCAAAAATCCTTTAAGTTATATATATATATTTTTAACAAAGTTATCCTTTTTACGTTTTTTTTAACAACTTGATCCTTTAGAATGATTTCGACATTCTTTTTCTCACATTCAAATATTTAAAAATGCGTGACTATTGTATTTTTTGTTATACTTTATCATTTTCATACAATTCAAAATAATTGCATTCATAATTAGTATCTTCACCCCGTTAAAAAATAACAATGATGAACACATTTCGTAACTTAAAGGACCAAACTATTACAAAAAAATGTAAAGAATCAATCTATTAAAAAATAGCATAAAGAGCCTCTGGTGTAATTTTGTCTTTAATTTATTTTAAACATCGTAAGCTATTAGCACTAGGGGTGATAAAATGGGTCTCGTTTGTTGGACATGCCTATTTTGCCCATACTTTAGTGCAAGACAGATAAAATATTTAGATTCACACCATCTAATGTGTCTGTTTCGCTCCTTATTTTTTGTGGGTTTTTGTTAGTATGGACAATGACATAAATTTTATATTTTTAGGATTAAAATATGCAATATCCCCCTCACCTCGCTTTCATTTTTAATAGAAACAGATCAAAATTTTAGACTCGCATCCTCAACTATACTTGTTCTTTATATTATCTATTTTTTTCTTCAAATTTTTGCATAAAATAGTTTTAAAGAGAGTAGCATGCTTGTTTACCATGTACTAGCGCCAAACATAGACATCACATGTATTACTAGTATTTTGATGCGGCGCGATTAAAGTCGCTCACATTTTTAAACGGGTAGCATGTGATTATTTTTATCTTGGAAACCGTAGCGTCGTCAGCATTAATAAATCACATCACGTAAAACACGTGGTTAAATTAAAGTAGAAAAAAACAGCGCCGATGTTTTCATTCTTGTGCTTTACGTGTTTGTTTTGTAACTGCAAATGCTCTCATTGATCACGCAATCCCACTCACTCAATCACTCTATCTCTTTTTTTTTTATATGTACGAGTAGTATACATATAGCATAGTAGTGATAGGTCTAAGACTTTCTTAATCTTTCTCTCTGTCCACAACACTTCCTTGTCGTTCTTATTGTTGAAGATGAAGAAGAATTTGAATCTCGAACTTCACCTTTTCACTCCTTCCATTGCTTCCAATCATCGTACCTCGTAACCATCTTTTCAATCTCTTTCTTGTTTCAGTTTATGAATTCAATCTGTTGTTAATTAGGTTTTTGTTTTCTTTTGTTTGCTTAATGCAGAATGGAAAAAGAAGCACATGATCAGCAGCAGCAGCATCGGCCGCTGACCATTGTCTATGATGGCAAGGTCTGCGTTTCTGATGCCACTGAGAATCAGGTCTGTGTTTATCATTCTTCAATTCTTTTTTTTTCTTTAATTAAAAAACAATTAAATTAATAAGTTGGTGATAAACAAAGATTTAAAAAGCAGTAAGTGATAGTTGGCCAAATATACAAATGCATTGCACACACATTTGTTGACCTTAAAATTTTATTCATGCATTATTTCCATGTGTTTCTCAATACTCCATAAATAATAGCATCATCATTAGGTTATAGCTCTACTAAACCCACTATTATTATAGCAATTCAATTTTCACGTGTTGAATTATGATCACAAACTTATAATCAATTATTATTTGAATTGAAAAAGAAATTAAGTGGGGTAATGTGAACTGGATGCAGGCCAGGTCTATTTTAATGCTTGCAAATAAAGAAATGGAGGAAAGAGTGAGGACACCAACCCGATCGTTATCAGAGCCATCTTCACCAGCAGTATTTACGAACTTGTATAGTCCTGGAACTTCTCTTTCCATGAAAAAATCACTGCAGAGGTTTCTCCAAAAGAGGAAGAATCGGATCCAAGAAGCATCACCTTACCATTTTAATGAGCAGAATTGATTCATTAAGATCAACTATAAATAAAATTTTTGTTTAATTTGGTGTGTTAAGAGTACTATATGTATGTCTTTGTCAAATTGTCAACTGCTTGTAAATTATGTAGGATTGTACATCATACATTCTTGTGCATTACTCTGAAATTTGCATTATGTTTTTTTCTTTCTTTTTTTAATGTTTGGCTTTTAAGTTTATGTCTTTATCTAGACAAACATAGATTCCTTCTTAGTGTGGTGAATTGTATTTATTGGTTTATCATAATAAATTAAAATTTTATTTATTATTATAAGTTAATCATTTTTTTAATTTAGATAAAAGACCAATTAATTACTTTACAATTTTATATAAACACCTAAAATCTATAATTATTTATTAGCTTAAATAGATATTTTATTTATAAACTATATAATATTTATTTAATAAAAAATAATATACTATTAATAAATAAAAACTAAAAGTAAAAGTAGAATTAAAAACATTAAAAACTATTTGATCACAACCTAACATTACGAAGAAGAATGCAGAAGCGAAAGAGTGAAGGACAGAGGAGCAAGCTAACAAAGATGGAGGAATAGGCTAATGACGAAAACGACTTACAAATTTACAAAACAAACTACAACTCTTAAAATCAAATGTATGTTTTCTCTATATTCTTTTCTCAATGTTTCTCTAAAATCCAAACTTCATGTAGATGTCGACATTTCTGCAATTTCTTTTTTCACTCTCTTTGCTAGGTTATGGCAGGATAATTGTTACTCTTTACACATCCAAAAATTCTATTTATCCATCCTATTCTAAATCTTATACTATTGTTGTTCTCCATTTTGCTAGATTTTTAGTATCAATTTATCGTAAAGTTTTATGTTGTGCTATTGTAGGATTGTGGAAGAAATTGAAGGAATAGAAGTATTAGAATCGCATTTGGGATTGACTTCGAACAGTTCCAGTGCAAATCGTACAACTAAGGTACATTTTTTTTTTTTTCTCTTCTATTTAATTCATTTAAACACTAAATATTTTTGTTCCTCTATATTTTGCAATGATTTAGAATTCTTAAAGATAAATTATTTACTATTTGATAAATATTTAGGAGGTGGAGAATAATGATTTTTCTGATAAAAGTGTGAGCAACTGAATTGAAAAGGATTTAGAAAGATGAATCATCCGGAGTTGATTTCAATGTTGATGTTGCTCTTAATGGAGTAGAGGACATTTGGAAAATCGACATAAAAGTATGAGCATTAAAAATGCAATGAAATATTATTTTTCATTCGTGGAGGTGACATTTATGTTTTATAATTGGAATGCTGGTTTACATGGTTTAGTTTGCAGCAAGAAAAAGCGTAATACAATAACATCATCACATCACCAACAAAAATAATAAACAAGTCTTATCCCATTAAATGAGACCGATTATATGAATCACTTTTCCCATGATGCTATATACAAGACCATATTCTTATCCAAATTGCTAATCTCTATATCTTTTTTAATAATTTCTCTTATAGTTTTCCTATATCTTTCTCAATCTATATCTTTTTTAATAATTTCTCTTATAGTTTTCCTATATCTTTCTCAACCTCTAGCTATTTGTTTCTTTTCCACCTGATCCTCTCTCATTACCACATGTTCTACATGTCTTTTGTCTACATGCTCAAACCACAAAAGTCATTTTCCACAATCTTTTTTACTATAAGCGCTACCTCAACATTATCTATAATATTATCATTTCTAATCTTATCTTGTATAGTTTTACCACATATCAAACGCAATATATTTATTTCTACTATATTTACTTTATCCTCATGTTGATGTTAAGCGTCCAACATTTTGTTCCATACAACATCGTAGCTTTTAACATTTTGATAAAAAAAAATCCCTTAACTTCAGCAACACGTTTCTGTCACATAAAATCCCTAAAGCCCTCGCTCATTTCAACCACTCATCTTGAATTCGATGGTTTACATCTCTTTTTATTTCTCCATCATTTGTTAATTTGTATTATGGTCCTAAGATATTTAAATCGTGTGACTTATGTGATGATATGGTCTCCAACTTTCACCTTGAGTTTAGAAACACTTTTCCTTTTACTGAACTTACTTTCCATATATTCCGTCTTACTTCTCCTTAAGTGAAAGTCAAGTGTTTCTAAAGCTTGTCTTTAAGCCTCCAACCTCTCATTTAAATCCTCCTTCGACTCTTCAAGAATGATTATATCACTGCAAAAACCCTAAAACTATAGACCCACGTCACATGAGTTTACTCTCTCCATAATAAAAAAAGTACCACCAAATAGGATTTCTTACCATTGTGATCAAGCCCTAAAACCATCAAAATTCCTTAGAGCCTCCGTTCACCCCTACCAGCAAAGTGGTGCCATGCATCTGTACTTTTTGACAAGTACAATGGTGTCCACCGTGGGACTGTGATAAAGCTAACTTGGACCATACCTTCATTTCTCATTACATTGTTTACACATAATATTAATAAATTAATTTATTTACAAACTACATTATTTACATAGAATATTATATTGTTTACACATAATATTAAATTTGTTCTTCATCATTATCGTTGTCGGTGAAGAACAAATATTGAATATCTTATGGAAGAGCAAATGTTAGGGATCATTGTTTCATTGATTTTGAGAAAGATAAAATGTCTAATATAAAACAAAAAATATTAGATAAGTAAAATAAATATTCAATTATATGATAATTTAAGAACACAAACTTTGAACTAAAATAAATTATGCTCTTACAATCCATCATAGAGAAATTTTCCCAAATAAAATAAACGCTTTTTTAAGTTTCAAAGTTTTTATGTCAAATGTTTCATTATCAAATTTTAATATTTAGAATACTTTTATAATGAGGATTTTAGGTTTCGCGTGGATCACTAATGGCATTGTGTTGAGCGTTTATACTTATTAAATGAATGACAAAATTTTGTTTAAGTGGACGGTAAAGAAACTGAATAAACACGCTTATACGTTACCTCTGTTATTACTCAAAGCAGATGTAAAATGTATTTCTTTTTAGATAAAAAATATAATAAAATATGCTTCATCCTAAAGCTAATGAAAACATACCCGGCATCGCACGCTCTAACATACAACAAAGTCACCATCGAACTTTATTTCATCCTGAAGGAAAGGGAAAACATCGATAAAATCCGGAGAAAGAGAAATTTGGGTAAGGAAGTTGGTTATACAAGGGGAAGGTATTAGCGCCCTTAACATCCGTTGTACTCAATGGGAACCGTTTTGATCATTCTTGCTCGAATGAGTGTTATATCTAAGGGTTACTTGTGAAATGAATAAGGGAAAAAGAAAAGGGAATAAATAGAGTGCTCGGTGAGGATTAGGGTCCTCATGTCTATGTATCCTTATAGTGCAATAAGGAATTCATAGCTTCTTAGGTCATAGAACTAATGGTGGGAGGTGAAAATAAGTTGTGATAAAGGTATGGTATGACCCAAATGAATGTTGTTTGAACTCCAAAAAGGGATGAAAACTGAACCCAAGAGTAAAACTGGTATAGACTAAGATGTGGAGGAAACTAGGCATACCCATTGTATTGTCATGACCGAAAAGGAGGAATTAAGTGTTTGATTCCAAAGCAAACATCTCTTGGTTCACAAGCAGACACAAGATGGAGCTCAAAGGGATAATGTATTTGGATCAAAGATAGATTATATCACATGGACTGAATGAAGGTAGAAGATTATGAATGCATCATTGAGATGAATGGTGTGATAAGAAAAGTAACCAAAGTTCAAGAAATGAGGTATTTGGTGAAAGTGACTGAAGTGTATGGTTCAGAACCAAAGGTAAAAGTGTATTGGAACCCATAGGGGAAATGGTATTTGCAACCCAAGAGTAAAGGTGACACGACTAAGATATGGAGGAAACTAGGCATACCCACTGTATTGTCATGACCGAAAAAGAATAAATTAAGTGTTTGGTTTCAATAGCACAAACATCTCTTGGCACAAAGGTTGACAGGTATCCTAAAAGGGTATATATGGAATTCCAAAGAAAAATGGTATTTGGTTCCAAAGAAAGGCAGTATGTTACTGAGGTGAATGGTTTGTGATTGAAGATAGATCATAGATCATGAGACATATGGATGGTGCCCTAAGGCAGAAGAAGGAGAGAATAAATAGGATTGTGCTCGCCAAGGATTCACATCCTCGTGCCTACGTATTCTCACTGTGCAATGCGGAAGTCAGAGCATTCGTAGTTCGTGGAACCTTGAGAATAAAGGGAAGAGATAAGGAAGTGACGAAGAGTATAACTCGTACCAACAGAATGGTAATATGGGAAACCATAAAGGCAAACTGACTTTGAACTTAAGAGTAAAGAGGTACAAACTAAGATGTGGAGGAAACTAAGCATACCCATTATATTGTCATGACCAAAAACAAGGAATTAAGTGTTTGATTCCAAAGCAAACATCTCTTGGTTCACAAGATGGACAACTGTCCTAAAAGGGTAGGTATGAGACCCAAATAAGAATAATGATTGGTACAAGGAATAATATATCACTACAGGGAACAAAAAAAAATGAAACCAAAGAAGAATGGTATATTTGATCCATGAAGGAGTAAAGTCCGAACCAAAGAGTAAAGGAGGTATAGACTAAGATGTGGAGGAAAGTAGGAATACACACTCTATTGTTATAACCATAAAACAAAGAGAATTAAGTGTTTGATTCTAAAGCAAACATATCTTGGTTCAAATAAAGACATTGGTTATGGAATCCAAAGGGGATAAAGTATTTGATCTTAAAAAGATGATATTGATTGATGAATGGAGAAGTGAGGTAGAAGTAAATAAGGTAGGATTAATAAATAGGGTATCTCGCGAAGAATCCTTGTGCCTATGTATTCTCACTGTGCAATGAGAAAGTCAAAGCTTTCTTAGTTCGGCCCACTACGAAACGAAGAGAGAAAAAAGGATGTTTATCTACGCAACTAGGACTAACAAGACAAATAAGAAATAAAGGGGGTTTGTCTAAGCACAAGGTCAGACAGGACAAACAAGAAAAAAAAGGGTTTGTCTAAGCACGAGGTATGACAAGACAAACAATGAAATGAAAGGGGTTTGTCTAAGCACAAAGTCTGACAAGACAAACAAGAAAGAAAAAGGGGTTTGTCTAAGCACAAGGTCTGACAAGACAAACAAGATATGAAGAAAGGACTTGCCTAAGCACGAGGACTGATAAGGCAAATAAGATAGATAAGTTTTGTCTAAGCACAAGGACTAACAAGACAAACAAGAAATAAAGGGTATATGTGGAATCCAAAGGGATTATGGTATTTGGTTCCAAGAAGGATAATGCAACATTGTTAAGAAATTGGGAAGTGACATTACATGTATTGACAAAGGATCAATAGATAGTTCCCTAAGGTAGAAGGATTTCTCGGATTTGATTATGATTATGAATTTTGTTTTATGAGTTTAACCATTAGTACTTAGAGGAAACCGAGCATCTAACCATTGACTAAGTACGACCGACAATCAGAGTACTCGTGAGTTGAGAGGACAACTCCATCCTAACCATTATTTCCCTCTTAGAATAATAATTTGGACTCACATTTATTTATTAAGTGTTTTAAACGGAAGTCAAACATCGGGCCCTCAAGCTAGGTACGACCGACAACCCAAGTACTTGAGTGTTTTGCACAAGTACGTACACCCTACTTTTCATCCAAGTTTTATTATGAAAATAGTTTGATGAATGAGAATGGACCAAAGATAGAATGATATAGGAATATAATGGATTGCATGATGGGACAAATATAGGACGTGGAATGGAGGAAGAGATACTTGACATTGGATCAAGCACTCGCGTTGCAATTGATTTAATTTAATTAGGAAAACACTTGACATTGGATCAAGTGTGTTTTTATTCTTTTGAAAAGATGTACTTATAATTTGATTTTATATTTTTTAATTAGCATGAAATGAAAGCGATAAAAGAAAGATAAATCTATACTATTACACTTTCATGGGAGATGGGAACATATAACCCACCATGGGGGGATGTAAGAAATACAACATAAATGGAAATAAAAATGAATTAAATAAGTTACAACATGTATCATGTTTAAAACATACAAGTGGTGCCATACTCCACACAATACAAGTCAATTGAATGAATTAAATGCATGGATAGTTTGTAATGTACTTGCATCTCAATAACACATGTGGACACAAACAACAAATGGGGTTAGTTAAACAATATGAACTAAATGGAATTAAAATGCTAAAACAAATGAATCATGGGATGCTATGATGAAATGATGCAATGATATGGATGTAATGATCATGGACAAAATAATGGACATGTTAATACATCATATCAAATTGAAATATCATTTTCAATATGGATTCAATAACCACAATCAAAGAGATTTATCAATTAAAATGGAATTAAAGTCACACAATACATGAACGTTGCATGTGAAATTAAATCAATTCTTATTCTACCTAATTATGAATGTAAAAAACCAAGAATTAAAATGATTCATCATATCAAAATTAAAATGGTTAATCAATTCTTTTTTAAGGGATTTTCTAATTTGATTAACAAAACAAATACCTATAATTTCCAATTAATTTCTAATGAAAATTCTAAATGAACAATTAACATCAAAAACTATTTATTTTCTACTCATGGCAATCAACAATTGAAGTCAAGAACAAGAATTAGGAACACAAATTTCATAAACATATCAATAAATAAAAGAGATTGGGTCAGGGGTACATTTCTGGAAATAGGGTGCAAAGCATAATCCCAGGCGCATGGGCCATGGGTGTTAGGCCCATTGAATTTAATTCATGGCCAAGGGGGTGTTGTCATACCCCAAAATTCACGCTACCCCCAAACATGTTTAGGTCCAAAACACAAGGTAATTTGGCTTGGAGTTGAGATTAGTGAAGCTCAAAATTCGGGCAATGGTAATTTCTTCAGTTACAAGTCATCATGTTCAATCCAATGGGGCATCCTACTCAGGAGGCTTTTTGATCCCATTCTTTTTGCAACGTGTTAATGAAGCTAGTGAAAATATACCCAAACGCATCGCAAGCTCGAACATACAACAGAGTCGCCATCGAACTTTATTTATTCTCGAAGGAAAGGGAAAACATCTATAAAAAACGGGGGAAAGAGATATGTTGGGTAAGGAAGTTGGTTATGCAAGGGGAAGGTATTGGCACCCCTAACATCCATGGTATTCCATAGGAAGTGTTTTGATTGTTCTTGCTCGAATAGGTGTTATCTAAAGATTACTCACAAAAGGGGAAAAGAATGGAAATAGGTAAAGTGCTCGATGAGGATTGGGGCCCTCATGCCTACGTATCCTCATAGTGAAATGAGGAATTCAGAGCTCCGTAGTTCATAGAACTAGTGATGGGAGGTGAAAAGAATTATGATAAAGGTATGATCTGAACCAAATGATTGTTTTGTTTGAACTCCAAAAAGGGTGAAATATGAACCCAAGAGTAAAACTGGTATACACTAAGACATGGAGGAAACTAAGCATACCTACTATATTGTCTTACCGAAAAAGAATGAATTAGGTGTTTGGGTGCAAGCCAAACATCTCTTGGCTCACAAGCTGACACAAGATGGAGCACAAAGGAAAATGTATTTAGCTCAAAGAACAAGGTATATCACATGAAGTGAATGAAGGTAGAATATGAATAAATTATGGAAATGAATGACCAAAGTCATAGAAGCGGGGATTTGGTAACAAGTGACTGAAAAGGTGTAGTTTAAAACCAAAGGTAGGGGTATATTGGAATCCATAAGATAAATGGTATTTGTAACTCAAGAGTAAAGGTGGCACAATTAAGATGTAGAGGGCAGATGCATACCCATTGTATTGTCATGACCAAAAATAATGAATTAGGTGTTTGGGTACAAGCCAAACATCTCTTGGCACAAAGGTGGACAAATGTCCTAAAAGGGTGTATATGGAATTTCAAAGAAAGTGATATTTTTTCTTAAAGAAACAGTGTGTCACTGGGGTGAGTGGTAATGATTGAAGGTAGATAATGGATCATGAAAGATACGAGTGGTGCCCTAAGGCGGAAGGTATAATTAGAAATATGCTCGCCAAGGATTCGCATCCTCGTGCCTACGTATTCTCACTATGCAATGAGAAAGTTAGAGCAATCGTAGTTCGTGGAACTAAGAAAACAAAGGAAAGATAAGGAAGTGTTTGCCTAAGCAACTAGTACTAACAAGACAAACAACTTCAAGGATATGATTATTGTGATGAACAGTATATTGGAACCTAAAGGAAAACTAACTTCGAACTCAAGAGTAAAAAGGTACATAGTAAGATGTGAAGGGACAGAGGCATGCCCACTGTATTCTCTTACCAAAAGAATGAATTAAGTGTTTGGGTACAAACCAAACAGCTTTTGGTTCACAAGATGGACAAATGTCCTAAAAGGATGAGTATGAGACCCACGAGAAGTATTGTTTAGATACAAAGAAAAATATATCACTTGTCGGGGAACAAATAATTTAAGATCAAAGAGAAATAACGTCTTGGATCCATGAAGGAATAAATCTTGAACCTAAGAGCAAAAGAGGTATAGACTAGGATGTGGAGGGACTTATGTATGCCCACTCCTGTCATAACCAGAAACAAAGAGAATTAAGTGTTTGGGTACAAGCCAAACATCTCTTGGTTCACATAATAACATTCATTATGGAATCCAAAGAGAAATGTATTCCATCTCAAAAAGATAGTATTGATTGATGAAAGAATGATGGTTAACAAATAAGATAGCTCGCAGAGAATCTGAATTCTCATGCCTATGTATTCTCACTATGATATGAGAAAGTCAGAGCTTTCGTAGTGAAATTCTAGTTATCAGACTTTCGATGTCACACGGGTTGTTATGACATCCAATTCTGCACAGACAAGAATTATGCAGAACTTAAAAGTAAGTGCAGTAAATAACACAAGTAATTGTTTACCCAGTTCAGTCCGACATGACCTACGTCTGGGGGCTACCAAGCCAGGGAGGAAATCCACTATTAGTAGTATTAATTCAGACCTTAAACCAACTGTTTAACCCTATCACTTAATACCTACCCAATGCAATTTCAATCTTACACTAAGATCAGAGTTCCTACTCACTCCCCCTCAATCACCTCAGTGATTACTACCTTTAATCAATATTAAAGACAATTATGAAGTCACACTTCAAACAACTCTTGATTGTGCTTAACAGCTTTAATCAAGATACACAACACTCACGCTTAAAAGCTTAGAGTGACACAACACTTACAACTCAATGAACACCCTATACCAATGCAATCATCTATGTGATAATAGCTTGGCTTACAAGATATGTCTAATACAAGACTCACAAAAATACAGCAGTGAAGTATGATGGACACACTAAATCTTCACGCCTAAAATCCCCCGTTCTGAATAAAGGAATGACTTCCTTTTATATTGCAGCACTTGGGCCTTGTACTTGTATTCTCTTGAATTTAAGGTCACGCGAGTTCCCCTAAATTCCACATCTAGGTTACTAACAAATAGGCTATTTGTTAGGTTCATTAAATGTAGCTTGGTTGTTGGTTTCCTGGATTTTCTCTTAGCTGTTGAATCCCTGAAGAATAGTCTGAGAAAAATGTTGAAACAGAAAAGCTAAACAACCTACAATATAGCATATGCTGTCAGGAATGAATGTCACAACATTCAGTTTGACATCCAAAACAAGGACCATATGCTAAGTCTGTTTTTCCTGAAAACAGACTGTACAAATTTGCTGAACTGTACAGGACCAATCTGTCCATACCTCAGTATCAGCGTACATTAGTAAATGTCAAGACATCCAATTTGACATTTACACAATTATCCTTATGTCAGGTCTGGTATTTCCTTGATAACCAGACTGAAAGTAAATACTGAGTTATAGCAGAACACCAACTGTTCTATTCCTCAGTATCTGCTGACAGGGATGAATGTCATAACATCCAGTTTGACATTCAATAAATCCTGTATTAGCTAAACCTGCAGTATACTACTCAGACTGTCATGACATCAGCCAAGACATCAGAGTACAGCTAGATATTCTAACATACAATGCAGTCAAACAAACATCTCCACAGCATGTCATGACATCAGTCAAGACATTAGAATCCAGCTAGTGTTTTACCATACAATGCAGCCAATTAAACATCTACACGTAGTTCATCCTACTAGGGTTGACAATAAGATGATTGAGGCAAAAGAAGTGATTGATTGAATATGAAGAGACTTGATAGTTACTTGATAAGAACCACACTAAAGTCTATGAGTAAAGGTGAATACAATGAGCAATTGGGTCAAGCATCTCGTACCCAAAGATATCCAAAATGAGGATAGGAATTCTCCACTCTCATCCATCCTTTACTACTTAAGGCTCGTGGCATATGATTCTCATCCTAACTTTCAAGTTGCTAGAGAAGAAACTTTGCTGCTTCTTGTAATGATGAATACCTTATCAATCATTTGATCAGAAATGCACTAAAGTCTATGAATAAAGGTGAATACGATGAACAATTGAGTCAAGCGTCCCATACCCAAAGATATCCAGAATGAGGATAGGAATTCTCCACTCTCATTCATTCTCTATTGCTTATGACTCGTGTCGTACAACTTGAATTGTGATTGATAAGTTATTGGTGGAGTCCTTTGTTTGTTGCATTGCTGCTTTGTGAGGGAAGAGACTTGTCAATCATATGATTTGAATTGTGCTAAAGTTTATGAATAGAGGTGAATACGAAGAGCAATTGGGTCAAGCGTCTCGTACCCAAAGATATCCAGAATGAGGATAGGAATTCTCTACTCTCATTCATTCTCTATTGCTTAAGGCTCGTGCCACACAATTCTAACTTTGATTAGCAAGCTCTTGAAGAACCACCTTTGATGTATCTTTGAGCCTTCTTGTCTTAGAGAATCTGTCTTCCAAAGTAACTACCTTCGCATGTTCATAATTTTAAAGAATTAAAGCTTTGACTTTTCATCTCCCTTCATTGTTTCAGCGTTTTCACCCGTATACTTCAAGGAACCTTCTCTTATCCTCATATTTTATTAAAGTTTTTATCACATTTTCATTACTTTGAGTGGTAACCCTATTTACATCGAGAGTGGTTCAAAGGGTAGTGTTTATTCATCTTCGAAAAATGGAATAAATTATGAATTGCATTTCTTCCTCTCTGTCAGTGGGGGTTCTGAATTAAGAATCATCATTTTGAGTGATGATTCAAAGATAGAAGCGTCGCCGGGAGAATCTCTTTCTGCCGAAGCCTTTTCTATGGATACTTCAGAGTCTCTATTACTTAGGAAATATGATGAGGGGTGAAAACCTAGTCGATGGGCCGATGCCTCCTCCCATCTTGACCAAGGAGGAAATTAAGGTTGTTTGTCAAAGGAAGGAACATGTCGTTCGCTTTGTTAAAACATACCGTACGTTAACTGGTCATGACCCTAGTGACGCTGAAATTTCTTGTCAGTTGTAGTGCGAAGGGAGGTGTCATACGGTGAACTGGAATTTTTGGATTTGTAATCGCAATGTCGCGGTTAGCAAGAGTCGCCACCGACTTTTCTTTTATCCCATAAGGAAAGGCGGAAAAGAACAGGAAAGACCTTAATTTTGAATTCTTAGGTTCGGGAGGTACTTTATACAAAGGGAAGGTATTAGCACCCTTTGTATCCATGGTTATCCATGGGCTCTTAATTGCTCAATCATTTATGTTTTCTAGTTTGAAAAAGGTGGTTGAGAAAGGTGTGAAAAATGTTTTGCAAAATGAGAATTTAACTTTGTAATGATTCTTGCATGAATGTATACAAAGTGGTTATCTCGTTTTAATTTAGAAAATAGTTTAGAAAAATATAACTCGGCAATGATCCTAGTGCGGATGTATGCTAAGTGGTGATTTTCCAAAAAGATGTTTGAAAGGTGTGAGGTGAAAAGTATATTTTTTGGTTATGAATGAGCAATTAAGGTTATACCTGTCCGAGGTCTTTCCGGGCGTTTCCTATCCTTATGAGGGTAAAACTGCCCTTACTATTGAGAAGTAAGTAGTTTTATCCTTGGGATGTAGAAGGGTCATCGTAGGGTCATCGATTGGTCATTGAAGGCAACAGTTGTAAGGATACCTTAGCATTCGAAGGGACGATCATCATTTAACCGTAGGCTACACCGAAGGGTCATCGAGGGACAAAATCGTATTTTTGAAGGCAATATCCGAGGGACTATGATTTATTTTATGATGATTTAATCGAAGGGTCATTGCTAAGCGTATCCCCACACTCGCGGGACATGACCGTTATACCGTAATACCGTAAGGCAGCAAAGAGAGGTCCAAGATCACTTATTTAAAGGTCATATTTTAAAGTCAATTAAGTAATTAAGTCCATACTAAAATCAATGCATTAAAATTAATACATTAAAATTAATACATTAAAATTAAGACATTAAAATGAACACATTAAAATTAATTAGGCCACTTAGGGTGAGTCTCCACAAGGGTATCCCACAAATAAAGTGGGAGACCTAAACAGCAATCTTTTCCTGGGACATATGAACCTTTGCAAAATTCAGCAAACGGGTTAGAATACCAAATCAGGGTGCAATCGAGAGTTGCACCAAAGTAATAGGTAAACAAAGCATGGTTATGATAAAACAGGTCAGATGGGCAAAGATCAAAATAGGACGAAGAACAGCGGCATCCATTACAACAATTCAAAGTATCCAGGCATACTTAAGTTACATGCAAAGCCTCAAATATATTTATGAATCTCAATTATGATATCACATGTGAATTAGGAACATAAAGCGATAATAGTAACGCAAACCTGTTTGCAATTGAGTCGCAACCTTGAATTGGCCGATCGGATAGAATTGAGCGGAGGTGACCTTGCAAAAGGGAATCCGGAATTGCAAAAGAAATAGTGTAGCACTTGTAAAACACAATGCCTAAGCTGCTGGAAAAGAAGAAAAAATGCAAAGGCGAAAACGGCAAAGGAAAAAGAATCTCGGAAAAAGCTCCCTCTTTTAGGTTTTCAAGGCGGCTATTTATATTGTTGTCATTAGGTCATGCCTGCTGCCAAAAAAAAGTCTTCAACACGTACGTGGATATAGGGCCCAACGGATCTTCAAGTCTCCGAAGCGTTGCCTGCGCCCACAAAGTAGGGGAATGGTGTGACGTTCGTCACACCATGTGTGACGCCCGTCACAGGGGTAGGCGTGACGCTCGTCACAGCCTCTGTGACGCTCGTCACAGATGCCACACCCGTGTTCTTGTACTTTGGGTTGGGCTTTGCTGTTTGGTTCGTTTTTCCTCCTTTTTGCACCTCTTTTCCTCCAATTCTACTTGTGTTTCCAAATAAGCCCCCTGAGACAAATAGGAAGAAAATACCGCGTAATATCCAATAATATAAAGTGACCTGAAATAAATGATGATAAAATTTAATTGAATTAAGCCTTAAAATATGATATAATTTCATGTTATCACTAGGCGAGCGTGTAGCGAACAGGCCAGTTTGGGCCATTTTCATTCGTGAGCTGGGCCTTCGTTCCTTTGAGATTAGTATCATAAAAATGATTCGGAATGCCTTGAAAAGTGTCTTGAAATATTAATGGGCAAATTTTGAGGTATGACAGCTGCCCCTGTTCAATATTCTTGAACCGAGAGAGTAGAATGGTATGTGCACCATTCGTGGTCTGGAGGTGGAAGATTATTGAACACTAGAATGCCCCGAAAATTTGCGCTTGTCAATTGGTCTTGATGGAGATGGGCTTAAAGATGCCATCCAGGAAGTTTGATGATGGGAGCTTCAGACTGTGTCGTACGTTAGACGATATCTGAAGACATGGGTGTCATACCGGGTCATACACTAGACCGTATAGTGAATCCCCCGTCATGCTGTTGACTTCGCTGGGGAGTCAGAGTATGCTGTATACTGCTGGGGATAAGGGATCAGAATGAATCATACACTGGACCGTATCTGAATACCAGAGTGAGTTGTTCATTAGGCGGATGACTTTGCCGGGGATGAAAGATCAGAATGGATCGTACGCTAGATCGTATCTGAGTTGCAGAATGGGCCGTCTGCTAGGCGGAATCTGCCGAAGAGGGAATAGTCGTATACCAGCCCACCATTCAGGAATGTACCTGTCCGAAGGTAGCATCTGAGTAAGGGAGTAGCCATATACTAAACTATCATTCAGGAATGTACCTGTCCGAAGGTAGCACCTGAGAAAGGGAGTAGCCATATACTAGACTACCTTTCAGGAATGTACCTGTCCGAAGGTAGCACCTGAGAAAGGGAGTAGTCGTATACTAGACTACCATTCAGGAATGTACCTGTCCGAAGGTAGCACCTGAGAAAGGGAGTAGCCGTATACTAGACTACCATTCAGGAATGTACCTGTCCGAAGGTAGCACCTGAGAAAGGGAGTAGCCGTATACCAGACTACCATTCAGGAACGTACCTGTCCGAAGGTAGCACCTGAGCAAGGGAGTAGTCGTATACTAGACTACCATTCAGAAATGTACCTGTCCGAAGGTAGCATCTGAGTAAGGGAGTAGTCGTATACTAGACTACCATTCAGAAATGTACCTGTCCGAAGGTAGCATCTGAGGAGATAAAGGTCTAACTTGGTCGTACATTAAACCTTATCTGAGTTGTCCGAGGACTTGACGGTCTAACTTGGTCGTACATTAGACTGTATTTGCAGAATCTGACTTGAAGGTCTAACTTGGTCGTACATTAGACTGTATTTGAGTGGTATTTGAAGATTTGAAGGTCTAACTTGGTCGTACATTAGACTGTCTTTGAGTTATTGAAGGTCAGAATGGATCGTACGCTAGATCGTATCTGAGCAGACTGAGCCGTCCATTAGGCTGAATCTGATGATAAAAAGGGGGTAGTCGTACACTAGACTACACTTCAGAAATGTACCGTACACTAGGTAGCATCTGAGGAGACGAAGGTCTAACTTGGTCGTACATTAGACTATATTTGAGGCCTTGAAGGAGTCATATGTTGAGCGGAATCAGAATGAACCGTATGTTAGGCTGTATCTGTATACGTTGTACTTGCAATAAATGTCTGGGATGGGCTTAGAGATGCCATCGTTAGGAGGATATCGAAGTGTTGTCAGAATGAATGTTGACATGGAGTATATTTGAAAGGTGTAGTTGAATCCTGAATGTAACTGATACAGATGTCTGTCCGAATGGACCTTTATTTTGACTGTATCAAGAGGATAATTAACCTGAAAAATAACGTTAGCCTCATGCAATGTCATGATGCATGAGATGTTTTATGCCTGCGAACCTGGTATGCATGTATATGCATGTATATGAAATGATGTAAAGTGTATGATGCGGAATGAAGTAAATGTGAGCGCTGTATGCAGGTATGAAATATGAAATGATATAATGAATGCATTAGGCGTCTGAAACATTCTTCCAGGGGACACTACTGGGGGAATAGATCTCAGTCTGCTGGTCGGAGACATTGGTATTGATGACCCTGTCTCAGCTGGGGGATTTGATTTCTGTCTAATGATAGAGATATTCAACAGAGCCTGGCTGGGGATGGATGAGATGATCAATCTGTCTGATGATGCCGACCTCTGTTGGGGAATAGCTGGCTGTGCCGGGGAATACTGCCAACTTCTTCTGGGGAAAAACAGGCTTGCTGGGGGAAGAGAATTGGTAGTGGATTCATTGGAAGCATGATTAGACCTTATCCTCGATCCTGAAGTCTTGTAGTAATTGCTATTGCTATTCTATGCATGTATTTTGGTAAACATTGGTCATATTCAAATGCATATATTAATTCAAGTTAAATCAATGGACGTTTACGCAAACAAAACAGAAAAAGAAAAAAACAAAAGCATCTTTTGAAAGAAGGTTGTATTGATTTTGAAAGAAGGCCTATAAACAGACAATTTGTGTACAAGGAGACAGAAATCCTAGTAAGAGGAAATTGTCGAAAACAAAGAGAAAGCTATGTGGAAGAAGTCCTATTGATTTTAATTCCACTACTGTCATCATGTCTTCAAGCATCTCATCTCCTGCTGTCGGATAGAGGTGATTGGCTTGTTCAGTCCCTTGAACTTGGTTGAAGCTGACAGAGAACGGGACATAGTCATACGCTTGAATCCCTAATTTTTGCCTGGACCGCCTTTTCAGGTTTTCAGTCCACCAGGATACCCGTTTTTGCCCAAGCCGCCTTTTCAGGTTTTCGACTTGCCGGGTGTACATTTTTATATGTTTATCCCTAATTTTTGCCCGAACCCTTTTGGTTCGCCGGGATGCCCTTACTTTTGCCTAGGTACGTCGACCTAGCGGGTCTCTGTTATGCGTAGTATTTTTTAACTATGTCCGCGTTCACAGGATGCGGGAAGTCTTCGCCATCCATTGTAGCAAGTATCATGGCTCCACCAGAGAATACCTTCTTAACCACAAATGGCCCTTCGTATGTGGGAGTCCACTTGCCTCTGGGATCCCCTTGTGGTAGAATGATACGCTTGATCACCAAGTCGCCAACTTGATACACCTGTCTCTTGACTCTTTTGTTAAATGATTGGGTCATGCGCTTCTGATATATCTGTCCATGACAAACAGCCGCAAGTCTCTTCTCATCAATCAAGTTTATCTGGTCGAGTCGAGTCTGAATCCATTCATCTTCATCTAAGCCCGCCTCTTTCATGATTCTTAGAGAGGGAATCTGGACTTCCACTGGTAAAACGGCTTCCATTCCGTAGACTAAAGAGAAAGGAGTTGCTCCCGTCGAAGTGCGTACTGAAGTGCGATAACCGTGAAGAGCAAACGGTAACATCTCATGCCAGTCTTTGTACGTCACCGTCATCTTTTGTATGATCTTCTTGATATTCTTATTAGCAGCCTCTACGGCCCCGTTCATCTTTGGCCGGTACGGAGAAGAGTTATGGTGCTTAATTTTGAACTGCGTGCAGAGTTCAGTAATCATCTTGTTGTTCAAATTAGTACCATTGTCAGTGATAATCCTTTCAGGGATGCCGTATCGACAAATAAGGCTATTCTTGACGAACCGTGCCACCACATTCTTGGTGACAGAAGCGAATGAGGCTGCCTCTACCCACTTGGTGAAGTAATCAATAGCGACGAGAATGAAGCGATGTCCATTAGAAGCCGTAGGTTTAATCTCCCCGATCATATCGATGCCCCACATTGCAAAGGGCCAAGGAGCTGTCAACACGTTCAATGGAGCAGGAGGCACATGTATTTTGTCCGTATAGATCTGACACTTGTGACAGGTTCTGGAGTGATGGTGGCAATCAGCTTCCATGGTAGACCAATAATACCCTGACCTCAGAATCTTCTTGGCCATTGTATGTCCATTAGAATGAGTCCCAAAAATACCGTCATGCATGTCTTCCATAATCTTTTCTGCTTCCTTTTTATCCACACAGCGAAGCAGAGTCAAGTCATGATTACGTTTGTATAACACTCCATTACTCAGAAAGAATTTAGCGGAGAACTTCCTCAGGAATTTTCTGTCATTGATGGATGCCCCTTCAGGGTATTCCTGAGCTTCTAAGTATCTTTTTACGTCGTGGAACCAGGGTTTTTCCCGTACTCCCTCAGTGTTAAGTTCATAACAGTATGCTGGTTCATCTAGTCGCTCAATGGTAATCCTGGGAGCTTCACCGTCCCATCTGACTCTGAACATAGATGACATGGTAGCTAATGCGTCTGCCAACTGATTCTCTTCTCGTGGAATATGTTCAAATGTAATCTCTTCAAAGTATGGAAGTAATGTCATTACCTGCTCTCGATAAGGGATGAGATTTGGATGTTTAGTATCCCATTCTCCTTTGATTTGACTGATTACCAAGGCCGAATCTCCGTACACACTCAAGAACTTGATTCGCCAATCTATAGCAGCTTTGAGTCCAAAAATACATGCTTCATACTCAGCCATATTATTGGTACAATGAAAACATAGTCTAGCTGTGAAAGGCGTATGGTAACCCTCGGGAGAAATGAGTACAATCCCAACACCATGGCCCAATGCATTAGAAGATCCATCAAAGACCATAGTCCATCGGGATCCCCATTCGGATCCCTCATCTGGTTTAGGTTTTTCGTAATCCGTAACAAGCATGACATCCTCATCTGGGAACTCAAAATTCATAGATTGGTAATCGTCCACCGCTTGATGAGCCAAATGATCAGCCAGCACGCTTCCTTTGATTGCTTTCTGGGTAGTATACTGGATGTCGTACTCTGTTAAGATCATCTGCCATCTCGCTATTCTTCCGGAGAGGGCAGGCTTCTCGAACATGTATTTGATGGGATCCATCCTAGAAATCAACAAAGTGGTATGATTCAACATATACTGTCTCAGTCGGCGAGCAGCCCAGGCCAAAGCACAGCAAGTTCTCTCGAGCAGTGAGTATCTTGTTTCACAGTCGGTAAACTTTTTGCTCAGGTAGTATATGGCATGCTCTTTTCGACCAGACTCGTCATGTTGCCCCAATACGCACCCCATTGAATTTTCTAATACGGTCAAATACATGATTAGAGGTCTTCCTTCAACTGGTGGTATCAGAATTGGAGGTTCCTGGAGGTAGTTCTTGATTTTGTCAAAAGCTTCTTGGCATTCATCATTCCATGTCATCTCTTGATTTTTCCTCAGTAATTTGAAGATGGGTTTGCAGGTAGCGGTCAAGTGGGAGATAAATCGAGCAATGTAGTTCAAGCGTCCCAAGAAACCTCTGACTTCTTTCTCCGTACGGGGAACTGGCATTTCTTGAATAGCTCTCACTTTAGCCGGGTCAACCTCAATTCCTTTACCACTGACAATAAAGCCTAAGAGTTTACCGGATCTTACTCCAAAAGTGCATTTGTTCGGATTCAATCTCAACTTGTACCTCTTCAGCCTCTCGAACAGTTTGTATAAATGATCGAGATGCTCTTTTTCAGTATGAGATCTAGCTATCATGTCATCCACATATACTTCTATCTCATGATGAATCATATCATGGAACAAAACCACCATAGCACGCTGGTATGTTGCCCCGGCGTTCTTTAGACCGAACGGCATTACTTTGTAACAGAAAGTGCCCCATTGCGTCACAAACGTAGTTTTCTCCATGTCCTCAGGTGCCATCTTAATCTGATTGTAACCTGAGAAACCATCCATGAATGAGAATAATTTGTGTTGAGCGGTGTTATCTACCAGAACATCAATGTGTGGGAGTGGAAAGTCATCTTTGGGACTCGCTTTATTCAAATCTCTGTAATCCACGCACATTCGCACCTTACCATCTTTCTTTGGCACTGGCACCACATTAGCAACCCATTGAGGATAAGAAGTAACAGCTAAGAAACCGGCATTGAATTGTTTCATAACCTCGACTTTGATTTTCTCAGACATTTCAGGACGCATGCGGCGAACCTTTTGCTTGACAGGACGGCAGTCTTCCTTCGTAGGCAGCCGATGCACCACTATATCAGTATCCAACCCGGGCATGTCTTCATAAGACCATGCGAAAACCTCCACATAGTCATGTAACATCCGAATCAATCTTTCCTTGACACTGCTTTCCAATCCTGCTCCTATTTTGACTTCTCTTCTGTCTACCTCAGTACCCAGATTTACAATTTCGAGGGACTCTTCATGCGGCTGTATAGTCCTTTCCTCTTGCAATAACAATCTGGCAAGCTCTCCAGGGATTTCACAATCTTCCTCACTTCCATCTTCGGCTTGGTAGATTGGATTTTCAAAGTCATAATGAACAGTAGCGGAATTATTATCAATAGGATCCAGGGTGAGTACGGATCTGCAATTTGTTACGTGAGTGTGTGTAAGAAAGCATAGCTTGTTTGAAAGACGACAGGAAAAATAAAGAGCGCAACATTCGAATGCGAAAATGTCCATTGATTTATTGAATATGAAAATATGCTTATGAAATGACAAAACCCTTAACAAATTAGCTATTGTGCCCCGGGTATAGACACAATGCTTTAAGAAGTTCAATTAGAATTTGCAATGCTAAATAGACAATAACAATTACTCCTGACTAAAGGAGATCGGGATAGTGTCTTCAGCCTTCCAATTATTGAGTCCGTCGCCAATTGTTGGGTAGATCCACCTATCCAGGTCGCAATCACTGTCAGCATCTCTTACAACATTGATTTGATCTTTGACCGTCTTCTCAGAGTTGAATCCCAGACCAGCTTTGTCAGACTTGTACGGTACGTTGATCAGTTGACCCCAGCCAGTACAGCCACCATCTTCAACCATAGCTTGAGCATCTTTCAGAGAAATCATAGCAGGAGGAGCACGAGTAACCTTGGGCACACAGGGAGTTGGCTTAAGGACAGGATCGGGCGGAGAAACCACTTCAAATGACTGAGTTGGAGTCTCGAAGAATTCACCATCCATCTCAACGTATCTGAAGGTATGCACACTACTGACAATGTATTCTTCCTCCCCACACACAGTGACGATCTTGCCCTCTATTGGATACCTCAGCTTTTGATGGAGGGACGAAGCCACGGCACCTGCCTCATGAATCCAAGGGCGCCCCAGTAGGCAGGAGTAAGCAGGTCGAATGTTCATTACAAAAAAGGTAGTGTTGAAAACTTGAGGTCCTATCTTGATAGGGAGAACAACTTCACCGTGGACAACACTCTTTGCACCATCGTAAGCCCGCACCACAATGTCACTAGGCTTCAGTTCAACGCTCTTGCAGTCAAGTTTCTCAAGCACGGCTTTCGGTAACACATTCAAAGAAGAGCCATTATCGATCAGCACATGAGACAGGGTGATCCCTTTACACTCAATGGAGATATGCAGGGCCTTATTATGGTTCTTTCCCGCTGGTGTCAGATCAGCGTCGGAAAATCCTAGGCCATTGTCAACAGCCAAGTGAGCCACATAATGTTCGAACTGATCGACAGATGTTTCCTGAGGCACATGAGCAGTCTTCAAGAATTTTATCAACGCATTGGCATGTGATTCAGAAGATAACAGCAATGATAACATTGAGATCTTAGATGGGGTATGCCCCAACTGCTCTACAACATCAAAGTCACTCTTGCGAATGATTTTCAACACTTCTTCCATTTCTCGTTTGGCAACGTCTTCAGTAGTATCTTCGACCGGTGTCTCTGACTGAGAGGGATTGACTGGTTCCTTTCCTCGAGTCTCAGAAGCTGGGGGTGAGATCTCTGGAGAGAAGATCCTACCGCTTCGAGTAATTTTACTAGTCCCAACGATGTCATTAGGATTAGCAGAATCACCAACTTGCTTTACGCCATGGATATAAACCTCACCTCCGTAATTCCACGGAATGGCCTTGCTTGAGGAGTACGGTATTGGGCCAGGGGCAGTAATGATCAGGGGAACTACCCTGGGCTCAGCAATAATCTTCACAGGTATTCTGGGAGCAGTAATCTTCGCTGGAACCTTGGGCCTTGCAATCACAGATACTTCTTCAACAGGGTTTTCCGTCTTAGAAACCCTTTCAAAGAGAATTGTACGATCGTCCATCAGCTGTTGAATACCATTCCTCAACTTCAGACAGTCCTCGGGCCGGAGTATGCAGAGATTGCAATCTTCAGTACAACCTGGAAATAAACCAGCTCGCAATAAATTCCCCTTTATGATCGGGAGAGGAGATGTTAAGTCCGCTACAGTAGTGATGAGAGAATCGTCATTGAGAGCATTAACAGCCTTGTCATGATTAGGCATAGGTGCATTGATGACATTAGGAGTCTCCGGAGGCTCGAACTCAATTTCCCCAGCATCGATCATGTCCTGAATCTTGTTCTTCAGCAGCCAACAATCATTTGTATCATGCCCGGGGCTATCGGAGTGATATGCACACCTGGCATCGGGATTGTAACGAGGCGAAGCAGTGTTGACATTTGCAGGAGGACTTCTGAGGGTGATTAGGTTTACCTTCAGCATACTTTGCAATGCTTGTGCTAAAGTCATATTGAGCTTGGTAAACTGCCTTCTTGGTCTGTCTTGTCTTTGCTGGAAGTTTTGAGCTGGCGGGGCTGCGATCGTCACTGCTCCAATGGCATGGTCACCGATTTTCTTATTATGATTCCTGTGACCATACACAGCATTCGATTCGTTCTTCCCATGGTAGGACTTCTTACTGCTTGTAGAAGTAGCGGCCTGTAATTTTCCACTTCGAATGCCGCTCTCCACCCGTTCACCTGTCAGTATAAGTTCAGTGAAACCTGATGAAGAACTCCCCAGTAGGTGGCTGTAGAATGGGCCAGTCAGGGTACCCATGAACAGGTCTACTAATTCTCGGTCAGTCATAGGGGGTTTGACTCTGCCGGCCAAATCTCTCCATTTCTGAGCGTACTCTTTGAAGCTGTCTTTAGATCCCATGGCCATATTCTGCAACTGCAGCCGAGTAGGTGCTAATTCAGAATTGTACTGGTACTGCTTGTAGAAAGCCGTTGCTAAATCAGTCCAGGTGCGGATGTCAGAGCTCTCGAGCTGATAATACCATTCCAACTGAGTGCCAGATAGACTCTCTTGGAAGAAGTGGATCCACAGTTTCTTATCAGTGGTATGCGGCTGGATCTTTCTCACATAAGCCCTTAGATGCATCTGAGGACAAGACGCACCATCGTACTTAGTGAAAGTGGGGATTTTGAATTTGCGAGGAATGGTCACATCGGAGACCAGACCCAAACTTTCGAAATCCAGACCAGGTGTCTTCTGACCCTCCATGGCTAGCATGCGTTCTTCCAGCAATTTGTACTTATCATCTCTTGGAGAGTACTGTTCATTTTCATACTCCTCATCATCCTCCTCAGGGTTAGAGAAATCAGCATTCTCCTCCTCTGAATCATCCTCCGCCCCCTCTTCTGGACCATTCGGGATTCCAAATTTGATTCCCGTAGCCTGTCCTTTACGCCTTCTGCCCGGGTTAATGAAGCTCACAGCTTTCTTGTCCTTCTTCTTTTCGGCCAAAAGAGCCTTCAGTTCCTCCTGCCCCTTGGATAAGCTTAACATCATCTCCTTGAATTGAGCATTCTGAGTCTGGAGATCTTTGACAGTCTGTTCGAGATCCATTTTTCTGTTTGCAATGAAGACCGTGAGAACATTGGACTTGTAGAATACCTGTTATGCAATGTTATGCTATGCAATGTATGAAATGTTTTCAAGGACTTTTGGAATTTAACTTTGCGTAAATCACCAACAAGAGAGAAATGTTTATTGCTAGTTTCTTTGATCAATGTTCATTACAAAAGGAATAATAATAAAAATACAATGAAAGCTCAAGTCTCCCAGGGGCGACTTCTTTTTGGGCGAAGATACGCATTGAGTCTTCGTTCCTCATTAAGCTGACTGGTAAGTTCTAACACTTTCTTCCTTTCTGCGACGAACTGAGTCTCGAAAGTATCCCTTTCTTCTCTCAACTGGATCCAGGATCTCTTTAGTTCCTCAATGTTGGTAGGCATATCTGGATAAGGAATGATCTGAGGAGCACCTCCTTCAGCTTCAGGTTCGACAATCTGAGGTCCGATTGCAAGATATGGCATGACAAGTTCACGAGCTCTGGCGCGTACCCATCTGAGATAAGGTTCCATAGGAATAGAATTTTTCTGTCCTACCGTGCCTCTCTTCACCATGCCCCAAGCTCGTACAAATCTTTGACAGTGGCCTTGGGAATCGTTGTCACAGTCGAACACAATGCCCTCGATGATCATTTCATGTGGGCCATCTCTTCGAGCACAACCAAACTGTCGTAGAGCTAAAGCAGGATTGTAAGTAATACCTCCTCTTATTCCTAGGAGTGGTACATTAGGGAACTCGCCACAACGATCGATGATGGTAACATTTTCCTTGAACTGAGGACACCAACAGATGTCTGAATGGGAGAGTGACATTATCCTTTGAGACCATCTTAGATTTTGCTCATTCTTCAAGACTGATTGAGGAAGGTGTGAAATAAACCACCTAGACAATAGAGGTATGCAACACATGAGAGTCCCTTGCCTTTTCATGGTACGAGTGTGGAGGGAATGCAGAATGTCTCCCAGCAAGGTAGGTACAGGGTTATGAGTGAGAAATATCTTAATAGCATTCATGTCTATGAATTGGTCTGGATTAGGGAATAACATCAAGCCATAGATTAGAAATGCCAAGATGTCTTCGAAAGCACGGACGTTCATAACTTTTAAGAATTCTCGGGCCTTATTTGTCAGGAATTTGGCAAGTAAACCCTTAACTCCACTCCTTGTTACCCAATTAGCTTCGATGTCGGACTTCGTCATGTGTAAAGCTGCGGCAACTTCTTCAGATTTTGGCCTCTTTTCTAAACCACTGAAAGGTATTTGATCCAGGATAGGTATCCCAAGCAGCTGGGAGAATTCTTCTAATGTGGGTACCAACTGATAATCTGGGAAAGTGAAGCAATGATGTTTGGGATCGAAGAACTGGAATAGGACTCTCATCATATCTTCTTTGAAACCAGTGGTAACCAAATTGAGGAGATGACCGTGTTTCTTGATGAACTGAGCATGATCGGGAAGTTCTGACACTAAATCCTTGAGTTGAGGAGAGATTGCTACAAAATTGATCCGGATGGTCTTCCTGGGAGCCATAGCCTGTTCAACAGAGCAAAGCTAAATTCCTAAGTCCTTGAAATGGTTAGTACAATGTTATGATGTCATGAGGTTATGATGTTATGATGTTATGATGTTATGAGGTTAAATAAATAACAAGCACAAGCAAGTCACACAACAATCATTCCTAAGTTTTAAGGCTTGCATGAGTTCCATAGGTAAGTACCCTCCCCACTGAAGTTTAGTTGGTTCAACCTGTCCTAGAATAGTAACCGGGTTCTAGAAGGATCTCAAATCATCGACCTTTCTTTAAGTCCACTTCAGTGCAACACCAAGTGGTTGACCGAAGCTTCCCTAAAGTCCAATCTCAAAGAGTGTAGTATCGAGTATCAACCAACCTCAGTCGGAACCGAAGCCAGTTATCTCACTACTTTCTAACGGCTAGGATGAGTCAATTAGGGTTCTAAAGGTCTGGTTAATGCTTTGATGACACCACGCGGAAGCCAAATTTTTCCTCAAATAACATGAGGACCATCAGGACAACCAAAGTGTCACATTAACCGTAGCTATCATTTTGACCATTCCAGTATACGCCGGATATTCGCGATGATCTATTGCTACTTACCTAAGGTACACTAGATCCGGGTGTAGGATCTTTCACTCAAAGCCCCCTTAAAAGAAGGAATAATAAAACATAAATGTTTTTTTTTTTTTTTTTTTTTTTTTTTTTTAAGATGGACCTCTCTTTGTAGTCCCCAGCAGAGTCGCCAGTTCTGTCATACGGTGAACTGGACTTTTTGGATTTGTAATCGCAATGTCGCGGTTAGCAAGAGTCGCCACCGACTTTTCTTTTATCCCATAAGGAAAGGCGGAAAAGAACAGGAAAGACCTTAATTTTGAATTCTTAGGTTCGGGAGGTACTTTATACAAAGGGAAGGTATTAGCACCCTTTGTATCCATGGTTATCCATGGGCTCTTAATTGCTCAATCATTTATGTTTTCTAGTTTGAAAAAGGTGGTTGAGAAAGGTGTGAAAAATGTTTTGCAAAATGAGAATTTAACTTTGTAATGATTCTTGCATGAATGTATACAAAGTGGTTATCTCGTTTTAATTTAGAAAATAGTTTAGAAAAATATAACTCGGCAATGATCCTAGTGCGGATGTATGCTAAGTGGTGATTTTCCAAAAAGATGTTTGAAAGGTGTGAGGTGAAAAGTATATTTTTTGGTTATGAATGAGCAATTAAGGTTATACCTGTCCGAGGTCTTTCCGGGCGTTTCCTATCCTTATGAGGGTAAAACTGCCCTTACTATTGAGAAGTAAGTAGTTTTATCCTTGGGATGTAGAAGGGTCATCGTAGGGTCATCGATTGGTCATTGAAGGCAACAGTTGTAAGGATACCTTAGCATTCGAAGGGACGATCATCATTTAACCGTAGGCTACACCGAAGGGTCATCGAGGGACAAAATCGTATTTTTGAAGGCAATATCCGAGGGACTATGATTTATTTTATGATGATTTAATCGAAGGGTCATTGCTAAGCGTATCCCCACACTCGCGGGACATGACCGTTATACCGTAATACCGTAAGGCAGCAAAGAGAGGTCCAAGATCACTTATTTAAAGGTCATATTTTAAAGTCAATTAAGTAATTAAGTCCATACTAAAATCAATGCATTAAAATTAATACATTAAAATTAATACATTAAAATTAATACATTAAAATTAAGACATTAAAATGAACACATTAAAATTAATTAGGCCACTTAGGGTGAGTCTCCACAAGGGTATCCCACAAATAAAGTGGGAGACCTAAACAGCAATCTTTTCCTGGGACATATGAACCTTTGCAAAATTCAGCAAACGGGTTAGAATACCAAATCAGGGTGCAATCGAGAGTTGCACCAAAGTAATAGGTAAACAAAGCATGGTTATGATAAAACAGGTCAGATGGGCAAAGATCAAAATAGGACGAAGAACAGCGGCATCCATTACAACAATTCAAAGTATCCAGGCATACTTAAGTTACATGCAAAGCCTCAAATATATTTATGAATCTCAATTATGATATCACATGTGAATTAGGAACATAAAGCGATAATAGTAACGCAAACCTGTTTGCAATTGAGTCGCAACCTTGAATTGGCCGATCGGATAGAATTGAGCGGAGGTGACCTTGCAAAAGGGAATCCGGAATTGCAAAAGAAATAGTGTAGCACTTGTAAAACACAATGCCTAAGCTGCTGGAAAAGAAGAAAAAATGCAAAGGCGAAAACGGCAAAGGAAAAAGAATCTCGGAAAAAGCTCCCTCTTTTAGGTTTTCAAGGCGGCTATTTATATTGTTGTCATTAGGTCATGCCTGCTGCCAAAAAAAAGTCTTCAACACGTACGTGGATATAGGGCCCAACGGATCTTCAAGTCTCCGAAGCGTTGCCTGCGCCCACAAAGTAGGGGAATGGTGTGACGTTCGTCACACCATGTGTGACGCCCGTCACAGGGGTAGGCGTGACGCTCGTCACAGCCTCTGTGACGCTCGTCACAGATGCCACACCCGTGTTCTTGTACTTTGGGTTGGGCTTTGCTGTTTGGTTCGTTTTTCCTCCTTTTTGCACCTCTTTTCCTCCAATTCTACTTGTGTTTCCAAATAAGCCCCCTGAGACAAATAGGAAGAAAATACCGCGTAATATCCAATAATATAAAGTGACCTGAAATAAATGATGATAAAATTTAATTGAATTAAGCCTTAAAATATGATATAATTTCATGTTATCACTAGGCGAGCGTGTAGCGAACAGGCCAGTTTGGGCCATTTTCATTCGTGAGCTGGGCCTTCGTTCCTTTGAGATTAGTATCATAAAAATGATTCGGAATGCCTTGAAAAGTGTCTTGAAATATTAATGGGCAAATTTTGGGGTATGACAGGAGGCATGATATCGTGTCTTAGGTCAATCTTTGTGAATATCATAAAGTTGATGTACTGAATGTCTTCGGTTAGTAGAGCCAGTCAATGCTAATAGGTACCATTGGATAGCCACCAAAATATTCAGGACTCCTTCCATCTTGGATATCATCGAAGCCTTAACCTAGGCTAAAATCATAGCCAGAAATTCCCCAGATTATGAGATTCTACAGGTAGGTCCGGATGAGAGGGTATGCAGCTCTTTTGAGGGTTGGTTAGTTCCTCTGTACGAGTGTCTCTTTACTAAGTTGAGGATACGCATGCCTTATTTGATTTTGAAGTAGTTGTGATGAATCATCTAAAGTTTACCGACTCGCAACTTCATCTTAGAGCTTGGACTCTCATTGTGGCGTTCCAGCTTTGTGCCAAGTAAAAGTCTTGGAAACCTTCATTAGGGATCTTTTTATACCTTTTCTCTGTAGGGATTTTTGGAGCTTTTCGTATTGGTGAAACCCGTTACTTATGAGGTGCACATGGCATTCTGTTCGACTTTCGCTTTGGTGGGAAGTGCCTACTCTTGCAGAGGTGGCTTTCAGAAATATTGGTCCATAGTTCATTTTTACCGACCTATCCCTTCTTATCACTCAGGGCCAACTTCTATGTCTCCCGTAGAAGTGAAAATGAAGGAGGATTTTCATGTCTGGTACCAAGGACTCGGATATGAAGAAGGATTTGGTCCCAATGAAGTACTTTCATTTCAGTAAAAGAAAAGGTGGATAAATACTCATGTCATAATTAGTGTGTCTGAACATTCTAAGAGACAAAATTCTTTGGTGAGGATGGGGATTCGGGCTCATTTATTTTAACCACGCAACTTGTGAATTTGCAGATAACATGCATCAGCTAAGTCAATTGTAGAAAGCTATAACACTCACAAATGATCAAGGCCTCGCAGATAGCTTATTTGTCCCGGTGCTGACGACATATTTTGTTGCTTCTACTTCTATTCCGGAAGCTCAAATTCCTCATATGGTGATTGCCCAAGAGGTAGTCAAAATTGTTGTCCCAGTCACGGCTCCTAAAATGGGTCATTTAGCTAGTGTCACAGTTGACTTTTCTTCTCGGGGACCTTCATCTTCTCTTTCCCCTGCCAAGAGGGGTTGGGGTGGTAGTGGAACACGGTGGGAGAACTGACTTTAGTTAAATGTTACGGATAGCAAGAGTCGCCACCGACTTTTATTTTATCCAAAAGGAAAGGACATAAAAGAACAGGAAAGACCTTAAAAAGATTTTGAGTTCGGGGGGTAGGTTATACAAAGGGAAGGTATTAGCACCCTTTATATCCATGGTTATCCATGGGCTCTTAGTTACTTAGCTCACTTTGTTTGTTTGCAAGAGTGTAGTGTGTGATTAGAAAAATTTCTTTAAGTACTTTGTAATGACCCTCGTATGGGTGTATACAAAGCCTAGTTTAGAAATTATGAGGTGTAAAAGTAATTTTGAAAAGTGTGAGCAAGTAACTATGAGATACCTACCCTAGATTAAGTCTTTCGTGTTCTCGTATATTCTTTCAATGGTAAGACTGTCCCTATTATTAAGGAATAGGTAGTCATTACCTTGGATGTGTTTAAGGGACGGGCGTAGGGTCATCGTATGGTCAATGAAGGCAACATAAGGGGTGTCTTTAGCAACTCGTAGGGACTATCATCATATTTACCGAAGGGACAAGATCATTATATCGTAGGCAACCTCGTAGGGACTTGATCTTTTAAGTTTATAGGGACTTGATGATTTTTCTGTTTGAAGGGACTTTGCTTAAGACACCCCTATTTTCGAGGGACTTGACCATTTAAAGAAGGCAACCAAGAGGAATACCCTAGGAAGTACAGATGGCGATCAAAGATCGACTTACGTGTGTGAGTGTTATTTTTCAGATATTTGTCTTGAATTTAATTTTCTAAGTTCAATTATTTACAGTTAGTTTTTTGCACTCCCTAAATTACTAACCACGCAATAAATATTTACAAAAATAAAAGCAAGAAAAATAAATTCCTAAACTATTACATGGTTATGGGACAGATACATAATAATCAGGCGAGAAAGAATAAATTTACAACCTATACATTTGTTCCTAATATTATAAATAAAACAAAATTAAAATAAGAAAATAATGAAGCAAAAATAGAATAGATAAAAGCAAATAATAATAAAATAATAAATAAACAATGGTAATAAAGCAATAATAAAATAACAATAATAATAAAGTGATAATAAAAAGGTTAGAATTTTAAAAGAAATTATTTTAAGTTAAACAAGTTAGATTTTTTTAGAAGTTATTAGAAAAATATGAGTTTAAAATAAATTAGTAATAATAAAAGAATTTAAAATACATTAATGTACAAATTATAAAATAAAAGAGTTATATGAAAAATATTAAGTTAGTTATTTACAAAATAAATAAAGATTATAGAAAATATCAAATTATTAGATTAATAGGTTTATTATTATTATTCAATTAGAAAAATGGTCAATTAGATATTTACAAAATATATAAGGATTTATTATTATAAGTAAGTAATAAAAAAAGTTATTAAAATAGTTAGTATTTATTATTTATTTACAAAAAATATAAAGGTTATAGAAAAATATTAAATAATTAATTTAGTAGGTTTTCACGCCCTACATTACTAAACCACGCAGTTAATATAGGATCAATGGCAGGAATTTAAATGGCAGAAAAATAAATGGCAGAAAATAAATGGCAGAAAATAAAACCCTAATTATTACAACGCTTTGGTGCAGTTACATAATAAAGATGGCGAAAAGTAAAACTGAAAATATTACAAGTTAAAACTTAAAATATTACAAGGGCGAAGCAGTTATAGTGTATGAATAACATAAATATGAGCGAAAATAGGAAATAATAATAAGGTTTGTTAAGGTTTAAGAAAAGGTTTATGGTTGAGAGGAAATAACACGGTTAAAGTTTTAGGTTTGAAATTTAGAGTTTGTGGCGAAATTGTCAGGGTTTAGGAAAAATCAGGGTAGTTAGTTATGAAAAAAATGTGCAGATCTAAATATATGTATATAAAAAAAATGAATTAAAAAAAACAACGGCGTTGCTAGCGTAAAATTGCGATCATCGCAACTGGATCGGATAACACAAATGTCACGCCTCATACACGTATATGGGAAAACGGCGTATTGACACGATCCGATCCGAAAACATAATCAAATACATCAACAAAATAGATAAAGTATATAAATTATTACCAAACTGTGTGTACGATAGTATAGATCAGCCACTCTCAGTTTCTCTTTTTTGTTCTGTCTTTTGGCCTCCTTCTATCAGTCATGCTAGTAAATATATATAGGAACAAATTAGGTTAATGATAATGGGCCTAAGTTTATTTTGAAACCCAATATTAAATTAAAAACTGAATAAAGTTAAATAATTAAAATAGTTAAAATTAAAATAAAAACTAATTAACCTATTTATTTATTCTAGACCCAATATAAAAATAAATAGACTCAAAAAAAAAATTATAATAGTTAAAACTGAATAAAGTTAAATAATTAAAAACTGAATAAAGTTAAATAATTAAAATAGTTAAAATTAAAATAAAAACTAATTAACCTATTTATTTCTTCTAGACCCAATATAAAAATAAATAGACTCAAAAAAAATATTATAATAGTTAAAACTGAATAAAGTTAAATAATTAAAAACTGAATAAAGTTAAATAATTAAAATAGTTAAAATTAAAATAAAAACTAATTAACCTATTTATTTATTCTAGACCCAATATAAAAATAAATAGACTCAAAAAAAATACAAGTCGGGCACCAAAATGCTCGAAAAAATAAAATGAACACGTCAAAATAATCAGCGCGAAATAAATGACTCGGAAAAATACAGCGTTTGGTCGGATTTTGAAATAAAAATTATGACCGTTTAAACTGCTCAGACTGATCAACATATGACCAAAATAGTCGTAAAAATATTTTTAGCATGTCAAATTAAACCACGTGAACCGCAGATTAATGTTACCGACATTTGCAAACTTAAACTTGACATTTTTTCGTTGACTAATTTTAGGCACAGTTAAAAAGTTAATTTTTGACCAGTCTGTTTGTAAATTCCGAGAAATTATTCCGGCTAATATTAAGACAGAAAAAAATGTTATGCTATGAAGATGATGCAAATGAATGTGAAACAAAAAATTGGTTAGAGTTAAAAATAGAGGGCAAATTTTGGGGTGCAACAGCTGTCCCTGTTCAATTTTCTGAAACCTGAGGAGTTAGATTGGCCTGTGTGCCATTCGTGACTTGGAAGGTTGAAGGGGATTGAACACAAAAGCCCAAAAATTTGCACTCGCCGGTGCGTAAAGTAACACTGATGACTAGTTGTATATGCTTAAGTGGGCTTGAAGATGCCACTTGGAAGAACTGGAGATGGGCTTATAGACGTCATCCCTAATATCAGGAGGTGATAATATCTTGATGTTGATACTGGATATCAGTACTATGTCTTCGTATAGGCCGTCTCTAAATCGTATCTAAGAACATACTTTTAATTTAAGTGTCAGAACCAAATCTTCGTGGCGATTTCTTTCTGAATTAAGTATCAGCACTAGACCTTCGTATAGATCGTCTCTGAACTATTTTGAATTGTTGAATAGACCAGTAGAAATAAATCTTCGTGATGATTATCTCTTCTGGAAATATCCTGGATTAGGGAATAGATCTTCGTATAGACCGTTTGCCTACTATCCAAGAACAAAAGAATATCAGGATTAAATCTTCTGAAAATATCCTGGACTAGGGAATAGATCTTCGTATAGACCGTTTGCCTACTATTCAAGAACAAGAGAGTGTCAGGATGAAATCTCCTGAAAATATCCTGGACTAGGGAATAGATCTTCGTATAGACCGTTTGCCTACTATCCGAGGACAAAAGAGTATCAGGATTAACTCTCCTGAAAACATCCTGGACTAGGGAATAGATCTTCGTATAGACCGTTTGCCTACTATCCAAGGACACCTTGAGTAATGATTAAGTATCAGCACTAGATCTTCGTATAGATCGTTTCTGACCTGTTGTGAATTGTTGATAGTATTTTATCTGTATATAACCATCCTGCAAGGAAAAGGTTAGTTTATGCAATATGTATGCATGCATGGCATGGTGCATCTAAGTAAATGTATTATGCACTTATGGATATGCTATGGTATGATGTAAATGATGTATGTATGAATCATGCGGCCTGAAGCGTCCGGATATCTTTGTATAACAATTGCTGGCTAGGGAAAATAAATCCCGATTCGTTGCTGAAGAATATGAGGAACTCGTTCCCGTCTTGTTTGATGGTATAGTATTTGTCACTTCCCGTATTCGTTCGTCGTACTTCTATTGAAGGAATAAGTTCCTGAGTATCCCGACTGAGGATAAAAGAGATGGACGTAAATTCAAGGGGAGACGTAATTCGAAGTATCCATAAAGATAGATTTGCTCTACTGGGGATTTGTAGTGGGGATGAACCGGCGAAGCTTCGTTGAACTACTACCCTCGTTCGTCCTTAGTAAATACTATTACTGCATTTTATGCATTTCTGGTAAACATCAATCGTATTCAAAAGCATACATACATTCAAACACAACCAATGGACGTTTTCGCTTATGTAAATAGAGTAAAAGTAAATCTGGATTCAAAGATGAAATTTTATTTATATCACAAAGTGACCTATACATAGGCAAGTTTGTACAAGGAGACAGAAATCCTAGTAAGAGGAATTCGTCGTAAATTTTTTATAAAACAAAGAAAACAGCTATGTGAAAAATGATCCTATTGAGTTTCAATTCTACTATTGCCATTATCTTCAAATATCTCATCTTCTGCTGTTGAGACAGAAACGATTGGATTGATCTTTATCTGTTTGAACTTGATTTAGGTAGCACCATCAGTTGAAGTTACATGAGTGATCCAAACGAGACATAGTCATACGCTTTAATCCCTAACTTTTGCCTGGATTGCCCTTTCAGGTTTTCAATCCACCGGGATACCCTTTTTTGCCCAAGCCGCCTTTTCAGGTTTTCGACTTGTCGGGTGTACATTTTTTTTATATATATCCCTAATTTTTGCCCGAACCCTTTTGGTTTGCCGGGATGCCCTTATTTTTGCCTAGGCCAGTCAACCTAGCGGGTCTCTTTTTATGCGTAGTATTTTTTAACTATGTCTGCGTTTACAGGCTGTGGAAAGTCTTCACCATCCATAGTAGTAAGCATCATGGCACCTCCTGAGAATACTCTTTTGACCACAAATGGTCCTTCATATGTAGGAGTCCACTTGCCCCTAGGATCACCCTGTGGTAGTATGATACGCTTGATTACCAAGTCACCAGCCTGATATACCTTTGGCTTAACCTTCTTATTGAAAGCTTTGATCATCCGTTTCTGGTACATCTGACCATGACAAACAGCTGCCAACCTCTTCTCATCAATCAAATTTATCTGGTCGAGTCGAGTCTGAATCCACTCATCCTCGTCTAAACCTGCCTCTTTCATGATTCTTAGAGAGGGAATCTGAACTTCCACTGGTAACACGGCTTCCATTCCGTAGACCAAAGAGAAAGGAGTTGCCCCTGTCAAAGTGCACACTGAAGTGCGATAACCATGAAGAGCAAAGGGTAACATCTCATGCCAGTCTTTGTATGTTACTGTCATCTTTTGTATGATCTTCTTAATATACTTATTAGCATCCTCCACGGCGTCATTCATCTTTGGCCGGTACGGAGAAGAGTTATGGTGTTTTATTTTGAACAGCGTGTAGAGTTCAGCAATCATCTTGTTGTTCTTCCGGAGAGAGCAGGTTTCTCAGATGTATATTTAATAAGATCCATCTTAGAAATCAATAAAGTGGTATGATTCAACATATACTGTCTTAGTCGGCGAGCAGCCTAAGCCAAAGCATAGCAAGCTTTCTCGAGCTGGGAGTATCTTGTTTCACAGTCGGTACCTTTTGCTAAGGTAGTATATTGCATGCTCTTTTCGACCAGACTCGTCATGTTGCCCCAACACACACCCTATTGAATTTTCTAACATGGTCAAATACATGATTAGAGGTCTTCCTTCAACCGGTGGCATCAGATTTATAGGTTCTTGGAGATACTTCTTGATTTTGTCAAAAGCTTCTTGACATTCATCATTCCATATCATCTCTTGATTTTTCCAGCGAAAACCTCTACATAGTCACGTAACATCCGACTCAATCTTTCTTTGACACTGTTTTCCAAGCCTGCTCCTATTTTGACTTCTTTCTTGTCTACTTCAGTACCCAGATTTACAACCTCAATTGATTCCTCATGCGGCTGTGTAACTTTCTCTTCTTGTTGTAATAACCTAGCAAGCTTTACAGGTACTTCACAATCTTCATCCTTTCCATCTTCAGCTTGATAGATCGGATTCTCGAAATTATAATTGGCAATAGTAGAACTGTTATCAACAGGATCCAGAGTGGATGAGGATCTGCATTTTAGTGATGTGGGTGTGTGTAAGAACACATAGCTGATGAAAATAAAATAAAAGAAAAACAAAGAGCCCAATATTTACGAAAACGAAACGTCCATTGATTTTTATTGAATGAAGTATGCAAATGAAATGACATCCCAAAACAAGCATACCATTGTGCCCCGGGTAAGGCACAAGGCTTAAAAGTTTAATTACAAACTTAAAAATAACAACACAGTAATAGTATTTACTCCTGACTAAAGGAGATAGGAATAACGTCTTCAGTCTTCCAATTGTTGAGCCCATCACCCACAGTAGGAAAAATCCAGTTATCCAGATTGTAGTCTTCATTATAGTCACCCACAGCATTGATTTGATCTTTCATGTTCCCTGGATTGGTGATACGAACAACACGAGCACGACGAACAGCCTTCTGGGACTCTGCAGTGAAACCCAGACCAAACTTGTCAGACTTGTAAGGAATGTCGGGAAGCTGACCCCAAATAGTACAACCACAACTCTAGCATCTTTGAGGGAAGCCATTGTAGGAGGTACTCTGGTAACCACAGGAACTCTTTTAACCATAGGAGGAGCTTCAGTAGCGGGAACGACCCAAGGAACTACTTCAAATGTCTGGCAAGGAGTCTCAACATATTCACTTTCCACTTCAACATACTTAAATGTATTCACATGACTGACCATATATTCTTCCTCTCCATAAACAGTTACGATCTTTCCCTTCACTGGATATCTCAACTTCTGATGTAGAGTGGAGGTCACAGCACCTGCCCCGTGGATCCAGGGGCGCCCAAGCAAACAAGAGTACGCAGGACGAGTATCCATTACATAGAAGGTAGAATCGAAGACTTGAGAGCCTACTTTGATCGGGAGGTCTATTTCTCCATGCACCACTCTTCTTGAACCATCAAAGGCTCTCACCACTATATTACTTGATCTTAACACAGCATCTTCAGGACTGAGCTTGTTCAGAACCTCTTTGGGAAGTACATTCAATGAAGAGCCATTGTCTATCAACACATGAGACAAGGTAGTGCCCCTACATTCAATGGAGATATGTAAAGCTCTGTTATGGTTTCTTTTGGCAGGAGTCAAGTCAGCATCAGAAAAACCTAACCCATTATCATAAGTCAGATGTGCAACACAATTTTCAAATTGATCCACAGAAATTTCATTTGGTACATGAGCAGTCCTTAAGAATTTGATCAAGGCTTTAGCATGAGCCTCAGAACACAGCAACAAAGACAACACAGCAACAATATCATAATCACTCTTACGAATGATCTTCAGCACTTCTTCCATCTGTTTAGAGAGATTTTCAGCAGTCGGTGCTTCAGCTTGCACAGGTTCAACCACAGGACCTTTGCCTCGAGCATCAATACTTGGCTCAGAAGTGGAGGTAGTAGTTGGAGGAACTGTATTTTTTGAGGTAGCTGGAGGAGAGAAAATTCTTCCACTTCTGGTGATCTTACTAGATCCAACAATATTATCAACATCAAGGTTATCATCAGTAACAGGTGTATCAGTCAAAGGTTCCTGCTTAACACCATGGATATAAACATCAGAACCGTAATTCCAGGGTATAGCTTTATCAGAAGTATGAGGAATAGGGCCAGGAGTGGTAATAATCATGGGAGGCACTCTAACTTCAGCAACAGTCTTCACCAGGCCTTCAGCAGTAATTTTGATAGGACCCTTGGAAATGATCTTGACAGGGCCTTTGGAGGTAATCTTCACTGGCACTTTATCAACCATATCCACATCTTCAAACTTCTTACCTCGAGTTAGGTGTTCACACATACTTTCCACAGAAGGAGTTCTCTCAAACAATATAGTGTAATTGTCCATGAGGCGTTGAATACCATCTTTCAACTTCCAGCAGCTATCAGGTTTGTAGGCACAATAAAAACAGTCTTCGTTGCAACCTGGAAAGAATCCAGCCTGCACCAGCTTCTTCTTGATAATAGATAAGGGAGTAGTCACATCTGCTACTGAGGAAACATATGAAACTTCATCAACAACATTAACAGTCTTCTCATGATTGGGCATGGGAGCAGTAATCACATTTGGAGTCCCAGGAAGGTCAAATTCAATCTCCCCAGCTTCGATCATATCTTGAATCTTATTTTTCAGCACCCAGCAATTGTTGGTGTCATGTCCCGGACAATTAGAATGATAGGCACATCGTGCATTAGGATTGTACCGAGGAGAGGAAGTATTAGGATTCTGAGGAGGGTCCTTCAAAGTAATGAGTTCCCCTTTCAACATGTGTTGCAAGGCTTGGGCCAGTGACATGTTGATCTTGGTGAATTGTCTTCTAGGCTTCTGTTGATTACTCTGTGGTAGCTCTGGTGTTGCAGGAGTAGGATTAGAAATATGAATTGCTCCTACGGATTGGTGACTTCTGTTACGGCCAGGTTGACCATACACAGCATTAGACTCCTTCTTTCCACTAGGGGGCTTCTTTGCAGTGCTTGATGAAGAGGCATCCACTTGTATCTTACCACTTCTTATACCACTTTCCACACGCTCTCTAGTCATTATCAACTCAGTGAAACCAGATGATGAGCTTCCAATGAGGTGACTATAGAAAGGACTATTCAGCATACTCATAAACATATCCACTAGCTCCCTGTCAGTCAGAGGAGGTTGAACTCTGCCAGCCAGGTCTCTCCATTTCTGGGCATACTCCTTGAAATTCTCCTTAGCACCCATTGACATGCTTTGTAGCTGCATGCGAGTAGGTGCTAAATCAGCATTGTATTGGTATTGCCTGTAGAAGGCCTCAACAAGATCATTCCAATCACGGATATTGACACTCTCCAATTGATAGTACCATTCCAATTGAGCTCCAGACAAGCTCTCTTAGAAGAAATGAATCCATAACTTCTTATGAGCAGTATGTGGTTAAATCCTCCGGACATAGGATCTTAAATGCAGCTTGGGACATGAGACACCATCATACACCACAAAAGCAGGAACCTTGAAACCAATAGGTATGACCACTCCAGATATTAAACTCAGATCTTCAAAATCCAGCCCAGAAGATTTTTGTAACTCCATAGCATTCATTCTATCCACCAGCATCTTGTACTTATCTTCATTAGGATCATGATAATAATTTGCTTCAGAATCAGAATCTCCCACAGTATCATGGGGACTACCTCCCTCTTTCTCAGAATTTTCAGACTCATAATCATCAACCTGTTCCTTTGTCTTGATAGGGCCTCTGAATCTTCTTCCCAGATTGATAAGGCCTCCTGATCTTCTAGTCTTCTTCTTCTTCTTAGCCAGCAATGTCTTCAACTCATCTTGCCCCTTGGACAAGTTCAGAATCAACTCTTGGAATTGTGCATTCTGAGCCTGGAGATCTTTGACAGTCTGTTCAAGAGCCATTTCTGCTGAAATAAACAGCGAGAAGATAAGATACCTGTTCATAAGAAACTTGTGATGCAATAATATGGTATGTAGATGCTTATGCAATGTTTTCAAGGACCGTAGGATTTAAATTTGTTTAAACCACCAAAAAGTAAACTTTTATTAGTAATAAACTTGTTTGCCCCTTGGGCTTACAATAAAAATGAAATGAATACAAAAATGGGGTTTTAAGTCTCCCATGGACGTTTCCTCTTTGTGTTGAGGTATGAGTTGAGATTCCGCTCCTCGTGAAGTTGTTTTGTTAGCTCCAGGATTCTTTCCTGACTTGCCTTGTAATGAGTCTCAAAAGTATCTCTTTGCTCCTTCAACTGGATCCAGGACCTCTGTAACTCTTCCATGTCAGTGGGCATGTCTGGATGAAGAATGATGTAAGAAGTATCTCCTTCAGCAACAGGCTCCATGGTAACTGGCAGGATAGCAGGATATGGCATCATAAGAGTCTGAGCACGAGATCGTACCCATCTGAGATATGGTTCCATAGGAATAGTGTACTTGGGTTCCAGAGTCTTGCTGTCAACCTTGTTCACTTTACCCCATGCTCGTATGAACCTTTGACGGTAACCTTGAAGATCGTTGTCGTAGTCGAACACAATACCCTGAATAAGCATGTCATGAGGACCATCAGTCCGAGCGTAACCAAACTGACGTAGAGCTAAAGAAGGGTTATAGGTAATGCCCCCTCTTATGCCAAGGAGTGGCACATTAGGGAACTCCCCACAATGGTCAATGATGGTAACATTCTCCATAGATCTAGAGCACCAATGAATACCTGAATGAGAAAGTGACATAATCCTCTTGGACCACCTGAACCCTTGTTCATTCTTCATCACTGATCGAGGAAGGTGAGAAATAAACCACCTAGATAATAGAGGTATGCAACACATCAGAGTTCCTCGTGCCTTCGTAGTACGGGTATGAAGAGAGTGTAAGATGTCTCCAAGTAATGTAGGCACTGGATTGCGAGTCAGAAATATGTTGATGGCGTGTACGTCTATGAACTGGTCTGGATTGGGGAACAGTACTAAGCCATAAATTAATAGGGATAAGATCTCCTCAAAAGCATCATAACTCATAGCCTTCAGGAATACTTGAGCTTTCTCCATCAATACCTTAGCAAGAATACCCTTAACTCCACTCCTTGTTTCTAGGACAATGTCTGATTTCTTTAAATGTAAGGCTGCAGCAATGACTTCAGGTTTAGGCTCTTTTTCCAAGCCTGTGAAGGGTTTCTGATCAAGAATAGGTATACCCAGAAGCTTGGAGAACTCTTCCATTGTAGGAACCAGCTGATAGTCGGGAAATGTGAAGCAATGATGTTTAGGGTCAAAGAACTGAAACAGGACACTCATCATGTCTTCATTGAACCTTGAAGTGACTAGATCCAGTAGGTGACCATGCCTCTTGATGAACTGGGAGTTTTCAGAAACTTGAGAGACCAATTCCTTAAGCTTAGGAGGTATTCCTACAAAGTTGATCCGGATAGTATTCCTACGAGCAGAAGCCATGACCTGCAACAAAGAACAAAGATAAATCCTTTGGTCCTTGAAATGGTTAGTGAAAATGCTATGCTTATGATGCATGATGATGCTATGATGTTATGCTCAATCACAAACATGTGGCACACACAAACAAGTCACACAATAGCCCTAGGTTTGAAGGCTTGCATGAGGTTTAAAGGTAAGTACCCTCCCCTGAAGCTTAGTTGATTCATCCTGTCCTACAAAAGTAACCAGGTTCTAAGGGATCTCAAAATCATTGATCCTTCACAAGGGTGGTTGTTCAGTAGGCAACTTACTTGCCAACCAAAACCCTCCAAGTTTAGGATCTCAATGAGTGTAGTATCGAGTATCAACCAACTTCAGTCTTCACCAAAGCCGGTTATCTCACTACTTTCTAAAGGCCAAGATGGGATGACTAGGGTTCTAAAAGTCAGTTAGTGTATTGACAACATATGGCAGCCTCATATTATCCTCAACTTGCTTAAGGAACATAAGCACCAACCAAGAAGTCACACTAATTATGGCCACCAGATCAACCATATCGATATACGCCGTACAGTTTCCTTGGTCTATTGCCATTTACCTAAGGTACACTAGATCCGGGTTAGGATCTTTCACACATAAGAGCACCCAACAGATAAGTATAAAGCAAACAAGGCAAACAATTTTAAAGTGATCTAATTCCTAAGGGTACCCCTCTTTTATTAAATCCCCAGCAGAGTCGCCAGTTCTGTAACACGGTGGGAGAACTGACTTTAGTTAAATGTTGCGGATAGCAAGAGTCGCCACCGACTTTTATTTTATCCAAAAGGAAAGGACATAAAAGAACAGGAAAGACCTTAAAAAGATTTTGAGTTCGGGGGGTAGGTTATACAAAGGGAAGGTATTAGCACCCTTTATATCCATGGTTATCCATGGGCTCTTAGTTACTTAGCTCACTTTGTTTGTTTGCAAGAGTGTAGTGTGTGATTAGAAAAATTTCTTTAAGTACTTTGTAATGACCCTCGTATGGGTGTATACAAAGCCTAGTTTAGAAATTGTGAGGTGTAAAAGTAATTTTGAAAAGTGTGAGCAAGTAACTATGAGATACCTACCCTAGATTAAGTCTTTCGTGTTCTCGTATATTCTTTCAATGGTAAGACTGTCCCTATTATTAAGGAATAGGTAGTCATTACCTTGGATGTGTTTAAGGGACGGGCGTAGGGTCATCGTATGGTCAATGAAGGCAACATAAGGGGTGTCTTTAGCAACTCGTAGGGACTATCATCATATTTACCGAAGGGACAAGATCATTATATCGTAGGCAACCTCGTAGGGACTTGATCTTTTAAGTTTATAGGGACTTGATGATTTTTCTGTTTGAAGGGACTTTGCTTAAGACACCCCTATTTTCGAGGGACTTGACCATTTAAAGAAGGCAACCAAGAGGAATACCCTAGGAAGTACAGATGGCGATCAAAGATCGACTTACGTGTGTGAGTGTTATTTTTCAGATATTTGTCTTGAATTTAGTTTTCTAAGTTCAATTATTTACAGTTAGTTTTTTGCACTCCCTAAATTACTAACCACGCAATAAATATTTACAAAAATAAAAGCAAGAAAAATAAATTCCTAAACTATTACATGGCTATGGGACAGATACATAATAATCAGGCGAGAAAAAATAAACTTACAACCTATACATTTGTTCCTAATATTATAAATAAAACAAAATTAAAATAAGAAAAATAATGAAGCAAAAATAGAATAGATAAAAGCAAATAATAATAAAATAATAAATAAACAATGGTAATAAAGCAATAATAAAATAACAATAATAATAAAGTGATAATAAAAAGGTTAGAATTTTAAAAGAAATTATTTTAAGTTAAACAAGTTAGATTTTTTTAGAAGTTATTAGAAAAATATGAGTTTAAAATAAATTAGTAATAATAAAAGAATTTAAAATACATTAATGTACAAATTATAAAATAAAAGAGTTATATGAAAATATTAAGTTAGTTATTTACAAAATAAATAAAGATTATAGAAAATATCAAATTATTAGATTAATAGGTTTATTATTATTATTCAATTAGAAAAATGGTCAATTAGATTTTATTTACAAAATATATAAGGATTTATTATTATAAGTAAGTAATAAAAAAAGTTATTAAAATAGTTAGTATTTATTATTTATTTACAAAAAATATAAAGGTTATAGAAAAATATTAAATAATTAATTTAGTAGGTTTTCACGCCCTATATTACTAAACCACGCAGTTAATATAGGATCAATGGCAGGAATTAAAATGGCAGAAAAATAAATGGCAGAAAATAAATGGCAGAAAATAAAACCCTAATTATTACAACGCTTTGGTGCAGTTACATACTAAAGATGGCGAAAAGTAAAACTGAAAATATTACAAGTTAAAACTTAAAATATTACAAGGGCGAAGCAGTTACAGTATATGAATAACATAAATATGAGCGAAAATAGGAAATAATAATAAGGTTTGTTAAGGTTTAAGAAAATGTTTATGGTTGAGAGGAAATAACACGGTTAAAGTTTTAGGTTTGAAATTTAGAGTTTGTGGCGAAATTGTCAGGGTTTAGGAAAAATCAGGGTAGTTAGTTATGAAAAAAATGTGCAGATCTAAATATATGTATATAAAAAAAATGAATTAAAAAAAACAACGGCGTTGCTAGCGCAAAATTGCGATCATCGCAACTGGATCGGATAACACAAATGTCACGTCTCATACACGTATATGTGAAAACGGCGTATTGACACGATCCGATCCGAAAACATAATCAAATACATCAACAAAATAGATAAAGTATATAAACTATTACCAAACTGTGTGTACGATAGTATAGATCAGCCACTCTTAGTTTCTCTTTTTTGTTCTGTCTTTTGGCCTCCTTCTATCAGTCATGCTAGTAAATATATATAGGAACAAATTAGGTTAATGATAATGGGCCTAAGTTTATTTTGAAACCCAATATTAAATTAAAAACTGAATAAAGTTAAATAATTAAAATAGTTAAAATTAAAATAAAAACTAATTAACCTATTTATTTATTCTAGATCCAATATAAAAATAAATAGACTCAAAAAAAAATATTATAATAGTTAAAACTGAATAAAGTTAAATAATTAAAAACTGAATAAAGTTAAATAATTAAAATAGTTAAAATTAAAATAAAAACTAATTAACCTATTTATTTATTCTAGACCCAATATAAAAATAAATAGACTCAAAAAAATATTATAATAGTTAAAACTGAATAAAGTTAAATAATTAAAAACTGAATAAAGTTAAATAATTAAAATAGTTAAAATTAAAATAAAAACTAATTAACCTATTTATTTATTCTAGACCCAATATAAAAATAAATAGACTCAAAAAAAATATTATAATAGTTAAAACTGAATAAAGTTAAATAATTAAAAACTGAATAAAGTTAAATAATTAAAATAGTTAAAATTAAAATTAAAATTAATTAACCTATTTATTTATTCTAGACCCAATATAAAAATAAATAGACTCAAAAAAAATAAAAGTCGGGCACCAAAATGCTCGAAAAAATAAAATGAACACGTCAAAATAATCAGCGCGAAATAAATGACTCGGAAAAATACAGCGTTTGGTCGGATTTTGAAATAAAAATTATGACCGTTTAAACTGCTCAGACTGATCAACATATGACCAAAATAGTCGTAAAAATATTTTTAGCATGTCAAATTAAACCACGTGAACCGCAGATTAATGTTACCGACATTTGCAAACTTAAACTTGACATTTTTTCGTTGACTAATTTTAGGCACAGTTAAAAAGTTAATTTGATCAGTCTGTTTGTAAATTCCGAGAAATTATTCCGGCTAATATTAAGACAGAAAAAAATGTTATGCTATGAAGATGATGCAAATGAATGTGAAACAAAAAGTTGGTTAGAGTTAAAAATAGAGGGCAAATTTTGGGGTGCAACAGGTAGTATATCCACTTCTGTTGAAGGAGTTTCTCCTAAACAAGATCTCTTGGCGGAGGGTGGTGATCAAGATTCTCTTACTCCTTTATTTTAGCTTCCTGCTATTCTTCCCTCCCCGGTGCTTAGCACATCAGAGGAGTTTGCTACTGTCGTGTCTGCTGAAGACCTGGATTTTTTCTGGGATTTATCATCGACTAACAAGAAAAGTCTTTTTTATAGATGTTTCTCATGATTTATTTAGGGATGGGTCCCTTGTTTCTATTGTGGATGTTGTTTAGGACGATGTTATAGGATCTAACGAGCTTTTAGGGGAACGAGATGAGCTGAGGAGAGGTGTGAAACCCTTGAGTGGGAAAATTACGATGATGAGAAGGAATTGGGTGAGCTTCAGGCGAATGAAAATGCTCTTAGGTCTTTGTAGAAAAAGGTGTATCGACATGGCAGACTGTTCATCTTCGCTTCTCACATAGAGAATCTAAAGGCCTCCCTTGCTGACACTAAGATAGAGAAGCTGAAGGCCTCCCTTGCTAACAGTTAAAAATGATGTAAAAAGGTTTCTGAAGAAGCGAATGAGGCATGTCGAGCGTTCGAAGCGGATCAGAAAGTTCTTCAGTTGAATAAGGATGATCAGGATAATACCTTGAATATTCTCGAGGAAGAGGTGGATGTTTCTCGACAGAGATCTCAAGAATCCCTTCAACGGACAGTAAAGGTTGTGTGTAGGCTCTGGGATGAAATGTTGAAGTTTGCTCGACTATTTTCTCCCAACCTTGATATCAACGTTGACCAACTGGATCCTTTAGAAGATACTTCTTAGAAGGATACCATAAGTCGTCCTAGATCTGAGGATTCGAGTGCCGACATCTGAGTACCGTTATGTTCTTTTTATCTTCTTTGTTCACTCCTATAATACTTTGTCCGGACTTTGTGCCTCGGTTTATAAACAATATTTTTATATATGTGTTTAAGTTGGCACCTTTATCATGCTTGTGCTTTTTGGTATATTATTGCTCCTTATTTAGTCATCGCTATTGTCCGACCAGGATTTGAGGAAAGTTAGGGCTTGCCTTGTAACCCTGCAATTTGCATAATTTTGTTGTTCTAGAAAGCGGTAAATGATAATTTCTTAAAGTGTAAAGGACCTTAAGTCTTTTGCGGAGTTATGAATGATTGTTTTGCTCAAAGGCGTCTCGCATTAAGACGTACATGTTGTATTAAAGCAATGTTGAACGTAGTAGCCGGGATGTGCTCAGAATGTCCTCGCACGGAGGAATAGTTAATATAGTTTGACATGTCCGTATACCTGATTGAAATTAGTGAAATATGAGTTCGACTTCGAGCGTTTATGCTTCCCATCGTACCTGTAATTATTTCATGCAAAACCATCTAGAAACGACTATGCCTTAATCATGTTTATATGGATAAGATATGAGTCTCGTTAATCATGATGGTGTTTCGAATTATACTTACAAACGAGGGACACTAAACCGGATAGATGCAGTCATGTCTTGAACTGCGCTCCGTGTCACAGAGGATCTTACTCGGCTAAAGGTAGAGGATCCATGTCCCCGCCCCGAGGCAATTACTCAGATCAAGGCTGACGTCTCCAGGCTTCACCATGCTCTCCCTTGGATTGGCTAGATCTGATGGGGGTGCGTTGTCTACGCTTTAATGCATGTATTTATTTGTTATATGGTATTTTAATGTTGTATCCGGACAAACAAATTGTGTCCGATTGAATCCTAGGGGAATTGGTCATTATAGTCATACGTGCAAAGCATATCCGTCATCTCTCATGGATTCTGAATACGCATGAGGAACTGTGGGGAATTGATTACTGTAGTCGAGCATTCGAAGTGTGTCAGGCAACACCCCTGAATTCTAAAGATGCACGTGGCGTTGTGGGTGAATCAATTCTTATAGCCGAGCTCTCGAAGGGTGTCCGACAGCACCCCTGAATCTTCATGTATGTAAAGTGCATGGGGTTTTGATTGCAATAGTTGGACGAGCAAAGCATCTCCGGCAGCACTCCAGGATCGTTAAGTCGGGCGTCAATTGTATTGGTTGTTCCCCGGTTTATTGAAACATGCATTCTCGTGTTTGTGCCCTATAAAGGGGACAAGGCAGAAAGCAAAACAACAAGAGGGAATCCTCCAACTTAGTCACACAAGAAGCTACAACATAAGGAGATCTATGTATTTTCCTCACCTCTTGCAAAGAGTTAACAACTTTAAGCTCTTACTGTAGCACAACAAATTCCTTATGGAGAGTAGAGCATCTCAAATTTGTAGCTTCAACTTTCCCTTTCCAAGTACCCCTTTCGTTGGAGGGATTACCAGGGGTAAAAAGACATCTCCCTGTCCAATAGAGATAAGAGAGAAGATAGAAGCAACTTTGAACATGTTGTAGGAAAGTTCAGAAGCAAGTTCCATTTTATCCCTCTCAAGGAGATTCTAAATGAAGGATAAATCTAACGTCAAAACAGTACTGGCCGCCTCCTTAGGAGTCTGAGAAATCCATGAAGAGAAGACATTTGGAACCTGCATAAAGCAAGTTATCTCTCCAGAAGAATTGCCCTTGGCAAAACGAGTCTGTTTTAGAGAACCCTTAGTCCGGGGGGATTATTGTTCCTCAGCTCATACCCTCTTTGTTGAAATCAAAAGCGGAGTTGGTTCTTCCACTATTAAATTGTCCGTAGTGTCCACAAGTTGATCCACCTGGATAGTAGGAGCATAAGCCTCTATAGCCGGGGTAGGATAAGAGGCCAGAACAAGAACAATAATCTCCATAAGAGTGAGGCAGAGGCATAAGTCCCATTATTAACCACGACCTAAATACCTTTAGCATTTGCAAAGCCGTGGGACATCTCCAACTTGCTTACTTTATCCATGCTATCTGCAAAATATAATCACGCATGTAAAAAAACACATGAAGACTCTCGCTCTCACCAAAAATCTTCCTCCTCTTCTCTTTTCTAATTGCACTCAAAATAACATGAGTATTAATTCTCCTTTTTCTCACTTAGGTAGGGGACACCTCACCAGGGCCAAACCTATCCTCGTAGCCAAGCCCTTAGAACCAAGATCAAATTTCCTCCTTCATTTTCACCTCGTCCGTAGAAAGAGAACTCGACTTGGTATAGTTGGAGTGAGCATCCTAGTTAAAATGGACCTTAGGCCAGTGCTTTGTATACAAAGTCTGACAGAAAAGAGGATGGTCGATTGGGAGGTAGCAGAAAACAAAGTTGGTCACGAGGGTGAAAGGCTTAACCAATAAAAAATGCCCTAAGAAGTCGCCTTAGTTCGGGTAAAGGGGGTGAACCAAGGGTTAACCTGATGAAAGAAAATGAGCCATTGATTACGAAAATTGCCCCAAGAGGTGTGCCTCAGATGGAAAAAGGTCAAAAAATAAGATAAGGGAATGCTTCCAATATTTGTACTCGACACACAGTTGGAATATCCTTATATATGCCAAGGTCCCCAAATGAATTTGGGAAGGAGCAACTTTTAGATATTTCAAGATGGCAACCTCAAATTCAAAAAAGGGCTGAGCCCTATTCTTGTAAACAAACACGTATAGAATGGGATCATGCAGTCATCAAAATAAATGCATATCCTCTTTTCATCTATCACTAGAAGGGATAACCACTTTAAGGGATTATCAACCATCATGTCAGCCGTATCTATAACAACCTCAGTACTCAGAGCCAATGAAGTACCCATCATTTTTGAATCCATCCACTCGTAGTTGACCGCATCCGATTGGGCTCGAAGATCTAAATAAGCCTTCACTTTAGAATCACTAGGCTCACACTTATTGGTATTCATACAAAGCTTAATATAACTCTTAGTACGTTCACTCATTTTCCAATTGGCTTTCACCTCCTCCTCAGATAAGACGCGAGGGGGCATATAGACCTCAACACAATTTATTCCCCACTAATATTCAATATAAGAGCATCTAATGATCAGATGACGAAGTTTCTTCCTCCAAAGAGTCCCTAGACACCTTTTCTGAGTCATAATCATTAGATATGGGTATGATTTCTGGTTCTAGGTGATCGCTACTAAGATGATAAAGATGAGAATCATGGGAGGTCCCCATTATAGAGGCATATGAAGTTTCAACTTTTGAATCACTCACTAGGTCGACCATATTATCACTCATCCTAACTAGAAAACAAGAAATTATAAGGATAAAAGCATGAGTTAGAAGGTACCTGGTTATGTGGGATTGATGAAATAGAAGGAATGGAAGAAAAACGAAAGCCCTAAGGGAAGATCTGAAATCGCTTCTAGTTATACTCTCAAGGAAGAAGACACTAATACGTTTTCTGGAAAGTAATTGTAGGTTTGAATGCTAAAGGTTGTGAAAATTTCTAAATACTCAAATCACCATATTTAGAAGCAGCACCAGTTGAAAGGATCAGACTAACTACATAAAGAAATCACAAGATCAAAGACTAAGTTTCCACTCATAGATATACGCCAACTTGAGTGCACTCAAGTACCCGATAAACTACGACATACCATAGTTAGTCACATCATTGCACATGTCAGTAAAGGGCGATGAATCGTCTCAATGATGGAACGACATCAAATGCACTTGTTTCCCATTACTTTTTCAAAACTAATCACAAGCGTTTCAGTTTCATTTCACATTGGACCGCGTCATGAAGGACGACCAATGTCACTTAAGGCTTCCCTCGAATCCTTTAGTTCTCGGCAAAGCCTTTGGGATAACTATTCTGGATTGGCCAATTACCCAAATGACCAAGGTCCAATCTATCTCAATCCACTCAACTTGACCCAATATATAAAATCAGTTCACACGCTAAGAGCAATGTACAATCTCTAATATCCATTTTTGATATACTCATCTTGAATCTTAAATTCACTTGGGTGTTAGAGTGCTAACCATGCGAGTCCAACCCGCGCCACTGTAAAGGAGATTAAAATCATCATTCAAGATCATTAATTTTCCAACTGCATCTATTTCTGATTCTCGGACTGAACAAATTGATATCAAATTTATTATGATAGCTTACTTATTATAAATGGCCTATGACATCAATATATTTCTTTAAAAATGTCAAACCTTATTACCTAAAGATTATTACAGAAATATATTTCCATAAATTCTATGGAGATTCATCCATGTACTAATTTATAATTAAATAGTTATATGACTCACTTATGAAACAATATGGTATATATGGGATGTATACAAAAATATTCTTTCAAATTTATAAAATACGATTTTAGATTTTAATAGGATGATTCTTCACCTCTAAGGTGGAAAGAACAACTCCCTTTATTTTAGTTTGAAAATTTCAAATTTTTAAAAATCTCTAAAACCTTACATTAGCAACTTTAGGGCGGGCTATCCCTAAGTCACTCCAAAATTTCTTTAACACCTAAATTATTAAAAATTTCAGGGCATACCTTACAATTATATTTTTACCCTGACAAAATAAAATAAATGTTTAATTGTACCCTTTTGATTATTTATCTTCGATAGTAAAAAATGTATAAAAAAATATTGATTTTTATTTTTAAATTTACCCACATGGATAAATATAAGAACAAAAATAAAATTGTATGATGAAATACATTAAAAAAAAATTGAGAAAATTATCCATGACATAAATCATGGGTAAGCTTAAGTCTTCGTAGATAAAATTCTACACTGGAATACATTTAAAATAAATTTAAGAAAATTACCGCGACTTAACCTAACTAAAACAAAGTTTTATTTATTAAATTTATGAAAACTTTATCCAGAACTTAGCCGTTGATAAGATATATTTTAATTTGTAAATAAAAAATTACTCTAATCATAACAACGGAGATAATTTGTAAACAAAATTGTTTTAAAATGATCATTAGAGATTCAAGTGATAAGGAGTTGTAAATTCAATTTTCAAAATTCCTAATGTATTCCGTTGTATATTTTTTCCCTAAAAAATTAGATTTACTCTTAAAAATTTTCATTTTGATGTTTGTTTTTAAGTAACCCATAAAAACATAAATTTATCTACGATGTTGCGGGTAAACTTTTAAATTTATTTGTATTTTAGTGTATATCTTCTAATAATGGAAAATTTCCAAAAATCTTTGAAAAAATTAATATTATTAGATTAATTCACTATAGTTCAAACCATTGTATTTAAGATTGTGTGTTTATAGTGATTATTATCGTTTTATCTTAATTTTTCTTTTTCTTTTTATTGAGAAAAAAAATAAGAACTTGTTTGAATGACTTATAATTTTTAATTTTTAATAATTATTTTATAAATTAATTTTAAAAATAAATTTTGAAGAAAAATTAATTTTTTTAGTAATTCTATTTAAAAATAACAGATTTACAATATTACAACTTTACCATTAATAAAAAGTATAGCAATTTTTTTTTTCTTTTTCCTTATTTCTAAAATATGCTTAAATACCAACATATATCATAAAAAAAAAAGCTAAGAGGAAGACTTTATCTAATAATTCTCTGAAAAAGGACATGTAGATGACTGTTTGAAATACACCGATGTTTGGAATATGCTGGAAAAGGGGTGGATCAAAAGTAATTGCGATGCATGCTTAGACCACGATGGGAAGTGGGATTTAGGGGTGATTTTTAGAGATGAGATTGATGAAACCTTATCGGCATGCACAAAATTCACAACTGGGGACAATAACCCAATGCTTGGTAAAACCATAATGCTACTCAAAGATATTGAGATCGTCATTGATACCTGCTTTAAGGATGTCCATTTTGAAATGGACAATGCCAACCTCGCTTGGATGAAGAATGAAGCGTTACCCAAAAAGATTTGGGGAATGGTTGGTGGAAACATAAAGAAGAGGAGATGAAATAGTTTTTAAAAATAATTTTGTAAAACTAAAACAAGTTTTATTATTTTTAAATTTTAACATATTTTTTTCATTCTTATTTTGTTCCTTACTTCATCAAAAGATAATCAAGTGTTGTTAGTTGTATTCCATTTTTTTTCACTTCATTAGTTATTTGCTTCATCCAATGTTTAGTTGGACATTATAAGTGCGAACATGTGGTACCAAGAGTTTTTGATCCAAATGTCACATTACTAAAATAGAAATCGGAAAATGTCATTTCTTGAATTTTTTTTCTCAAAATGCCATTATTTTTGTCCTTTAGTGGATTTTATTATTATTATTTTGACACACTCCATCTGGGATGGGTCAGAGGTCCAGTTGGAGTCCGTCATCTCAAATGGAGGTCCCTTTTTTTTCGTTTTTAATTTTTTGACTTATTTTTAATTAATTAAAATTAATTTTTTTAATATATAAATTAATTAAAAATTAATATTTAATATAATATTATTTTAATTTTTTATTAAAAAATAATTAATATAATTAATTTTTTCTAATATATATATATATATATATATATATATAATGTTACATGCTAAATATTATTAAAATATAATTAAAAATTATAAGATTTGCATGAGATAACTAAAAAGAAATTAATTTCTACGTTGGTTGGGATCTTCATCGACAAAATTACTACCAGTGCTACATCTTGCATGAACTCGAACCCGGTGACCACGACCTAATGATTTTGTTGAAAAAATAGGTGGTTGTTCACGAAAATTTTTGAATGCTTCAAAATTCTCGAAAATCGATATTTGGAGACAAGTTGTTTAATATTTGTGTCAATGAGGCGGGGTTTGAGTTTGAAGGTTATATGTTGCGATGTAATAGTCACTCACATCCGTGGTTGTTGATTGTTGATTGGTATTTGAGTAATCAAAGTTAGGTGGTGGGATGTGTGTGTAGTTTTTTGGGGGACAGAGGCATGGTTGTTGTTGGGTTTGAGAAGGGTAGTTTGTAGGGTTTTGTGGTGTCTGATATGTGTAATTTGTTGGTGTATGTTGTGTTTGTGTCTGGTAGTTTGGTTGTTGGTATGAGGTATGTTGTGTTTGAGTTTGGTAGTTTCGTTGTTGGTATTTGGTGTATTGTGTTTGTTGTTGGAAGGGATGAGTATATTGAATTTGTGGTTCATATTGGGTGGAAGTCAATGTTTGGGTATAACGTTGGTTGGGAGTGATTTGTGTTTAAGGGTTTATTAATTGTGGTCGTGGTGGAGTAGACATAATCAAGTGTGTTAACAAAGAATGCATCTTCAAATGTAAAGTCTTTATGGGGAAAGGGAGTGGTACGTGGGTGATCACTAAGGTTAATGGTCCGCACACCTGCATGTTTTCCACAATGTCTCAAGATCATAGAAAACTTGACTCGAGTATAATATGTGACAATATCAAATCTTTAATCAATAGTGATACTTCGCTAAAAGTGAAACACAACATCACTCATATTCGGGAGACATTCAACTACACAATCTCTTACAAAAAGGCAATGATTTCAAAGAACAAGGCCATCACTTCTATTTATGGAAACTGAGAGACTTCAAACAACCACCTGTCGCGATGGTTATTGGTCATGAAAACATTTCTACGGGGTACAATAATAGAACTCGAGACCTTTCCTGTATTTTCAAACGAAGGGACACAAATAAGTGGTGCTAGAGTTTTCCACCGTTTTTTTTTGCTTTCTAACTATGCATAAAGGGTTTTGCATTCTGCAAACCGCTAGTTCAAGTTGATGGCACATGGTTATATGGAAAATACATGGGAACTTTGTTAATGGTTGTGGCACAAGACGGGAATAGGAACGTATTTCCAATAGCTTTTGCATTGGTAGAGGGTGAAACTGGTGATGCTTAGAGTTTTTTCTTGAGAAATATTAGAATGCACGTTATACCACAACCCAACCTATATTTGATCTCATATAGACATGAGTCAATAAAGAGTGCCTATAATAACTCGGATAATGGCTCGGAGAACCCTCCCTCATCACACGTCTATTGTATCGGGCATATATCGCAAAATTTTATGAGGGAAATCAGAGACAAGGAACTTCGTAAAAAAGTTGTCAACATGGGTATTTTTCCTAAACATATCTTTGTTAAGACATCTAGCAATATCTTCTACATATTAATTTATTTTTTATTTTCATACACAGGATATGCATTAAACGAGTCAACATACGAATACTACATGGGAGAGATACGTAACGTTAACATAGAAGCATTACAATGGGTAGACAATATTCCAAGAGAAAAATGGACCAGATCGTTCGATGGAGGGAAGCGATGGGGCCATATCACACCCAACCTCGTTGAATCAATGAACTCGGTTTTAAAGGCCACACGCAACCTTCCTATTACTGCTTTGGTAAAATTAACATACTATAGGTTGAGCATACTGTTTGAGAAAAGAGGACACGATTGGACTAAAATGTTGGGTTCTGGCCGACTGTACACTGATAATTGTATGAAGGGAATTGAGGAAGAGGTAATCAAATCAAATAGCCACACAATTATGCAATTTGATTGCCAAAGGTTCTACTTCCTGGTCCAAGAAACTGTGCATCATAACGACGGTAGACCGACTACCCATTACAACGTCGACCTTAGGAACCGGATGTGTGAGTGTGGAAGATTCCAAACGTTTCATGTCCCTTGCTCACATGTTATTGCAGTGTGTTCAAGCATAAGACAAGACTATTATGTGCATATAGCTGATGTGTTCAAAGTTGTAAACGTCTTTAAGGTCTACGAGGAGAGCTTCCTCGAGATCCCGACTGAAACAACTTGGCCGCAATATGAAGGTGACACTCTTTGTCACAATGAGATCATGAGGAGAAAAAAGAAAGGTTGCCTAAACAGTAACCAGATTAGAACTGAAATGAACAATGTTGAAAAAGAAAAAATGAGGTGTGGTATTTGTCGAGAAATCGGCCATATGCGTTGAAAATGTTCAAACAAGCCTGAACCTTCTAGTTAGTTATGTCTGAAGTTTTAGTCTTTTGAATCCTAGTTATATTTCGTGTATTTTGTTTTTCAACAACAACAACAACTTTTATTTAGAGCATAAAATTTCTAGTTACAACACATGAAGGATGACACCATAATAACAATTTCAAATAAAGATAAAACACAACAATTATTACAACAACACACCAATATGTGGTAACGTTAAAACAGATAAACACTATAACTTCTTTTATCATGTTATCATATTAAACGACAACAACTAAAACAAGTGGATCTTCAACACCTCAGTTAACTTCTCCACGATGTGCAGAAAACATACAAGTAACATCCAAATCATTTTCTACACAATCCCAATAATACATGTATGTACCATCTGGGCTAGCATCCGTCAGAGTTATGTAAGGACAATAATATTCAATTTTTCTAACACATTGAATCAGACCACCCAGCTGTCGAAAACTTGCGTTGATGGCAAAAACCAATTATCTGAATTTTCATTGTGGATTCAAAGAAACCCTCATATGCTTATCTGCTTCAAAAAACACAATACAACACATAGATATGATTAAGAAATATGTGGAACAATTAGTAAAGAAAAATTATATCTTCATTTGTCTTAACCACCTCTATTTATAGAAGACGACCCGATGGAGGAAAAAAATTATATTATAAAATTGTTTAGGTGGGAAATAACTATACTAAAAAAATTCTTTGAGCGGGAAAACAATATATTATATATTTAATTATGAAAAACAAAATTTATTAGATACTAAAATATATTTAAATTAAAATATAAACAAAAAATATTTATTATAATTTTTTGAAGAGTTGGTACTTTGGAATTTCTATTTCAGCTGGGTGGCATTTGGGTCACAAACTCTCGTATGCTAGCTACTGTCACTGTCTCCTGCTGAGACTTCATTGACTCTTTTTTTGTCATATCTTATTTTCTCCATTCTCCTGATTAGTTCCAACTTGTTCCTTACTTCAGCATTCCAAACTACAGGTTCTCTCTCCTATTCATCTTACATTTAAGTTAATTTCATTCTACAGGATCGGAAAAGTCGCTTCTGATGGTGGGGTGGTTCGCCGGAATAGGCGGCGAAAGTGGTGTCCGGGCGGTGGTGACCGGAAAACAGAGGCCGGAAGGGGTCACGGCAGTGAATCATTTATGTTAATTTCATTCTTTTTCTTACCTGGTTTAGATTGATGTTATATTGAGTAATTATGCATTTTGATCTCACTTTCAGACGATCTTGTGGACATATAACATAATAAAGTAACTTGACTATTATTAAGAAGAGGATGAATATAACAAATGTGAGCGAGTATGAAGCAATTGCAAAGGAAAAGTTGCCAAAGATGATTTATGATTACTTTGCATCAGGGGCAGAGGATCAGTGGACTTTGAAAGAGAACAATGCATTCTCAAGGATTATGTAATCTACTAACTTGTTTTATTTCATTTTCATCTTCTCTTTTGCTGAATCCCTTATTTCAATATCTATGTTTACTGAGAATAGGTTTAGGCCACGTGTTCTTATCGATGTAAGCAAGATAGATTTGACAACAACTGTGTTAGGCTTCAAAATATCAATGCCTATCATGATTGCTCCTACAGCCGCGCAAAAGATGGCTCACCCTGAAGGTACTCATTTTTCCGTTACATTAAGCTACTCGTTGTTGTTATGTACTTTTTGTTAACGCAGAAGAAGCTCTTTATTCTTCATGTGTTTGACATTGAAGTTTATTAAACTAAAACAAATCATGCATTTTTTGTGTGTAGGAGAATATGCTACTGCTAGAGCAGCATCAGCAGCTGGCACCATCATGGTTTGATTTCAACCATATTTATTAATTCTCTGCTCTAGCAAAAAAAAGTATAATTGGCCCAGATTTGGAAGGAAATACCTGTATTTTTATATATATTTTGTTACGGAGGGAGTATTTAATATTTGAGATATTCATTTTGATAATTTTGTGACAGACACTATCCTCATGGGCTACTTCCAGCATTGAGGAGATTGTTTCAACAGGACCTGGCATACGCTTCCTCCAACTCTATGTGGGTATATTCTCTTCATTCTTTCTCTTTATTTTATTTTCTATGACGTGCGTGTCACTTGTCTCCTCCTCAAAACATTTCCAAGCAACTTAGTTTAAACCAGGAATCTGCTTTTGATGTATGATATAATCTTTGCTACATTCAAACAATTACTAACTTGATTATCTAACTTTTCAATTTATTAGTGTTATAATCTAATTTGTTTGTTATTTTCTTCTCCCAGCTGCTTAAAGACCGAAATATGGTTACTCAGCTTGTGAGAAGAGCTGAAAAGGCTGGTTTCAAGGCAATTCTCCTTACTGCAGACTCTCCGGTCATTGGTCGTAGAGAGGCTGACATAAAAAATAGGTTGACAATCATTGCGAAATTTCATTTGAATTGATAAGTCTTATATTTAAAAAATAGTACTAAGATACTGGTGCATGGAACACGCGGAGTTTGTAATCAGATTAAGATAAACACTATTAGAAGTTTGTACTGGAGATTTAAAAAACATATATATTCCTGGTTTGTTTATTGGAGATTTTTACAGATTTATACTGCCATCATATCTGAGAATGAAGAACTTTGAAGTCATGGATCTTGAAAAGTTGTATAAGGTGTGTGATCATTACAGAGATTTTAAATTAGATGATTTTTCTTCTTTTGTTATTGTCATCTTAATGTTGTTACTTTTGCTATAACTATTTGAGAAAGTGGATATAACCTTGCAGATTAAAGACAATGGTGGTCTCATCTCTGTGACTAATGGTCTATATGACCAATCACTCACCTGGAAGGTGATACTATGATATATAGATCTTTTACATATATGTGACATTGAATGTGGAAGTCACAATAACTACTATGAAAAAACTTGTAACAGGATGTAAAATGGCTTCAAACAATCACCCCATTGCCCATTTTAGTGAAGGGAGTACTTACGGCTCAAGATGGTAAACTTATCAAAGAGATACGTTCTAGAGCTTACTTTCAAAATAACTATAACTAAAGTCAAACATTTAATTATCCAACGATTATAACTTAATGAGAGCATAAAAACAGAAAGCGTGAACCAATTAAATCCTATATTTTTTATTCAAAGCTTCCTTATCCATTTGATCTTTGAAAATGCAGCTAGGTTAGCCATACAAGCTGGAGCTTCCGGAATCATTGTTTCCAATCATGGTGCTCGCCAACTTGACTATGTCCCTGCAACTATTATGGCTTTAGAAGAGGTCTGATTTATGTTATCCAAAGTTTCTTCTTCATTGCCTTCTTTTCTAACTAATATAATAATTGCATTTCTTTAATTTATTACTTTGTATAGGTTGTTCAAGCTGCAGAGGGAAGAGTTCCTATTTTTATGGATGGTGGAGTTCGCCGAGGGACAGATGTTTTTAAAGCATTGGCTCTTGGAGCCTCTGGTGTATTTGTAAGTATACCATGTTATAAATTCCTTACAGTAATAACAGCAAAATGTTGCTATTATTAGACAGTTCATTGTATTCATTTTCTGAAATACTTTTGAACGGTCTCGATCATTGATTTAGATTGGTCTGTAGAAGGTAGTAACTGTATCACACAGTTACTAGCGATAACTTGCCCCCAAGAATCTATATCCAAATTCGATTACTATTATCAAAACTCAGAAACTAATTAGTAATGTGATTTATTAGTATTTTTATTAAATGGAGATGCTGTAATATATTCTAACTAGTCCCATATTTCTATAATATATCAGATTGGAAGACCTGTGGTGTTCTCATTGGCTGCTGAGGGTGAAGCTGGTATAAGGAAGGCACTTAAGATGCTTCATGATGAACTTGAAATAACCATGGCACTTTGTGGTTGCCCTTCACTGAAGGACATAACTCGTGACCATGTTGTGACTGAGCGTGACCGCCCAAGAATTGCTCCCAGATTATGAGACATCATTCTCTATAGTGTTGGAGCATGAGGAGGGTACTCATTGAGAAACTTGCAAACATAGAAATTTAATTTTATAATCTTATAATCATTTCATGTTATAAACATGAATTTTTCTCAAACTTTCATCAATTTATTTTGACAAGTTTGAGTTTAACAGTGTATTTTGACAGATATGAATTTAGATGGTGGATTGAAAAAATGACATATAGATTTGTTACATGCCATGAAATCCATGACTTAGTTGTAGTAACTGCATGTTTACTCAATGCATGTAGATTGTAGTAGAAATATATCAGAGATTATGCCAAAATCATCGGTAATACATCATGATTCTGCCAAAATTACGACAATCTAACTCTAAAATACATATTAGGAGCACATATGCTAATAAGGTCATGCAAGGAGGGTTGGTAGGAAATAAGGAAGAAAAGCAACAAAAGGACAAAGGCAACACCCCAAGGAGAATCACCGGCTCTATGGATAGTACTTGATAGTGTATTCGGAACATATAAATATAAAATCACAAGTACATTAAACAAAATAAATTATATTACTATTATTAATATATGAAGGTATATTTATTATCAATATAATATTTATTATAACTAAAATAAATTTAATTATTTTATTAAATAAAATTTATAAACGATAAGTGAGTTCGAGTTACAATCATGCAAATTAAAATTTAATTATATTTTATTCAAAATATAAAATTTTGTATAAATGTGTTTACTAGAGGTGAGATTATGATTATACAAATTAAAAATTATTATTTAATTATTCAAAATAAAATTCTTACGATAATAAGATTTCAAATATACTCATGAGAGATTAGATTTATATTTATTTGAATATATAATAAAAAATCAATTTATTACAATATAAATAAGGAATTTTTAATTCAAAATATTTTGGAAATGAATTTCACTTTATATAAATGTATATTTTATAATTTTCATAGGAATAGATAATATTAAAAACAAATTTCTCCTTAAAAAAATTAAAAAGAAATATCAACTAACTTTAAAGAGAGTTAGATGATAGCATCATTAAACTTTTATAAATAGAATCATTAAACTTTTATAACTCATAGAATATTATAGTATCATGATTCATAAATGGGATTAATTACTATGCAGTGTAAAAAGATTTACATTGTCGATTCATCGCTATCCGTTTGCATTACTTTATAGACTTTTAAAATAAAAGTCAAATTTATTTCAATATCCAACAGATAGGATTAACGGTGTAAAATCTTTTTACACGGTCTATGTATATCAATTAAATCCTTCATAAATTAATGACCTTCATAAATTAATGGCAAACTTATAACAAATTAAATGAACCTAATATATTATATCAACCATAACACTTAAATAGAGTAATTAACAATAGTGTTACTACAAATCAAATATATTTCAATAAAAATATTTTAGACTCAAATCATGAGAATAAATCATATAAAATAGTCTATAAATCTCAAATTTAATTCACAGCAAATGTTTAATTATTTTACGTGATAAAATTCAATCCTAAAAATAAAATAAAAAAATATATATCCAAATTGATTAATATTATCAAATTGAAATATAAAATATTTTGAAAATAAATAATTTAAAACAAAATACAATTCTTATATAAATTAATTATCCGATATTTATAAATTTAATAAAATCGTTGCCTTGACCAAACTTTAGAATAAATTGAGGCATTAATTATAGAAAATATTATATTTAAAAACAATTAATTTATCAATTATCTATAATTTGTTTAGCCTACAAATTCCTTAACTAGTAGAGAAATTATCATAATTTGCCGATGATTAAGCCTAAATTGTGGGTCACAGGAGGAAAAATCCCACCCTTTCTCTTTATTCATTTTTGTGTTTTGATAATAGGTATCATGGATTGATCACTCCACCGAATCGAAAGATAGTGAGCACTTAAAAGAGGCATGCCAAATACACATAATCAAAATGAAGAACAGTGATACATTGAATGTGTTTTCGATTAAACCAGACAATATTTCACCAGCTTGTACAATTTCAATTATCATACAATATTAATAACAAATATTATAATAGGCTACAAAATGTATCTAACCATAGTTGATAAATTTAAAATATTAAATTGTTATTCGATAGATATAAGTTACTAAATGATTAAGGATAATAAGAATAATATATCTCGTAGAATTTGAGAGATGATCATGGAAAAAGTGAATAAAAAAAGGATTATTATCTCTATTATTGTCTATGATTTGAGGAGAATCTTTTATTAAATTTAATTGAATGGTTCAATCCATCACATTTCATTCAGAGTTGTTGAACCGGATGCAGTTCATGGCCATCCAGATAGTGTGCGCAATGTGAATGATTTCTGCTAGAACTACACCCATAATATGCTCAAACCAGGAATTAATGCAGATCTTGAGGAATAACTATTCAACAGTAAATAATCAAAGATTCCAGAGAGTTTGTAATTGATAATTGATTGAGATTATCATATATTTAATGAAATTAGCATCTGTATTACTCGTAGTAATAATGAATAATACATCACAAAACCAATATACACACATTTGCATCATCTCAAACGTGCATATAGTGCAGTCCCAAGTGCTATCCAAGTTGTGCTACAAATAGCACATGTCTAAATGCATTTTATAAAGAAGTTTATAATTATTGTAAAAGTAGAAATTTCTTAAGGATCACTCATGGGTTATAGTGCAAAACTAAGTTTCCTATTGAAGCATAGGATAGAATATTCCTATTATTATCAGAAGACTCGGGCATGTAGTTCTGTCATTTTATAACCTAGGATCAATTCTTGGACGGTCCCACTCTGTGACAACATGATCACGAGTTATCTCCTTGAGTGAGCGACAACCGCATAATGCCATGGTTAGATGAAACTCATCATGAAGAATCTCAAGTACTTTCCTTACACCAGCTTCGCCATCAACAGCCAACGAGAACACCACAGGTCTTCCAATCTGGTATATGCGTCATTATGGAAGAAAGGTCATTTGTATCAGTTTATATCTCTAATTGATGTTTAATTATTTCTATCATGGTTGGAAAAGAATCATATACTTACAAATACACCAGATGCTCCAAGAGCCAGTGCTTTAAAAACATCTGTCCCTCTACGGACTCCGCCATCCAGAAAAACCGGAATTTTTCCACCTGCTGCTTTCACAACCTATTCTAGGCAAGCAACAAAAACTTTAGTAAAATCTTATAATATGTATGGTAGTAATAAAGTAGCTTTTCCACATATAACTAAGAGATATATCAACAATATATGCTATATCTTAACAAAGTTGGGAAACTAGGACCAAAAAGTGAAAAGGAAACAAACTTGTACCTCTTCTAAAGCCGTAATAGTTGCAGGCACATAGTCAAGTTGGCGAGCACCGTGATTGGAAACAATGATTCCAGAAGCTCCAGCTTGTATAGCTAACTTTGCTACATTAGAATAGAATTATGGAATTAAATTCAAGATTGATAAGATCAAAGATGAAATAGATAAGGAAGCATAATATCAAAATATAGCTGTTATTAAGTAAGAAGCTTACTATCTTCAGATGTAATTACACCCTTCACCAAAATTGGCAATGAGGTGATTGTTTGAAGCCATTTCACATCCTGCAATAAGGTTTACCATAGTATTAATTACTTCCATATACAATATTGTCGCAGGCAAGGAAATCGAACATACATATGTGAAAGATGTGAGTTACCTCCCAGTTGAGTGACCGGTCAACTTGACCAGCAGCATAAGAGGCTAGACCAGAATCATCAGTCTTCTAAATGATTGATTACAAACCGAAAATGGAAAAAGTAAGATGATCAGGAATGGAAAAAGCTATCTAATTTCTGAATTCATACTAATCACAAACAAACCTTATCCAGCTTTCCAAGATCCAATCCTTCATAGTTTTTAAAGATAAGGTGTGGTGGCATTGTAAATCTGTACAAGAATAAGCCATTGGCATATACATCTTAAAACATAAGATTTATCAGTTCAACGCTATGTTAAATTTTGTAAAAAGATTGTCCAAATGATTTTCAACCTGTTTTTAATATCAGCTTCCCTACGACCAAGAATTGGAGTGTCCACGGTAAGCGCAATTGCCTTGAAACCGGCAGATTCAGCTCTTCTCACAAGCTGAGTAACCACATTTCTGTTTTTAAGCACCTAAGAATAAAGAAAATAACAACAACAAATTAAGTTATAAAACAAGTAAGTTGAGAATGTGATAAAATATCATTTCTTGTGTATAAGCACATCACAGGAAATATTTATGTAGTCAAGAGAGACACGTGACAAACACATCACAGGGAAAAAGAGTCATGAAATAAGAAATGAGGGCAATATACTCACGTAAAGTTGGAAAAAACGAATGCCAGGTCCAGTTGAAGCAACCTCCTCAACACTGGAAGTAGCCCATGAGGATAGTGTCTATAACAAAAAAAAACAATGAAACAATCAGAAAGAAACTAATTAGGCATAACTGGTGCATGGAATATCGGGGAGAGATTCAAATATATAAGTTACAAGGGAAAAAATATAGTTGATGTTTGGGAACAAAACTAAAGAAGAGAACAAATATGATGGAAACCACACCATGATTGTGCCAGCAGCTGATGCTGCCCTAGCAGTAGCATATTCTCCTACACAAAAATACTGTCATTAAATTATATATAACAAGAAGAAAATACATGATACAATGTAAATAATATGCTTAATGTAACACAGACAATGAATTTAATGGCATTACATATACCTTGAGGGTGAGCCATCTTCTGCATAGCTGTAGGAGCAATCATGATAGGCATTGATATATCAAAGCCTAATACATTTGTTGTCAAGTCTATCTTGCTTACATCCCTCAGAATTCGCGGCCTGAACCTGTTTTTGGTAAACATAGATATTTAAATAAGGGCTTTAACAGTACACATACGATTAAACCTAAAGGCTTTAACACATAAAAGTAAAATACAATCTGGTTTAGGAAACTAAACAGATTACAGAATCCTTGAGAATGCGTTTCGGTTCTCTTTCAATGTCCATTCATCTTCTGCCCCTGATGCATAGTAGTCATAAATCATCTTTGGCAATTTTTGTTTTGCAATTGCTTCAAACTCGCTCACATTAGTTATCAAATCCATCTTCCTGATTTGAGTAAAACACAGTGACTACACAACATGAATTCATTCAAATAATTTAAAAAGTTTTATAACATCATCAAATCACAATTAATATCTATGAAACATAAACACATACACGACATTGATACGTATCAGACACGGATCAAATCACAATTAATATCTATGAAACACAAACACATACATGACATTGACACATATCAAACGCGGATCAAATCACAATTAATATCTATGAAACACAGACACAGACACGTATCAGACAGATACACACATGTGATCAATACCTAAATCAGTTTCAGCTATGTTTCCGATTGATGCGTGCTGTTGATAAGTATTTACAGAAACAGATGCAATTCAAATTTAACATCTAATATTGTACAAAAATATGATCCAACATACGCATATATGTATAATCTATACGGCTAGAAATAACATGAAATGAATAAAGAAAAATGAAAACAAAACGAAATATAAAACGAAGGGATCACACACCTTTGTTTTGGGGAGGGGGTGGAGCAAGAAAAAATGGCGAGAAAGTTAAACAAGTATCGCAAGTGTGAGAGTGTGTAATATAGCGAAATAGAAAACAAACAGAGCAAAGGTTATGTAATGACAAAATGGTGAGTCATTTGTCAGCACATTAATATGGAATATATTGCAGAAATTTGGAATATTTTACAGAAAGGTAACAGTTATCCTCTCTCTCATCTTTTTTTTTTATTTCATCCCGCAATTATTATCATACAACATTTACATAATAAATTCTCATCGATCTATTAAACTAATGTATTAATTATTGGTTTCTAATTAAAATACTAATTTATTGTTATGAAATAATGAGATTGTTATGAAATAATGAGAAAGAGAACTAAAGTTTATAGAGAAATACCACGAGTATTATAATAGATCATAATCCGATAATATACTAAATTATGAGATTAATTATTATGCATCGTTAATGTAAAAGGATTTACACTGTCGATTCATCACCATCATCCGTTTGCATTATTTTATAAATTTTTAAAATAAAAGTCAAACTTTTTTCAATATCCAATGTTTATGATTAACTGATGATATAAAATTTCTTTACATTGTCCGTGTATTTCAATTAAATCCATAAATTATTGATATTATAGTCAACATAAATGATTACAAAGAAGAACATTATATATAAAAAACAATTACATTTAATAACCATTATTCGTTTAAGTTATGTTTAGCTAAAGCCTTATTAAAAAAATCAACGAAAAAAAATTTAGTGAAGTAAAAATATTATAATATTCTTTTAAGATAAATTTATTTCTCTTATTCAAATGAACGATCATTTTTTTGACGATGATGATTAATCTTTTGTACTAATTGATTAAAAGTTCTATTTGAAGATGATTATGTGAAAAAATATGTAAGATTATCACATGAATGAATTTGTTAAATGTTTATATCACCACTCTTTTGAAGATCAGAACTATAGAAAAATGTGTTTTATCCAGTCTCATTTAATGTAACTATCGTTCAATTTAGCGATGCATATAGTATTATTTTCAAATATGATTCTTGTATTTATTTTTTGGAAGACAAACTATAAGTCTCTTGCATGCGTAGAATTATGGATTTCAACCAAACACATTCTTGACTTGCCTCATGTAGTTCTAACAGTTGTGCATGATTAGATGAAGTTGTTGTTATGGTTTTGTTTCACATATCTATATGAAATATCTATACCATCACAAATAAACAAATAACATGCATCTACATAACCTGTAATTTGAATATTGATACTTTAGAATAAAACAAACGCATGTCCATTGTACCCCTAAGGTAACGAAGTGTATGTTTGACTATGTTTCAATATCTTCGTGTAGGTGAAGAATTGTATCTTGCTAATAGATTGAAAACAAATGATATATCAATGCGTGTATAATTTGCAAGATACATTAATGCTCCAACCGTATAGAAATATGGTACTTTATAACAAAGTAATTATTCATCCTTTTCTTGAGGTATGAAAGGATCTTTCTCCATATCCAATTATCTAACCATCATTGGAGTAGACAATGGATGAAATTTGTCCATATAGAAGCGTTTTATCACTTTTGCTATATAACTTTCTTGACGTATAAATATTTCATTGTCTAAATGTTGTATTTGTTAAACTAGCATAACTTTGTTTTTTCGAAGTTCTTCATCTCAAACTCTTTCTTTAAGTAATTTATAGCTTTTGGAAGTTCTTCAAGAGTTCTAATAATTTTTATGTCATCCACATAGACAACTATTATAGAAAAATCTTTTCCATGTCCCTTTATAAAAATACAAGGACAAATGGAGTTATTTGTACATCCCTACATTAGTTAATATTCACTTAGTCAACTATACCACATGCGCCAGATTATTTTAGCCCATAGAGAGACTTGTTCAATTTGATGGAGTAGCTTTCTCGAGATCCAACTTTATTTCTCTCGAGTATATTAAACCCTTCAGCGAGTTTCTTATAAATGTCATTATCAAGTAAGCCATAGCTATAAGATGTTACAACATCTATCATGTACAAATTAAACCCTTAATGTGCTACAAGACTTATTAAATATCGAAAAGTACTTGCATTCACTACAGGTGAATATGTCTCATCAAAATCAATTACAAGTCTTTGCGAAAATCCTTGAGTGACAAGTTGAGATTTGTATCTCACAATTTCATTAGTTTCATTTTTTTTCTCGTACAAAAACCCATTTGTATTCATCTGACTTCACACCTCGAGGTGTTCGGACCACAGGTCCAAAAACTTATATCTTTTAAAGTGAGTTTAATTCTGCTTCAATTGCATATTTTCATGTTTGAAGAATCTTTTCAATTTTCTATATCGTCGCTCGAGACATCTATATTCTTAGCTCCCTTACTTATTCGAAGATTTTTATCTTTGGAACTGGTTGGTCTGTCATGCTTCATGTGTGATCGAGACTTATTAGATTGTCTAACAGAGACATCCATTTTTATTAGAACATTAGTTGTTTGTATATACTATTTTGTCATAATTTTTAGATCATTGAAGACATTTGGTAACTTATTTGCTTAGATTTGTAAGTGAATTATCTTTTGAACTTCTAGTTCACATTGTTTTGTTCGAGGATTAAGATGAGACAATGATAATTCATTCCAAGTGATCTCTTTATCCAGCTTCTTATTCTCTCCCTCTGATAATGAGAAATTTGATCCATCAAACTGACAATCAGCAAATCGAGTAGTGAATAAATCTTCCGTTGTTGATTCACGGTACCTTATAATCTATGAAGATTCCTATCCAATATATTTTCCCATTTTCCTTTGAGGATCCATCTTAATGAGGTGTGGTGGAGAAATTGAAACATACACCGCACATCCAAAAAATTATAAAATGAGAAATATTAGGTATTTTTTACCAAACACTAAGTGTAAATGGGAAATATTTGTATCAATTATGGATGATCAGAGTATCACTGCTTCATCATACAAACATCTTATTTCTAAAGCATAGTCAACAACGAACATCCAAATTATACAAAAAAAAAATGATGCCAATATTTAATTTCTTCTTCTTATTTAATTCATTATGTTTTTAATTGAATTAATACGTAAAGTACAGAAAATAAATAGTTATCTGATACATGATTTTGTAAGTGACTATGATACCACTACAAGGAAATCACGATATAAAACGACTAGGAAAATACAAATTTCTCTTAAGTTGATCCTTATGAATAAGCATGACATGTGATATAACGGTTACCTCTTGTGGCGATTAACACCTTTGATGTAGAATTAAAATAACAATCATAAACGTTGAACGAAGAACAACGCATCTACTTAGTCCACACGAACAAAGTGTCTTCAATCTCAATGATGGTTGTTTTGAATGAAGACCTTGAGAGATACATAGACACACACACACACAGACACACACATACACACAGAGAAATAATGTGTGTGTGTGTGTCTTTACTACCGAGTACAAACCTAATCCCATAAATATCTCTCAATATATGATCATGTAACCCCAAAGAATGGGCCGTAGAAGCCACAAAATAGTATGAGGAAGTCTCTACTGTCGAGCACAAACCTAAACCCCCAACTCTAATGGATAAAAAAGCCATCCTTCATTGAAGGTCCTTGAAGAAATGATCTCTACCAACCACGATGTCTTCAACCGCCCTTCACAACTCTTTATCGAATCAAATAGATAATTCCTCCATATGATTAGGTTGACACATTCATAGGCCAAAAAACAAATTGGTATTACCCATGCAGGATTGAAGTAGAAAAAGCTCACTCTGAGGATCCATTAGTTGTACTATATGATGCAATTGCTAAATAGCCCTGGAAGCTCTCTTCATAGACAACCCTTTGATAAAGTTGTCATATTGACTAACAACCCCTTCAATCAACTTCATCCCCAGCGTCGGCCTCTCAATGTTTGACAGAAACAAATCATCACGAAGTTTACTATCGACATATGAAGGCCAAAAGATCTCAGTCTTACAAATATTCAATTCGAGACCTAATCCTAGACTTGTCTTATAAAAAAATAATGTTTAACTTATAGATATTTTTGTCTTTTTAAAAATTAAACTTACCTCTCTCTCTTCTATTTATCTTCTCTTTCTTTTACACCAAACAACATCTAAAATCTCCTTTATTTCCTATCTCTTTCTCTCTCTTCATGTACCCTTATTCACCTATTTCTCTCTTATTAATTTTTTCTCTCAACCAATCATACCCATAATGTTCCTTGTTTGATCCTCATATGGGACTTTTTTTACATGTCTTACATCTTGAATAGTTTTAAAAAATTGAAAAGAAAAAGAAAATCAACTTAGCATTAAAAAAATTAAAAATAAAATATAAAAGTCAACGTGGCAGTCCATGTCATTTAAAAAAATAAAATAAAATAAAAAAATCGATTGTGCAGTGTCACGTCAAAGATTATGCTGACCAAATTCACTAAGAGAAAAAATAAGGGAATTTGAAAACGTAAATGAGAGAATGTGTTTTTTTTACAAAGTCTTTTTTTCAATTCGCCCTACATGAGAGAGGGTAAAATGTGTATTAACCTTTATTATTATTATTATTATTATTATTATTATTATTATTATTATTATTATTATTATTATTATATTGTATTTTATACTTATATACCTAGAAGAACTTATGAAAATAAGCTGAAAAAATCTTATGAATACTGCCAAAAGTTGTTTTCATAAGTTCTCTCAAACAAATAGTATCATAAAACTTATGTTAATAGGTAAACTCGAATAAGTCAACACAAACAAATACTTAGTCGCATTGATCTTGTAATTTGTTAATCTATTTAAGTACTAGTTGAGTTGCTTAGTTACAAACATTCAAATGAAATAGGATTTTAAGTAGTCTAATAGGTAAATCGGTCCTTTGAAAATTACAGGCACAAACCTAAAAATAAGCTTATGATAAGCTACGTGGTAGGCTTAGGCTTTGTATTTTTTAGTAGGTAGGGTTCAGGCTTGACAAAGCGTAACTCGGCTAAGCCTACTCACACCCCTAGTTTCATCCATCAATTTGCACTTAAGTGGGTCGTCTACCCTAATGGTAGCTATATGGGTGTTGATGGAGATGATATGTTCCTGTTGAATTACACATGGAATAATGGTTTGAAGTTCCCGAGGACTTGAGCACACCGAATCTCCATTCCGAGTGATTGGGGATCATAGAGCTCCTCTTCTCCGACCACATATGACTTGGTGTATTGTTGTTAATGTAAGTCATGAAAACATTCTTGTAGCCTTCGACCATAACATCTAGCATCTATGTTATGGCAGTATGATCATTGTTGTAGTTGTTGTTGGTACCGGTTATCGCCTTTGTCATAATGAGATGAGGTCAGACAGCTTTAGGAGTAAGTGTGTGTCATTCAAGTCAGTTTCACTAGACACCACCGTGAATGTAAAATATACTCGTAAAAGTACACCAATGATAACACTATTGAAGAGCAAAGACACATTCAAACTCTCTTATGAATTGTGATTATCTTTACTGTTGAAGAGCAATAAAGACATAGTCAAATTCATTTATGAATTATGAATATCTCTACTATTGAAGAGAAAATAAAGACAAAGTCAAATTCTCTTATGAATTGTGAGTACCTCTTCTCCTCACGCTCTTCAACTTATATAACAACTCTCACCTGCCTCACAAAAAATCCCATCAAAGACAATTTAATGTGATTGTCTCCAATTTGTATGACTTTTTAATGGTGATTGAGAATCAGGTTTCATTGCCCAAATCTCAATTTATAATATCCTCATTCAGATATAAATGCAGTATCTATCATATCTTAATCAGATATCGTCATGTGTTAGACTTAGGTTGACATAACTAATTTGAATCATTAGTTATTTTAACCCAACTTTTTTTTAGAGGTTTTAACTTGTCACCCCCACACTTGTACCTGAAACCTCCCCATATTTCATAATTACATAACTTCCCCTAACAATAATTTGAAACACATTTTCATAAAAAAATTCTGGTAGACAAATTAAAATTTCTAGTACAAACTAAGTTTTCGATACTGTATATATAATTTCCGGTATACTAGAATTTTTGAAATTTATGTGAATTTGCAAAATTACCAGAAATGTTAAAATTACCATGTTATACCGGAAATTTCAACCAAAGTGAAAATTTCGATAGTTTAATTTGTTTAAAATTTTTAATGCTTAGAATGTTGCCGACAGTTTTGGATAATGGTGATTGTATCGACAGTTTTGTATGGTCCATAATAAGTTCAAAGTTGTATAAATAGGCGTCACCTGTTGTTTGACAAAAATATCTCTAAATGCCTCTTCCTCAATTTTTTATTAAGACAAAAGTGTTCTTCAACGGAGCTTCACCTCCCGTAGAGTTCAGGCTTTCGGATGGCACCACATCTCTTGTCACCTTGACATCCAAGTTGAATGAATTATTGCCTGATACTGATAACAGAATGGTGAGAAAGATAAAGTTTTGTGAAGATTTGATTGATACTAATTGAATGGTGAAATACAACCTTATTGAGTTAAAGACCGATGAAGACTTGACGATTTTGTGGAAATCATTTCACCGTAGGTTAACAAGGGGGCCGATCGAGTTAGATGCGAAGATTTCAAGGTTTGTCGACGATATAATTAAGATGATGAAACGTCAAGAATCATCTGGTAGTATCTAGATTTTCTTATTTATTATCGTTTTCTTAAGTTATATAATCCATTGTCAAATGTTAATTTATGTTCATGTTACATCAATGGAAGATCAAAAATATAATCTAATAAAAAGTTATGATGAAGATGTCTGAGTAATGTTACATGGAATATATAAATAATACATAGAGATAACAATAATGTCTAAATAGGTTCCCCACGGGCTATATGTGCAGCTCGAGATAATCTAGTAAAAACCTCCTCATTTGGGTTTATCAAATACATGAGGTTATCCATAATAACTGTAATCATCTAGAGGTGATGTTGGTCATCGGCATCAGTTGGAGGAGGCGGCGTTGACACGTCATCGCCAGGTACCCTAACATCGGAAGGCCTAACATCATTTGTAAGCTCAACAGGTTAAATGATGCAACTGTGTCATACAATGAGGTACCACTCCAAGTAACTATCCTCACACTGTGAAGCATGTTGAACTGTAACTGCACGATCTCTAATGGCACGACCAGAGCTGATGATGTTACTCGGAAACCACATGCCAATGCTCGCATATGGAATATCCTAAACTGGTTGTGGGATGCTCTAAACATAATCATATTGTCGCATACACCTCTTAGACAAGTGTCTAGCGACTAAGGTCTCCCACAACATATAACCTTAATATAAAGAAGACCCATCAAATTCGCGGATATGACATCATCTACAGTCAGCGCATCAAGTATCCTCTTATACTCTGTAACGCCACTGGTATGTGCTAGTCTGACCCTTCATCTCCTCGCTCGTGGGGTCGCCATAAGGGAATGTTGTATCCTCATATCATAGATGATGGAGAAATGATCGTATATCCAACACTGATATCAGAACACATACACAACAAATAATAATTATGAAATTTTATTCGTAACAATTAAATAAGAAATAAACGACAAATATAATTTCAAGTATACTTGTAATATACTCAAATAACCAGCAGGATGTCTGGTCTCAAAGGTTGTCGTAACTCCAAGTGTTGAATATAGGATGATCAACGCAACGCACCCCCAAGTCTAACTGGTATCGTCAAGGCTACTGAACAACCACATGCATCGGGTATCAATATAAACACCTGACTTATCCGCAAAGAGAGTACATCCTACTAGATATAGCATGCACCCTAGCGACAACCTCATACATATGTGTCGCATCTATCCTAAAGGTAAGACATATGAAGATGAGCGTCCCCTATTAAAGTCAAACTCCTTTTGCACGACCTCCTCAGAAACTCCCAAATCTTGTACAACAGCCTAACATGCAAGCGACAGACTAATAACAGGAGCTTAAAGAATTTGTCGGTAACGGGATATGGAACAATGAGGAGACATCATCTAGAGTGATAGTCATCTCCCCAAACGACAGATGAAAGGAAAATGTCTCCTTGTGCCATCGCTCAACAAAAGCAGTAAGTAGTGAAGCATCGAGCATGGTAAGTGAGCAGTCAGCAAATGCAAGGAGCTCAAAATCACGTAAAATACACCTGACATGCTCAGGCATCTGAGACTTCAGAAAGTTCTTCAGCTTCAAACCGTGTGATGTCACCTTCGGTGTGGGACAATCCTATGACAAACAAATATAAAAACATTAGTTGTTAGCTTTCATGGAACAATAGTAAATAAATTAAAGTTAAACACAAAATATATATACTTTTCTCTATCATATTCAATATGCCACCATACTTTATAAGCATCAATCGGTCAATGGGTCATCTCGAAAATGCTCCATCAGTGTGCACAAACGGCTCATTCAATAGAATCGTAATCTCTGTGTCAACAGTAGCAGATGGAACCGGATTTGTGGTAGCCACATCATCAACAACAATGACATTTGGATGGAGCACATCATCTGCAACATGGACATCTGGCTGGACCACCTCATCTGCCACCTCATCAACAACCACCTCATCGGCAACATGAACATCATGAACCAACACATTCTGAGCATGAATAGCTTCAACATCATCTCTGGGATGCTCGACTAATCTCACTGCTTCGTATCGGGTGCTACGGGATGCGCGGAACTGCCACTGCTCAGTCAATTATTTTCGGTGTGAACCGGTTGGAACCACTCGTCCAACATGTATCTGGAAAAACTCAGCCCTAGTAGCTCTAGGCTGGTCTGTCGCTCTGCCTGCAATAGTGTCGTCTCTACCTATGTATTTCACTACAAAAAACGGGGAAAAAAGATTAATACATGAAATTTGAAATTTTCATGGAAAAACAAATTTTTTATAACTATCAGAAATTCTGAAATTTTTCAGGGGATTGCAAATCAATTGGATCGCAAGTTGTGTAATTTCTGGGAAAAACATTTTCACAAATACCATAAATTTTGAAATTCACGGTACAAGTTCATGCAAATTTCATAATTTACGATAAAAAGACATACATGTTTTGAAATTTCTGAGAGAAAAAAATGAAATTTTCGATATCCCTCCAAAAAAATTTAGATTCGCGAGTGTGGTTGGTGAATTTCGAAAAAAAAAAGTGAAAAATATTGCAAAGTTAATTTTGTCTATTTATATGATATAGGACGTGTCATATATAAGTGTTGGAGGGACAAATTAAAACTTTTTTTTAGTGGGTCATTAATTGGAACAAACTCTATTAGATCCGAGTCGACTCTGTCCATTTCAGAACTCGCGCAAGAGATCATGTACAAAATGATACCATTAATCTATTTTGTGGCTTATGTTATTGAAAACACCATACATATCCTTATGGATTCATTAAATTCGTATTTTAGTTAGAATCATTAATACATTGGTTTAATAGATTGATAGGAATTTATTATATTAATGTTGTAAGATAATAATTGCGGGATCAAATAAAAAAGATGAGAGAGATATAACTGTTACATTTCTGTAATATATTCCACGTTGATGTGCTAACAATGAGTGGTCATTTTGTCAACATAAACTTTGCTCTATTTGATTTCTATTTGGCTACGTTACAGACTTTATAAGAGACTTGTTTTACTTTCTCACCATTTTTTCTTGCTCCAGCCCCTCCTCAAAACAAAGGTGCATAATCCCTTGTCTTATATTTTGTTTTCTTTTTCATTAATTTCATGTTATTTCTAGCCGTATAGATTATACATATATCCGTATGTTGGATCATGCTTTTGTACAATATTAGATGGTAAATTTGAATGTTTCTGTAAATACTCATCAACACCACACATCAATCAGAAAAATAGCTGAAATTGAGTTAGGTATTGATCTATGTAGCACTCAACAAATCCAGGTTGCTTAGTCACTGTGTTTTACTCAAATCAGGAAGATGGATTTGATAACTAATGTGAGTGAGTATGAAGCAATTGCAAGACAAAAATTGCCAAAGATGATTTTTGACTACTATGCATCAGGGGCAGAAGATGAATGGACATTGAAAGAGAACCGAAATGCATTCTCAAGGATTCTGTAATCTACTTTGTTTCCTAAAACCTGATTTTATTTTATTTTTATGCGCTAGAAGCCTTTAGGTTTAACCTTATGTGTTCTTTTAATTCCCTTATTTACTGAAAACAGGTTCAGGCCGCGAATTCTGAGGGATGTAAGCAAGATAGACTTGACAACAAATGTATTAGGGTTTGATATATCAATGCCTATCATGATTGCTCCTACAGCTATGCAGAAGATGGCTCACCCTCAAGGTATATGTAATGCCTATAAATCCATTGTATCATGTATTTTAATGACAGTACTCACATATATCATAAAGCTGTACATTATGCATTCCAATACAGAAACTTCTAAATTGAAACAAACTTTGCAATTTTTGTGTAGGAGAAAATGCTACTGCTAGGGCAGCATCAGCTGCTGGCACAATCATGGTGTGATTTCCATCATATTTGTATTCTACTTTAGTTTTGTTCCCAAACAACGGCTATATTTTTTTGCTTGTAACTTATATATTTGGACTTCTCTCCATTCCTCCATGCACCAGTTATGCCTAATAAGTTTCTTGCTGATTGTTTCAGTGATTTTTTTTGTTACAGACACTATCCTCAAGGGCTAATGCCAGTGTGGAGGAGGTTGCTTCAACTGGAGCCGGCATTCGCTTTTTTCAACTCTACGTGAGTATCATTTCTTATTTCATGACTCGTTTTCCCAGTGGTGTGTCTGTCACATGTCTCTCTTGCTGCAATTACTCAAGTAATGATCTCAATCATTTTGTTTTACAACTTAATTTGTTGTTATTTTATTTTATTTTATTCTCTTAGGTACTTAAAGACAGAAATGTGGTTACTCAGCTTGTGAGAAGAGCTGAATCTGCCGGTTTCAAGGCAATTGCGCTTACCGTGGACACTCCAGTTCTTGGTCGCAGGGAAGCTGATATTAAAAACAGGTTGAAAATCATTTGGACAATCTTTCTACAAAATTTAACATATCTCAACATAGTTGAATTGATAAATCTTATGTTTTAAGATGTATACGCCAATGGCTTGTTCTTGTACAGATTTACAATGCCACCACACCTTGAATTGAAAAACTACGAAGGACTGAAACCTGGAAAGCTGGATAAGGTTTGTTTGTGATTAGTATAAACTAATAAATTAGATGGCTTTTTCCATTCCTGATCATCCTACTTTTTCCACTTTTCGATTTGTAATCAATCACTTTGAAGACTGATGATTCTGATCTCGCCTTTTATGTTGCTGCCCAAAATGACCAGTCACTCAACTGGAAGGTGACTTATCTTTCACATATGTCTGTTAGATTTCCTTGCCTGCAACAATATTGTATGTGGAAGTAATTAATACTATGGTAAACCTTACTGTAGGATGTGAAATGGCTTCAAACAATCACCTCATTGCCAATTTTATTGAAGGGTGTACTTACTGCTGAAGATAGTAAGCTTCTTGCTTAATAACAGATGTATTCTGATGTTATGCTTCCTTATCCATTTCATCTTTGTTCTTATCACTCTTGAATTTAATTCCATAATTCTATTCTAATAATGTAGCAAAGTTATCTATACAAGCTGGAGTTTCTGGAATCATTGTTTCTAATCACGGTGCTCGCCAACTTGACTATGTACCTGCAACTATTACGGCTTTAGAAGAGGTACAAGTTTGTTTGCTTTCACTTTTTGGTCATAGTTTCGCAACTTTGTTAACGTATTGCAAATATTGTTGTTATATCTCTTGCATGGAATTTACTAAGGGTTTTGTTGCTTACCTTGAATAGGTTGTGAAAGCAGCAGGCGGAAAAATTCCGGTTTTTCTGGATGGCGGAATCCGTAGAGGGACAGATGTCTTTAAAGCACTTGCTCTGGGAGCATCCGGTGTGTTTGTAAGTATATGATTCTTTTACAACCATGATAGCAAAATTAAACTTTAATTAGAGATATAAATGATACAAATGGTCAGGGCCGTCTTCAAGTTTTTGGAGGTCCCATGTAGTTAACCGTAGGTTAATCATAACAAAATAAATAGAGTTATAGAGGCCCTAGCTAGCACCATTCATTGCTTGTGTTTATACATTTACCTTTGATCTTGCCATATATCAGATTGGAAGACCTGTGGTGTACTCATTGGCTGCTGATGGCGAAGCTGGTGTAAGGAAAGTACTTGAGATTCTTCGGGATGAGTTTCAACTAACTATGGCATTATGTGGCTGTCGCTCACTCAAGGAGATAAGTCGTGATCATGTTGTCACAGATTGGGACCGCACAAGAATTGCTCCTAGGTTATAAAATGACAGAACTCCATGCTGGAGCTTCTGATGATAATAGGAATATTTTGAAGTAACCTTTGTTCTTATCTCACGCTTCAATAGAAAACATAGTTTTGCACTATAAGCCAGGACTGATCCATAAGAAAACTGCTACTTTTAATAATTATTATAAACTTCTTTTTAAAATGCATTTAGACATGTGCTATTTGTAGCACGACTGATGTCATCAGAGAGAGAGAGAGATGCTAATCTTGCGGAGAAACTCTTACGATGGTTACATGTCTGCCAAGAAAACTTTCCTGCACTTAAAGTCAGCTGCTCATTCCTCCATCTCACTCTTTTTTCCTCTGGAGATTGATGCATAGGAGGCTCCTCGCTGATGAAAACTTGTGGAGTAGAGGAATGATCATTGTCTCTGTGTTTGTTCTATGTTATACTGATTTTGAATCATCTCACCACTTGTTTCTCCACCGCCCCTTTGCTAATTATCTGTGGTCTTAATTTGGAATTTTAATCAACCACAATATCGATAGAACCTCTCCTCAAAACTTACTCAAGATCTGCAATAATTCCTGGTGTGAGCAGATTATGGATGTAGTTCTAGCAGAAATCATTCACATTGTGCACACTATCTAGATGGCCAGGAACTGCATCAGGTTCAACAACTCTCTGATTTTTGTAAACACGCTGCCAAATTAAAATTCATGACATCTGTAGCCATGACTGGAAAGTTGTCAAAGGGAAGCATATCTGCTAGGTTGGAGGATCACGAAATCCCGAGTCATTTCTTGATTGAAACAAGACATAAGCCAGAGGTGGCAATCACTCCAATTTTATGACAACTCCTAACACTCCCTGGATAAAAATGAATATGGATACTGTTGAAAAAACAATCCCCTAAGTTTATTCAATTTAATGGTCAAAACATAAGTTTTTGTTCTATAGATCAGGCCAGCCATGTTTCAAGTGTCTAACAAATCCTAGCACTGCAATGTGATAGATATATTTCTACCACAACCTACATGCAGTTACTACTAAGTGATGGATGGTAATTCATGGCATATAACAAACTTATATGACATTTTTTCAATCCACCATATAATCTGATATCTGTCAAAATATATTACTGAAAGATTTAGAAAATCTCAGTTTTATAACATGAAATAATTGTAAGATTATAAAATTAAATTCCTATAGTTTGCCAGTTTCTCAATGAGTACCCTCCTCATGCTCCAACACTATAAAGTATGATCTCATAATCTAGGAGCAATTCTTGGGCGGTCACGCTCAGTCATAACATGGTGACGAGTTATGTCCTTAAGTGAAGGGCAACCACAAAGTGCCATGGTTATTTCAAGTTCATCATGAAGCATCTTAAGTGCCTTTCGTATACCAGCTTCACCCTCAGCAGCCAATGAGAACACCACGGGTCTTCCAATCTGATATATTATAGAAATATGGGACTAGTTAGAATATATTATAGCATCTCCATTTAATAAAATACTAGTAAACCACATTACTAATTCGTTTTGTGTGTTGATTATAGTAATTTAATTTAGATATAGATTATTGGCGGTAAGTTACGCTGGTAACTGTGTGATACAGTTACTACCTTCTACAGTCCGATCTAAATCAATGATTGAGATTGTTAGAAAGTATTCTAGAAATTGAAAAATCATTGTGCTATTAGTATTACTACTGCAATGAATTTATAACATGGTATACTTACAAATACACCCGATGCTCCAAGAGCCAATGCTTTAAAAACATCTGTCCCTCGGCGGATTCCACCATCCATAAAAACAGGAATTCTTCCTTCTGCAGCTTGAACAACCTATGCAAGGTAATAAATTACAGAAATGCAATTATTATTAGTAAGGAAAGAAGGCAATGAAGAAGAAACTTTGGATAGCAGCTTGAAATTTTAATGCATCCTACCGAAGTAGTTAAAATTAAACTAAGAGTGATAGATAACATAAATCAGACCTCTTCTAAAGCCATAATAGTTGCAGGGACATAGTCAAGTTGGCGACCACCATGATTGGAAACAATGATTCCGGAAGCTCCAGCTTGTATGGCTAACCTTGCTACATTTTCAAAGATCAAATGGATAAGGAAGCTTTGAATAAAAAATATAGGATTTAATTGGTTCACACTTTCTGTTTTTATGCTCTCATTAAGTTATAATCGTCGGATAATTAAATGTTTGACTTTAGTTATAGTTATTTTTGAAAGTAAGCTCTTTAGAGTGTATCTCTTTGATAAGTTTACCATCTTGAGCAGTAAGTACTCCCTTCACTAAAATGGGCAATGGGGTGATTGTTTGAAGCCACTTTACATCCTGTTACAAGGTTTTCCATAGTAGTTATTGTGACTTCCACATTCAATGTCACATATATATAAAAGATCATAGTATCACCTTCCAGGTGAGTGATTGGTCATATAGGCCATTAACAACAGAGGTGTGACTACCATTGTCTTTAGTCTGCAAGGTTATATGCAATTTCTCAAATAGTTATAGCAAAAGTAACAACATTAAGATGACAATAACAGAAGAAAATTCATCTAATCTAAAATCTATGCAGTGATCACACACCTTATCCAACTTTTCAAGATCCATGCCTTCAAAGTTCTTCCATCTCACATATGATGGCAGTGTAACTCTGTAAGAATCTCCATTAAACAAACCAGGAGTTTTTCTTTAAATTGACAATACAAACTTCTAAATTCTCTCATGTTTATCTTAATCAGGTACCAACTTCGTGCACGAGTATATTACTACTATTTTTTAAATATAAGACTTATCAATTCAAATGAAAATTTCCAATGATCGTCAACCTATTTTTTATGCTAGCCTCTCTACGACCAATGACCGGAGAGTCTGCAGTAAGCACAATTGCCTTGAAACCAGCATTTTCAGCTCTTCTCACAAGTTCAATAACCATATTTCGGTCTTTAAAAAGCTGAGAGAAGAAAATAACAAACAAATTGGATTATAACACTAATAATTGAAAAGTTGGATAATCAGTTTAGCAGTGGTTTGAATGTAGCAAGGACTATATTATATATCAAAAGCAGATTCCTGGTTTAAACTAAGTTGCTTGGAAATGTTCTGTGTTTTAAGGAGGAGACAAGTGACACACACGTCATAGAAAATAAAATAAAGAAGAGAAGAAATGAAGAGAATATACCCACATAGAGTTGGAGGAAACGAATGCCAGGTCCTGTTGAAACAATCTCCTCGATGCTGGAAGAAGCCCATGAGGATAGTGTCTGTCACAAAATCAAAATGAATATCCCTGGTATTAAAGAATCCCTCCGTAACAAAATATATATATTAAAAACACAGGTATTCATAAGGGAATTACAAGGCTATATATTCAAGATAACTGATTACTAATATATAAAAAATATATTTAAAATAACACTTCCCCCTCAAGCTTGAGCATATATATTATATGCATCGAGCTTGTTCACATGTAGGATATCCTTTGATATTCTCAATAAAGAGAAATACTTCCTCCGTTCCTTTTTAAGTGTCACTTTTTAAAAAAAAAGTTGTTCCTTTTTACGTAATTGTCACTTGCAAACTTCAATGTAGTATAATTGCATTTTTGTCAAATTTACCCCTAGATAATTATTATAGAGAGAGAAAAAGTAAAATGAATGTAATAAATAATTAAGGGTATTATAGGTAATAGGAGAATTATTGTTTGGAAAGTAACAATAATGATTAGTTTTATTGGTATGTGTAAAAAGTCAAAAAATGACACTTAAAAAGAAACGGAGGAGTATCTATAATGGTTGAAATACTTTTACATCTCTCAAAACTGCCACACGTCATTCAAGAATATCAATCATCATAAATAATCATTGCAGGCATTAAATTATCAAAAATTTCAGTTTTCAAGTGCAACGTACAAGTCACTCAACTTCCTCTATAAAAGCATATCTTCGTAGACTTACTTCTCATCTTTTCAATAACTATTCTTCTTTTTATATCAACATGAGTTCTCCATTAGAAAAAGCTAAGTGTTAAGAAATGTGGTTGAGCCTAACTCAACCCTACAAAACCGGTTGGTAGAGTGAGGATTGTCCCCACTTATAAAGTCATGTTCAGGCCATATATTATCCGATGTGAGACTCTTAACACTAAGAGTATTCATCCAACAGAGCTTAATGTTGAGGACAAACCTGTTACTCAGGAGCAACATCTTCAGCAGACCACTGAAGAGGTCCAGTCATCTGGGTCGACTGCTGTAAGGGATGCCCTAAGAGTAAGGAAGCCCAAGAAGAAGAAAAAGAAGAAGAAGAAGAAGAAGAAACTGAAAAAGAAGAAGAAAAGAGTGCCATGAAAAATGTTTGTCTACGTGTCAGACGAGGGAAGTGAGGAGTGAGTTCCTGACTACGAGGATTCTTTTGCAGCTAGGGGATATTGTTTCAATCCGGATAAATTTATGTAATCCCTAGAAATATTGTAATCCTTCCAATCTAATAAATGAAAAAAAAATCCTTTTTACAATGATTATTCTGAATAGTTGTTTCATTTGAACGCAAGCAAAGTAAGGATTATTTCTTAACACTTATCAGATAAAAAATAATATTTCCCAGAAAATATAGCTTAGAGAAAAATCACATAAGCATAAAAAATATGACATGCAAACCAGATAAAGAAAGTCATATAACAAGAAATTATTTTGGCATATATGACATAACAAATAAAAAAGGTTCTAGATCCTAAGACTAAGGATTCTTTAGAAGATCCAAAATAGCTCTTAGATCTGCACCCATGATGTCTTGTTTGTCATCCATAGACTTCATTCTATTATCCGTTTCAATCTGCATGACAGCCATGGCTTATTGAGTAGCAGTAACAGAAGCCAAATTCTCCTCCACAAGATCTTGCCTAGAACATGAGGATGCAACAGACTCTGAAGTGACATCCTTCATATTCTGAATAACCGATGCAACAGAGGTTTGGAGAGAATCCCATCTAGCAGAATATGTTATTGGTCATATGCAAAAGGTCTCTCATCGATCAGACTATGTACTTTATCTAAGAGAAGTTTTTTATTACACCCATGTTGGTTTGGACAGTTTATGAAAGGGATGAAGTATTTGAATGATAGGGTTCAGGTTCAGAGGATTCGTTTGTAGTGTCAGGTAGTTTTAGAGAGATTTCAGGATGAATGAGTTCAAAAGGGATATGTTCAGACTCAAATCTAGGTTCAAAAGCAAATTGAACTAAAGATAGATCCTAAACAACATGTTTTGTTTCAATCTGAAGTTCATATACAACTTGATCTAAAGGTTGACTCTGAATAGGGCTAGGTTCTCTATGAGGAGATGTTGGGGTGAAGACTGAGAGGGTGGTTGAGTTTCTGATGGAAAGGTAATTTCAGATTGGACCTGGATTACGTGTTCATCTTCAGAAGCATAACATGTTTGGCTAGAAAGTTGGCCTTGAGGAGAAAAGATTTGGCTGGGAATGGCAGGGATAGGTTTGATGACTTCAGGTGAAGGTTTTGAAGATTTTAGGTTAAGATGAGCTTCAAACCCTTCCGTATCATACTCTGACTTAGAGCTAGAAGAAGTAGCATTCTAACTAGAAACATCTATGGGGTTCAAGCATTGTGTTTAAGGGTGAAGGTTGTTCAGAAGCAGAAAATTCAACTAACTGATTCTGAGCAACAGTGGTTGCATCAACAGGGAGAGAAATATGTTTTGGTGATTGATTGGGTGAGGGAGTTGATGAGAGGGTTGGAGAAATGTGGTTAAGGGTGGTGTAATCAAAATCATCTTTAGAGATTAATTTTAGTTTAATACCTGTTACACCAGTATTCATAGCTTCTAAAGTAGCAACTGTTTCTGAGACAACTTCTTTAGGAACGTCAGAAGCTTTTAAGCCAGCCATTACTTCAGCAGCCTGAACCTTAGTAGGTTCCAAATCACAAACAAAATCAGCCTTTTGATTCTCAGCAACAGAGGTTTCTGGATGCTTCTCTGACTGATCTAAGATGACAAATGTTAATAGTTGAGCACTCTTGAGGGTAGGCTCAATTACACTCTTCTGAGCAGTGTCATCTACATCTTACTTCTTCCTAATTAAGGGTACACCCATTTCCTCTTCTTCTCTTCTACCTCAATCTCGAACAGCTTCCTCAATCTCTTCTTCTTTGAAGGTGCTTCTGAAATGACAGAAACAAAAGTAACCTTCTTGGGAGACTTTCCACTTCTAGTTTTGGAGGACATTAATTCAGTGGTTGCAATAACTTCTTCAACTTCCTCCTCAACTGCTTTCTTCCTAGACAATTTTTGAGCATCCTTCAGAATAACTAAAAAGTCGTCTGCTTCCTCTTATTAGAAGATTTGAAAGCATCAGTAGGCTTGTCAAAAATATCTTTGAATCTTATGCTTTTTTTTTCTTGAAAGATTGTATGATGAAACTCTCGATTACTTCAGGGTTATCCATGTTGGTGATGATAGGATAGTCCTCAAGATAATTAGAATTGGTACATCTAATAGAGAGGGGAATCTTTGAAGCAACTATATCACTTTTCCTCATCAACTTCATGTTAGCCAAAACAGAAGCAGATAAGGTATTTTCATAAATCTCTTCTAGATCTTCATTTTCAGGAAAGTTTTTAAGGGCATCAATTAGACGATCCTGAAAGAACAATTCTGACAACAATCTAGCATAAGGCACATTCTTCTTGTGAAGCTTTGTGTTGTCCTTGATTGCTTCACATAGATGGTTGAAAATGTAAGCTGAGAGATTAATCTTGTCTTCATTCTTCAGGTAGAAAAAGAAATGGTTGTGATCCCATGAAATCCGATAGCATCTGCTTTCGGATAGTTATCTTTGGTGCCCACAACAAATCTACCAGAGTTTGATGAACATAAGAGTTTAGCAATGGTTTTTTGAGTAATGATCACATCAACACCCATTACAGTAGATCTTATTTCAACTTCTTCAAACCTACTTCTTTTCTTGTCTTCCCTTTCAAGAAACTGTCATTTTCCACCAGAAGTCTAAGTTCCTCACATGCAGCAAGTTCATCAAAAAAATTTGCCCTAACCCAAAAAAATTTCACAAGATGAGGCTAGGTAGGTCCACTCAGCATATCAAAGATTGGAGACCACTCTTGAACTCTAAAGAAGCTCCAAAGATCATACCCATTCTGACTAAATTAGTCAAAGTAGACAATTTGTTTTACCAAAAGCTTCAGATCATTTTGATCTAAATCCATGGTTTTGGGTTTGATAGTCATACTTTTGCCATATTTGACGATCATGTGTGCATTTGAAGAGGATGCCATTGTTGAACGGGGTTTTTAGGATTATTTTACAACTTAATGACTGGATTAACGACATTTTATTACTTAGTGACAGTCTTAGCGACAGTTTTAGTATTATGGAAAAAATGTGGAAGAAAATTTTTAGAAAGACCATTCTTTAAAGGAAATATTTCGAGAGACTAAAAACAAAATTTGAGATATATAGGAGGACCACAAACATATTTAACCCTAACAAAATTAAATACACCTTAAAAATTCATCAATTAAAGTAACATAATACTTATAACCTAAAACAATAGGAACCCGACTAGGACCCCAAACATCAGAATAAACAATATCAAAATAAGATATAGCTCGATTATTTTCACTACTAGAAAAAGCCATTCTAACATGCTTTTCAAGTTGACATGACTCGCAATATAAGGATTTTAGGTATGACAACTGAGGAACCATGTGTTTGAACTTATCCAAACTCAAATGATCAAGACGGCGATGAAGAGGGTCTCGAGACTCTGAAGCAACACATATGGTGGATGAGGAAGATTAAAGATATTAGAGATCTTGTGACTCGGATCCAATTCCAATCGTCTGCCTCGTACTCGGGTCCTATATACAAAAGGAATAATGCCAAGAGTCGAAAATCAACCCGTTTCCACTCTTCCCGTTTAGTAACAGCAATATCATCTACCTTCTTATCAAGATGGCCAAACAATTTTGACTTTGAAACCATATTTCCACTGCATTACGTCGAACCTAATAATTCTTTCCACTCAACTTAGAGTCTAAAGTGATGGAAGGAGTCCCAGAGAATGCGAAAGAAATCAAACTATATATACAAGAGGCTATTAAATACAATCCCATAATAATAGGCTTGTATTAAAAACATAATTCAGTTCACTACTAATAAATACAGAATATATTTACAATAACCCACACATTTGCCAAGAAGTAAAATATATACAAAAAAAAACTGCAAGGAAGCCAAATATTTCTTGTGGTGAATTAAGATAGAGTAGAGAATTAATAAATATGGTTGAAAACAAACCATGATGGTGCCAGCTGCTGATGCTGCTCTAGCAGTAGCATATTCTCCTACACACAAAAAATGCATGATTTGTTTTAATTTACAAATATTTCTATATTGTAGGAAAGCAATAAACTTCAATGTCAAACACATGAAGAATCAAGAGCTTCTTCATTAACAAAAAGTATATAACAACAATGAGTACCTTCAGGGTGAGCCGTCTTTTGCACGGCTGTAGGAGCAATCATGATAGGCATTGATATTTTGAAGCCTAATACAGTTGTTGTCAAATCTATCTTGCTTACATCGATAAGAATACGTGGCCTAAACCTATTCTCAGTAAACATAGATATTGAAATAAGGGATTCAGCAAAAGAGAAGATGAAAATGAAATAAAACAAGTTAGTAGATTACATAATCCTTGAGAATGCATTCCGATTCTCTTTCAAAGTCCACTCATCCTCTGCCCCTGATGCATAGTAGTCATAAATCATCTTTGGCAATTTTTCCTTTGCAATTGCTTCATACTCGCTCACATTTGTTATATTCACCATCTTCTTAATGGGTAAGTTACTTTATTATGTTATGTCCACAATATCTTCTGAAAGTGAGATTAAAATGAATAATTACTTAATAAAATCAATCTAAACCAAATCAACTCCAGATCCAAAAATACTAAGCAACAGCTATGAATACAGACTACAGTACAACTAGATGGACCTAATTAGGAGAATGAAACTAACATAAATGCAAGATGAAGAGGAGAGAAAACCTGTAATTTGGGCTGCTGAAGTAAGGAACAAGATGGAACAAACTAGGAGAATGAAGAAAGTAAGATATGATGAAAAATGTCAATGGAGCCTGAGTATAGAATAAAAACTATATCAAGCAGTGAAAGTATAAATAAAGAAACATAAAGTGACAGTGACAGTAGCTAGGATTAGTATATAAAAAGAGTGAGGCAAGCACGTGGTCCCACTTATAATATCAACAATTTTCTGGCTATAAAATATAATGTGGCTATTTGCTATGTTGGGAATGATTTTCCCTAGCAAATTAGTAATATGACAAATATTGTCAGATTACTCAAAAACAATTAATAGAATGATCACTCTACAGAAGTTTCATGAATTCACATGTTAGCTGAAATTCATTTGCAAATGCTTCAAGCTAGAATATAGCATCATTTATTTAGATAGAATGATATTTATTTTTTAAAATAAAGTGATTTTCTTATGATTTATAAGGTCAGGATTGTCCCACTTATAAGCACATGTTCAGATTATATATCATCCGATGCAGGATTATATAGCTCCAACATAGTCACAAGTTATGTCCTTAAGTGAAGTGGCATGGTTATTTCAAGCTCATAATGAAGCATGTTAAGTACATTTCTTAAATATACCAGTTTAAGCTTCACCCTCAGCAGGCGCAACGAGAACACCATAGGCCTTCCAATCTTCCAATCTGGCATATTACAAGATTGACCAGCTCTATCTTTCATAACTTTCAGTTTGGAATTGGATGTTTTGTTTAGCCATCAAACATTGTCTAAAATATTGATTAGTTAAATATACTCCCTCCGACCTTATTTATAAGTAAAAAAAAAATATTTTTTTATCTTATATATAAATAAATTTCAACAAGATGCATTTAATGTTTTTATTCCAAAAATATTCATGCATTAATTACTTAATATTATTAGTAGAAGATAATTTAATTGAGAGTATAATAGTAATTGTTATTGTCTCTCACATGAAATCAAAAAAGTTAAATGCACTTAATTATATTTCGTAATAAACGTGAAATTTATCTTTTTTTTCTTATAAACTAGACTGGAATAATTAAACATTCAGTAAGAAATGAGGGGAACAACATATCAAAGATGAGCAATGATGAGGTAATAATGAGGGAACAACATATCAACACTCATTTTTATGTCAAAAACTAATTTCATATCAACACTCATTTTTATGTCAAAAACTAATTTGAAGATGCATCTTTAAAAAAAAACACTTGTATATCATTGATGGTATTTTAAGTTGATTGAGTTATTTTAATCAAATCAATGAAAATTTTATAGAAAAGTTTCAAAGAATAATTTTCAATATTTTTCTATTTATCAAGTACTCCAATAAGTCCCTATAATTTCTTTTCTATTAAGGGAATAACAGCTCTCAATTAATCTCACATTTACAATTGTTTAATTTACATCTAATATAATAATTTACTATCTAATTTAACTAACAGAATATTTGATTTGTCTTAACACCCTCACTCAAGTTAGTGCATGGATATCACACATTCTCAACTTGAATAATAACTCGTTAAAGATTCTGCTACTCCTTTAGTGAGAACATCAGCAATCTGCAATTCAGATCTTACAAAGGGAAAGATAATTATTCCAGGTTCAAGCTTCTCTTTGATGAAATGTCCATCGATCTCTATATGTTTTGTTCTATCGTGATGGATAAGATAATGAGCAATTGTTAATGCTGATGTTTTGTAGCTTCCTTCGGTTTAAAATCCAAATCTGACAAAATATTTCGTACTCACAAAAGTTCGCTTACCACAAGTGTCATGCCTCAAAATTCTGTTTGAGCATTAGATCTTGCTACTATATGTTGTTTTTTACTTCTCCAAATTACAAGATTTCCCTTTTTGATCCTACCCAATCAGCGTCGGTGTACCCTTCAACCTTTAAGTTTCCATAATTTTGAGAATAAAATTCCTTTTTCGAGAGTGGACTTCAGATATCTCAACATCATCCATATGAGGCTTGTGGCTCATGCATAAATTGACTAACGACATTTACTGCATAGGTAATATCAGGACGTGTATGGGATAAGTAAATTCATTCTCCCACCAACCTCTGGTACCTCCCTCTATCCATGCTAGCTAAATATGAACATTGAAAGAGCATATGATTTTGTTCAATCGGGGTATCAATTTATTTACACCCAAGTAACCCAGTTTCAAATAGTAAGTCAAGAGTATATTTTCTTTGGCATAGAAAAATACCATGTTTTGATCTAGCTACTTCAATACCCAAAAAAATATTTGAGGTTTCCAAGTTCCTTCATCTCAAACTCAGATGCAAGGTGTTTTTGCAAATTAGAAATCTCATCTTGGTCATTTCCTGTAACTATCATATCATCTACATAGATAATTAAGGCTGTAATTTTACCTTCTCCTTTATTCAAAAAATAAAGTATGATCATAGTTACTTTCTATATAGCCAAAGCCTTCATAGATTTAGTGAACCTTCCAAACTAAGCTCTTGGATATTGTTTTAATCCATATAGAGCCTTCTTTAATTTGCAAACATTCATTCCCTTCGAATCTATCGTACCTGGCTGAGAATCCATATAAATTTCTTCAAAAGTTTCTCCAAGTAAGAAAGCATTTTTTACATCAAATTGTAGAAGAGGTGAATCTTGATTTGCTGCTAGTGACAAAAGTATTCTCACAGTGTTGATCTTGGCTATTGACGCAAACGTCTCTTGATAATCTACACCATAAGACTGAATGTAACTTTCAGTAACTAGGCGTTCTTTGTACCTCTCAATAGTTTCATCAGCCTTGTGTTTTATTGTAAAAACTCATCTGCACCCCATTGTTTTCTTCCCTTTTGGTAAAGTCACAATATTCAGGTGTTGTTCTTTTCTAAAGATGCCATCTCATCAACCATTGGTTCGGTCCATCTAGGAACTGCCAAAGTTTCATGTACATTACTAGGAATAGAAATTTAGGATAATTGAGATGCAAATGATGCATATGACCGAGATGAATTGCGATATGACACATAATTACTAAAGGGATATTTAACTTTGGATTGAACGTACGATTCATACCTGACAGGTTCATACCTGACAGGAGGTTGACCACAGTTAGAACGAGATGGAAGATTATATTGGATGGTAGTTGACTCAGTGTTAGGTGTGTTGGGGTCTTATGTAAACAAGGATCAATTTCATTATTAGTTTCATGCAAAGAAAAATCAATTTCAAAATAAAAAACAAGATCAACTTCATTTATATGTGTATTATCAAAGATATGATCATGAGATACCTCTGAAGAGTCATGTTGAACCTGTGGAATACATTGTATTGTCTAAAGGTGGAATGTACATATTTAGCATTGGCTTAGTTCTTGCAGAGTGATCCTCACAAGATAATTTTGCATTTGAAATGTTAAACAAATTAACATCGTGATGTTGCACTTCATTTTCATTCCCCCCTGAAATGCATAATCGGCACAAAAAAAATCATCTTCATGAAGTGTCACATCCATAAAAATATAAAATTTCTTTAATATGGGATGGCAAGCAAGATAACCTTTTTGAGTTGATCCATATCTAACAAAGACACATTTAATAGCTCATTTTTTAAATTTAAGTTATATGTTAATGTAGGTGTAAGTCAACATATATAACACATCCAAAAACATGGGGAAGTAAATGAACAATGGAAAGAAGAACACAATAATCAAATAACACATCTAAAGGACTTTTAAAGTTAATCACACTAGAAGGGTTCGATTAATAAAATAAATTTCATAATTCACAACCTCGTCCCACAAATGAGATGGAACATTACCAATTATTAAGAATGCTCTTGTCACCTCTAATATGTGTCTATTTTTCCTCTCAACTACTCCATTATATTGGGGTGAGTAAGGACATGTAGTTTGATGTAAAATGCCTTTAGAGTTCATGAACTCCATTAATTTTGTTTTAAAATATTCACATCCATTATCAGATCTAATGACCTTTATACATGTGTTAAACTGTGTAACTATCATTTGATGAGAGGAATGAAACACATCATACACATCACTTTTATATTTTAGAAAATATACCCAAGTTACCCGGATACAATCATCAACAAAATTGATAAATCATTTTTTCCATTATGTGTAGATTGTGGGGTAGGCCCAAACATCCGTGTGTATTAACGAAAAAGAAAAATCAGTTTTTTTATTGCTTAAAGGATAAATAGCATGATGGCTTTTTGCCATTACACAAGTTTCACAAAGAAAATCTAAAATATTGCATTTATGAAATAACAAAGAAAATAATTTATTTTCATAACTAAAAAAAGGATGTTCGAATCATCTATGTCATGGCCAAATTTACTTCTTATTTTTATCTTATATGTGATCACTTGTAAGATAGACCAATGCTCATTTATGGGTTTGTTGTAAAATATTTTCAAGATAATACAACCCTTCACTTTGTACTTTATCTACCATTGCCAATCTTCTCCTTGGTATGTATATTTTGAAAAAGGCAGTGAGTTGGGTAAAACATAGCAACACAAAAATGTGATTTGGTTAATTTAATGACAGAGAAAAGTTGTAATTTAAAGTAGGAACAAATAAGACATTGGATATTACCAACACCTTCAATAGGAGATGAGACTCCATTGACATTAATAATGATCAAACCCCATTATTGTATCAAAACCATTAAAAAACCGTCTTCCATTCCCAATCAACTTTTGCACTCGAAAATAACATTTTTGTGATTTATCACATCAAAAGGAGTAAAAGAAGTTGTACTTTAAGGTAAAGAACATATTTTTCCTTCCACATTTCTTGCATTAATCTGATTTTTGTTGTGTAAAAATGAACGTTGAGTTCGGAGATGCATCTCCGGATTAAGTTGCATATGTTCCGGATATACACTTTCGGAAATATTTCTAAAGTTGAATTTGAATATTTATTCTGTTTTTCTTTTATACTTGGTTGTAGGTATGGTGTATCGCTGTGAAGAATCGGAGACCAAGCTATTGATTAGACTTGACTCATGAATCAAAATATCACCACCGAACTTTAATTTATCCAAGGGAATGGGAAAAGATTCAAAAATAAACCCAATATGTATATGCAAAGCTAGAAGATTAAACTTAAGCTAAGCAAAATGGGGGGAGATTCTAAAGGTACGGGGGTGTGTTATGAAAAGGGAAGGTATCAGCATCCTAATCATCTGTAGTACTCTACAAGAACCTTTTAGATATATGTGTTTGGTTTAAAATTGTTTGCTATTTGATTGGGGAGATGAGAAAAAGAATATTTTTTATTGTTTGATGATTTGGAAAGACATTGAGTCTTATGCCTACGTACCCGTGAAGGATCAAAACCTTGTAATTCGGGTTCAAAAGTAAGAAGGGATTTGTTGGAGTTGATTTTATGAGAAAGAGACGAATTGTCATCTTAAGGAGAAAACTCACTTTTAAACCATCACAAACATGTGGAAGATAGATCTTTGCATCAAATTGAAAGAAGGGCTCTCACTTGGATATAGAATCAACAAGTATGCCACATACTGTAACACCTCAAAATTTGCCCTCCTCTCTTGGGACTAGCATTAGCATATTGCATATCATTTTAGGTCATTAGGCATTGCATATTGCATATCATGTGGTTACATGGTGCAAGTCATACTCCCAAGCATTGATCAGAAGATGAGGAAGTCAAAGTGCAAAGTTAGGGTTTTATTGGACTGGTCATTAATCATCTGAGGATGTGCAAGTCCAAATTAGGGTTTCATGATTCTCAAGGGATAATGGTCTTCATCTTGATTACAATGATTCATCATCATCATCATGGTTTGACATCATCAAGTGTTGAAGCACATTCCTTGAGCTTAGGGTTTTGACCACTGGTCAACCCTAATCAGGTGCATTGGGCCAGTCAGGGCATGATCAGGAGATGGGGTCTATGAGGGACATGAGGATCATTTTATGATTATATGGAGATAATTGAAGCTAGAGTTTCATCCTTGAGCTATTTCATCAGGAGATTGGAGCTCAGTTGGATCAATGCATTGCCAAATTCATCTGTCAGTTGAAAAAGTCCACTGTGGTCAACTGTGCTTGATTTAATGGATTTGGAGGTGAAAATGAGTTGGATACACTTCATTCATGTTGGAACAAGTGTTATTTGACATTTCAAAGCTCAAGAATGGAGAAAATCAAGTCAGAACAAGAACTGCCAAAAATAGAAAGTGAATTGTAATGGAAGTTTCCAAAAATGGAAAGTTTTTAAACTCAAAATTACATGTCCAAGGAAGCTTCAAATGAAAATTTGTTCAACATGAAAGTTGTAGATCTTGGTCTCACCTTTCCAAAAATTCCAAGAACTTGAAAATCCCATGTATGGTTGGCAAGTTATGGTCCATTCAATTTCAAAAATGACCCATAATCAGAGGGGCATAACTTCCACATGGAGTGTCCAAATTGGGTGTTCTTTTTATGCACAAACTCCATTTGACATGTACTTTCATGGTGCATAATTGGATTTCTTCAAAAAATGGTCAATGCAAAAAGTCAAATTTCAAGTGCACAGTTAAAAAACCAGGGGCAAAATTGTCCAACTTGAGAAATAATGGGAATTTTTGAATGGGGATTTTTGCAACACTTCACAAATGACATTTGGAAATTGTTGGAATCATCATAACATGCCTAGGCCTCATGGTTTGAGATTTAGCTTTTGGAATGAACTTGAAAATGAATAGTATTACCATCACATAGTGAATTTCCAAAATATGTATCCAATCAACATGAAACAAGTGGCAACAGCTCATGACAGCCGTTTAGGGCATGTGTGAGCTATCAATGAGCTGGCATTGGCTGGCATGTGCAATTACCATTTTGCCCTTGCTTAAGAATAATGCAATTTTGCTAATCACATGACATGGTGCTAATTCATGATTAAGGAGCTCGATTAAGTTGAGGTACTTAAGCTTAATCATAACAAACTCTAACAGAATTTCACAATTCCCCAAAAATCACAAACAAATTCTCCAAATTCTCCAAATTCTCAAAAACCTCATAGAACTTCAATTGATCAAAACTCTCTCAATTCTTGATCAATTTGTGAAATTCTTCTTGCTGCAACTTCCACTCATCATCATCTGCAACTGTTTTTGGAAATCAAGATCAAAGGAGCACCAAATCGTGACTGTCCTATATGATGCATCAATGGTGAATTGAGGAATTCGTGCAATAGGAGCCATTTCAATTGAACCTGGACCTTTCATTCACCTCACCTATCATCATTCTTGATCTGTTTTGGTGATCCAAGCGCAAACTCATCCAATTTCAACACTGCCATTTCCAGGTACTTGAAAATCGAATCTCACCATTGCTTTAATGCTTGTATGCATTTTGTAGCTTGTTGAATGTAGAGTTCGATGATGCTTTTGGTTTGTAAAATGGATTAGTGTAGAGAAAGTTATGATGAATTTTAGTTATGTTGCCAAACCCTAGTTCGTTCGATTCAGCAAATTTAGGAAGAGATAGGCAAAATCGAGCTCATATCCATGATCCACACACTTAGACCTTTCCAACGAGTATTAGTTTGTGCATTTTGGTGATGAAATGAGCAAAACCACTTTTGGAATGGAAGAACATGTCGTGCGAAGAAGAAGATGATTTTCTGAAATTTTTTACTGTTTGATCCAGATTTTTGCCTTGCCAATTTTGAATCGTGTTTGCCGCGCCAACCTTGACCAATAGCGTGCCTCCAGCTCAATTAGTGAAACACCGCGTTTTGGTCTGAGAGGAGATAATTACAGTTTTGCCATTAAATCCAATTAATTTAAATAAAACACTTAATAATTATTACATAATTCATTTTAATCTTAGAAAAATCATAAAAAAAATATTGGTTGATCAGAAAAATATGAGGATTTTTTCTATAGTTTCTAAATTGTCTCTAGAATTTTATGGATATGATTTTAGAAGTTGTGCATGATGGAAAGTTGACTTTGCTTAGGGATGTTGACCTATGTCATTTTTGTGTGTAATTTTGACATGTTTTACCATTTTTAATGTGAAATGCTCATACCTTAAAAGAAATGCATGAAATTTTTTGTGGTGATTGTAGACATGTTGCTGGTGATTTACATATAAATTTTGTGAATTTTGGATACCTGTGGAGTAAGATATGATTTTTTGAACTTAGGTGTGACAATTTGTGTCACACCTAATTAGGACAACTTCATGAAATTATTTGCCTATCCTATGCTTGTTGAAATGAGTTGAAATTTTGCATGGGTGTTTATGGATATGTTGAAATGCTATGTGAATATTTCTGGATTTTTCTATGGCATTTTCAATTTGATTGATATTTTTCATCTCTGTTGGTCAATTATGCAAGTTCATATGACACATGTTTGTAAATTTAATGTGAAATCCTCATATGGTTTTAGATGAACATGAAATTTGGTATGCTGGTTGTAGACAAATTGTAGGATATCCCTGTTTTGGTCCCATTCATTTCTTAATTGTTTTCATTGACTTATGAATTTTTGAAGTGAATGCATGTGTTGATGTCATGGTTTGGTTTGAATAATTGTGTCTATATTTCTTGATTTTCATTGACATAGTTCCTTTTGCCCAATTGAGCTGAAAATTGACATGCTATACCTTGAATATGTCCTGTTGAGTTGTGAATTATTTGAGGATTTTTGGAATTATTTTGGTATGCTTTTGATGGAATTCATTCTGTTTGGACATTGGATGTTGCATTTGACCTAGTTTGTGATGTTTTGGTCATGAAATGAATATGATGAATGGTATAAGCATGGGATCAATTGCATTGGCTTTCTATTTGCATTAATTTGGTTTTGGTTGAGAACCCCTTGCTGTTTAGAACTTTTTCTCCCTTTTGGACCCTAGGCTTGGCCTAGTGGTCTAGTTTCTCACATTTGGATTGACTTTTCAGGATGAAATGCATGATGCTTAAGGAGAATGCTTCAAGTCAATTAAATTGAGATTGTTTGGTGTTGTGAACTAATTTGAATTTGTTTTGTAGGTTGTGAAGCTTGAGCTTGAGCTTATAGCTTGCACTTATGTGCATTAACCTGTGTTGCTTAATCTGTATAGTCTGACTGATTAACATTTGCTGTTTATTGTTGTTTGTCTGAGTACTGATGATACTTGATTGATTTCAGGTACATTTAGTCGCTTACAGTTCTTTAAGAACTTGCTTGCTGCTGCTTGGTTTTTAAACCACTTGAGGTAGGACTTCTATTCTTCATGTAGTCTGGAGGTCCGGTCTGTTATTTGGTCGGGCAAAATGTTTGAAGTCCTCCTTAAGAGGCGATGTTTGTGATTGTTTAATATTGTGCCTAAGCAGGTGAAGTCCTCTATGAGGCAATTGGTGGAAGCCAAGGGATATGCAATCTATCCCCCACTATTCTGTGAGTCGTCCCTCTGCTCACACGGCTGTGTGTTGATGCATTGGGGCACAAACCCAAGATCCTGTGTTGTTGCACAATCGAGTCAGAGTCTTTGAGCGTAGAAGGGTCCCTCCATTCTGGACCCACGCTCCTTTGTCTGAAGCTCTCCCTGGTCAGGGATAAGAGCTGTGAGGTCTCATCCTCACTTCACCCTTTCATCTGCTTCACCTTAGCCTCGTAATGGCAAGGTTAAGAGCGCCGTTAACCCTTGTACAGATGACTTGCTTCGGCAGTCAAACCCATTGTTTGAGCCCTCTTGATTGGCTATAGTGGGTGCTTTGTGAATATTTGTTTGACATGTTTGCTTGAAATGCTTGTTTTGATATCTGTATGCTTGTATGCTTGCTTTCTTCCTGGATAGGAGTAGCCTGCAGTTGTGCAAGTAGGTAGAAACCTGAACGTAGGGTAACGATGCATGACAACACTAGGCTCGAGTACAGCTCCCTGGTAGTGTGTCTTCCCTTGGTTTCTGGCTAGTTTTTCTTTCCCTTGAGGGGGAACTACATCGCCCTGATCCTCGTTCCAGACGAGGTATGTAGGCAGGGGGTCGTGCGAGACCTCTCCGGGCAAACTTTTCTTTTTTTGTGTGTGTTTACTTGTTATCTGATCGTGTGTTTTGGTTCGGATGCCGACGTAAGTCCAGTGATTGGCTGTCGGGCTCCACGTTTGCCGTTTTGTGCGTATTTTGGTTCGGATGCTGACGTAATTCCATCGAGTGGTTGTCGGGCTCCATGTTTGCCATCTGTTTGTGCGTTTTGTGTTGTTTGGCGTGCGTAAGCCGAACTACAGTGGCTCTGATTCTTGTTCCAGACAAGATATGTAGGCATAGGATGCGACGTCCTATCGAGCTCCCTTCTTCTAACCCCACCTGCGTTCCCTGTGTGTGTGTGTGTGTGATGTTTAGCAACCTTTTCTTTATCTTAGAACGTGGATCCCGTCGAGTACGACGGACGTGAGGGGTGCTAATACCTTCCCCTCGCGTAACCGACTCCCTTACCCTTTCTCTTTGGTCGCAAGACCATTTCCTTTCCAGGTTTCTCTGAGCGTTTCCTTTCCCTATCTTGGGATAAATAACGCGCAGTGGCGGCTCTGTGTTGTGTTTTTATTTGAGTCCCGCCGGTTGTTTTTTCGCGGATGCGACACATACCTCTTCCAAATGGAAAAGAATCAATGTCAATCTCAACAATGTTATGGGGTAGGAGATTTAAATCTCAACTAGGGATGACTCATGTCTAATCCTTCTATGAAAAGGTTTTAAACATGGAAAAGCCAAAGTGGCAAAAGGGTTTGAATTAAGTTTGTGTTTTTTAGGTCTTATGAAAAGATCTTTGAATATGCTTAAGTGTTTTGAAGCATTTGATCAAGAAATAAAAGGGGAAACAATGACCTAAGTCAAAGTTTATTACGAAAGTGGTTATAAGAAGGAGAGAGAGATGGAATCCTAAGGTTTATATTGAGGGGAACCTAATATTGTATCTAGAAGTTTTTGGATTAAGGGGAAGCAAAGTTGTATAGAATGCAGATGAACATACACATGCAAAATGACAATAATGTCATGATTCTTTTCCCTTGGATATAAACAATAACAAGATTGAACATGCATTAACATTATGGCACAAAATATGGCTAAGTACAATGGCAATCACAAGGTATGGATGACAATGTTAAACATGGTTTTTTAGGCATTGAGATAAGCATAAACAAGACATGATGAAGTTTCACATAACATCACAAGACACAACATATTGATGGTGAAGACAAAATCATACTTGACATGGTAAAAGCATTCATGGGTATATGGTAAACACAACATGAATCAATTTAGGTCAAACATGCATCACATTATAAGTCTTCACAAAATAAACATTAGACTTGAATCAAAGTTCATGATAAGACCAAACTTAAGTGGAAACCTAATCACCTCCTAACCATTCATTCAAACATGTTTTCAAGGTGAATCAATCGATGCATTGTATGAAAATAATCAAGTTCAAACATGTTAAGAATAACAATCAACATTTAAAAGAGTGTGATTTAATCATACAAACTTTCAACATCGAGAACAAATAAGACATAAGCCGAAAGAATCAATTAGGAGCCTTAAAAAACACTTAAAACACATGTTTTCCATCCAATCAAAAGTGGTGAAATAAATAATATTTTTGGTATTTTTTTGGTGTCATCATAAAATAGACATTCTTATGAACACATGGCAAAAATAATGGGTCAAAAAGGTTAAGGGATCATGAAGTTATGGGTTTTTTAAGTTATGAAGAAAAATGAACATTTAACAAATGAGAAAAAAATAAACATTGCGCTGACCAGGTTCGAATCCACGTCCTTGGGGTTCCATGGACTTTTTCCAATGCCAACTCAGCATCATCTTCAACCTCTCTCTCTCATTTTCGTTTTCTTTTTCCCACTATTTTTCCAATCTTTCATCAATCATATCTCTCTCATTTCTCAACCATTTTTCATGAAATAAAGATCAAAATCGCATAGAAAAATGCAAGGAACACAATGGTGTCATAGGTTTTGGCTAATACTCAAAGATGGAGACGCACGAAGGCCAAAACCAGAACTGAAACTTTAGGTTTCATGCAACATAATTTCACATAAACAGCAATATAAATGACATGTAAGCTAATGATCCTTCTTAACATAATAAATGCTACATATTTGCTTCAGAAATCAAAATGAAATGACGTATGTATGATGAGTTTCAAAGTGCAAGAATATACCTATTGGAGCAAGGTCCAATGCCTCTTCAACACTACTTCCAGCTACTGTTTGATGTCTTTCCTAATGCTTATGAGTTCCCAGAAGATGATTGGAACCTTTGGTTTGCAGAATGCATGAGCCAAATGAGAGAATGGAGGTTAAGGTTGAAAAGCTCTCAAGAATGGAGTTTTTCTTGGAAAGCTTGGTGTATGGATAGATGAGGCTTTGTCCTCTATTTATAGGGATCTTTGAGGGTTCAAGAAGCCTTAAATATCATAAAATAATTGTGCCTTGTACTAGTTTGCTTGCTTGGTTGGTTCTTGCATAAAACACCAAGTGGGAAGCATGGCAAAAGTATAGGGGGCTTGGAGTGTTTTATTGAGCTTTGTCTGAAGTGTAGGAGTGGACTTGCTGTTTAGAGTTGGTATGTATCAGAGCCAAAGCCATTTGGGAGCTCAATGGTACTTAATGTTGGGTTAAAGTCACTTTACACAAATGGAAGTGTAACCTTTATGCCAAAAATGGAATGATTCATTGTGTAATGGCTTGGTTGCTTGGATAATAGCTCAAATGTGTGTGTGATCTTCTGATTAGAGTGAGATTTAGAAGCAAGAAGTACATGTACTTGTGGATTTGTTTGGATTTATAGTGTACTTTACCTTAGAATTTGACTTATGAACCATTCCATGAGGTTGTCTTCCCAAATTCGATTCTCTTAACTCGAGCATGGGAATTTATTGATCTTGTACATTTTGGAAAGATGGAATCATTATATACAATTTTCATGTTGATCACTTTTCTTGAATCATTTGGGATCTGGGTGAAAAACTGGCATAAAGTTGGTCACTTGACTAGGTCAGCATGCTGAAAATTTCACCTAGTGTTTTACCACTTGACAAACAAATGAATCATCCACTTCATGGCCCCGTATCTCCTTATTCGTGCATTTTTTGAGGTTTTATCATCTAGGACAAAGTTGAAGTATGAAGCAAGGTCTTTAATCTGATCATTGGAGAAAAGAAAATGGTTGCTTGAATCATAAGTTATGGCCTTGGAAAGTTGGGTATTTGGACATGTTTTTTAGGGACTTGGTAAAAATTTCAAATTCTCCATCTTTGCCCTTTTTGCAAGTAACCTTGATTTTCTTGACTAAACTTGATCAAATGACTTCAATGATCATATTTTCATAATCCTTGACTTGAAAAGTCCATAGTTGACCAAAAATCTTAAAATTCAAACTTTGACTTTAAGCATCTGTTGACTTTTTCATCAATTGTGTTCAAACTTTCATCTGCTTATGAACCTAACCTCTTGAGCCATATGAATTGTATGAGTGAGTTATGAGTACACATTTTAATACCTTGGATCATTCCTCAAGCCATATAATCATGCTTTGGTCAAAGAGCCAACATCAAGCTGACTTTGACCAAAACCCTAATTTTGAGTGTCAGATGAATTGTGGCTTGATGAACTTGAGATGGAATGATCTTGAAATCGATTCTTATTGATGGAAGTCACTTGATTACTTGGTAAGAAATAGGAGTTTGAAATGTTAAAACTCATGCCAAGTCTTGATTGATCAATCTTTGAAAGCTCTTGGTGCAAAACCCTAGCTTAAGACAAACAAAGTATAAAATCTTTTTGTATTTTCAATAGGTTAGTAGTGCAAAGATGCTAGATGTCATGCATATGATACAAATGATGGTGGTATCTTAGGGTTGAAAATTAGGGTATGACATGGTGCACCCTCATATTTTCCCTAAAGTTATTGTGTATGTGGATGTTAAATCGGATAAAGTGGAAAATGATGTTAAATTGGATGATGTCAAAGATGATGTTAAACCGGTTGATATTGAGGTGGATGTTAAACCTGTTGTTGCCGAGGTAGATGTTCGTGAATATTTTACAACTAAACATGAGTTTGTTGAGCGTGAATATATGCTTCAATGGATCCGCGCGGAGTCCGTCAAACTTGGATTCGATGTTGTAGTTAGGAGGTATGATAATGATTCTAATAGAAGACATAAATTTGTAACAAATAGAAACGAAAGAAGTGGCACGTACTAATAACCTATTTGAAAGTTGAAACAAGATAACACTAGATCGAGAAAGTGTGATCGTCCTTTTAAGGTTATTGGATAGTAAGGCGAATAGTGCATGGAAATTTAATATGGTTTCTGGTATACATAGCATTACTTGTGTGACAAGTTAGCCGGTCATCCCATTGTATGTCAACTTAATCTTAATGAGAAGGAACTTGTTTCTGATATGAGATTGAATATGGTGTCGCCCAAAAACATACTTGAAACGGAAAAGATCTCAAAATGTCTCAAATATCAAGTAAACATATAATGTTTTTTCCATAAACAACAAGGCGTTAAGAAGACCAAGAACTGAAATGCAACAATTGTTGAAGCAAATAAGGTGACGGTAATTGAGGTTATCGCGTTGTTTTTGCTTTACTCGGTAAAGGAGATGAGAATCATACATTTGTCCAGCAATATATTATCAAAGAGTTGAAGGCGTATAAGGAATCATACACTAAGTTATACGAGAAAAAAATAACATTTTGACGTGTTTTAATGTATGTCAAAAAACAAGTTACGTTTGTATTTTGTTTGTATTTTCTACGTCAAAAAACAAGTTTTATTTGTGACAGGATTGAATCTGGATTTTAAACTCCTGACACACTTAAAATGGTGAAGTCGGATTTCAATATCTGAATTACCCTTGAGACAAGATTGGGTTTTTAAGGTCCATATTGATCTTAAACTTGTATAAATATGGATGTCCCTCATGTTGTTAACTAAAACAACACAGAATGTCTCAATATTCGTATCTCGCATTTATCTACTTCAACGACGAGAGGCTCCCTCTTGAATTTTTAGATTCACGGATATCACCCGTCTTGTCGATCTGAAATCCACACTAGAGAATCTCTTACAACAATCAGGCAATCGAAGGGTTGAGAAGCTCTATTATCGTTCACCCTCGATTGATAACAAAAAGAAGCTCTATTATCGTTCACCCTCGATTGATAACAAAAAGAATAAACAGTATAACAAGTTTGAGTTGAAGACAAATGAAGACTTAACACATATGTGGAGTACATTTCACCGATACGAAATAAAGGATCTGATTTAGGTGGATGTGATAGTTGCAAGATCGACCAACGATATTCTAAAGATGTTGAAACATCCTCAACCATCTCTTGATGGTGAAATGTAATGTTAGTTTTAGGTTAAAGAAAATCTATTTGATGTTACGTATTTTATGTATGTCAAACGAAAATTTTATGTTAATTTATATTGTTCTTTTCATTTTTGCAATTGCTTCTGATATGTAATAACAATGAAGATTCCAGATTTTAATCCCCAAACATTATTTGGAACATTCCAAATTGTAAAACCCAGAGTAACCTTTAAGCATTATGAAATTGAGTTTGAAAATATGTTTGGTTACAATGAATCTGGACAAAATTCAGATGAAAATTTCACCTTTGATTTGGAAAAAATATAAAAGAATTTATCATTTTGAATGCGTAGCATTATGAAATTTTCACTCTAGTGGATGAGCAGCTCATAGGGTGGAAAAAACAATACCCTAAGTTTATTCATTTTAATGGTCAAAACATAAGTTTTTGTTGTATACATCATCAGGCCAGCCATGTTTCAAAATCCTAGCACTGCAATGTGATAGATATATTTCTACCTCAATCTACATGCAATGAGTAATCATGCAGTTACTACAAACTGATGGATGGTAATTCATTGCATATAACAAATTTATATGGCATTTTTTCAATCCACCATCTAATCTCATATCTGTCAAAATACACTATCAAACTCAAACTTGTCAAAATATATTACTGAAAGTTTTAGAAGATAATGATAGCTCTAACACTATAGAGTATGATCTCATAATCTAGGAGCAATTCTTGGGCGGTCACGCTCAGTTACAACATGGTGACGAGTTATGTCCTTGAGTGAAGGGCAACCACAAAGTGCCATGGTTATTTCAAGTTCATCATGAAGCATCTTAAGTGCCTTTCGTATACCAGCTTCACCCTCAGCAGCCAATGAGAACACCACGGGTCTTCCAATCTGATATATTATAGAAATATGGGACTAGTTAGAATATATTATAGCATCTCCATTTAATAAAATACTAGTAAACCACATTACTAATTCGTTTTGTGTGTTGATTATGGTAATTTAATTTAGATATAGATTATTGGCGGTAAGTTACGCTGGTAACTGTGTGATACAGTTACTACCTTCTACAATCCGATCTAAATCAAAGATTGAGATTGTTAGAAAGTATTCTAGAAATTGAAAAATCATTGTGCTATTAGTATTACTACTGCAATGAATTTATAACATGGTATACTTACAAATACACCCGATGCTCCAAGAGCCAATGCTTTAAAAACATCTGTCCCTCGGCGGACTCCACCATCCATAAAAACAGGAATTCTTCCTTCTGCAGCTTGAACAACCTATGCAAGGCAATAAATTACAGAAATGCAATTATTATTAGTAAGGAAAGAAGGCAATGAAGAAGAAACTTTGGATAGCAGCTTAAAATTAAACTAAGAGTGATAGATAACATAAATCAGACCTCTTCTAAAGCCATAATAGTTGCAGGGACATAGTCAAGTTGGCGACCACCATGATTGGAAACAATGATTCCGGAAGCTCCAGCTTGTATGGCTAACCTTGCTACATTTTCAAAGATCAAATGGATAAGGAAGCTTTGAATAAAAAATATAGGATTTAATTGGTTCACACTTTCTGTTTTTATGCTCTCATTAAGTTATAATCGTCGGATAATTAAATGTTTGACTATAGTTATAGTTATTTTGAAAGTAAGCTCTATAGAGTGTATCTCTTTGATAAGTTTACCATCTTGAGCAGTAAGTACTCCCTTCACTAAAATGGGCAATGGGGTGATTGTTTGAAGCCACTTTACATCCTGTTACAAGGTTTGCCATAGTAGTTATTGTGACTTCCACATTCAATGTCAAATATATGTAAAAGATCCATATATCATAGTATCACCTTCCAGGTGAGTGATTGGTCATATAGGCCATTAACAACAGAGGTGTGACTACCATTGTCTTTAGTCTGCAAGGTTATACGCAATTTCTCAAATAGTTATAGCAAAAGTAACAACATTAAGATGACAATAACAAAAGAAGAAAAATCATCTAATTTTAAATCTCTGTAATGATCACACACCTTATACAACTTTTCAAGATCCATGACTTCAAAGTTCTTCATTCTCACATATGATGGTAGTTTAAATCTGTAAAAAGCTCCAATAAACAAACCAGGAAATTTTTTTTTAAATCTCCAATACAAACTTCTAGCTATTTTAATTCTATAGTGTTTATCTTAATCTAGTAACCAACTCCGTGTTATCTGTGCATGTGCACGTGCACGGGTATATTACTACTATTTTTTAAATATAAAACTTATGAGTTCAGATGAAATTTTGCAATGATTGTCAACCTATTTTTTATGCTAGCCTCTTTACGACCAATGACCGGAGAGTCTGCAGTAAGGACAATTGCCTTGAAACCAGCATTTTCAGCTCTTCTCACAAGTTCAATAACCATATTTCGGTCTTTAAACAGCTGAGAGAAGAAAATAACAAACAAATTGGATTATAACCCTAATAATTGAAAAGTTAGATAATCAATTTAGCAGTTGTTTGAATGTGGCAAGGATTATATTATACATCAAAAGCGGATTCCCGGTTTAAACTAAGTTGCTTGGAAATGTTCTGTGTTTTGAGGAGGAGACAAGTGACACACATCATAGAAAATAAAATAAAGAAGAGAAGGAATGAAGAGAATATACTCACGTAGAGTTGGAGGAAACGAATGCCAGGTCCTGTTGAAACAATCTCCTCAATGCTAGAAGTAGCCCATGAAGATAGTGTCTGTCACAAAATTATCAAAATGAATATCCCAGGTATTAAATACTCCCTCCGTAACAAAATATATATAAAAACACAGGTATTTCCTTCCAAATCTGGGCCAATTATACTTTTTTTTGCTAGAGCAGAGAATTAATAAATATGGTTGAAATCAAACCATGATGGTGCCAGCTGCTGATGCTGCTCTAGCAGTAGCATATTCTCCTACACACAAAAAATGCATGATTTGTTTTAATTTACAAATATTTCTATATTTTGTAGGAAAGCAATAAACTTCAATGTGAAACACATGAAGAATCAAGAGCTTCTTCTGCGTTAACAAAAAGTACATAACAACAATGAGCTTAATGTAACAGAAAAATGAGTACCTTCAGGGTGAGCCATCTTTTGTGCAGCTGTAGGAGCAATCATGATAGGCATTGATATTTTGAAGCCTAACACAGTTGTTGTCAAATCTATCTTGCTTACATCGATAAGAATACGTGGCCTGAACCTGTTGTTGGTAAACATAGATATTGAAATAAGGGATTCAGCAAAAGAGAAGATGAAAATGAAATAAAACAAGTTAGTAGATTACATAATCCTTGAGAATGCATTCCGATTCTCTTTCAAAGTCCACTGATCCTCTCCCCCTGATGCAAAGTAATCATAAATCATCTTTGGCAATTTTTCCTTTGCAATTGCTTCATACTCGCTCACATTTGTTATATTCATCATCTTCTTAATAATAGGTAAGTTACTTTATTATGTTATATGTCCACAAGATCTTCTGAAAGTGAGATTAAAATGAATAATTACTCAATAACATCAATCTAAACCAGGTAAGAAAAAGAATGAAATTAACATAAATGATTCACTGTCCGGAGGCCTATTCCGGCGAACAACCCCACCATCAGAAGCCACTTTTCTGATCCTGTAGAATGAAATTAACATAAATGTAAGATGAAGAGGAGAGAGAGAACCTGTAGTTTGGGCTGCTTAAAGTAAGGAACAAGTTGGAGCTAATTAGGAGAATGAAGAAAATAAGATATGATAAAAAAAAGTGAATGAAATCTCAGAAGGTGACAGTGACAGTAGCTAGGATATGAGCCACACTTATAATATCCAAGTAAAGATTTGAATGATTGTACTGCTATAACAAACATTGGATGAACCAAATAACTAACACATAACTAATGAAGTGAAAAACAATGGAATACAACTAACAACACTTGATTATCTTATGATGAAGTAAATGACAATGAAGAAAATATGATATGATTGTTAGTTAAGCAATAAATGTTAATGTAAGAATGAATTGTAGAATCAAAAGCTACCATTTCTAGCTAGTAGAATCAATTCAGAATTAACTATATTCTAAAAGAACCACACACGTTCCATTTGAATGCAATCGATCTAAACTCAGTGTGTTGCTGCACAGCTTGTACCTATTACTTTTACTCCATGTTTGACCTTTTTATGCAAATATATGTAAAGGAAAAAGGTAACATGTTTATAACATAAAATCATCATACTCTCTCTGTCTTTTCAACATCACACAAAACTCAATAGTCAAACGCGGAATCGATTCAAAAATAGCATTATACTTTTTAGTGGTAGCTAACAAAAAGCTCTTGCAAACTGAAGCAATTTTTTAACCTATTGCCCTATAGTTGATCTATAGTTGTATTATAATATAATCATTAACTAACAATTTTATAACAGATTCCACTAATAACCAGTTCAACCCTACAAGAAACTCAAAGAAAAAAATAAAAATAAAAAGTCATTTATAACCAGTTCAACTCGACAAGAAACTCAAAGAGAAAATAAAAATCATGCAAAATTTATAGATATATATAAAGAAAATAATAATAGCAGTTAAAAATAATAATTAAATGTTATCAAGTAAATTTTTTAAATAAAGCTTACATTAAAAAAGAGAAAGATGTTACACCCAAAAACTAAGGGATTAAAAACACCTAAAAAAAAGAAAATCTAAAAAATGATATATTTAAGGGTATTTGCAGGTTTGATTGAGTCTAATTTGATTAAATCTGATATTCGACTCGATCAATAGTCTTTCATTTGAGTTGAGTGTGTATATATAAGACTAAATTTGAACCAAATCAATCCGCTCATCAATGAATTTGGTTGGATTAGATTCGTGGGTCATCTATTAAATATGATTTTTAAATTTTAAATAAAATATTAATTTATTTAACACATTTATTTTACAAAAATATTAAAAATCATAAAACTTAATATTTAATTTAAATAAAATTTATCGGTTAATACCTAAAAACTCTTTTATGATTCTTATCAAGTTAGAAAATATACAAATGCTATAAAATATAACTTAAAAGACAAGATATATCACTTTTTGAATAAATAAACTTGATCTCTCAAATTTGATTTAGACATAGATTTTTAGGATTAATAAAAATTATAATTATATTACAAAAAATATATGCATTGGAAGAATTATGCTAGATAGGGGTGTTGAGGTGTTCATAGGTGTGGGTGGACCCGCGAAACCAATGACCTAAACCAAACCAACCTATAAATTATCCGAACTCATTCATTTACAGGTAGACTCATCCCAACCCACAATAATCCAAACAGTTGTGATTCGGATTTGAGTTTCTCCACATACCCATTGACCAAACTCATTGACGTGACATTAATAATTTATTATTAATTTAAATAAAAACATAAAATTAATATTTCACTACTAACCATAATTTTGCCAAAAAAAATTATTCTCCACCAATAATATTAGTAGACCAATTAATTTACGTAATTTTAAGACTAAATGTTGTTTCTTATTTTTTTTATGTCATTTTCAACTTACGTATTTTATGAAAATAACATGTCTAGTGGAATTTTATATTATTATCGAGTGTTATATTGTGTGATGAATTTTATTAGACATTATATGATGTCTTTCATCCAATTTGAATTGTGTTAAATTTGTTTATATTTAATAAAATCGTTAAAAAAATAATTTTTATTTAAAACACAACCCACGAATCCAATCCAACTCAACCCATAAATGAACGGATTGGTTCAGATCGATTTTAAAAATGAAATTGCGGGTTGGACGACGAACTCAACCCATTAAAATTTAAACGGATTGAGTAACGAGTTAGGTCAAAGTCGGTCCAATCTAATTCATGTACATCCCTAATGTTAGATAATTTATAAATAAAATAAAATAAAAATAGTGTGACATATCAATGGATTAGGTTCGTGGGTTCATGAATTTAAAATTTTGAATCTATTATCCGAATCAAATACCAATGGATTTGAATGAGTTGGTTCGGGTTGAACTCGTCAAATTGGGTTGGACGAATGGATTCGTGGATTGACCCATACCTATGAACACTTTTAGATATATTTAACTTATTTTTTACAAAATCACCTCAAATCTCAATAGAGATTGAGTCAAAGCATTTAATTTAACATAATCAATTATTTATTAAAAAAAGTAAGAGAATTTTTGTGATAACATAATAATCTTTTTAAATTTTTAATGTCAATTGTGGTACTTTTAGAATAATATTTTATCTTTGATGCATGGACAATGAAAATAAAATAGTTATGTTCCGTGACGAGATTTAAATCATACAGTTGATATGCAAAAAATGTATATAAATCCAGATGTTCCAAAAAGGTCATATGTAAATAAAGTCGAAAACAATGATAAAGTAGCATAAGGTGAAAATAAAATACAATCTATAATAAATCCAAAGTACAACTACTATATACTACTGCACTACTGTGTATGACGGACTACATCTTCTCTGCCTCCTATAGCTCTTCTGACTCCTTGGCCATCAATCCCCCCGCTCTCAAGTGTTGCTCCGGTACATCAATGTCCATCGTGCCTCCATCATGATGGCATCTAGGATCTGCCCCACATCATACCCATTAGGAAAGATATTTATGCCAATGTTTATCTGCTCAATCTCCACTATGCGACGACATCTAGTCAAAGCATCCTTAGCATGATCTAATTATGTCTGCTCCTCCTCTGTATCTCCCAGTGAGTTGGCCTAGGTGGATCTCCTGGAGCAGATTGCATCATATACGCATGTAAAACCCTGAAGAACCACTTGATGTGCACGTCGACTTAGCTCCAATCGCTCTAAGCTATGGTACTACGTGCCTCTTCCGGTACCAGATAACTCTCATGATAACCAAACATGACATATATTTGTCTACGTGTCAAAGTATAAGGAGTTGAGACAACGGGATGTCTAAGAATGATTTGAGTGTAGCCGAACTGCTGCATGACTCGTTCGGGCAGATGAGGAGCAGTGAGACGTGATCCACAAGCCAACCATCTAGAGTATAACATTATCTCTTCAAATGGCCGCATATCATGGTGATCGACATAGTTGTTAGAGTGCATGTCCTCGGCAACCAAGCAATCAAGATAAACTTTGAATGGCTCGGTCATTTGGTTCCCTCTAAGTGAGGTAAATGTAGTAGCATATGGCATATCCTCAGTGTAAGTCGGTACAATCGCCCAACTGGAGATGCGCAGGAAGTGTTGGAAGATCTAAGCCTGAAAAGTTTGGAAAATACGAATCATTGGTAATAGCATTGCAAAGATGAAATGAAAATGACACATAAACACTAAAATACCAATAAATATTACCGTCAGTAGTGTGATGTTGCCGGTGACTTGCTTAGTCTTTCGCCTACAACCCTCTGATAACTTCGAGTACAAGTAGACCAAATAAGCGTCCCCTCAATTGTACTCATGGGTCCACTCTAAATTCTTGAAGTACCGTAGGTATATGAGATCCGTATAAGTGACACTTTTGTCCATAAAAACCGCAGTGTCAACCAAATATAACAGGTATGTTCTCATAGCATACACTATATGGATCCCCGCCTGCTCGTCATCACCTTTAGCCTCTTCAGCTCTCTGAAGCCCATCTATATATACCTTTTTTCAAGAATTCAAACCTAGCATGAGCCCCCTGGTTCTATCCATCTTTGTCATCGCATCCGCTGGATCAACTCCCAGATAGTCTACCATCATCTCGAATGCATCGTCTTTGCTAATCCTCCCATGATCTAGAAGTTTCCCCATGATGAAAAGATGTGGTAAACACGACACATTGTCGAGTGTGATAGACATTTCACCAAACGGGAGATAAAATGATGAGGTCTCGGTGTACTATCTCTCGAAGAATGCATTAAGCATCTTGTGACTAATCGTAATATAATAGGTCATGCACAAGTCTTTCATCCCAAATAAGGGCAAAGTTGCTTAAAACCACTCATCATTTGACTGAGGCAAACTAGTAATCTTCCGCCTGTGATTAATAATATTCAGTGGATCACGGTCCTATAGAACAATAAATCAATGTCAGAAACTTATAAATTAAATTAAATGTACATAAAATGAATGAATCTGACTAATGCTATCTCTTCGTCCCAAATATATCTAGAAGTATGGTCTGAATACAAAGGAAGTAGTGACAAGTCTGTAGGGCCTCATTCAACTGGTTATGGCCCATCATCCTCAGCAGTCTCACCATCCGGAAGTGGCATTGGTGCCTCTACTACCTCTGATGACTCGGGTACCTCTGGCGCCTGAATAGATGAAACCTTGCGGCTGCGAAAGGATGAAAGGAGTGATGCGTTGGTAGGTGAAACTTGTCTTCTACGGGAAGAAGAAAATGGAGAAGTATGAGCCTTAGAAGTAGATGTCTCTGTCTGGCCATAGTGAACAGGAGCCTCTGAAACCTGACTCTTCTCCCGCCGCACTGATGTATGTTGTACAATCCTCTTGTGCCTTTGGTTATCGTGTCTATCAGCCATAATATTTGTAAGTTAAATTAAACAAGACAATTAGTGCAAGCAAGCAACACTACAAACAAGAGGAAAAAAAACAGACTATTATTTTACGGAGATGCATCTTCGGGTAATATGAAACCAAACGTTGAAAAATTCCAGAGATGCATCTTCGGGTAATATGAAACCAAACGTTGAAAATTCTAAGAATGCATCTCCATAATTTTTTGCAACTCTTCAGTTCATTAATGGAGACATTGCAAAAATGCAAACCTCAAAATAAACTGTTTGATCATGATTTTCAACAAACAAACGTGTTTTACGGCATGTATAAACTAACATTCTTGCATTTACTATTCATTTGATATCGAAATAATCATTTTCTACTTATTTACACAAAAACTTCGAAAAATTATCAAAACATCTAAAACTTACAATTTTTCACTTTGCTAAAGTGTTTGATGATGTTTCTGATATTGATTGAAGATTTTTTAAGTTTGATTGTTTGATTTTGGATTTGGTGATGAAAAAAATTGAGAGTTTTAAAACAAAATTAAGTATTTTTAAAAATTAGGAAGGAGAAGGGTTCTTGCACGATTTAACCTCTAATATATTTTGGAGGTACATCTCTAAAATAAATTTGAAGATGTATCTTCAAAATATTTTAATATTAACTCAAAATTGGATATATATATATATATATATATATATATATATATATATATATATATATATATATATATATATATATATTAAGAAATTCTCAAAAACTTGGTAGCATTGCACTATGCTAGATGGGGGTATGTTTGGTGAGGATGATAGTGTGCTAATAAGCCTGAACCTGATTAAGAGATCAACAAGACTGTATCATCTCCTCCAACTCCACTCTCTCTTCCTCAAATCTTCCCTCCATCATTACCCCAACATCATCTCCCATTTCCTCTTATCAGCCTCCTCCATTTCCCTCTCTTACGCCAATTCCTTCTTCCACTCCTTACCCATCCTCCCTCCACTCTTCGCTTGGAACACCCTCATCAGAGCTTTCTCTAACACCCAAACCCCACTCCAATCTCTCTACCTCTTTCGCCAACTTCAGGCTTCCCCTCTTTCCCCTAACAATTTCACCTACCCTTTTGTTCTCAAGGCCTGTGCTCGCTTTTCTTCTATTTCACTTGGTGGGGTGATTCATTCTTTGACCTTTAAGACGGGGTTTTGTTCTGATCGATATATTGGTAATGCCCTTTTGAGGTTTTACTCTGATTGTGGTGAAATTGGGACTGCGCGGAAGGTGTTTGATGAAATGTGTGATAGAGATGTTGTTTCCTGGAGCTCCATGATTGCTGGATATGTTTGTTTTAGCAACCCTTTAGAGGCATTGAATGTGTTTCATGAGATGAGAGAGGCAAATGAAACGCCGAATTATGTGACTTTGGTTAGTTTGCTTTCTGCTTGTACTAAAATGATTAATATTTGTGCTGGTGAGTCTATTCATTCCTATGTTATAAGGAATCACATTGAAATGGGGGTTGAGTTGGGAACTGCGTTGTTTGAGATGTATTCAAAATGTGGCCAGATTGAGAAAGCACGTCTGATTTTTGATTTAATTCCTCAAAAGAATTTGCAGTCGTGCACTATCATGATTTCTGCTCTTGCAAATCATGGCTGTGAAAAGGATGCTATTTCGCTATTTAACCAGATGGAGGATATGGGATTGCGACCTGATGGTTTATCTTTTTCTGTGGTACTGTCTGCCTGCAGCCACATGGGACTTGTTTATGAGGGGAAAATGTATTTTGATAGGATGGTTAGATTGTATGACATAAAGCCAACTGTTGTGCATTACGGATGCATGGTTGACTTGTTAGGAAGAGCTGGCTTGATTCAAGAAGCTTATGATATCATCAAGAACATGCCTGTGGAGCCTAATGGGGTGATATTGAGGAGTTTTCTCGGTGCTTGTCGGAATCATGGGTGGATTCCTAATTTGGATGATGATCTAATGTCTAAGCTGGAGTCTGAGTTGGGGGCAAACTATGTACTAACTGCAAATCTTTTTTCGGACCGTTCTTCTTGGAAGGATGCCAATGAGTTGAGGTTAGCCATGAAGCGGAAAGGGCTGAAGAAAGTTCCTGGTTGTAGTTGGTTGGCGGTGCAAAATTGATAGCCACAGTTTCTTTTAGAAAAAGCTCCACTGTAGGTTATTGGTGCAGAGAAGAAGCTATGGCTTATGAATCATCTTGCTACATTCTTCTTCTATATTCATGGAATTACTGATTGCAAGCAGATGCACACACAACCACTGACTGTTAGCTTTTAGGACAGGAGTTAGGACTGACTCTAAAATTGTACATGTAGATGAGTATAACATAAGTTTCAACTTCTTTCCTCTAGGGATTGTGCTTAATCTTTCTAAGTAAGTCTTGTGTGTATTAAAACTACCAAATTTATTTAAGCGTCATGTGAAGAGAACAACGCGAAGCAGCTCACCGGGTTCTGTGACTTTGTTGCCAAAAATGTTTGTTGTCACATACAATAATAACAGCTTTTTATATTGGTAATGACTCTCAGAGTATAGAAAGAAGCTCTAAAGAATACTAGATCATTCTGGAGGTAGGACATCCAGGTTTTCCTGTTGCAAACCACCGTATGTGCCTACTTTAGATTGAACTTATCACCGGTGGTGAATTTCTTTGAAGTGTCCATTAAAAGCTTCTTGCATTGCAAGAATACATTCTGTTAGTGAATTTAATTTGCTAAACGTGTGCTTTGTTATTTCTAGGATTAACTAATAAGATGGGTCCTTCTAAGTCAGGACATTCAAATGTTAATGGTCTTATTGCAGGGACTTTTACGCCCCCACCTGTATTTATGTTTTACGGCAGTATTTGGCTTTTACAGGTGACCTGTATTTCTGCAATTTGCGCATAAAAGTTCCAGGAGCCCAGACCTTTCAGCTTTCATCTGTTTTGTTCTCACTTTTAGCTGTTATGTACCGAAGAGTCATTACTTAATTTCATGTAATTAGCTATCTTTATGGATTGTAGGCTATAAATAAAATTAAAGCTCATAATAGGCAAATGCTCTCTCCAATTTTATTAGAATTCACAGATATTAATTTATTTAATACTCTGTTATTCCCTGATACGTTATTGTAAACTCCGGGGCAATTTTAATACAATTTTTGTTTCCGTTTGTTTAATTTATCTTGTCTTTCTTTATTTGCTTATTTCTTTATGTTTACCATGGATAAGAGTATGATTCCTGTTATTATCAACGACATGGCGAGTAGATCCTTATAGTTTTAGGATTAGGAGGATTCACTAAATGACAGATCCAATGTAAATCTCATTAACATACTCTCTCATTAGAATTTTAGTCTATACTTTGAATCTTAAACTTTTAACGGATGTTTTTATAAAAGTAGAGATAATATCATATTTCATTCGATGGATTGAAAGGTAAATATTAATAGAAAGGTAAAGATTGATATTCTGATATATAAAAGTCATACGATAGAGGTGGTTCAACTAAGAAAGTTTTGTACTAACAAAAGTAGTTTTGCTAGTGGTCTAAAATACAACTAAATATTCTGAATTTTACACAACTAAATATTCTGAACTTTACACTATTTAAAGATTTGTAAAATCTATAACCTTCGTGATAGAGTAGGAATGCCGGATTTATCTTAGATAGGATTTATAATCTTCCTAATCTTTATTCAAATATCAATTCTGTTTTAGATAGTCAAAATAGAAAGAAGGGTAGGAATGTCGGATTTATCTTAGATATGAATTATATCTTCCTAATCTTTATTCAAATATCAATTCTGTTTTAGATAATCAAAATAGAAAGAAGGGTTAATAACATGAGATTAATTAATATGCACCGTCAATGTTAAAAAATTTACACTGTCAATTCATCGCTATCATCCGTTTGCATTATTTTATATATTTTTAAAATAAAAATCAAACATATTTCAATATCTAATATCTAAGATTAACTGACAATGTATTTCAATTAAATCTACTAAATAATAGCATTATAGAATAATATAATATTATTAAATATAAAATATAATATATTTTTAAACTTCACATTTTAAAACAGAAAATTAATAATAAATTAAAATTAATTTTTAATAACAATAAAAAATGTATGCATTTAAATTCAGAAATAAATAATTTATTAAAAATATATATTTTTTAAATAATATAATACTATTAAATATTAAATACACAATACTTTAAACAAAAAATAATTATGTAATATATATAGAAAACAATTTGGCCTAGTGGTAGCGCGCTTATATGCATTGAGGAGGTTATGAGTTTAAGTTCCATATCCTAAAATTTTTTAGTTTTGCTATATTTAATTCTTTCAAACTTAAAATAATAATAAATAAAATGTAAAAATAACATTTAAAATAATTTTAAAAAATAATACTAAATTTAGGTTAACATTTTTAGAATAAAAATAAATAAATAATTAAAAAATTATCCATTCAGCGCACCATTTAGAGATTTTTTTTTTTAAATAATCATCTTTTTAAAAAAAATCGAAAATAATTAATAATTCAAAAATATACCAAAATAATCAGGTTTTGAAGAGGATGCGCCAAATGAATTGGCGTACCCCCAAAGCATTAAGAGGAGGCGCCAATAGCATTGGCGCATGCATTGGACTCCTCATGAGAAGGCGTCAATGCTACTGGTGCATACATTGGCCCTCATGAGGAGGCGTCAATGCTCCTGGCGCTTAGGTGTGCCTTGTAGTGTGGGTGTCAATTCATCTAGCGTATGCATGTTCTCTCATGTGGGCGTCAATCCCTCATGCGTCTGCATGTCATGTACAATTGATGTTCAGTCTCTATAAATATGACGCCTTGGATGCAATATTTTTCACTCAAAATCATCTCCTAATACCATAATTTCTCTAGTTCAACCACCATCACCTTCAAGTTTCTCTGTTTTAACAATGTCGATGTAGTATTTTTCGTTGTTGCGACTCCGATACATATTCGTCTCTGGAACACAAATACGTTTGAACGTCTTAATCGGATGTTGTACAGTTGGTTAGAGGGAGAAATTGGAGATGGTGAAGGATTAGAAGAATACAATGGCTTGTGTCCACGTTCAACCAAAACGGAGAAGTGCGCAAATGGGTGGATATTAAGACCGACAAAGACGCTCATAGGATGATGCATTACATGTTCAAAATTGTTTTGATGATTGTAATGGCATAGTTCTTGTATTGTATTTGTTATAATTATTTGTGTTACTGTTTATGTAATGGTACTTTCGTCGCAAACGTCTAATATGAAATAAATTTAGTTTTTCATATGTTGCAATAGAGGTACATGTGAATTTATCTGGTTGTGTTCGTTCCAACACTTGGACAATTATTACGATTGTGACCTGACTGACGGCATGAACTACATAGTCTAACCATTTTGTTCGTCGTATCCATTTCGGTTCGAATCCGGATGTTGTTTGGGTGACCATTTTTCTTCCTTCGCATAACTTCGTTGTGCCAAACGATGTCCCCTTGATATTCTGGTCAATAATCCTCTTTTGCCACTACGGAAAAACTAATTTTATAAACATTTGAAAGGCTGGTGACTTTGTAAACTTCAGATAGCAAGTATGATGGATTTCTTCGAACCTTTGAGCATGCCGCAATTACATGGGAGCAGGGGGTACGAAAGACTTGGAACTTTCCGTAGTCGCACCAACCTCTATCTAGTTCGACTCTGTACTGTCCCATCAGCATGCCCTCATTGTGATCCATGGACTCGGCAGCACTATATTAACTTTTAGTGCGGTCAAATACTGTAACCACGTGTGTGTTTGCTTTGGCAGCTTCATGTCTAATGAATTTCATTAAAGCATCACTGAACAATTGTTCAGATTGCTACACTGAACTCCATTTTGAGCGTCTGGTTTCAAACAACGCCCATAGCCTGAAATATGTTGCCTGCACCAAAGCGATTATAGGTAGGTTACGGATGCCTTTGAAGACAGAGTTCATTGATTCCACAAGATTTGTTGTCATGTGGCCCCAACGTTGACCATTGTCGTATGCCCTAGTCCACTTCTCCAATGGAATACTATCGATCCACCGTACTGCATCTTCGTTTGACAATCTTATTTCCTCGTGGTAGTGTTTGAAAGAAGGTTTTGATAATGTGTAACCTGCATTGACAACCTTCTTCCGCAACGTCTTATCTATGATTTCCCACATAAAATTCTGAGCAATATGTCTAATACAGAACACATGTGTCGAAGGAGGATTTTGTCAGCCGTTATCAATGTTATTATATGCATTGATGATTGAAGGGTGTCTGTCGGAGATCAAACATAAGTTAGGCTGAGGTGCAACGTGCAATTGGAGATTTCTTAGAAAAAACTTCATCCCTCAGTAGTCTCCCCTTCAACTAGGACAAAGGCAATTAGAAAAATGTTGTTGTTCCCATCTTGTGTCACTGCCATCAGTAACGTTCCTTTGTATTTTCCGTACAACCATGTATCATCAATTTGTATAATTGGTTTACAGAAAGAAAAACTTATGATGCATGGTTGATACGCCCAGAAGAGACGGTGAAATATTCCATTTCCAACAGCACACGTACCATCTGGTGTATACGCGAGCAATGTTTCCAACTTGACAATAGTCCCGGGAGCATATTGTTTTAGAGCCAACATGTATTTTGGAAGTTGTTTGCAAGACCGACTCAACAATATATGGCATGGTTTAGGTCGGTAACAACTCAACAATTTGTATCTGAGCCGCAGTATTTGATGGATCCACGCCAACTTGCTTCGTCATCGTATGCCCCACAACAATTCCTCACCCAACACCAATGTGAACCTACCCAAACCCAACAACCAACCACACAACATCAACCTACCACATACACACAACAACCAAACACCCAACCTCGCAACTCGTTCATGTCATCCACCCAACAACCAACCATCCAACATCGCAACTCGTTCATGCCATTCACCCAACAACCAACCATCCAACGTCGCAATTCATTCATATCACCCACCCAAACACAATACCAAGAATCAAACCCCGCAACCACAACCGTCTATAGCCCAGATGATTCATATGGGTCACTTCATCGTAGCCCCCCACCAATGACCACCCAAACATCTCATCAACATAACACCCAACCATTGTTTAATTATAGTACGCCCCAGGAACCATTGTTCTGTTTCCGAAATGACTCAATAACCCAATTTGGGCAACTATACTGTCCCCAATCCATCCAACCCCAACGACCTAACTACGATGACATGGACACCGAACTCCATTACGGAAGCGCCGTTGACCAGAGCCCCTCCAGATATTGGGAACAAATGATGACACATCTGTCAAATACCGCTGGAACTTCCGTCGGACCTTCCCATCGGTCATCGCTCGATCAGGTTAGCACACAAAGACCTCAAACACCTTAAGAAAATCGTGGGAGACCTCGGAGACAAACTAACGCACCTGGATGTGGAACAGTGGGACATTATAATTGGGCTGATTATTAGTTTATTGTCAGTCCAACGTAACCAATTATTACATCATCAATAAATTTATTTTTTTCCATTACTATTTTTTATTTATTAAATAAACAAAATTAAAATTTAATAAAATTAAAAAAAATTATTAAAAAAATTACAACGGGTGTCTGCGCCAGATGAATTGACGCATACACCAACCATTGCACCTAGGCGCCAGGAGCATTGACGCCTCTTCATGAGGGTCAATGCATGCGCCAATAGCATTGGCGCCTCCTCATGAGGGTCAATGCGCCAATAGCATTGGCGCCTCCTCGTGAGGAGTCCAATGCATGTCTCAATGCTATTGGCGTCTCCTCTTAATGTTTTGGGGGTGCGCCAATTCATCTGACACATCTTCTTCGAAACCTGATTATTTTGATTTTTTTTTTAATTATTGACTATTTTCAATTTTTTTTTGAAAAAAATGATTATTTTGTCATTCCTCCAAAGATTAAAAAGAATTTTTATATAATAAGATTGTTTTTGAAAAAAAAACTTTAGAGGAGTCTAAATCAAAACTCACCTATGTAATAAAACGGTAAAATGGTATTAATCTTTAAAAAAAAAAAAAGAATCGTTAACAATATTAATACAAGATGAAAGATATTTTTACTATCTTGATATAAATTGTACGTGATGATATCAGACGCAAACCGTTCACTTTTCAGATGAAAACACCTCAGGCATTTATTTTCATTTTCTCAAACAATGTCAGTTTACCTCCAAATTTGGACTGGAATTTATATATTCAGTCGCTGAGACAGTTTCCTTTTAACTACTACTATTCTACCATGTTTTATTACTGTTTAACTAGTCTTAATGCACACAAATAATACTACAACTTAATACTAGATGGTTTTTTTTAAATCAATTAACAAAGCAAAAAAGTAATCATGAAAACATTATCGATAAACTCATTCAACTGCACCCTAAACTCATGGTCAATTATCTAATTTGTTTGCATCATTTTCAATGGTACTATTTGGTATGTGGTCCATATTCACCATCACATGCATTCACATGGGAAAACCCATTATACATAATACATAAACTCTATATCAAGATCTTAACCTTATAGATCCTCTTTTTTTTTCTAAACTCTCTACTAACTGTTAAGTTAATTACATTATGTGAAGAAAATTGAGGGACCATGGTCATGTTTATGGATATTCATATATCTTCATTTTCATGTCTCAAAAACTTACAAGAAAGTACTAGTATATCATCATAACATAAACTCTGATACCCTTGGTCTTACTATATGCATAAAGCATAAAAAGAATCTAGGACCACATTGGTTTAATAACACACGTATATGAAAATGAGAGATATATATGATTTGCCCCATCACCCAAAAAAGTAAAAAGAAACACATTATTGTATTGTCTCTGTTGATGTCATAAACAATTATTCACAAATTTATGAAATACTGTAAAAAATTGACAGCTACCTATATTTGTACCCAACCAAGTTTTCTCCATAATAAGTCCACTCTCTCTGTGCTTTATTTTCTGAGCCACTTCTCAGTCACTCATAACTCTCCCTAATCCCATGGCTTATTCAGTAACAAAAGGCTCATCAGCTTCTGGTTTCAGTTTCACAGAACACTGGCTTTTGATGATATCCATTACCCTCATTTGTGGAATTCTTGGTTACTTAATCTATGATGCAATAATGGCTACTGCATCAGAGCTGCTGCAACGTTTGTTGGTAATTTCTCCATTGCTTTTAATCATCATTGTTCATTGGCTCTCCACTGGTAGCCAGTTGAACTTTCCCATGCCAGGATCTGAACCAAGTGCTATCCATAGAGCTGGTGGTTCTCCTTGGGGTGTTGCCTTTGTCCTTTTGTTGCTTTTCTTTCTTATTTCCTACCAACCCTCCTTGCATGACCTTATTTCTTAGCATATCGCTCCTATTATAGTCGCAGTTTTGGCAGAATCATCATGTGTTACCGTGATTTTGGAAGGTTTCACCTTGATTTTGCCAAAGTATGTGTGAATCTAGACATGAGAAGATGAAGTGCATGTATGAGATGTAGGGGTTTACTTTTTGAAGTTATATTATTAGCTTCTTGATTCTGTTTCTAACAAACTTGAAATGGTATCCATGTGTTCTTTGTAGTATATATGAAATGAGATAATAATTAGCTAGCTAGATTGTAGTATGAACTTGCAATGTCTCTGATTTTCTTATACATCAAAGTTGCACAGAAATTGGATTGCCAAGTAGACCTATGCTCCAGATATTACAATTTTCAACACCTCGAAAATAAAATAAAACACAGCTTCATAAAAATTTAACTATCATTACACATTTGTACATCTACAATTCATGACTCTCTCAATGCTAAAAATGCCTGCTAAGTGGACCTTAAGACTAACAATTCGATCAAGTTAAATACCGGTGGCAAAACGGTATATCAAGATTCTCAAACACAGTATTGGATCTTCTCCAATTCTCTCTCTTTGTTTCTCTTTTATAGTAGTAATCCTTCATCAATGTTGAGGTTTTGTTCTCGAAGCAAATGTTTCAGCAACCAGCAGAGGGAATGCTATAGTTGCATCACAATGTACCTGATATAGTGAAATAAAAAAGACTTAGTTTTAAGAGATATAATACTGCAAAAGTTTAGAGTACTCCGATAAGGAAAAAAAAGTGGGAAAATTACATAAGATGTACCTTAACGGTTTTAGCAGATCCTCGTATTTTCCCCCATGAAACAGCCTCATCTGGACGAGCTCCAGAGTCACTTCCGTCAAATTCTTGTGCAGTGTTAATAAAAACCGCATAGTCAGCACCATTGCGCATCATATTGGCATTGCAAATGTGATGCTTTGGAAGGCCGCCTCCTAAAATAATCATGCCTGTCTTCCTAGGATTTGCATGAACGGCTTCACCATTCATGGCCCTTATATCTGTTGAATTACCGATAATTTTAGCTATGATTCCTATTGTTTCAAAAATCATCCATGCAGTAAAGAGTAGAAAGAAAGAAGTAAAAACCTTGTACTATGTCCACAATCAGACCAGGGTTGTGGAAGGAATGGAAGTACAGCATGTCACCCAATGAGCCATCGGTTAATCCTGGACAATAAACCGGAATATTGTTCTGTAAAACACCAAAGAAATTATCAACAACACAAATAACCATGTAACATTCTGTATGTAACACAATGAAGGATAGGTAGGAAATGAACAGTGTAATGATGGAAAAAGAAACTCGTGTAAAGAATTGATTCAGAAATGAAGTAGAAAACGTGTTTTGCTGAAAATCTAAGCTTGATTTCGTTCTTGCCTTGTATGCCCAGTAAAGGTAGGAGCTTTCATTATTAATTTCTTTTCCCAATCGAGCTATTAACTTGGATGGTGTCCACAGCACATTCTACCAAAATAAATAAAGAAGATGATGAAGTAACACGGGAAACAGTTCCAAGTGAAAGCAGAGTAAATGCAATTTTCACACTTTTTTTAAGTAAGTCATTTTTAAAAGAAAAGTCTAATCCCTCAGACCGGATTAATTATGTGTTCTCAGGGTCTTCCAGACCAGAAAAAGTCCGGATTTGAATATCTCCGCAAAAACCATATTATTTTTGTAACGCAGGAAAAGCACAGAATAAAATACCTCATCATTTTGTTCCTTCAACATTTGATCAAAAATAGGAATAATCCAGTCCTCGAATTTGCAATAATTGTCATTAGGGACCAATAAATTACCAATTCGATTCAATCCTTTTGAACGAAGATAAGCTCCAGGCAAAGAGAAGTCTCCTTTATATGTTGGTGCAAGGCACTTTATAAGATCTTCTTCAATACCACCTGTAGTTGTAACAACTACATGAACCTGCAGAAGGGATGCAAAAAAATTAATAACATAACTACCATGCCATTATCAATAATAAAAAAACACTTTCTTTAGCAACTGTTCAATTCAATAAGTATAAGCTTATACCATAGCTTCATCAAAGCCACCAGGAACTTCAAATATATATCTAGTAAAAGGATATTGCAATAGGAAATCTCTCAGTTCAATCTTTTCATGCTCGACCTAATATATTATACTTAGCGTAGCACCTAAGCTAATTTCGAACCATCACCGATACATATATACATGTATATAGTAGCTCATAGTCATGCATACTATTGTTTAACATATTTCTAGGGGAACACACAAAACATATTAAGACTAACAAATCTTATAGTTCCATCACACAGCATGAGAGTCCACCCATCAGTACGAAAATCTAGGGCAAAGAAACAACTGAATTGGTTAAGCAAATCTTTATTTTTCCCTAAGCGACAAGCAACATATACAAAATTCAAATTAGCTTAGCACAACCGAACTAACCCCCCGATTTGATACTAGCGTTCAACATCAAAGTTTGAACATGTAACTTTAACATTAATAGCAATCAAGTTTTTCCTTATTTAAGGAGAACCACACTGCATCCACAAATCCAAATCCTAAGAGATTAGGGTATCAAATAGGCTAAAATGCATTACCTTCCCTAATATCTGAATCCTAACCTAAAACTAACCAATTGTCAAAACTGTCTTTATCCTAAATGTACATTATCCTAATTCTGATAAACAAAACCTATCATTATACCCAACATAAATCAACTTCCTGGAACCTTAGATGCTAAGAACTTTTTATAAAACCAGAAAAAATCTTAATTAGAACGAATATGAGTCAATGGGAAATTCTTTACTTAGGAAGAAAAAACCAAAACACACTCACCATGTGATGCTGACAAAGGTATTTTACAACATCTCTAACACCAGAAGAAATAAGATTAGAAGTGAAACCCAAAAACACTTTACAATCAACAGATTTCCGGTACTCCAAATCCTTCTCTTCGTCACTACAATCCTCAGCAATAGTTTCATCAACCAGCCTCCAATCTAACTTCAACCCCATGTTCCAAAAAACATAAAGACGAAAACTTTATAAGCAAAAAGTGAGAAAAATAGAAAAACAGAGAGATTGGATAGGTTAGAAAAGAACCATTTGATTAACGACTTGAATTGCATCGCCGAGATTGGAAGCTTGAAATCCAGTAGTGAGCATGGATTTGAGAAGATTTTGATAGTCAACGCCGCGGTTGAAATCGTAACCCTCGATTTGGAGACACTTTCCATGGAGATTTTCTGATTCTTTGAAGACGGTTGAATGAACTGAAGCTATAACAGTGTCTTGTTCTTGCTTTGACTCACTCATTCTGTTTCAAAATATCAAAAGTGGAACACGAGTTACACAACAACAGCGGAGTCGCAACGCCTTCTGTAGATTATTTTACGGTCCTACTACTTTCCTAGGTTTTACTTTGTTTTTTTAGGTTTTTTATGGTAGTGTTTGTTCCTAAATCATAGGTAAAACAATTTATATCTTCCTAAATCGTAGGTAAAACAATTTATATATGCTATTTTTGGGGTTTTTTTTTTATTCAAATAATTTTTTTTTTAATTTTCAAAATAACCACTTTTTAGTTTAATTCCCAAATTACCTATCTTTTAAAAGGTGACGTCTGCTCTCTAAGTTAAAGAGGTGACGTTAATTGGATTGACTTATGCATGTCTTGTGTAATTTTAAAAAAAAATAATATACATTATAGATAAAAGTCGAAATCGGACCAATTGACATTAATATTAATATGGGTTTACATATGATAACCAAAAAGACTAATGTCGTTGGGATGACTTAACCGCCCTCCGGTACCACATCCCCTGGCTACCCGAACGCGTGGCTCTAACCCACGTTGATGATTCACCCCAGGTGTTTGAGGATTTGAGGATCCAGAAACATCACCACCACCTGCGTCGAGGAAGGGCGACATTAGTGTGAATTATGCGTTGAGGAAAGGTTGAAATGATTATTGTGGTGTTTGGTAGCCATATGGTTGTTGCATGTTTTGGTTTTGTGATGTCTGGGCTTCTTGGCTATAGTAGGAGGAGGCACAGTTGGTGTTAAATGATCGTTGAGTGTTTTGGCTAAGGCGGTTATGATAAGGTGATGTGTTGGGTGTATAACGATATTGGGTGTCTTGATGATGATTTACTTGTTGGTGGTGATACGAGGTATGCTCTTAGTATTGTGGTTAGGTGTTTGACATGTTAGGGTCGTAGGCTTGCCTGTTTGTGGGGCGAAAATTTTGAAGGATAAGTGTAACACCCTTCTAAAATACCCCAAATATTTAATTAAAATAACAATAGCAATTATATATCAGAGTAATTATGCACCAAGGGTGTCACACAATACTACACACATTTCACCATAAAATTCAGTCATGCTTATTATTTAATTCAAAATAACCCTTTTGCATAATTCGCAGCGGATAGAAATCAACTAACCATTCAAACATATAACATATTACAGGTAAAAAGGTTCAACAACCCACAATAAAACAATTAAACCATCCCGTCCCGATGTTACATCTATCAGAGCATGACCCACTTAGGAGACTACACTAGACTCCAAGCATAAGCTTCTACTCAACTCATTGCTCGTTACCTGAAAAATAGTTGTAAGGGTGAGTTCTTCAATCGATATAATAAGCATTATAAATCATCATGTAATGCTAAGTAATTTAACATGTTTCATCACCCAAATCTGATTACACATTCAGTAACAGCACATCAACTCCAATATCATACTCAATAACAACATAAAATGCAACTCAAATGAGACTCGACTCGTCATGCATGTGGTACCAATCGGAGTAAAACTCCCAACTTAAAATCATTGCCATTTTATTGGGCATCAAGGCATAAGCCTTCAACTTTCAACTTAAAATTTGCCAATCCAGGCCAACGTGGTGTGAGCAAAGCTCCGACTTAATGCATATGAAATGTACATGGCATACACGACTTTACAATTCCGACAACAAATAATAATATCAACACAACAAGGTTTTCAACATAATCAACTTATAATCAACTTTGGCTCATCAAGCCTACAACTCAGTATTTTCAACAACTTTAACACAACTTATCAACGTAATTGTATCAACACTTCACAACATAAATCCAACAAAATTACTCATCACAATTAACTATAACAGGACAATCACCAATTAGGTTCACAGCATTAAAATATCAATTTTTTCTAATTTTCAACAGTGTTAACCGGTTAACGCCCTGGGTTAACCGGTTAACGCAGGCAAAACAGCACATTTTCACAAAATATAACAGTGTTAACCGGTTAACGCCCTGGGTTAACCGGTAAACGCAGACAAAACAGCAGTTCCTGCGCTAACACAAGGCAGAATGCAGAGTTCTCCGCATTTTTCGCCGTTGGAGGACTTCCGGACCTCCGATTCCAATTCCGTAAAAAGCTATACGTTCGGAAATTCACAACTAACCCAAACACATATTCAATTACAGCCTAAACACAGTTTCATCCAACGAAATTTTCCAGCATTCATAATCCCAATTAGGGTCAATTCAACGGCTTATCACTACCCATGATATGTTAATCTATAATACCCATTAAACGACGATAAACCCCCCTTACCTGAGATAATCCGGCAATCTCTAAGCTTCGAGCTTTTCCGTTCTTTAACCTTTGCTCTCTAGCTCTTCCTCTCTGCCTTTTCTCCACCTTTCACCTTTCAGTCGCTTCTCTGTTTCACGTGAAAACTCTTTACCAATACTGAAAACCCTTTTTCCTTATTCCAACTTATATATTTTCCAATAATTATTATTCCAAATAATAATAATAATAATAATCCAATAATTCAATTTATTTAATTAAATTAATAAATATGTTATTAACTTAAATAAAATAATTCTCTTATTTTATTCGGGGTGTTACAATAAGGGTTGTGAGTAATCGGACTAGCAATGTTGTTGGGGGTTAGATGTTGAACTTTCTTGTGTGTAAGTTACCTGACGTGGGTCGTATGAGTACATATCCTCGACGAGGAACTCAAATCCAACTGATCAGTAACAAACCATATAATTACAAGTTGGTTTTTCTTCGGTTGGCATCACAACGTCAGTTAAGACATGGTCTTGTCGGTGCTTCTATTTTCAACACTCAGATCTAGCGAAGCTTTGCTAAGGGTTAACGTTCAATTGATAGTTAACTTTTCGTAGATGTCATTCTTCGAGGTTTTGGGGGGGATCTGGAATGTGTTGAAGCACATCGAACTGCAATTTAAACGATATGATTCATCTCCACAGTGGGGGGTCTTATGCTCGGTGTGCATGCAGTTCAAACGGCTGCATCTTGTTTGTTTATTTCATGATCATGATCCAAGTTTAGATATGGACGCCAAATGAACTGAAAGGTGAAAATATATTAGATTATAAAATAGTGATATTAAAAAACAATTATTACGAATTAATTAGGTTAATGGTAATACATTTGTTGGTCGAAGGTGATCCAAGAGATTTCGATACTGGATAATACAGTGTCTAGGACATCTGTTATAACTCATACCACATGCCGACTATCTGCACCAAAAAAGTAAATATATTTTTAGAGATAATAATCGGTAAAGTAAGTAAATATAGTCCATTGTTAAGAACTTACTTTTGTGCGTACGGGAATGTGAACGGGTTGTGGTTGACGGACGCTAGAGACGGTAGTCTGGACCAACCACATGCTTGGAGCAAAACAGCACATCCAGAAACATGTCTGCAATATGATGAAAAGAGATGTAGAAAAATGAATCACCAACACATCTATTTATACAAAAAAATATATACAATACACGGAGGCTTCAGGCCAATTGGCGTCTCCTCTCACTTTATACACATGGGCGCCAATTGGATTGACGGCACCAAGTGTCGTAGCCAATTCAATTAGCGTCCCCTCTTTAAAATTAAGGGTAGACACCAATTCATCTGGCACCTATGTCTTAACGTTTTTTTTCTTCTGAAAGTGGGGTAGTTTGAGAATTAAACTGAAAAGTGGGTTATTTTGAGTTTTTTTTTTGAAAAAATTGATTATTTGAGTAAAAAAATCAATAATTTATATTAGCCAAACTATTTTTTGGATTTGTTAGTTGTTATAGGATAAATATACAAAAAAAAATTAATACCAAATATTATAAATGAAAAGAAAGAGATACAATAGATAAAAAATAGGGCGGCAAATCAAACTCTCTCACTTAAGAGAAGCGAAAAGAATCGATACCAATGTACGAAATCAGTTCTAATAAAAGTTGAGATATGATTCCACCAAATATTTATAAAACTTAATAAACCAAAATTTGCTTAGTGGGTACCTTTATGATAAATATGAAAGAAGAAAAATTGTATTTCATTAATCATTCTCAAGCAATTGAGCATTTATTCTTGAATTTCCAAAGAATAATGTTTTTGAGAATTGAAAGCTAATGTTACTCGCTTTGAGTCACACTCGAGCCAAGGGTGATGCCACCTTTTATGAAATGTTATCTCAATTGCCTATATAGAACCAACCAGTTATGCGTTTAAAGCAATATCGATTTCATTGTTGATTATACAACCACAAAAAAATTTTTCATCCTTGTCCTTAAAAATTCCAACACTGGCAGCAAGTTTAGTATTGTTAGGGGGTTGCACCATCTAAATTGCATTTGATCCATTTAAGAAATGGAGATGCCAGAAAACTTCTTCAATCAGATAAGTTTTTGGATGGTTGATTTTGACTTTAAAGGCTTTAATAAGTTCAAAATATTTGATGGAAATATATCTATGAAGAGAAGTTTTTTTACCAACCAAGTTTGCACTTGACATAACACCAATAGAGTTACATTTGCCTTGGAACTTATATTGGTATTTGCATAACCTAATGACATTATAAATGTTGATTATAGTATCCATAACTATTAGCTTTGGTTTGCGAGCCCAACCTTTCTCACAAGTATAAAAGTGTTTGTTATGGGTCCACCATATCGACCCCAACCGACCACCAAGGAAGAACTTCACTGCTTCTAAAACCTTCTAATCACACGAGAATCATCCTATTAGCAAACGCAGGAGATCAAAGCCTCTGGTGTATCCAACGACTCTCCATAATTCACTCATAACTAATAGCAAGTTAATTATTTTGTCTATACTACATACATAAAGAATGCGCCAAATTCATGTAACAAGTTTCAAACACAATTTAAATTAACTATTCTTTCTCACATACTGACTTGATAGTTGGAGTTCTAACCTTGTAGGTCACCCCCTCTCCACCGTGCCAAAAACTCAGAACTATTATCACTTCTGATCCTTACTTCATTTATGATTCTCAAATAGAACAATGACGTCGTTTGTGGGAATCGACTTCTGATTCCTACATTCTCTACAATCCCATGATTGCTTTTCAATCCACCGATTTTTAACTTTCTCATATCACCGAACCAAGGCCTCCAAAATTGAACATGAAAATCCGTTGCATCTGATCCGATCAAGCATCACTTCAACTCATATTTCTTGAATTTCTAGATTACTGACTCCTACACTTTCAAGTAGTGGTTGGATTTAAAGTGATGAGGACCTACCCGACATAAAAGCTAATGATAAGGATATTTAAGAGCTATGAGGAAAATGACCATTAACTAGAGGAAAGACTAGAAAGCTAAAGTCACAATTGGATCAACAAGCTATTAACTTTCTTAGTTTTAAGTCACATGACAAAATTGATCCATATCATTCTAATATCTTGGTCATATAATTAGTTTAAGACACAATTTTATTTTTGGATGTAATAACAATACTTTAAGTTAAAAATTAAGTTTGGTTTATGTGTGTACCTAAAAATTTGTTATTTTAGGCACCATGTCTTTAGTTGTGTGCATCTTAGGCACCATGTCTTTTTATTTTATACTATATATGTGTTTTATGGTGTAATATTCGGTAAGTTTTGGAAAATATAAAAAAGACACTTTTATGTGAGTTTAAAGAAATACTCTTTAGGTTCTTCTATGAACCAAATTTGAATCTTATCAAGAGCCTCTTACTCTTGTGGTAATTCTACATTGATCTTATCGTTCTTTTGTGGAGTGTGACAATTTCTTCCATTTGTTTTCTACTCCATATTTTCTTATTTGTGATTCTCCTTCTATTTGATACTTTGTTGAAGTCATATCATTTGGTTAGACCTTTGAATCCTATGAGAGCATTCAAATTCATATCATGTGGTATTCAGAACTTATAACAAAATGGTTATGTTTGTCCTTAATTTTTTTTCCATGTCTTTTGTGTTCTTGTTGTTCTTGAAGATTTGAGGTTTTAGATTCATTTGTTCTAAAAATTGTTTAATATTAAGTTGTTAGTTGGTTATAAACATTATGATAGGTGTGAGATGACTTTAATTTAGTATTTGTTGCTCTTTACTTGTGGAATTTTGAATTTAGAGAGGTTCGAAAAAAAAAGAGAAAAATATGCATTTCATTTTCTTCACTTGCAATTGTTTGATCCAAAATTTCATTTGCAAATTTGTTTTTGATGTTATTTCTTCTACACATGTTCAATTCTGGAAATTTAAAAGCCAAAATTTAGTTAAAAATCGAGAGGAATTCAAATATGCAGAAAAAAATCGGAGAAAAAGTTTTTGGAGGACGAATACCCATCCTACAAAGTTGTTGGACGACAAAAGTAACATTGAGCTCCACGGTTATGCTTTCTCCCTAATATTTGTTGGGAGCTTGGTAATTTATCTTCCAAAATCATAAAAAGGTTCAACCATGGCTATCATCTCTTGGACAAATTTAACATTTCTCTTCCCCAACTTTTGCCTCAAAGGATGACCGCTCAGAAGGTCGTTCTAAAAAATCCAGCATTGAAAGTCTTATTGAGCCACGTTTACTTCAATCGAGACTTGAGTAAACCGATCGATATACGACCACAAGCTTTTCTTCTTCCTTTAAACAATCCCTGTTAAAGCGACATCAGTGATAAAATGTCACTTTCAGGCCGTGAATTGTGTCGAAAACCTCTTACAAAATTCCGCCTAGAAATCAAAGCATCCATCAAGGCCGTTGAACCATAATCAAGTTGGTCTGACTAAGGTTAGTGTGAACAACTTGCACTTAGAAGCGTCGTCAACACCAATGTAACTCAATCCTTCATCTACGAGTTGAACATGTTCATTAGGATCTCCCTTTCCGTCATAATTGATTAGCTTAGGTGACTTCTCCATAGATTTTGGGATTCTGGTTTTCAAGATTTATACTGACAATGGATGTTTTAGATGCACCTTATATGGATAGATTTTTGGCTTAAATCGGGGTCAAAGCATAACTTCCTTGGTCTCCTCCAAGACTCGGAGGGGGAGTTTTATGTTTTTTACTTTTGCGTCGATCCTTTGACAAATGAGTCTCATCTTCCTTTGTCTTAACTGGTTTCGGGATCACAACATGATTCTTTCTTAAAGTAACTTCTTGAATTGTATTCTTGCAGGAAGAAGCGTTGTTGATGCTCTCTTAAAGGCGTTTAAGCCTTTATTCAATAGAATTTGAGTTTTGTTGTCAAATAATGTCAAACACTTTGTTCGGTAACTTGTTGGCGCCTTGTACGCCGAAGTTTCCTGTAACATGTGAAACCCAAGTAAGACTTCATGTTGCATAGCTGGAAGTGAAACAAGAGTCTTCACTAGATTGACTGGAACTGATATGACCATTTGTGAAGCTAGACTTGGATCTGGATGTGAAGAAACTACTGCTCTAGGATCTGTGACAGAGGAAAAGGCGTTGGATTACCTGCTGCTAAGGCAGCAACGATAACTTTCCATGTGGTGGTGGATCTGGTAGCCTTAGATCCAACCATATATGTTGAAAATGAAAATTGGTGATCCAAAAATCCTGAAAAAATGATACTAGAGTTGTGATAAGTAGAATAAAAAAAGATAGATCTTTGTGTTCGATTACGATTACTTGCTCAGGTGATCATAAAGAGTTACGAATTGCAAAAGTCGAATAACGAATGCGGGTTTGTGGAAATTGTAGGAAATCAAGAGTCAATTTCCACAGACGGTGCCACTGTTCTGTCCCGGAACTAGAAATTAGAAGTTTGAACGAGGTGAAAGTGAATTACAACCTTTGATGCGGTGGAGTGGGGGTACCTGCAAGGCTACCACTCTAACACTCAAGTTAATATATGAAGAAGAAAAACGAAATGAAATTGTATTTAAAACTTGTTCCTTTGATATGATGCCTACTAGCTATTTGTCCGTCGTTCTTTGCGGATGACCATTAAATGTGCTTTACGGTTAAAATCTCCTGGGATGGTAGAAATAACCATCTTCTCTCATTAGAAAGATTTTTGTTGGACAATGCTTTATTAAATTGTATACCAGATCAACACGGTAGATTTAACTCGTAAATGATTTTTTGATCGATGCAGAATATATTTTAAAAATTCTTACACATTTGAAGAATTCATTAAAATTTATAAATTATTAAAAACTAATATATATATATATATATATATATATATATATATATATATATATATATATATATATATATATATATATATATTTTAAATTATGAGAAATCTCACATTCTCTTAATTAAATTTATTTGAAATTTATAAAAATATTAAATGAGTATCACAAGTTTTTTTATATATGATGTAAAATCTTATAAAATCTTTTTTAATCTCTAGTGAAAAAAAAATCACTGAAAAAAAAAACAAAAGAAACACGCAGAGATAAAAAAGACGGAGAGCCTGGTTAGGGTACTGTTCTTCTTCTGGGATTTCTGTATTGCGCTCTCTCTCTAGGATTAGGGTTTTAACTGCCCTATTTTTCTCTGTGAGCATCGTCAGGTTAATTCAATATTCCTTACACACGTTCATCCTATTGACGCATTTCTCTGCTTATGCATTACCTCTCAGTTCAGTTCTAGGGTTTTCAATTTTTGGTTTATTATCTACTATCTTTTCCTTGAACTGAAAGTGTAATCTGTAATGGATAAATTGAACCATTTTGCTACAATTTCCTTTTGTCATTTCAATCCATGTTTCTTATGTAGTTAATGATGAATCTTGCTATTTGTAGTTGTTTCGTTCACTGGCCATGGATGTGTCTGAGTATTTTTTGTTTTGCTTTCAGGAATTGTGTGTTATTTTGTAACTTTGTAAAATGGTTGAAACTGGAAAACGTTATCATTCGCAGAGAGACCATGATGGGGACAGAAAAAATCAAAAGAGACGCTGGAATGAAAACAATGACAATGACAAGGGCAACGGTGAATTGGTTGTTTATAGGATACTATGTCCTGTAGAGGTTATTGGGAGTGTTATTGGAAGGAATGGGAAAGTGATAAATTCAATTAGGCAGGAGACCCGGGCAAAAGTCAAGGTTGTGGATGCATTTCCTGGTGCTAAAGACCGAGTTATAACAATCTATTGTAATCTTAAGGAGAAGGAGGAGATTGAGATTGATGATGAGTTCGATGATAGGAAACCTTTATGTGCTGCCCAGGATGCTCTTCTTAAGGTTCATGTAGCTATATTGAATTCCATTGAAGCTCTTAAAGATTCTGATAAAAATAATAATAGGAAACGGAACGATAAAGATGAGTGTCAGATTCTTGTTCCCTCAAGCCAGTCTGCAAATATCATAGGGAAGAGTGGGGCTACTATTAAAAAGCTGAGAAGTAAGACAAGAGCAAATGTCCAGGTTACTGCCAAAGATGCAACTGAACCAACACACTCATGTGCTATGGAGTTTGATAATTTTGTATCGGTAAGTATATTGAATATTATTAACTTAATGCTGAATGATTTATGCATGGGTTCATACTTCATACCATCTCTCTCATTATGATTGAAGCACTGGCACGTAGCATCTAACCACAAACAGACTGATGCCAATAATATTTTATGATAGGGGTAAATGGTAAACTTAATGGCAATTAAAGGCTATACAATTTGTCTTGGTAGTTCTAAATAATAAGCATTTAACAATATCAATTTTGCGATTTTGTGCTAACTCTATTATGCATGCTTGCATTTTATTTTTTCATACTAGCGTACGATTTTGTCCCTATATATTATTTATATGTAAACATAATATGGATGTAGGATAGCCATTTTTCATTGCTTCCTAATTACCGTGCAAGTGAAGAGACAAAGGTGTCAATGTACATTACTTTTTTGAAACGTGTTTATTGGATTTCAAGAATTTCAATTATAGCTATCCTGTATCCCCTTCTGAATACTTGTTCTGTATAATATAATCTCTGAAACTATAAGCTGTACTTTCATATTGTTGAATTGAAACATATTCCTTTGTTTGAAGAAGCAAATAAATGCTCTATTTTTATTGATGCAGCAAGTAACTTGGAAATCTGGAATAGATGCATTAACATGCAGGGTTAATGTTTGCTTCTTTTCTAAAATTCTATTTGATCCTAAAATCCTGGGTTCACATTCTCTCACATTTAACATTTAAGCATCACGCTGTCACGTGTTACATTGGCATCTGACTCTCATTGTTCTGGCTGGTCATATTCATGTATCAAGTATTAGAAAATAATAAATAAACTAAAATTTATTAGACATAGTGATCATAGTGGAATCATTGTTTCTTCTCGAGAATAAAATGATTTCATTGTGATTAAAGTTATAGTAATTAAACCATACAACATAGTAGTATTAGATAGATCCAGGACTATGAAGAATGACCTCAATGGCTACAAAGTGCAAACCTTTTTTTAAGGTACACGTGTGACTCTTTAACTTGGTAAAAGGAAGAAACCAAATTTCCAGTCTTTTGAGCTAATAAGCTAATGAATGCACCAATTTATTATTCAATTGGTAGCTAATAAGCTAATGAGTGCACGATTTATTATTGCATACTCCACATCCTGGATCATCCTAAGAAGCAACCCATACAGGGGTAGAGTCAATAATATTTTTGATGCTGGACTTGTGCTTTTGCTTAAAGAAAATTGTTAACCACATTTGATGGCTACTTCAATATGAATGTGAAATTCATTTTCACAGTATCTTAGAAGATACTGCAATTTCTAAATCTTTTTCTAACCATTTTTTAACTATTTTTTTTTGGAATTTTAAAACAAGTTCTTTTGCAGTGAACTTTTATCTTACTTCTACATTTTTGCTTTATTTGAGTAGATCACTGGTGAATCAGAAGCAGTTAAAAGGGCACTATTTGCAATTTCTTCTATTATGTACAAGTTTGGTCCCAAGGAGAACATCTCTCTCGACACAAATGTACCTAAAGCCTCACCCAGTATTATCATTCCCTCCGAAGTTCCAATTTTTCCACATGGTGGACTGTACCCAGCTTCAGATCCTATAATCTCGTCTGCACATGTTCCCCAATTTTTAGGCGCAACAAATGTACATGATCTGCAAGGATATGCTGATGCAGGAAATACATGGCCTCTGTACTCATCTTCCCTTCCAGTAATGTCCGGTGTTGACGCTTCTCTGTCTGTGGAGTTGACTATCAGAATGTTATGCCCCACTGACAGGATTGGCCGTGTCATTGGAAGGGGAGGGAGTACAATTAAAAGTATGAGGCAGGAAAGTGGTGCTCGTATTGATGTTGACGATACCAAGGCCAATCACGAAGAGTGTTTGATCATTATAACTGCAACAGAGGTGTGCCATCTTCCATTTTTATTGATAAACTCAATCATTGCAGGTGTTGTTCTTTGTAGGGTTTGTGACATACTTATAATACGTGCCTGAATAGCTTATTTGCTTGTGAAACTTAATAACAAATATGCTTTAGCCGGGGTTTTAAATTGCGGAACGGTACATATCACCCGTTACAAAGTGGTATGGACAATGGTTGTTACCGTTTCCCCCATTTTAAGAGGTGAAAAAACATCACCTACAAAACCGTGACAAAACGCTGTTACAACTGGTAAAATGACCGTTACGGACGCAGCCAGAAAATATTATTTTCAATTAATTTGAGCAAAAGTGAATAGCTTAAACAAGGAAACAGTAATAAAAACAAAATTTCAACACTGGGTCCACTAGTGCACTGCACTCTGTCATCGCATGTTCAATCTAGTTATCCACTACTTATTTATAGCTAATTTACCTCTCTTTTCTTGCCAAAGTTTCGATGCCGTCAAATTGTATTCATAGGCTACATAGAATATAAACACTATCAGGATGTACACTCGGATTGTTTTCTCAAATCACCATAAGGAAACAACTCAAACTCCTTCACTAATGAACTCCGTTGATTTGAAGTGTTTTTTGATATCTTTGGTATTTAAACTCGGTTCCCGTCAGGGATCTTTCGTATCCATTTTATGTTGTGGTAATTTTTATAGAAGTAGTTCTTGGAATTACAAACAAGTAAGAGAAAAATCAGTTAAAACTTGATTACTGAACTGAGGAATCAAATATTTCGTTCTTGGAATTTGTCGAAAGCTTGTATATTTGTTTGCATTTTCTGAATTGTTTGAGCCCTCATTTCTTTTTTTAGATTTTATTAACCTATTTTGAAACTATTTCCTTATTTTTTCCATAAACAATTTTACAGTCTAAATCATTATAAATAAGTTTTGTTTTCTTCAAACATTTTTGATCAGGTTTATCGTAAATATCTTGACGAGGTTTGCCACTAACTTGTTTGGTGAACTCTTAATTTATTTTCACAGAAAAATTATTATTTTTACTGAGTGATAAATTTTGGATGACGGATATAACCTCATTAACTAAAAGATCTGTGGCTAGAGATATTTAGTAGTTTTTTTGTTTTTATTACTTGTTAGTCGTTACTAGTTAATCACTCTTTGCTAAGTGGCAAGTGCCAGTGGATCCATCCTTTGAAACTACGAAGATTAATACTCACTCATTCACGAATCCACTTAGAAAGGATCAAGAAGACAATGGAAACAAAGGGCCTTCTTCTGCAAATATTGGCAGTACAAGATTTGTACTCTTGTTTTCCCTGGGGGTGAGAGGGAGTGGAGTTCCTGGATGTTAGTTAAAGCTAAATTAAAATATGTTGATTTCATTGTGTTGACATTTCTGTGATGTGGCAGTGAAAGTATGCAGTTTCTTTATCACTATTCATGCTTCAAGTATTTTTACTTTTCTCCCTCTTAGCCTTAGACGTATACTGTTAATTTCAACCAGTGTAGGTGTACTGGACATTTTATTTTATTTTTATAAGAGGTGTACTAGACTTCTAGTAAGTAATGTTAGAGCCGTAATAATATTATTCAACACAAAAAGTTCTTCAATAATTGCCTTTCATAATTAGGTTTATGCTTGATTTTCTAGTTTGTGGACTGGATAGTGCAAATTACCATATTATCCATGCTTTGGTGGAGATTATCCCTCTCCTGATATATATTGAATATCTTGTCATATTTTATCATCTAGTGGAAAATGTTCATGTGTTTTATGCATTTTGTAGTCGCCCAGTGATCTGAAATCCATGGCAGTTGAAGCTGCTCTACTGATACAAGGGAAGATAAGCGACGAAGATGATACATCAGTGTCAATTCGGCTTCTAGTTCCATGCAAAGTGATAGGGTGTATTATCGGTAAAAGTGGTTCTATCATAAATGAAATTCGGAAGAGAACTGGGGCAGATATTCGAATCTCTAGAAGTGATAAGCCAAAACGTGCAGATGTCAATGATGAACTTGTTGAGGTTTGAACAATAAGCCAAAGAAATCTTTATCACTTTCCTGTTTCATTAGTATATTTATTCAGTAAGGCCATTTGGTAGTAAAGCTTAGAACTGGTATCTATGTTCGAATGAAGTAGGATAAGAACATAATTTATAGGATAGTTCCTCTGCAGAATTGTCTTAATCAGAGGATATATATTTATGATAACAATCACACACCATAACATAAAGGAAAGTTTAGAGAGACAAAGACAATGATAGTAAAGTTACAAGGTTATACGCTCTTCCAAGATATTTGAGAGTCTCGGTCTCTCCCTTCCAAGAATCTTAGAGTTTAGTCTCCCTCCGAATAACCAATTGATGATTTCCCCCCTTAACTTTCCCCGTCTTTCCCTATTTATTACTGACAAAAATACACCACAGCTGACAATTAATAATAAAACGTAACTGCTACAGTTATTTCATATCCTCTCGTATTTTGTCCGATAACCAAACATGGTTGGATGAAAAAAACTATGTTGAAAAGCAAATTTGTGACTAATAAATTACAAGCCATTTCATGAAATTTATTTTATTCAATGTTCTTTTTTAGGTGGGTGGTGCTGTTGATTGTGTAAGAGATGCACTAATCCAGATTATCTTAAGACTCAGAGATGATGTATTGAGAGAAAAGGACATTGGGCATAATTCTTCTACAGGAGGCGAATCCTTCTACTCAAGTGGTGCTGGTCTTTCATTCCCATCTATGCTGCCTTCTATTCCTTCTGTTGCTGCTCCACTGGTTTATGATCAGAGGGCTGAAGGTGCAACTGGTCTAGGCATGTTTTCTTCAAGCAGCCTCTATGGATACGGGTCTCTGCCGGTATGTGTCTCTCTCTTGGGGTTCCATATGGTTGTTCCGTAACTAGCCTTATGATACTTTTCTTGCAGGCATATCATGGTTTGTTTTTACTTTTTATAAATCTTATTTATTTATTTGGGTTTTCCAAATCAAAGTTCTAGAATTATTCAATATATTGCATGCGGAGAAGGATAGTATTTTTAACTATTTCATGTTAAATTTCTGTTATTGTTACTAGTGGTGAATGACAGTTTATGGTGGCAAACCAAAAATATGCCATAACTGGCTGGCTGATGGCTTTGTAGCCTCAGATAGACATAACCAGATAATACATTCAAAAAGTGTCGCATAAAACCAGCTTATAATAAAATCAAAACATGGAACATGTAGAATCCACTAAAATTAACATAGTTCTTAAACTTAAAATACAATGTCATAGGTCTCGTAGCATAAGTTAAATAGAAAGTAACTTAAAAGCCATAGAGTTCAAGTAACAATAAATTGATAGAAAACTAGTTGAACTTTTATAGAATTGGAGTTTGACCTAACTCATCCCTACAAAACCAACTTGATAGAATTAGTGTTTGACCTAATTCATCCCTACAAAACCAGCTTGTAAGGTGAGGGGTGCCACTCTATATAAACCCTTTGTGGGCTATATCTGTAACCAATGTGCGACTTGGGTTTTTCCCAATAAACTTAATAATAGAATGCAAGAATATATAAGGGAAGAATAGCTGAAAAGAATAATAAGAGAATCTGACAGAATAGAATAACAGAGAACCCAAAATAAATAACAAAGACAGGAAATCGATTTAACCAAAGGTGACTGAATAGAATAGAAGAAAAATAAATATGAAAGGGATAGGCCAATAAATATGCTAACTAACTTGAAAAAAGACAATAATAGATAAGCCAATGGATCTTTCATCTGGAAAGGAAGATTGCCAGATATGGAAGTGGAGAGGTGAGATAAGAGTGTATGCTGTTAAGTGCTTGAGGGTTGATGAATGTCGCCTTTTTGTTTCATGGGTCATGGTTTAAAAAGTGAAAGGAGCAAGTTGTGTTGCCTGCCCTAGGGATAGACTGAAAAATGTATAACATAGACAGAAGATTAAGAAAGACAATGATTTCTTGACCTGAAAAGGGAGGTTTCTGTCGATGGAAGGATATAGGTGGGATGGATGCGTGTGCTTTTAATGGTTTGATGTCTAGTGAATGTTGTGTTAGCGTTTCATAGGTCACAGTTTATAAATATAATGTGAAAGGGGTAAAGTTCTCTTGTGCTGCCCACCTTTTTGTTTATTCATGTGTCAATTATGTCATAATTGCTATGTGCACCATTAGTTCTGTCAATTGCAGGCTATAGTTGTGTAGCAGAGTAGTTCAGTATCGTGGCCTTTATAGCGGCCAAAATAGTGATGTCTTGGTTCCTACAGTGCCGCACCTCATAATGCTTTCAAATTTTTCAGAAAACTCTTCAAATTTAAGGGTTAGTGCTTTTTGCTTGGGATATTTTAGGACATGCGCGCTTATCACCCTATACTGTTAGAAAATGTTGATTTCCCTGACTCTTCATCATGCTAATAATTAGGTTTAACTGGTAAAAAACCCATCCTTTCTTTCTCGTGCAAGCTTAGCTCAGTATGACTACATATAATGTAAGATCCGTGACATGTTAAGAATCCTAATATTCAAAGATTATATATACATATGGGGGCATATAAAGGGAGGTATGAGGATTATACATTTGTCTTTGGATCAAATAAACCACTTTGATAATAATTGGTTTTAAAACTTTACCTTCTGTAAGCACCTCCATTTACTGGCACCTCAACTTTACCTTCGCGTGCGAGAGAAGGGACATAATGTGCAGTTTTAAGGAAATCGGGATCTCAACTAATTATTTCATCTAAGGACTAATATTTAATCTTCTCATCTTTAATTTAATGCGCCCATTGTATAATACAGGGAAAGTAAAACATTTGTTACAATGCACAGTTAAATTTTATCATATGGCTCCTTAGTTAGCTGGGTTTGAATATAATGGATGAAATAGTATTGCTTGCTTTTTCTTATTTACTATTTGAATGGAGGTAGTTGAAGAGATGGTTTGTTAAAACCGTTCCTTCTATTCAGTATTTTTACCTCTGAGGTTCTGCTTGGAGCATTTCTTTTCTAGTGCAAAATGCTTATAAATTGCAGTGAATCTCAATTTCCTTCCTGTTTTGTTCCATATCTATATTCAGTTTTGTTTCAAATTGTATCTATGTTACTGATATCTTCTTATGTTTGATTCTATATTAATAGATGGGGGAACATGGCTATGGATCTATATCTTCATATGCTTCCAATCCTTATGGAGGGTTAGTATATATTTTTATAAACATGGGTTTAGGCCAAACAAACATGCACAACCCCTAATTTTTCTTTCCTTAACTTAATATGAAATGATCCAATGTCAAATTGTTAATTGAGCTTGTGTTTTTATTGTACCTTTATTGTGCACAGATTGCCTCCCCCATCAACTCGGGATATGTTGATTCCTGCTAATGCTGTTGTTAAAGTGTTGGGTAAAGGAGGGGCAAATATAGCCAATATCAGGAAGGTTGGTCCATGCAATCTTGATTTTCTATCATTTATTCTATTGCAAGACAAGGGCAATTCATTTCTTTTGAATTCGTTTATACTTATAATGAGATATTAGTCTATTTACTCTCCCATATCCTAGTAATACATGCATGCAAAATTTTCTTCATTTGATGTCTACTTAATGGCTTCTTGATTAACACCAGATTTCAGGAGCAAGAGTAGAGATTTCTGACACTAAATCTGGCCGTGGTGATCGCATTGCCCTAATATCTGGCACACTTGAAGAGAAACGTGCAGCTGAAAACTTGATCCAGGCATTTATTATGTCCACCTGAATTGTTGAAGTTCTTTCTGGGGTGGTTTAGAAGGTGAAAGGTTTAATTTTTGAAGCATGTCCTTGTTCATCTCCTTAGCTCCGTAAAGTTATTCTGTTGGTCGAGACAATATTCTCTAGGGTTCTTCAACTTGGATCCTGTTTCTTCCACATCAGTGGCTAACATGATTGCGCTTGATAATCCATTTCTGGTTTTGTATGTAGGAATAATAATTCCGTTCCTTTTAATTTTCTTTATCTACTCTCATCTGTTTTATCTTAGAAATCATGGATCTGCCTGTCCTTTCTTAATGTTTGTCTTAGACTACTGTGGAGTCATCTCTATCTCCATAAATTATTTTCAGAGGAAAGCCAGGGCGCTGTTTTTATTTTGTTTCTGGTGGCTCACCCTCTTATGTTGCTTTCTTGCTGAAAATATCTGCCATACTAATGCAAATGAGATGTCGAGTCTCTAGTAATCTCCGTTGTCTAGTTTTCTTGGTAATGCAAGTAATTTGGTCAAACAAGGAAGTTGTGTGGTGAATCTGAAGAATTTCAGAATACTCTGGATCGTTTTCTTCCCCTGATTCTATTTCTGTATCTTGCAATTCTGCCGTGCATGAGGGTATTTGCAACTAGATATAACCATTTCCTTGTTATCTCAGCAAGCGTGATTTATTATATACGTAGAGTAATGCTGTAAGACCGATCTTATTTTGTCAAATAAAAGAAATTCGTTTAGACAGAGAAGATAAATGCAGAGGCAGGAGGATACAGCGTCCTCCTCTTCTTCCTTGGTGTGTCAGAAAACAAAAAACAATCACAGAAAAGCATCGTGAATTGGCGGTGTTAATATCGTTTGACCATTGACTGACGGGTGAGTGGTATCCTCCTCCTTCCTACGTCTTATCCAACAACAACCCTATAATGAGAGACTTGCAATTTTTTTGCCATATAGCACTGCTCATACTTTTATCTGAGAAGTGTATTTCCTAACTTGTGTATGTGTTTTCATTTCTTACCTGTCTTGCGCTGGATACCCCTTGGCTAGGCATACTTAGTTCCTGCCACATATTATAGGGGTTAGACCACAATGTATGTCGACCCCGAGTGTGATTTTCTTTCTGGTTGGCCTTTTGACTTTTGAGCCCTTACAAGTCCTCACATGAAACTCAGTTTGACAGCTGAACAATGCCTCACAACTGCTGGCTTTCTCATTATTGTGTTAATCTCTTCCAATATGATTCAAAATTGTTTCATTTGATTCTTAAATTCTTTAAAGGGGATGGCTCTGAAATTTATTTAGTGATCTCTATCTCTGCTCCCAACTAAATTTGGATTAGAGTTAATGTCCTTGTCAATATACAATTCAATTTTCAGCGATTTCACCCAAAACAAAATTAAAATCTGTTTGCATTAGCCTAGGTTTATTCAGATATTGCTTTCTGTATAGTGTGCCTATTTTTAGGATGCATTTGATAATCTTATTTGAGCTGCATTTCCCTAGCATACTGTTATGTTCTAGTGAAACATTGTCTCATCCAGATTATTTGTTGACTTGATTTTATGTCGGTGTGCTCAAAGCTCCATTCCCCTTTTAAATGTGATGGAGCACATTCTCTATCTTTCTTTCTACAATATACAGCTAATTAGATATTCGACGTAGTTCTGTATTCATTACTGTCCATTCTTTTCTCTCAAACTTTCTGTTATCATTATTCGATGAGGATGTCTGGTTTATTGAGTTTGGTCAATAAGCTGATGGTTTGAGTCATCAATATAATTAATTTTGACTTAGAGGTGAATTGGTCTTTTCTTTCTTTGAAAGCCGGAAGGGTTCTTTGAGGGTAGGTAGAAGCATACTATAAGCTATGGTTAGAAATGTTGTTAGTTCTTAACTTTTGTATGTAAAGTTACTTTCATTTTGTTCATTAAGTAGTATAATCAGTAGACAATGTACATAAACTTCATGATTGTCATGTGATGTCATACATACAAGTATTTGTATATTTCTATGTAGTAATACATCTACATTAAACCATAATCCGTAACTGGTTACATCCCTTTCTTTTTGGCCGAATCTTGTGTTGATTTCAGGCTAGCCCGTTAAATTCAACGGTTCCAACTCCAAGCAAGTAGTTCTTTTATTTAGTTATCAAATTTTTTCACCTAGTTTTGAAATTTTGATTTTTCAATTAACCAGAAATAAACAAGTTTTTGTATAGTTATTTGAAATTCCAGCCAAATAGGTATGACAATCAAATAGATCAAAATGGATTATTGTTTTGTACTGCATCTTATTGATTTGAAATGAAATGTATGATAATGGTTTGAGAATTTTTTAATGCACCCTAGATACTTAGCCACCATGCAAAATTATTTAAATGTCATCAGTATTTGGAGATGTATTTTTGGATCCACCTATTTCTGAATAAATGTTAATATTTTGGAGATGTATTCTTGGAATAATTTTTCACATTCAATACCATCAATTTAGAAGTCATTTACATTTGAATTATATCAGAGATGCATATTTGTGGATATTTTGGAGGTACAATTCTAGAATAAAAAAATGTTCATTTGTGTTCAATATTGTAAATTTATCTGTGTTCAGATGAAGTATATTGTATGGTCAAAAATAAAAAAAATTGATGCATATAATAATAAGAGACTACTACTACTACTGTGTGTGTCAAATAAAATTGCAATACATGTTGAAAATCGTCAAAATGACTACTGTGTTTCTCAAACAATCTCTCCTCTACCTCTTATGTCTGCTCTACCTCTTTGACCATCAATCTCCTCGATCCTCCGACGATGTCTCTGATACAATAGTGTCCCTTGTGCCTCCACCATGATGACCTATAAGAATTGCCTAACACCATATCCACCAGAGAAGATATCCTCGTCAATGTCTGTCCACACAATCTCCACTATGCGACTACACCTAAGTAAGACATCATCAATATGATCTAGCTGAGCTTGCTCCTCCTCTAGTATTTTTTGATGAGTTGGTCTCAATGAATCTCCTAGAGCAACATGCACCATACACGGATACGACATCCTAAAAAACTATTTAATGTATCTTTAGACGTAGCTCTAGTCGCTCTCAACTATGGTAGGTCGTGCCTCTTTCGGTACCAGAGGACTCTCATAATCATCAAACATCTTTTCTATCTGTCTACGTGTCAAGGCAGGAAGAGTAGAGACAATAGGGTGTCTGAGAATGGTCTGAATGTAGCCGAACTGTCGTATGATGTGCTTCGGGAGGTGAAGAGCAGTAAGCTGCGATCCGCAGGCCAACCATCTATAGTATAACACTATCTCGTAAAATGGTCGCGTCTGACAGTGATCAACGTAGTTGTTGAAGTGCATGTCCTCAACAATCAAACAATCACGATAGACTCTGAAAGGCTCGACCGCCAAGTTCCCTCTGAGCGGGATAAAAATAGTAGCACGCATCATAACCTCAGTGTACTCAGGCAGACTCGTCCAACCAGCGATGCGCGAGAAGTGCTGAAGGATCCAAGCTTGAAATAAAAAAGTTTGGAACACACAAATCATCGGCAGTGGTTTTGCCAATATGAGATGAAAATGACAAAAAATATTCAAAATCAAGAATTATTACCAACAGTGTCACGCTGCCTGTGACCTACTTCGTCTTCCACAAACAACAATTTCTCAACTTCAAATACAGATAAACCAAGCAAGCAACCCCACATTTGTACTCATGGACCTGCTAGAGATCCACGAAGTACCGTAGGTAGACGATGTCAGTATAAGTGAACTCTTGTCCATAAAAATCAAAGTGCCAACAAAAAAACAGCAGGTACGCTCTCAATGCATGCGATATGTGAACCGTCACCTGCTCAACATCACCATCAGCCTGCTTTGCTCTCTGGATCAACCCTTAGATACTCAACCATCATCTCGATTGCCTTGTCTTAGGTAGTCCTCCCATGATCGAGGAATCTCCCCCTGATCGGAAGATGTAACAAACACGAGACATCGTCTAGTGTGATAAACTCACCATGCGGGAGATGAAATGATGAGGTCTCAGAGTTCCATCTCTCCACAAATACATTAAGCATCATATGGTTGACCAGAGTGTAACCGATCATGCATATATCCTTCATGCCAAATAAGGAGATAACCGACTGAAACTAATGCTCATTCGACTAAGGTAATGTAACAATCTTTCTCATGTGGTTAACAAACTTCTAGGGATCACGCTCCTGAAATTTGTCAGAAATAATAAATGTTAGGAATAATCAATGTCTGTTATCAATGTCAGCAATTAAAAATTAAGCCAAAAAATAAAGAATCCAACTAATGCTACCTCCCTGTCCCATATATATCTAACAATATGGTCTGGATATATAGGAAGTAAGGACAAATCAACTGGACTTCCTCCAAAAGCCTCTGGCTTGGCATCCAAAACAACCTCACCCTTCGAAGGTGGCACTAGATCAACATTATCATCAGTGGGAGGTGGGACTTGAACAACAACATCATCTGTAGGAGGTGGCACTAGTGAATCCTGACGCTTGCGGGAGGATGAAAGTAGTGACGTATCAGATGGTGAATCTCGTCTCCTACAAGAAGAAGAAGGTGGAGAGACCCTAGGAGAAGCATGAGCCCCAAAAGTAAATGGCTCTTCCTGACCAGAGGTACATGGAGCATCTGGAACCCGCTGACTCCGCTCCCATCGAACGAATGTATGCTGGGCAATCCTGCCATGTCTCAGTCTATCAGCCATTATGCCTGTAATTTAAAGAAAGATATACCATTAGAGCAGACAAACAAAACACACAAACAAGAAATAAAAAAATATTGTAGGAAATTTCGGAGGTGCATCTCCGAAAGCACCAGGTAACTAAAACGTTAAAATATTCTGGAGATGCATCTCCGAAAGCACCAGAAAACTAATACATTTAAATATTTCAGAGATGCATCTCAGAAATTTTCTACAATATATGAAACACTGAACAATTCCGTAGATGCATCTCCGAAATATTCTGCAACTCAGAAGTTACATCAATGACGAATGTACCACAAGCAATTTGAAAAAATACGTTCTAATCACCCTTTTCAGCCAACAAACAACTTATACATTATGTCTAAACTATGTTACGTGTGATTTTTACACATTTCTTACTGGTGTAAGTCTTAGAGCCTAATAGTTTTGGTACTTGTATTGAATTATTTATAAATAATTAAGAAGACATTTTTTTTATTATGTTTGTTTTTCCAAAATGATAAAGTCCCTAGAATAGCTAATCCGTTTAATTAAATGATAAGTGTGACTTAATCATGAGATCCCATTAAGCATAAAGACACTACTCTTGAAGTATCCATAATCAAGTTTTATTGTGAAGTGAGATAACATTAAATCATTGAGACTATTATGTGGATAGACTGATGATCACATCTAATAGATCATGGATAAAGAGTTATTAAGTCTTCACATAGGTATGAATATATGAGTAATATATATACTTGATTGATCCGCTATGAGAATACTACATAGAAAGTTATGTAAAATGTCATAAGTTATTCTCATGGTGATAATGGTGTATACCACCATTCGACCTGAAACCATTATGGACCATAGATATGGAGTTGAGTAGTTTATTGTTGATCAAACATTATCCGTAACTGGATGACCATAAAGACAGTTGATGGGTACTTCACAAAGTATGCTAAGGGACATGAGTAACCTAGATTAAATTTGCCCATCCTGCGTAACAGGATAAATGTCTAAGAGTCCAATATTGAATTGGACAAGGGTAACACGGTCTATGCCTTGTGTCCAATATAGATACGAGGGGAAAATGATAGTTGTACACAATAATATTATCAAAAAAGGTTTAGTCAGATCACATGAAATTTTTGTGACTTGGATAGCAGTGATGTGTTGCTGGATACCTCTCACTGTTTATTATATTAAATGTATGATTTAATATAATTGTCAACGTCACGAGATCCTACAGGATCACACTGATGAGAGATAGAATAAATAAGGAACATTATAAGGTAAGATGTACTTGAGAGAATTATGAAAAACCGTAAAGTACGATATACTTATGTGAAATATGGAACATCGTATAATATAATAATAATAATTAATATTATTATTATTTTATAATAATAATAGTTACTAAATATAATAATAATAAAATATGTTTATTATAATAATAGTTATATTATTATTATTATTATTATTATTATTATTATTATTATTATTATTATTATTATTATTATTATTATTATTATTATTATATGGTGCACTTAAGTTGAACCTTTTAGCTTGCACTCCACACAAATGATTCTATAAATACAACCATTGTGTATAAGCTTTCTCAGTTGATGAAATTCGGTTGGTGAAATCCTGACAATAATTTCTCTCTTTCTCTTTCTCACTCAAAATCTTCATTCGTAACAGCTAACACTGAGATTGAAGACGCCCTGTTAGTGTGAATTGAGTAGATGCGCTGTTCTTCATTCAATGCTTGTGATCATTCATTTAGATTTACATTAAAATTATTAATCACCACAAGAGGTAACTGTTTCCATCACTGATCATGCTCATTCGTCATAATCAACTAAAGGAAAAAAATTGTTTTCCGCTGCGTTTTGAATCACAATTTCCCTTAAGTGGTATCAAAGCCACTTATGAAACCATGAATCGAGTAGATGTTTATTTTTCGTACTTTCTGATTTAAGTCAATGAAAATATAGAATAAATTAAATAATAAAGAAAATTATTTTTTTTTGGCATCATGTTGTGTACGATTTGGATGATTCGATGTAGACTCTACTTCTGAATCCGACTTTTATATGGTGAAGCAGTGATACATCGATCATCCATAAATTACATAAAAGTGATCGATCAATTTCATATAAGATATGAATAACTTGGATGCAACGATAATATATTTGATATGCCTTTTATTTCATCGATTCGATTTGTGTGATGTTGTATTTCATGTGACTCGTCAATGCTATTTTGCTTCGGAATCCGACATTTGTATGGTGAATCAATGACATTTCGATCAATCGAATTGAATAATCGATCATTACAATATTGATAGTATGAATGAGTTACATTAGAATTTTTAACGACACAAGAATTGTGTTGTCAAGAGTTATTTTAACGTTTGCAAAATTTTATATAATAATAATAATAATAATAATTATAAGTATTTTATTTTTGTTTTATAATTTAATAATTGTTATTGTTATTATAAAATACTTACACATGTTGCGTAACGAGATATTGCCTATATCATACAATAAGTATAATAAAAGTTATTATAATAATATTTGTATGTAATAAGTACCCCCTCCGTTCCTTTATAAGTGTCATTTTCTTGCAAAAAATTTGTTTCTTTTTAATTGTCACTTGCCAAATTCAAGGTAGTATTAATTGCAATTTTGTCAAAATTACCCCTAAATAATGATTGTAGAGAGAGAAAAAGTAAAGTGAATGTAATAAATAATTAAGAGTATTATATGTAAAAGAAGAATTATTGTTTGAAAAGTAACAATAATGATTAGTTTCCTTAGTATGTGCAAAAAGTCAAAAAAATGACACTTAAAAAGGAACGGAGGGAGTAGTATGTATTAATGTGTATGCAAAATGCCGGTATTCTGTACCGAAATGCTTATTCACGGTTACCTTACGATTACTGTGTCTGTGTAGAATGAAAACTTTTCAAAAGAATATGATAAAGTATCATGTTATTATTTAATTAAATAATAATAAATTGTTGATATTATTTATTTTAAAAATAATTTGGCATACGTTGATAACTCGACAGTAAAAATTCGAATTAACTCATGATCAAACGTCAAAGTTTAATTTGATTTATTTAATTAACATAATTTAAATTCATAATAATAATAAAATGTGTTTATTATCGTTATCTTGTGGTGAACGGTTATGACATTCGTTTTTTGTTTTGTTTTGAGAATTTTAAATACGACATGCGTGTCGTGTCTTTCTCTTTACTTTCTTTATGTAACTTATTTTCTCGTCTTACTCCCTCGTATGTAAAACGAATATTCCTTGATATAATGTAATATAATGTAATGAAGAAAATAAGAAGACAAGATCAAAGGAGGACAACCATGAAGGTCTAGGTTGGAGAAGCATAAATCGTTATTAGGTTTAGCTTAGGTTCTCTCATTGGCTTGATAGAACAATTATGCTAGGGGCCATAACCGTTTCATATTTTATATTTATGTTAATGTGTGTGATTGTATGTTAATGCATGTGAGAGACGATTTATATGATAAATAAGCCAGTAAGATCAAACTAATTACAAATTTCGTAAAAAAGAAATATCAAGTATATGCTTTTCAAGTTTTAGCACTCATCAAAACTAGTATCGAATACTGTAAGTTTCACCTAAAGTGAGGTGCATGTTCTATATTAGTAAGGTGCAATGGAATAAATGTAATATCCATTTGCTAAAATATCGGGTCAAACTTAACTAAACAAATTATAATAAGATTATATACGTTTAGAAGCAAAAGTTGGGAGCAATCCATATGATGAACTATAATAAAGAGTTATTTACCCAACTTATAATATTCTAGAATTGTATTAGATACAATTGGAAGAAGTTCCTACCTAAATAACCTAGTTTTTTGTAATCAATCTACCATTGGCTTAAAACAAAGTGAAATATGGATCTTGATCCACTAGAAAATCTTCCAACAGGATTTTCTGAATCAAATGGTGATGGTAATTTGGTTTGAGTAAAATAATGGGAGCATATTTAATTAAATGCCTATTTAAATATGTTAATTTTAACGATACTTATATTTTCACATTTTTTTAGATTACCATGACAACAAACACCTCTAAAAACATTTTACGATCAATCCTTGATAAGGAAAAATTGTCTGGGACAAGTTTTCTGGATTGACACCGAAACCCGAGGATTGTCCTCAAACATGATAAAAAGTTGTATGTCTTAGAGACACTTGTTCCTGAAGAGGAGCCTCCTAGTTCTACTTCTAAGGCTGAAAGAGATGCTTATAAGAAGCACGTCGATGATGCCAATGAAACTGCTGGCCTCATGATGGCTATCATGAATTATGAATTGCAAAAGAAACATTAAAACATGGCAGCGCTCGATATGATCGAACACCTGAAGATGCTCTATCAAGAGCAGAAAATGCATGAGAATTTTAAGTTTTAAAAGCCCATTTTCAAGGAAAGTTAGATGAGGGAGCCCCAGTAGGTTCCCATGTACTTATGATGATTGGGTATGTGGAGACCTTTGAAATGTTGGATTTTCCCTTAAAAAAGGAGCTTGCGACTGATTTGATCATGCAATCGTTGCTGGAGAGCTTCAGTCGATTTGTCCTTAATTTCAGCATGAATGATATGGACAAAAGTATTCCATAGCTACTAGGCATGTTAAGAACTACTGAATAGAATCTGAAGTCAAAAGGGAAGTCTATTCTGATGGTCAGTAATGGAAAGAAATAGAACAAAAGGCCCACCAAGCAGGGTGGTAAAGGGAAAGACAATGAAGTTGCTAGACCTAAACCTACTGCTCATGCTTTGAAGCCTAGTGGAGGTATAACAAAGGTGGGAACTTGCTTCTATTGCGGTAAGACCAGACACTGGAAGAGAAACTGCCCAAAGTACCTGGAAGATAAGAAAAATGGAGTAGAGACTTTAACTTCAAGTATTTTTGTTATAGAAATAAATTTATCTACTTCTGCCTCATGGGTATTGTATACTGGCTATGGTTATCACATTTGTACTAATGTACAAGGGCTAAAAAGGAGTAGAAAATTGACAAAAGGTGAAGTTGATCTACGAGTTGACAATTGAGCAAAGGTTGTTGCTTTAGCCGTAGGAACTTATGTATTGACTTTATCTAGTGGTTTAATAATTCAGTTAGAGAACTGTTATTATGTACCTGTAATTAGCAGGAATATTATATCCATTTCTGTTTCTTGTTTGGACAAGTTTGGTTTTTTATTCATAATAAAGAATAATTGTTGCTATATTTATTTGAATGATGTATTCTATGCTACTGCACAAATATACAATAAACTGTATGTCCTTGATCTTGAAATGCCAATTTATAACATTAATACTAAAAGGTTGAAACCTAATGATGTAAATCCAAGTTACCTTTGGCATTGTCGCTTAGGCCATATAAATGAGAAACACATTTCCAAATTCCATATAAATGGACTCTTGGACTCTTTTGATTACGAATCATATGATACATGCAGATCTTGTTTAATTGGAAAGAAGACAAAGTCTCCATTCACAGGAAAACGTGAAAAGGCTAATGATCTTTTGACCCTTATACATACCGATGTATGTAGACCACTGAACATACTAGCCATATGAGGTTTTCAATACTTCATCATATATACTGATGATTTTAGTAGATATGGTTATGTGTATCTAATGAAACACAAATTTGAATCATTTGAAAAGTTCAAGGAATTCAAGAATGAAGTATAAAACCAACTAGGTAAGAATATTAAAACTCTTCGATCAAATCGAGGCGGTGAATTTTTAAGCCTAGAGTTTGATGACCATCTAAAAAAGCATGGGATTTTATTCCAACTTACTCCTCCTGGAACACCACAATAGAATGATGCATTTGAGAGAAGAAATTGAACCTTATTAGACATGGTCTGATCCATGATGAGTCATTCCGATCTTCCAAACTCCTTTTGGGGACATACTCTGTCGATAGCAACTTACATACCTAACCGTGTTCCATCTAAAAATGTTGAGAATACACCATATGAGATATGGAGTGGTAAGAAACCACATATGTCTTACATGAAGGTTTGAGGTTGTGAAGTTTATATGAAACGACAAATTTCAACTAAGCTTGAGCCCAGATCTGACAAATGTTTATTTGTGGGGTATCCTAAAGAAACAAGAGGGTATTACTTATACAATCCTTCTGAGGGCAAAGTGTTTTTCGCTCGAACTGGAGTATTCCTGGAAAGGGAATTTATTTTCAAAGGAATCAGTGGGAGGAAAGTAGAGCTTGAAGAAATTCAAGAATCATAAAGCATTGATACACATATGGAGGAACTAAATCCGGAAACACAAGTAGTTGTGGAAGAGAAACCTGCTCAAGTAGAACAAAACCAACGTATGTCAAACAAGATACGTCACCAACCTAAGAGATATGGTTATCTCGTAACTAATCAAGGTGATATACTACTCATGGATCAAGATGAGCATGTGACCTACCAAGAGGCTATCACTAGTTCCGTGTCTGAGAAGTGTCTAGAAGCCATGAAATTTGAATTTCTTTCCATGTACACAAACCGGGTTTAGACCTTGGTAGAGCCTCCTGTAGGAGTTAATCCTATAGGATGCAAGTGGGTCTTCAAAAATAAGACTGTCATGGATGGTAAGGTACACACCTATAAGGTAGGACTGATTGCTAATGGCTATAAGCAGCTTCATGGTGTAGACTATGATGAAACTTTTTCACCAGTTGCAATGCTTAAATCTGTTCGGATTTTACTTCTATTGCTGCATATCATGATTATGAAATATGGTAGATGGATGTCCAGATTTCTTTCCTTAATGGGAATCTTCTTGAGAATGTGTACATGACACAACTTGAAGGATTTGACATACCAAAAGAAGTCCAAAAGATATACAAGTTACATCGATCAATCTATGGATTGAAGCACGCTTCTAGAAGATGGAATCTTTGTTTTGATGACACAGTAAAACAATATGGATTCATAAAAAATGAAGATGAACCTTGTGTCTATAAGAAGGTTAGTGGGAGCATGGTCGTCTTTCTGATATTATATGTAGATGGCATATTACTCATTGGAAAAGATGTCTCTTTCCAAGCAAGGATTCATACATATGCAACATGACATGTGTCTATAAAAAACACAATCCCCTTAGACTAAGGAAGAAAGGGATCACATGAATACCATTCCATATGCATCAACAATAGGGTGTGCTTTTAATTAGAGGTGTGCAAAAATATAGTTAACCAAACTGAATTGCATTGCACCATATAAAAATTGAATTACTTAAATGGTTAATGTATTTAAACAAATTTAATTCAATTTAAAATCGGTTTAAAATCAGTTTTATTTTATAAACTGATTTAATTATATAAAATAATTTCTCATAAGAATGAAAAGGAAAACAATCGAGAGTTAAAACAAATTTTTTTTAGAAAATAATAAAATAATTTTTTATTCTGAAAAATATAAAAAATAATTGTTTTAAAAAAAAACATTTTTTCCAAAAATAATAATAATTTTTTTTTAGAAAAAATAAAAATAAGTTTTTAAAATTAAATTCCTTTTAAATAATTTTTTTCCCTAAAAATAAAAAATATAATTTCTTTTAAATTTTTTTTCTAAATATATAAAATTATTTTTATTCTGAAAAATAAAGAATAATATTTTTTCCAAAAATAAAAAAATCCAATATATATATTTCACAAAAATTTTTTTATGAAAAAAATGTTTTTTATTTCAAAAAAATAAAAAATAAAAGTTTTTGTAAATTTTTTTCTGAATATAATTGTTTTTTCGAATATAGAATTTTTTTTGAAATGAATTTTCAGAAAATACTTTCTAATTATGAAATTTAAAAAAAGAGCTTTTATAGATTAACAATATAAATTTGGTTTATAATTATAAGTTAGTTTATAAATACAAATTAGTTTTAAATTAATTTTAAACTGAATTAAATCCGTTTTAATAATTAACTGCATCTCTATTAATGTGATTATTGCAGTTGAATTGAATTCGGTTCACTTCATGAACATGAACACCCATACTTCTAATTAGTTGAAACCTGTGCCAATTGGATAGATTTTTTGTTTTTGTTTATGTATAACATGAATAGATAGCAAAATATAAGAGAAATATGAGTATTATGGAAATAAACCATAAAGATGGTTATCTGAATAAAAAATTCACTTAAAAAAAGCAGATAACATTATTTATTATTTATATGTTAATATATATCTGCAACTTTTATTTACGTCAGTCAGACCAATCAACAAGACAACGTAAACAATTTCATACAATTGAAACATCTCAAACTCTCATCCATGGCTGCCACACGACAAGTTCAATGTTTGATGCGAAGAGTTTGTAGAGGTACTAGAACTTTCGCTGTCGCCACGCAATCCAATGCTTCTTCCTCTTCACAAACAATCATCGACAAAGAACACCAGCACAGTGCCCACAAGTACGTTTCTTTTCTTCTTTTCCCAAACACACTCTCTTTTCATTTCTGTAGATTGTTAGTGAGTTTAATCGATTGTTTAAGGTGATGTTGTCTGTTTGATTTGCAGTTACCATCCACTTCCCATTGTTTTTGCTCATGCAAAGGGGTCATCTGTCTGGGATCCAGAGGGAAACAAATATATTGATTTTCTATCTGGATATTCTGCGGTTAATCAGGTACAATTTGAATGGATCTTGGTGATTTTTTATTTATTTGTAATGGTTCTGAAATTAATGAAATTGGGAATTTGATTGTAATTAGAAATGACTCATTTTTGTCTTAGGGACACTGTCATCCTAAAATTCTGAAAGCCTTACACGATCAGGCGGATAGGCTTACGGTGAGCTCTCGCGCGTTCTATAATGATCGGTTTCCCGTCTTTGCTGAGTATTTGACAGCCTTGTTTGGTTATGATATGGTACTTCCTATGAATACTGGTGCTGAAGGTGTGGAAACAGCTTTGAAGTTAGCAAGAAAGTGGGGTTATGAAAAGAAAAAGATTCCCAACGATGAGGTATCACTATGAGATTCATGTATACTAATAATAATTGTCATATCTTGGACCACTGATATTGATTCGGTCATTATTGTTATTCGTTGTTTTGAAATATCTTATACGCAAACATGTGATTTTTTTAAGCTAACTGTGACCTCATTTCAGGCTCTTATTGTATCATGCTGTGGCTGCTTCAATGGTCGAACCTTGGGTGTCATATCTATGAGTTGTGACAACGAAGCTACCCGCGGTTTTGGTCCTTTAATGCCAGGCCATCTTAAAGTTGATTTTGGTGATGCAGAAGCCATTGAACGAATTTTCAAAGGTTCGGAATTTTTCTATGCAGTCGCTTCATTTGTTATCTGTATCTTTTGCTTAGCATGACATATTGTTGATATTTATTAATTGGATTTTCTCCCTGATGAACTGCAGAAAAAGGAGACCGCGTAGCGGCTTTTATTTTAGAACCTATCCAAGGGGAAGCTGGGGTATGTTTTGTGAGAATACATATTTGATTAGCCCGAACGCTCAATATGTTCCTTTGTGTGATTTACCGCATAGAACATGTTGAACTTGTTTTGTTTTGAAAACTTGTCACTTGTTTTTTATGTATTCACTGACCATGTGAATTTTAGTGTTACTTCCGTTCTATGAAGCACGGACATCCCAAATACGACCCGACATTGACACGGCAACACAGATAATAATTTTAAAAACTGAATAAATTAAACTTAATTACAAATGTCGGCGCATGTGTCTGACACCGACATGGACACGCCTTTTTTCAGAGGTGTCGGTGCTACTTACCTTCCGTTGTATGTTTTGATCCATTCGTGCAGTATAATAGTTTGCTTACGAGAATGTGCATTGTGACATGTCCTGTTGACTTATACAGTCCTAGTGAATTTACATTTTCATCTAGTTTGGGTGTTTTTGGTTTCTTCTTGATAGTCCATCTTCCACCGGCTTTCTTTCCTAATGTCATCTAATTCATCTGTCAAACTGGTTTTTTATTTGTCTGTTGAATATTACTGTATAATGTTATGGAAAATATGAAATCTTTTTTTACTTCTTCACATTCCTCTGAAATGCTTTATTTGTTTGAAGGTGGTAATTCCCCCAGATGGCTATTTGAAAGCTGTTAGAGATCTTTGCTCCAAATACAACGTGTTGATGATCGCCGATGAAATACAAACTGGATTGGCAAGAACAGGGAAAATGCTGGCTTGTGACTGGGAAGATGTTCGTCCAGATGTAGTGGTTAGTAACCACCTTTACTTGTTGTTAAGTCTATATTTCTCTTTATTCATTCACAGTACTTCGCTAAAAACATCATCTTGTCATGACACTGTTAAAAAAATGCGTTGCGACTCATAGCAGATTGATTGAGCGTCTTTTTAATAATGAATCACGGTCTTCAACTTGAAGTTGAAAATACATGGCAAGAAATAGTCCTGTGTTTGCAACCCTTTTCTGAGGTTATGTTTCCTTTTGAGCGCCACTAACAACTAATTTTTTAAACCGTCTTTTGACTCAGATTCTAGGGAAAGCATTAGGTGGAGGAATTCTACCAGTTAGTGCAGTTCTTGCCGACAAAGATGTTATGCTTTGTATTAAACCTGGACAGCATGGAAGGTTTAATTTCATTATAATCATTTTAAGTACTTATTTTATTTAATATTTTCTTGTCAATAGCCGTCAAACTTATAAGGTTCTGTTGGAACCTGAAATCTTATAATACATAGTTTGTTTTGTTCGGGTTATGTGTGATTTTTTCGTGTTAGTTTTGTTCCAGTTGATTTGAATATGTGAAAGGTTTCAAAAAGGTATACTAATAATGAAATTTGTTCGCAGTACTTTTGGAGGAAATCCATTGGCTAGTGCAGTTGCCATTGCCGCGCTTGAAGTGATCAAAGAAGAGAGACTTACCGAGAGGTATCAATATCCATTGCAAAATCTTTTACTGTCAACATATATACCGACTCCAATCGATGTCTTCGAAGTTTGAACCGTTCTCTTTGAGATATTGATGTTTAAAGTATGCAATTGATTTCTTACCATCGGACAGATCTACCAAATTGGGAGGCGAGCTTCTCGGTTTGCTGCATAAGATTCAGAAGAAACACCCGGAGCACGTAAAGGAGGTGCGGGGAAGAGGTTTGTTTATTGGAGTGGAGCTTAACAGCGAAAGCTTGTCTCCCGTGTCAGGCTTTGAGTTAAGCGAAAAATTGAAAGAAAGAGGAGTTCTCGCCAAGTCAACACACGACACAATTATTCGCTTCACTCCCCCACTCTGCATAAGGTAAGAAAGTGATGCGAACAATTATAACTACGTCTAAGACGAAGTCTGTAATACGTTGTTCTAGAATTTGTTTTGACATGAAGTGATCTTTGCAGCGCGGATGAGATTCAACAAGGTTCTAAGGCCTTGGCTGAGGTGCTGGAAATAGATCTACCATTGTTGAAGAAGACGAAGCCAAAAGATGCTGTTCCTCTAGCTGGGCCTAGTCCATGTGATCGGTGTGGTCGACTCGTGTATGGTTAACAAGATAATGAATGGTCTACGAATTTTATAAAACTTTTGCTTGAAAAAGGATGTTTCATAGATGATCATAAATGTTGTTTTATCTATAAACCAAAAGAAATTAATAAAACTTACCATATCATGTGCTGGAAATTAATCTACCAATCTTGAAGAAGATGAAGCCAAAAAATCTTGCTCCTCCAGCTGGCCCTAGTGTATGTGATAGTTGTGTTCGAGTCGTAAATGGTTAATAATGTATTCATTGGTATATAAAATTTATAAAAAATTTGTCTGAAAAAGAATATCTCATGGGATGATCACAAATTTCGTTGATAAAACGATACTCAACATGATCCTCAATACCAGGAAAGTCTCACTGATGCACTTGAACAAACTAACTGACAAAATTATCATTGCCTTGGTGATCAAGTAACCGAAGCATATGAGTACATGATTAGCTGGCTGCACTTGATCATACATTAAGAGTTAGTTAGAAGTTTTATTTCAATTTGTTAGATAGTTAGAGTTTGTTAGCCAATAACAAAGTTAGTTAGGCTTTACTGATTTTATATATTGTAAGTTAGCTTCTGTTGGGCACGATCGATCGACACTGGTGCTAAAAACAAATTTGATTGGGTTGATGAAACAATTCTAGTTCTAACTAATTTTGATCCAAGTTACAAAAAAGATTGGAATGAATTGAAGGAACATTTTCAGAATTGCAGATGAAAATCTAGTCTTAAGCAGGATTCTCAATCTGTTTAAGTGTTTTTATTATTTAAAGGTACTTTGAAGAGAACTTTGAATCTTATCTTCCAATTCTAGTTTGCAAATGTTCTCATAAATGTTAATGAGCAATGCTCACATTCAACATGAATTGGTTTTCACCATTCATTTTCTTATTGGTTTAAATGAATCTCTCCTAGTGAGATCTCTAATTTTGCTAATGGACCCTTTACCTTATACTAACAACATTTTCTCCATGATTCAAACGCTTTGATTAATTCATTTGATTTTTGGGCAATTAAGTCAATTATAGAGCAATAGCAATGTAATATAGAATGAGACATAGGAATATTAATAGGAATATTAATGATGTGGCAAAAATGGTTATAAGTTGTCGATAGAATAGATTGAAAGTCTATTTTATATATAATAGATTATAGATATTAATGCAAGTAGCATTAACTCCCTTATTGAACAATCCTTAGATGGTTTATCTAACCTATAAATCCCCCCTCTTACTTGAAAGACTTCAAGTGCAATACTGCTATTCAAAATAATCTAATCCACCTAATCAAGTTTGTAAGCTCTTCAAACCAATTCATAGGTTAAAAAAATCTAGGAGGCAACGATTTTCAAAATTATCATTTGTCCTTATTTCAAAAGGATGTATGCAGTCGACTTATGTTTCTTATTTACTAAACAAGTTGTCATACTCCAAAATTTGTCCTATATATTATCATTTCATCTGACCTATGGCTCATGATTCATATGCATACTCTTGTCCTAATCATCTATTATAAAATTATTCATCTACACTTGCATTTTACAAGTAGCATCATTGATTCAAAAGTTTCTTATTATTTATCTTGCAAGACAATGAATTGTGCCAAAGGTGTCATCAATCTTCGTGGACTAGGGTTCCTAAGGTATATACTTATGAAGCAAGTTTGTGGGATCTTTATGCTACACTTGATTTTTTTGAACACATTAAACTTTGGATAGTCACTTTCCTTAGCTTAAGTCTTTGGAATCCCTAACTTTTGGTCAAGGCACTTTGATTATGAGGTTGAAAGCCCTTTGGACAAGTTTGACTTGTTGGTACAAAGTCAACCATGGAAGGTTGACTTTTTGTTGACCAATTTTCTATAAGAATTCTTACATGTTGGTATGGATGGATATTGTTATCTTGATTAAGGCATTACCATTCAAAATTTCAAGAGATTCAAAAGTTCAAAATTCAAAATTAGGAAATGGAGGGAAAGTACATTTCGTAAGAAAGTAGTTACAAAGTATATTCAAGGCCAAGTTTCATTTCAAACACCAAGTACATTACAAAGGTCATACTTGCAAATTACATAGAAGATCAAATTTTGTCCTAAGGTTGACTATTTGTCAACTATTGACTTTTGATAAAATAGTTGACCAAAGTCACACTAAATCCTATCTTTTCCTTCATCCTCAAGATTTCCTATTTGTGGCCCTAAATCTTCAATCTTCATGTTTAATTCCGTTCCAAGTTTCCCTTATACCAAATCCCATGCCAAGCCATGTTAAGCGACATCATGATCAAGACTTCATGTTCCCACCATGTTAGAACTTGTAATAGTGTTAACTGTTAGAACAAGAATTGGTTCTGTATCTATATCTTGAGTTTTGATAATAACAATGTTGTATTTGTGTGAAAACAACTTTGGCACCCTAATGGTTTGTTATTGTGTATCTTTAATAGTCTGTTCTAATTCTGAATATATGACGTGCAACGTCATCAATTTCTGAATAATGTGTTCCAAATTCGCTTCTGCGCCAACTATTAGAAGTTCTGAAAGATGTTAAATATTGCTGCCACAATGATCTTTATGCTTCTATGCTGATTCACTCATGAGAAACTTCTGAGGAGACACTATGTTGCTGATGCAATATTCTCCTAGTTCATGCTTTTGGACGTGACTCTGATCACAAAACTTCTGAAGAATGGCAAGCTTCTGAAGTTGTGTTATGTAGCTGAAGATTCTGAAGATCTCAAGTCAGACGATTGAAGTTATCAAGGTTTTGACTGAAGATTTTGAAGACTCTGAAGATACTGAAGATCTCAAGGTAGACTATTGAAGTTGTCAAGATTCTGACCAAAGATTCTGAAGTTTCTGAATCCAGCTTTATATTTCTTCATTTTATGTTTCATCAACTTTTATCAGAAGTTCATGAATATGAAGATAAGATAAAATGGGAACATGATCAAATAGTACATAGTACAAATCGAATATCCTTTCCACTACCAAATTTCATGGGCAAGGACAGTACGATACATCACACCTGTCACTTATTTTATGGGCGAAGGACAGTATGCAGTATCACTCCTCTCCCATCCAACAGTGGGCAACCGCTCTATGAGCTTTTCCCTTTTTTCCCTCCAACGATCTTCTTCTTTGCTATATAAGTGAGACTTGGAGACTTGAAAAAAACGTCGGTGATACAATATTTTGACAAGTCTGTTTATTTGTGAAAAACCATCATTTTTATGTACGCAGTTTTTCTTTAAGTGTTTTTTTTATCATTTATATAAAATCTGCTTGTATAGAAGCAACTTGTAACACTCAAAATATTATTCAAACTATTTGTTTGATTCCTTGAGGAGGTTATCCTTGAGAAGACAAAGAAGGTTGTTCTTTGTGAGTCCTTAAGGAGACTAGGGTATAGTTGGATCCTTGAGAAGACAAAAAAGGTTATTCTTTATGATTATTGTAATCTATTAATTATAGTGGATTAAGTCCTTGTGTATAAGGAAAAATCACCTTGGCGGGTGGGATGAAGAAGCTTTGAGTTTTAAGCGAACCAGGATAAAAATACTTGTGTTTTTATCTATTTGTTATTAACTTATTAGTGGCGTTCTTGTTTTTGAAAAAACTTTTGCTTTTAAAACCCAATTCAAACCCCCCTTTCTTATGTTTTTCACACCTTTAATTGGCATTAGAGCTCTAGTTCTAATTGTGATAAAAGATTTATCAACACCTCATCGTGTTCAGTACCGATCCAGTTTGTGTGAGAAGCAATGACCGCTGCTAACGTTGTTAACAATAATGAAAGAGATCACTACAGTGCAAAACCACCAATCTTTGATAGTGAGAAATTTGATTATTGGAAAGATAGAATAAAAAACTTCTTTCTTGGTTACAATGTTGATCTCTGGGATCTTGTAGTCGATGATTATGTTCACCCAGTTAATGTTGAAGGAAATATTATAGCTAGAAGTGCTATGACTTATCAACAGAAGAAATATTTCAAAAATCATCATAAGGTCATAACTATATTGCTAAATGCCATCTCTTATACTGAGTATGAGAAGATAACAAACAAAGATTCTTCTAAATCCATTTTTGACTCTCTAAGGATGACTCATGAGGGGAATGATAAAGTAAAGGAGACAAAGGCCTTGGCCTTAATCCAGAAGTACGAGGCATTCAAAATGGAAGATGATAAAATAGTTGAGACTATGTTCTCAAGGTTTCAGATGCTTGTTACAGGACTGAAAGTTCTGGACAAAGGACACTTTACAGCTGACCATGTCAAGAAGATTATCAGAAGTCTTCCCAAAAAATGGAAACCTACGGTAACTGCTTTGAAGTTGGAAAATGATCTAAACAATATTAGTCTTGAAGAACTTGCTAGTTCTTTAAGAAACCATGAGATTGAGCTCGAGGAAGATGAACCTCAGAAGCAAGGTAAATATGTTGCTCTAAAGTCTAAGCCTGAGAAGACAAAAGCTTATCAAGCTTAGGAAGAATCAAAAGGATCTGATGAAGACTTAGAAGATGATGATGAATTGTCTCTAATTTCAAAGAAAGTCAATAGACTCTAGAAACACAAGCAAAATGGTCAAGGAAAGTTCAAAAGAGCCAGAAGGATTTCTGGTCGCTTTGATTCTTCGTCTGGACAGAAGAAGTAAGGTTCTGGAAAGAAGTTATCTGGTTTGAGTGCAAGGAGCCAGACCACTACAAAAATGATTGTCCTAAGCTGAAAAAGGACAGAAGGTCTAAGAAGAATTTTTCTAAAGGCAAGAAAGGGTTGATGGCTACATGGGATGACTCAAAATCCGAAGAAGAAGACTCTGAAGAAGAAAAAGCTAACGTTGCATTGATGGCAACTACAGGTGATCCTGAAGGTTTTGAAGAACCAGAAGACAAGGTATTATCAGAATCAGAATCCAACTCTGATTCTAAAGAGGTACTTTCTAACCTCTCTCGTTCTGATATTAAATCATGTCTCTCTGAAATGCTGGAAAAGCACCAGAGTCATCAGAGTAAATACAAGGAGCTTAAACAAGTCCAAGTAGTTGCCTATGAAACTCGCAGTAAGCTTGAGAAAGATATTTCCTCTCTAAATGAAAAAAGTATTTTATTTAGAAAGTAACAACTCAGTTTTGAAAAGTAAAATTTCAAAACTAGAGGAGGAAATAGTCTCAGAAGTTTCTGGTACTAATTGTGTCATTAGATATGACAGATCATTCCATTACTTTCTAGCTAAAAGCATAGATAGAAGCAAAATGGTTTCCTTGATCTATGAAGTTAGTAGAAATGGCAAGAAAGGTTTAGGTTGTACATAAACTATAAAACTTGACGAAAGTCAGAAGGTAAAACTAAAACCTCTCTATGTGTATTTCATGCCTACTTTCACTGAGCTTGATATTTCTGCATGGAAATATACAAAGGATAAGAGCTCAGTTCTGAAACCTAAGTATTATGCATAAATTCCCCATGATTATCCTTCTGCTAAAAGATCCAAAGTTGCAAGAAACTCTGGGAAAACTAACAAGAGAGGACCTAGAAAGTGGGTACCTAAGGATAAAATAATGTATGTTGTAGACATCCTTAATAACTCAGTTGAAACACCAGTCATGGTATCTGGGCAGTGGATGCCTGCGACACATGACAGGAAGAAGGTCTATGTTCCAAGATTTGGAACTTAAGCCTAGAGGTTTCGTTGGTTTAAGAGGAAACTAGAAAGGAAATATCATTGGCTCTGGAACTATTGGTAACGATAAACTTCCTTCTATTACTAATGTTCTTTTAGTTGATGGTTTGATGCATAACCTTTTGCCTATTAGTCAACTTAGTGACTACGGTTATGATATCATTTTTAATTAAAAGTCTTGTAAGGATGTTAGTCAGAAAGATGGTACAATCCTTTTTAACAGAAAGAGAAAGAACAACATTTACAAAATTAGACTTTATGATCTTGAGGATCAAAATGTAAAATATTTAATGTCTGTTAATGAGGAGCAATGGGTATGACATATAAGTTTGAGCCATGTTAGCATGAGAAGGATTTCTCATCTTAATAAGCTTGGATTAGTCAGAGGTCTACCCAACCTGAAGTTCGCTTCAGATGCTCTTTGTGAAGCATGTCAGAAAGGCAAGTTTTCTAAAACATCCTTCAAAGCGAAAACTATTGTTTCTACCTCTAGACCATTAGAACTTCTGCAAATTGATTTATTTGGACCAGTGAAAACTTCCTCTGTCAATAGAAAGAAGTATGGATTGGTCATCGTTGATGACTACAGTCGTTGGACATGAGTAAAGTTCTTGAAACACAAGGATGAGTCATACTATATGTTCTCTACCTTCTGCTCACTAGTGCAAACAGAAATGAACTGCAAAATAGTCAGAGTCAGAAGTGATCATGATGGCGAATTTGAAAAGAAACATTTGAAAATATTTTTGATTCAAATTTTATTTCCCATGATTTCTTCTGTCCTAGAACTCCACATCAAAATGGAGTTGTAGAAAGGAAGAATATGACTTTGCAAGAAATGGCTCGCACCATGATACAAGAAACTGACATGGCTAAGCATTTATGGGCAGAAGCAGTTAACACAACATGTTATATTCAGAACATGAGTTCTATCAGACCTATTCTGGGTAAGACTCCTTATGAACTGTGGAAGAACAGAAAGCCCAACATTTCTTACTTTCACCCTTTTGGATGTGAATGTTTTATGTTGAACACTAAAGAGAATCTTGGCAAGTTTGATTCTAAAGCATAAAAGTGTTTATTGTTAGGATATTCTGAATGCTCTAAAGGCTACATAATCTTTAACACTGAAACATAAATTTTTGAAGAATCAATTCATGTTAGATTCAATGGTAAGCTTGACCCTGAAAAGTCAAATCTAGTTAAGAAATTTGCAGATCTAAAGATCAATCTTTCATAATTCAAGGATACTGATTCTGAATAAAAATACTCAGAAGGAAAAGCTAAAGAATATGAAGATACGACTCAACCAAAAGTTGTCTTTGGTCCAACTCATCAGAAGAAGAGTAGATCAATAACCCCTCATTCTGAAGAACTGATTATGAGAGATAAAAATGGTTATGTTAGAACTAGATCTTCATTAAAACCTTCTGAATAGACTCTTCTAGGTTTGGTATCTCTGATAGAACCCACATCTACTGATGAAGCTCTTCTGGATAATGAATGGATTATGGCTATGCAAGAAGAACTGAATAAATTCACCAGAAACGACGTCTGGGATCTTGTTCAGAAACCAAAGGGTTTCCATGTCATTGGAACCAGATGGGTCTTCAGAAACAAGCTCAATGAGAAAGGAGAGGTTGTCAGAAACAAGGCTCGACTGGTAGCAGAAGGTTATAGTTAGTAAGAAGGTATATACTATACATAAACCTTTTCTCCAGTTCCCCGGTTAAAGTCTATTCGTCTTTTAATCTTGTTTGTTGTCAATCATAACATCATTCTTTATCAGATGGATGTTAAGAGTGCATTCTTAAATGGATATATTTATGAAGAAGTATATGTGCATCAACCTCCTGGTTTTGAAAGCTCTCAAAATCCTGACTTTGTTTTTAAATTAAAAAAATCATTATATGGTCTGAAACAAGCTCCTAGAGCTTGGTATGATAGACTAAGTAACTTCCTTTTGGAAAATAACTTTACCAGAGGGAAAGTGGATACAACTCTCTTTTGCAAAGCCTTTAAGAATGATATTATGGTTGTGCAAATTTATGTTGATGATATTATTTTTGGTTCTGCTAATGCTTCGTTGTGCAAGGATTTTGCTAAGTCAATGCAAGCAAAATTTGAAATGAGTCTGATGGGAGAACTCAAGTTCTTTCTAGGAATCCAGATTGATCAACGATCAAAAGGAACATATATTCATCATAGAAAATATACAAAGGAACTTCTGGAGAAGTTTAACCTATCAGAATGTAAGCAAGCAAAGACTCTAATGCATCCTACATGTATTCTGGAGAAAGAAGAGGTAAGCTGTAAGGTAAACCAGAAGCTATTTAGAGGTATGACAGGATCTCTCCTTTATCTAACCGCTTCTAGACCTGATATTTTATTCCGTGTCTGCTTATGTGCTCGCTTTCAATCAAATCCGAGAAAACTCACTTAACTATTGTTAAGAGAATCTTTAAGTATTTGAAAGGTACTACTAACCTTGGTTTATTTTATAGAAAATCAAGTGAATACAAATTAGTAGGCTATTATGATGCCGACTATGCTGGAGACATAATAGAAAGGAAAAGTACTTCTGGAAGTTGTCAATTTCTGGGAGATAACCTGATCTCATGGTCCAGCAAGAGACAGTCAACAATTGCGCTTTCAACAATCGAAACTGAATATATTGCAGCTTCTGGATGCAACACTCATATACTCTGGATGAAGAGTCAGCTGGAAGATTATCAGATCTCTGAGAGTAACATTCCTATTTTCTGTGATAATACTTCTGCTATTTGTTTATCTAAGAACCCTATCTTGAATTCTAGGGCTAAGCATATTGAAATTAAACATCACTTTTTACATGACTATGTTCAGAAAGGTATTTTTCATCTAAAATTTGTTGATAAAGACCATCAATGGGATGATATCTTTATAAAACCCCTTGCTGAAAATAGATTCATTTTCATTCTAAAAAACTTATTTATGGATTTATGTCCAGAATGAAAAGATGTATTTCAGAATGTTTAAGTCTTCAGAATTCTAGATTAGATTCTGAGAATGTTTCTGTTGACTCTGAAACATGAGCTTTCTGAAGTAAGGAAGTTTCATGAATCAGAAAGGTTCTGATTAGAAGCAATCTTATCGATTTGTCTTCCTGATTCTGAACACTCGTTGCATTAAATGGTTATCATATCATTTGATTTCATGTGGTTCTAAGTGGTGACAATTGTCCCACTTTCTGAGCATACGTGATAAAAGCGTGATACATTAGGTTTCGTAATTCTTGGAACTAGGTTAAACTCTTACTCTTCCCCTTAAGACTGTGTATTTCCACCTTGTCATCATTGCAATTTTTTTATATAAACCCACTTCACTCACATTTTCAAGCTATGAGCACAATATTCCCACACTTTCATCTTTCAAACCTAAAAACACACCTCTCTGATAAAATGTTAGCTATAATACTTGTTGTCTTTTCACTATTTTCGCTTTATGTTAGTTATAATACTTGTTATCTTTTCACTATTTCCCATTGTATTTTCATTTTTATTGCTTCTGTTTGTATCTTTTTCTGCCTTTTTTGGCATAATCAATGAAAATCTCTTTTTGTTTCTTTCTCATTATTTTCTTTTAATATTGTCTATGTCTTTTTGATTGATGACAAAGGGGGAGAAACATATCTAAGGATAAGATTCATAGTTATTTTGATATACTTAAATTCCTTAATTAATAAACCAAACATTGAATAGTGTTTTCTGCTAACAACTACTTCGAAGAATAGTTTGTTAAGTTATTTGAAGGGTTATGTTCAAGAATAAGAATGGTTGTGTTCAAACATCAGAAATTCTTATGAAGTTTCAAAGATTTGAATACAAGTTACCAGTTTCTGATGAATTGATCTCTTATCCGAGTCTATTAATCTTTCATGCTGATGATTGAGAATCAAATTCGAGTATATGAACCTTCAAGGAATTAATATCCATGTTCTAAACCTAGAACATTGAGTACTTGGCATCAAGTTCTTCTGAAAGTTCTTTTTGAAAATCGTGGCATTGGCATATAGCTATGAGGAAGAGTTTCATCTATAGTAATCAAACTTGAAAGTCAAGTTTCTTTAAGAAGATAACCAGCTCTAAAGTGTCTTCAAAAATAACTCAACAAAGCTTTTGAAGTGAAGCTTATCCGAATGTTGATGTTAACAAACCAGTGCTCTATACAACATCAATCAACTTCTGAAGATAAACCAGATTCTGACTGAAATTTTACTCTGGTACTTCAAAAAGGTTAATCATGAAAATGTTCTTTCATTCTGATTTTATCCTTTTAGGATTATGCATCTTAGGGGGAGCTTTGTGCTTCTGTAAGATGTATTCTTCTATGATTACCCTATACAAAATTGTTCATCAAAATACATGTTTAATAATCATAAAAAAGGGGGAGATTATTAGAACAAGATTTAGTTCTGCATCTATAACTTGAGTTTTGATGATAACAATGTTTTATTTGTGTGAGAACAATTTTGGTACCATAATGGTTGGTTATTGTGTAGCTTTAACAGCTAGTTCTGATTCTGAATATATGACGTGCAACGTCATCAGTTTCTGAACAATGTGTTCGAAATCAACTTTTGCGCCAGCTATTAGAAGTTCTGAAAGATGTTCAATATTGCTGCTGCAATGATCTTTCTGCTTCTATGCTAATTCACTCTTGAGAAGCTTCTGAGGAGACATTATGTTGTTGTTGCAATATTCTCTTAGTTCACGCTTCTGGACTAATTCACTCATGCGAAGCTTCTGAGGAGACATTATGTTGCTGTTGCAATATTCTCAAGCAGACGATTGAAGTTATCAAGGTTATGACTGAAGATTCTGAAGATACTGAAGATCTCAAGTCAGACTACTGACACTGTCATGGTTCTTACCAAAGTTTCTGAAGTTTATGAATCCAGATTTATGTTTCTTCATTTCATGCTTCATCAACTTTCACCAGAAGCCAATGAACTTGAAGATAAGATCAAACAGGAACGTGATCAAATAGGACACAATACAAATCGAATATCCTTTCCACTACCTGATTTCATGGGCAAGGACAATATTGTACATCAAACTTCTCACTGATTTTATGGACGAAGGACAGTACGCAATATCACTCCTCTCCCATCCAACAGTGGACAGTCGCTCTATGAGCTTTTCTCTTTTTGCCCTCCAACGGTCTTCTTCTTATGCTATATAAGCGAGACTTGGATACTTGAAGAAAACGCCAGTGATACAATATTTTGACAAGTCTATTTCTTTGTGAAAAGCTATCATTCTTTTGTACATAGTTTTTCTTTAAGTGTTTATTTGTCATTTGTGTAAAATCTGCTTGTATAGAAGCAACTTGTAACATAAAAAATATTATTCAAACTGTTTGTTTGATTCCTTGAGGAGGTTATCCTTGAGAAGACAAAGAAGGTTGTTCTTTGTGAGTCCTTAAGGAGACTAGGGTATAATTGGATCCTTGAGAAGACAAAGAAGTTCATTTTTTGTGATTATTGTAATCTGTTGATTATAGTGTATTAAGTCCTTGTGTATAAGGAAAAATCACCTTGGCGGGTGGACTGGAGTAGCTTTGAGTTTCAAGCGAACCAGGATAAAAATACTTGTGTTTTTATCTATTTTTTATTAACTTGTTAATGGTGTTCTTGTTTTGGAAAAAACTTTTGCTTGTAAAACCCAATTCAAACCCCAATTTCTTGTGTTTTTCACACCTTCATCAGCACCATACACACACCCAAGATATGCTTGCTATAACACTTAACCTACATTTCATGCATACATGCTAAAGCCTAGCCATAACAATCCAAACATACCAATCCATCACACATTATCAATCCGTATTCCAACACATACATGGCCACACAATTATCATAAAAATAATACAAGCATGTCATGGTTCATATGTACAATACTCATTCAGTCAGCATCACATATATATCTAAAACCTACACACACACACACACATGGTTGAATGGCATACAAGTCACATACATCATACAACACATGATTTCACATATAAAACTTGCAGCATACAATAGGACCATGCATATAACTACCATTTTAATATAACTAACTATTAACCTATTAAACCTTCAACTGTCAAAACCAATATCGACACCAACTTACATCCAGCCTTCAACTCCTCATCAATTACCTAACTATTAAAACTAATAACTGTAAGACCCCAATTTTGACCCTAAGATCCCTCATGGTATCATAACATTGCACTTGCATTACCTCAAGGATCATAAGCATCTTGGCTCTTACCTTTGGGTGGGATCTCTTGTGAGTTGGTTTGAGATCACCAAGCATGCTTGAATTGTATATTATTGCTTTTCTCATTTTATTTACTAACCAAAAGCACAAAAATATGTCACTAACATTTCTTGTTTGTAGCTTGAGCAGTCAAGGTCCAAAGCCCCTAGGAGATCCTATGTGCATTGATGAAAGCAAGCATGGAAATGGTTCCCAAAGCTCTTATCCATCAAATATGTCTCCCAAGTATCTCAATTCATCATTTTGATCAAAGCAAATCAAGGGGTTTGAGGCTTGTTTCTCAAGGAAACCCTAATTCATCTATTCATCAACTATGCCTTGCTCATGAAACAATCTCAACCCAGGGTCAAAGACAATCAAGGGAAGTTCTTTCATTCATCATGCCATGCATATTTGAACTTAATTGAGTGTCCTAAATCATTAATTAATCAAAATATGATGTGTGGACTTGAGAAGTTGATCAGTAAATCCATCTGACTATTTTGAAATACACTGAGACCTAACTTTTGATGTGTTTGTCAAATGGAGATGACCCCAAGAGAAAAAATGTTCTTAAAGACCATATGAACAACTCTCATGTTCATCAAAATTTGATTTGAAGCTTGGAAGTTCATAATCTATTTCAAGACATTATAGGTCATTTTGACTGAAACCCTAATTTTGGGTCAACTTCCCAAGAACATAACTCCTTCATTTTTCATGATTTTGAGCTGGGATAAAATGCATTAGAAAGATTAAGATGTCAACTTCAAATTTTATGTTGAGAGAAATTCCAAAATCTCAAAATAAATACATGTGATAATGCAAAACATTATAGGTCACTTTGGACCAAATGCATTGAAATGTGAAAAAGTCTAACTTTAAGTGCCCATAACTTCTTCATCAAAAATCCAAATTATGCAACATTTAAGTCCAAATTGATTTCCTTGAAAATATCTACAACTTTCATGTTTAAGATTTTGTCATTTGGAGCTTGCATCATTGAGACAGAAGGGCTTGAACTTTGGCCAATTTTGAAAATCTCACATATACATGTTTTGCACCCTACACTTCATGTCCAATTTTCATCAATTTCCAAGGCCCAAATGGAGTTTTGATCAACATAACAAATGATACTAATGCAATAAGCTTTCCAACCATTACTCATAAGGTGGTGTTTCCATTTTTGGCATAGCATTTTCGAAGACTTGAATATTATAGTGCAATTTTGGAAGATCATTTAATTTGCCTTGCATGAGCTAATACAGTCCAATCTGCACGTCCATTTTGCTTTCATCATGCATCAGCTTTCAATTACAGTTGGAATTGGGCCCTCCATGCGCCTGTACAGGCCCATGCATGGAGGCCCTTTCCATTCATGCAAGCATTTTGATCATGCATTTCAGCTTGCTTCTCCTATAAATACAAGGCCAATGCTCTTCATTTATTCAACCTAAAGGCGCCCAATTGCTGCTAAACTGAAATCCCAGCCATCACTAAAGTAACTAGTTCATTTTGCTCTCAATTTTTCAGATCTGAACTTTGATTTCATTAGTCAATTTTCAGATCTTAAAGTTCCTAAACCTTCTTCTCCTTGACCTATAGTGTCAACTGTAAGCAATAACATCCAAGAATTATGACTCAAAGCCTTGCAAATCAAAGGTTCACTTCAACTGTTATTTTCTTCAAATCGACTTGTATAGTGCTTGATTTTCATTGTTGTTGTGTGATCTGAAGTCCTCTGCATAGAGGCAACATTGCTGTGCTTTCAATTTTCAAAAATCATGAAGTTCATATGAACACCACAGATCTTCCACTTCTGATTTCTCTCAATATAGAGATCTAGAATGGATTTGAGTGGTACATGGGTGATGTACATCACCCCAGCTCTCAATTGATGCCTGGATCGTGCCTTTTGGGTACCATTTTAATTTTTGCAATTTTTGACTTGGCCGGAGAAGACGGTGGCGCTGGCCACCGTCTGGTCTCCAGATTCGATCTGGATCGTTCATTCATGTTTCCAGATTCAATCTCACGCGTCCTTTGTTATGACTTTATTAATGGCCATGTGTTACTCAGTTGACCAAGGCATATGGTGAACACGCGCTTCTTAGCCGTGTGATGATCCACGTCAATTAATGAATCATCATCAGACGGCTCACGCTTTTTCCAATTTCTATTTTCTGATTTTTATTTTCATTTTGATATTTTAATTCCCTTTCTTTTTAAAAATTCATATCTCTCTCATTATTGGTCCAAAAATTATAGGACCAATTTCATTCTTCTCCTTTTAATTTCTACTTTCTAAAAATGATTTTTAATATTTTTTATTTTATCATTTGATATTTTTTAGTAATTTTCTCTTTTCTGGTTATTTTTAATTCATTTAAAATAATTTTTGATGTTCAAAAAATACAAAAATATTTTTCCAACCTCTTTGAATAATGATAGATCTATGAAAAATATTCTCATCAATTTATTAATTGATTTGAGATTTATTTGAGATTTTAGTTCAATTAGGTTATTTTTATGCATTTTTAATTGATTTAAAATAGTTTCTGACTTCTAAAAATGCTGAAATTTTTTGTCAAACTTTGTTTGACCTTGTTGAACTTGGGATAATTCACTTGGACTTTTCAAAGTTGATTTGAAGTGAGTTTGAAGTTTGACCTTTCTTTATTATTTTAATTCAAGTTTTAATTTAATATTAAAAAATACCAAAAATATTTTTTTTGTTTCTTGACTTCTAATATTCATTTTGGTTATGTTTTCTATTGTTTGACCTTGATCTTCTTTATCTTTGGTCAATGCTTATTGATTATCTCATTCTATTTCTATTAATGCACTTTAATTCTTCATCTTCTTCTTCTCCTTTTTCTTTTTGATCAATGAGTTAAGGATTAGTGGTTAGCATTGATACATGGAGGTTTAATCTTCCTTGATTCAAATCTAATTCATCTTGATCATGGATCAAGTGAATGACTTTGCATTAAGGATAGGTTGCTTCCTAAATCATGCAAAGAACCTAAATCAATACAAGATCATTTATCATCTTCTTTTTGGCATGGCAAGTTGTTGGAGTTTGATTCACTAATCAAAATCTCTAACTTGTGTTGTTGCCTACATTATTATTGACCGGCCTCAGATAGTTGTGACTTCTACATAAGTCCAATTACGATTGCTTAACATAACGCTAAATTTGCCTTATGGCACACTAACTCCAACACTAACCATTAACCATTAATATTTACTTCTTGCTCTTTACATTTATGCAATTTACTATTCTTGTACATCTTATTCATTTGCTTTTTCCCTTTGCTCATTTGGGCACATGTTTATGTTAATGCAATTTGCCTTTTGCTCACTTGAGCACATAATTGTGTATATATTATTGTGCTTGTGTTTTTGTTTTGATTGTTATGGACCAAATGCAAAAAATGGACAAATGGACTTAGTTTCTAGGATATTCCCTATGCAAAATTGGAGTAAAAGGACCTTAATGTTGAAGATGGATTAGAAAGACCAAACCTCTAAACTCAATCTTGTCCATTCTTTATTTGCTTCATGGAACTCTTTGATGTTGTGTGCTTTTGTGCTAGGTGAATCTTATTTGAGCCAAATTGAAGGACCATTTCCATGTTCATCCAAAGTGAAAGATACAAGAGACATTGGGGATCTTCTAAGAGCTTGTTTGATTATGTTGATTGCTTGAGCTTACACTTATTTTGCTTTCATATTCCAAAGGATGGGAGCTACTTGGATCATCAATATGATCTCAAGAGAGGAACTCCATTTGTGGTCTTGTTTCTTATCCTTCATCTCTTGTGTGATTAGGACTCTAGCCATTCTTCTTCTTCCCTCCACTCTAACCCAAGTCAAAACTTTTTGTGCAAACATTTAATACTTCTTTTCAAACATTAGAAACCTAAGCCTTATGATTTTGATTTTTAAACTTTCTTTTCATAACACTTATTTTGAATTGAATCTTTAAGTCAATTTTAACCATATTTTGTAAATACTTTTTCATTGGTAAATATAACTCATTCAAATACTTTTTGTGGTTTCAATGGCCACTTCTTACCAAAAACTTTTCATAACCTTTAGCTATTAGGTTTGAGTTATCCTTGAGGTAGATGTAATACTCACCTATATCCTTAGTGATGGACAATGAGTCTTCCATGCTTATTATAGGGTTAACCCCTCACTAGCATGTTGAAGCTATCCTCACATGGTGGATTTGTGGTTTTAGGTTGAGTTTTCTCCCTTGGATAACAAAAGAACTTAAGGATTTTGGACCAATCAATTCACCAATTTGTTTTGAGATTTTTTACCCCGAACTACGAGGTTTTGATCATAATCTTTTTCAAGATGGTACGTAGGCAATGGGTTTATCCATCCAAACACAAAAATGTAAATAACTTGTATATTCTCTTCTCATCTACTCAATCATGTTTGCACAAACAAATTTTCACAAAATACCAACCTTACAACAAGTGTGAAAAGGGATCCCTAGGAATACCTAGGATGTTTTGGGTGCTTAAAACCTTCCCATTGCATAACCAACCCCCTTACCCCGATCTCTGACATTTTTACTAGTTTTTGATTCGATAAAACTTTTAGGTTTTTGTTCGCTTTCTAACCATTCCTTTGGATAAATAGAAGTGCGGTGGCGACTCGACTTGTATGGTTTACCTTGGATTTAGTCAATATCTCTAATGGTAACGAATACCCCGCTACAGAAAAGTGGCGACTCTGCTGGGGATCATTTGCCTAGTGGGTTTTGCCTACTTTCCATTTTTGAAGTATTGTATTGTATATTATTTTTTGTGACATATTTTTTGTGCAATTTGGGATTACTGTATTGTATGTAATGATTGAATTGCTTGAATATTAATTCCTTGTATGCTTGGTGATCTTTGTGAGATGAGTTCTATACCCGAACTCGAGTGCACTTAGGATAAGAGAATGGCATAGTCTTGTTGACTTGTGTGGAGTTATTCCTTAGCAAGTTGACTTGCAAGCCCATTCACTTGGTGGAGGTCATGTTGGGATCAATAATGTCACACAAGTAGTTGTGGTTAGACATTACTCTTTCCAATATAGACCTTAGAAGCCAAGGACCTTAGTTTACCAAGCCCATCTTGGCCTATTTTTAGGATGTAGTGCGAAAGTCGTTCAAGTGTAAGATTTGATACGATTGTTACGCGATACTACACTCATAAGAGTCTCTCTTGAGAATATTTTTGGAATACGAGTAGTCGTTTATCTGATAATATCCAAAAGATGGGATGATGACTATGGGAACCTCTTGTAGAACATGTTTGACAGGTTTAAGCCCTAGTACACTCCCTTTGGGTGGTTCTTAACCGAGACTCCATGCTCGTGACTTGCAACAAACCCTTGATTCATGGTTGATCCGTTCTTGTATCCTTAATATCAATGGAATTTGGGTGTTGATAAGGTGTAAACCATAATCCACCAAAATGGATGATTGGTATTAAGGATGACATGATCCATCCCATGACCTTTAGTTTTGTGTGCTTTGCTTGATCCTTGAGTGTGATTGTTGCATCCATGCATTCATGCACCCATTTGCATCCATATCATCAATAATGAGAAAATTTTCAAGGAACTTAAGAGGTCTATTTGCAAATTTTCAAACATGGAAAGACAAAGAAGGAATACGAAGAAGTACAGTTTCAGACAACCCGACTTGAAAGAGCTAAGAAATTTGACATCCTATGTATTAGATCCCTTAGGTTTCAAGGCTCGTTATGGGAAGCTTCTATCTATTCTGACTACTCAAGTGGACGAAGGATTGATGAGTGTATTGGTGCAGTTCTATGATCCCTTGTACCGTTGCTTCACATTTCTGGATTTTCAGCTTTTGTTTCAGCTTTTGCCCACGCTTGAGGAGTATGCCTACCTTGTGGGTATACCTATTCTAGACTAGTTGCTGTTCAGTGGCTTAGAGAGTGTTCCTACTTCTCAAGAGATAACTGATATGTTGCATAAAGATGAATCTTTGGTTGGTGCTCACATGACTACCAAAGGTGGAATTCAAGGTCTCCCTTCTGAGTTCCTCATTGCTCAAGCTACTATGTATGGGAAGTCCATGAGTGAAGATGCCTTTGAGGCCATATTTGTACTTCTCATCTATGGGCTAGTGTTATTCCCCAACATCGACAAGTTTGTGGATGTGAACGTTATTAGGATTTTCTCTACTCTTAATCCCGTTCCGACTCTGTTGGGTGACACTTACTTTTCTTTGCATATGAGGAATGCAAAGGGTGGTGGTACCATTATGTGCTGTTTGCCTCTGCTGTACAAGTGGTTTATTTCTCACTTGCCGAAGACGGTCACCTTCAAGGAGAACAAGGGATGTCTACGGTGGTCTACGAGACTCATGTCTCTCACTAATGATGATATCTTTTGGTACAACCATGTATATGATGGTGTGAAGATTATCGACTCTTGTGGTGAATTCTCTAATGTGCCACTTCTTGGTACATGTGGTGGGATTAACTACAACCCTATTTTGGCACGTCGTCAGCTTGGGTTCCCCCTAAAGGATAAAACTAATAACATTCTGTTAGAGGGTGTGTTCTTTCAGGAGGGGAAAGATCCCCAAGGCTTGAAGGGCAGGATGGTCCGCGCTTGGCGCAAGATCCATAGGAAAGGAAGGAAGGAGTTGGGTCCGAAGAACTGTATTGCTTTGGAACCCTATACCTCTTGGGTTAGGAAGAGAGCTTCCGAGTACCTCATGCCTTATGAGTATCCAAGACCTACACCTTTGGTTATGGTTGGGCCTTCAACCCTCCCTGACCAAGGAGTAAAGGAGTTGAGAGACGAAGACCGTTCACGTGCCTGGATCCGTGAACGAGAGGAGTTGCTTCAGCAGATTAGGGAGAAGGATGCTTTGATAGAGTTCCTTGAGCACCAGGTTATTGATGATCTTGATGATGCATTGACTTCTCTTCTTCCTCAGTCTTCCAAGTTTTGGAAGAGGAAGCACGATCGACTCGCCAAGGAGAAGGCAGATATGGAGGCGGCCTATGAGAGGGAGGTGAAGAGGCTTCATGCAGCTTATCTTCCAGTATCCAGAGCTTTAGATGATTGTTTCTAGGGTTCCATAGGATGTTCATTTTCCTTCTCTCTTATATTTTATTTTGGTTACCAAGACTATATTTCTTTGGTATAAAAATATTTTCCAGATGATATTGATGTGTTACTTCCATACATGTTCAAATAATTAATATGACCAATATTTGCAAATAGAGCTCTAAAGTTCCTCTGATGAATAAAAATAAATCATATGCACAAGCATTGCATGCATCATGTGCATAAACAGGTTTTGCTCCAGGCTTCTTGTTCTATGGTCTGATTCTGTGTTCTTCATTTATTTTGAAGACAAGCTGACTCACCGGTATTACACCCGAGCCAACGCATCAAGACTAATGGATCATTTGGAGCAAGAGAACCGTGAACTCAAGGAGGAAGTAGCCAGATTGACTGCCCTGATGGAGTCATTCATGGCTTCCCAGAGCTAGTCATCTCCGACACCTTCAACTCCTCCCCAGAGGACAATCATCTCTGAGATTTCTCTTCAGCCGTGCCTGCGGCCAGCGCCCATTTTGCACCAACAGCTATGCCAACCGGGTTTCCATGGGGGATGCCTCCCAACTTCATTCCTGAGGGTCCTGCACCCACCTTTGCTTCTCTGCCGGCATCTAGCCCGGTCCTTGCCGTTCCACCTCCTGTCGTGCATACTATGCCCAGAGTAGACGACACCATCTATCATTCTGAGCCGTCTGAGGGCCCAGATGTCTATGAAAAGATGGATGCTATGAATGATCAGTTTCTTGAGCTCCGCAAGGAATTGAAAACCCTCCGAGGAAAAGACCTTTTCGGCAAGTCTGCTGCTGAACTCTGCTTGGTCCCAAACGTTAAAATCCCTGTAAAGTTCAAAGTACCTGACTTTGAAAAGTATAAGGGAAATACTTGCCCTCTCAGCCACCTGGTCATGTATGCCAGGAAGATGTCGACTTAAACCGACAACGATCAACTTCTCATTCACTACTTCCAGGACAGTTTGTCCGGTGCTGCCCTAAGATGGTATATGGGTTTGGACAGCGTGAACATCCGATCCTTCAACGACCTTGGCGAGGCCTTCGTCAAGAAATAAAAATATAACGTGGATATGGCTCCCGATAGGGATCAATTGAGAGCCATGTCCCAGAAGGACAAGGAAACTTTCAAAGAATACACCCAGAGGTGGCGAGAGTTAGCAGCACAGATTGTGCCCCCGCTGGAGGAGAAAGAAATGACCAAGATCTTTATGAAGACCTTGAGTTCTTTTTACTATGACCGAATGATTGCCAACGCTCCTTCTGATTTCACCGAGATGGTGAACATGGGGATGCGTCTGGAAGAAGGAGTCAGGGAAGGGCGCCTGACCAGAGAAGAAGGCTCTTCTACCAAACGGTATGGGACGTTTGGAAAGAAGAAGGATGGCGAGGCACATGCTGTGACCTCCCATGCTAAACCAAGAAGACCCTCAGTGAGGAGGAAGACCGTGCGTCCTGCCGGTAACCAGCATCAGGTGGCTCACATAGCACTTGTTTTCAGAGATAACGAGCAATACCAGCATCACAACAATAATCAGCAACAACAACATCCATAATATCAACAAAACAACACCGTCCTCAACAGTAGGCCTACCAGCCTCGAAACAATAGTCAAGCCAGTACAAGCTATGAGAGGAAGAGGGTCACCTTCGATCCTATTCCCATGACCTATGCCGAATTGTATCCCTCTTTGATAGAGAGGAAATTGATTACTCCACGAGATCCACCGGCTATACCTACCAACCCTCAGTGGTGCTATAAGCCCGAGCTACACTGTGTGTATCATTTCGGTGCTCCCGGACATGACGTGGAAAACTTCTACCCACTGAAGACCAAGGTTCAAGACCTTGTGAGATCTGGTATCCTGTGTTTCGAGGACGTAGGTCCTAATGTAAAGAAGAACCCATTGCCCGAGCATGGGAAATCCTCTGTTAATATGGTCCAGGGCTGCCCTGCTAAATACAAAGTCAAATATGTTAGCCATATTCGACAATCTCTGGTCGAAATGCACAGACTGTTGTGTGAATACAGTCACTACGAGCACGACCACGACAGATGCCGAGTTTGCACAGTCAATCAAAGAGGATGTCGCCAAGTCTGCAAAGACATTCAAGAAATGCTGGATGAAGGAGTCATTGAGATACTTCAGAATCGAAATATTGATGTTGATGATGATGAAGTCAATGTAATATCTCCGGTATTTCGGATCTCTGAGCCTGTTGTCATCAAGTATGATGGTAGCAAGCAGAAGGCTTCTCCTTCTTTGATTATTAAACCAGCTGGCCCTATGCCATACTCTTCTGATAAGGCAGTTCCCTATCGCTACAATGCTGTGGCATTAGAGGATGGGAAGGAAGTGCCCCTGCCCTTTACCTCTGTTGTTAATATTGCCGACGTCAGCGGCCTGACCCGTAGCGGTCGTGTTTTCTCGGCTCCGCCGAAGCCCTAAGCTGATGTTCGAAGGGCTGATGTTGATGATTATGCTAAACGCCCGGTTGGGACTGCTGTGAATGCTCTGAATCCGGCACTTGTTGCCAATAAACCCGCCTTTGTTGTGAGGACTCCTGTCTCTGTTGGCCAGAATGGCAATGCTAAAGAAGACTATGATGAGATGTTGAGGCTCATCAAAAGGAGTGAATACAACGTTGTAGATCAGCTTCTACAGACGCCATCAAAGATCTCTGTATTGTCTTTGTTGATGAATTCAGAACCACACCGATAAGATCTGCAGAAGGTGTTGGATGTGGCGTATGTAGATCACGACGTCACGATAGAACAATTTGATAGTATTGTTGCAAACATCACCACTTGTAACAATTTGAGTTTCTGTGATGCTGATCTCCCCGAGGAGGGAAGAGACCACAATTTGGCACTACACATTTCTATGAGCTGCAAGGACGATGCCATGTCCAATGTGCTGGTGGATACTGGATCATCGCTGAATGTGTTGCCAAAGTCCACTCTTGCTAAATTGTCATATCAGGGGCCTCCCATGAGGCAGAGTGGAGTAGTGGTTAGAGCTTTCGATGGGTCCCGCAAAACTGTGATTGGAGAGGTTGAGCTCCCAGTCAAAATTGGACCAAGTGATTTCCAGATCACCTTCCAGGTCATGGATATTCACCCATCGTATAGCTGTCTGTTGGGCAGACCATGGATTCACGAGGCAGGCGCCGTGACATCCACCCTACACCAAAAATTGAAGTTTGTGAAAAACAAGAAGCTGGTGGTGGTATGGGGAGAAAAGGCTCTCCTGGTTAGCCATTTGTCTTCCTTTTCTTACATAGATGCTGAGGATGAAGTTGGAATGCCGTTCCAAGCTTTATCTATTGCTGAGCCTACTAAGAAAGGAACTTCTTCATTTGTGTCCTACAAAGATGCTAAGTTGGCCATTGAGCATGGTACAACTACCGGTTTGGGACAAATGATTAAGCTGGAAGACAATAAATCCCGAGCTGGCATATGGTATTCTTCTGGTGTTTTCAACAAACAAGGGCTGTTCAAGAGTGGTGGACTCATCCACACTGTTTAAGTTGAGGAAGCTGCTGCTGTTGAGGAAGAGGATGCAGAGGAAGAGGATGCAGAGGAAGATTCTGGTAACTTTGTCATTCCTGGAGGGATCTGCAATAATTGGGTCGCTGTTGATGTCCTGACAGTTATCCATAAGTCAAAGTAATGTTCATTGTGTTTAAAAACCCTTCTCCCATGCCAAAAGGAGGAGTGATGACATTGTTGGCTCATAAATACAATGATATTTTCATTCAATAAATTCATGTTAAATGTTTGTTTTTCCATTTATTTTCACTTTTTGCTTTTTTGCATGAAATCGATGATCACATAAAACCCTAAAAAATAGAATAAAATCAATCTTTTCATCTGCATAATGATTTGCCTTGTTTGAATTCTAAAATCTCTTTATATCCAAAATCATTATGCAGGTTGATCAAACCCATTGAACATAATGATCCAACATCATCTCCCAACTTTGAGTTCCCTGTTATTTGAGGCGGAAGAAGATGATGTTGAAGAGATTCCTGTCGAGATTACCCGTCTACTTGAGCATGAAGAGAAGATCATTCAGCCGCATCTTGAGAATCTAGAAACAGTCAACTTGGGGTCTGAAGATTGTGTGCGAGAAGTGAAGATTGGGGCACTCCTGGAAGAATCTGTTAAGAAGGGGTTGATTGAGTTGCTACGAGAATATGTCGACGTCTTTGCCTGGTCATATGAAGACATGCCTGGTCTGGATACTGATATCGTGCAACATTTCCTGCCTTTGAAGCTTGAGTGCGTGCCTGTAAAGCAGAAGCTCAGAAGAACTCATCCTGATATGGCAGTGAAGATCAAAGAGAAAGTTCAGAAGCAAATTGATGCGGGGTTTCTGGTGACTTCTACATATCTTCAATGGGTGGCCAATATTGTGCCCGTGCCTAAGAAAGATGGAAAAGTCCGAATGTGTGTGGACTATAGAGACTTGAATAAAGCTAGTCCGGAAGATGATTTCCCTCTACCATATATTGATATGTTGGTAGATAATATAGCTAAATTCAATGTCTTCTCGTTTATGGACGGATTTTCCGGATATAATCAGATTAAAATGGCACCCGAGGATATGGAGAAGACGACATTCATCACACCTTGGGGAACATTCTGTTATCGAGTGATGCCCTTCGGTTTGAAGAACGCCGGAGCCATGTATCAACGAGCTATGACTACTTTGTTTCATGATATGATGCAGAAAGAGATCGAAGTGTATGTTAATGATATGATTGCAAAGTCAAGAACGAAAGTTGAACATGTAGAGCACTTGCTGAAACTTTTTCAGTGTTTGAGGAAGTATAAGCTTCGTCTGAATCCTAACAAGTGTACATTTGGAGTCCGTTCTGGCAAGTTATTGGGCTTTATTGTCAGTGAAAGAGGTATTGAGGTTGATCCTGCAAAGGTCAAAGCAATACAAGAGATGCCTGCGCCCAAAACTGAGAAGCAAGTCCGAGGTTTTCTTGGCCGCTTGAATTATATCTCCAGATTTATATCCCACATGACTGCCACATGTGCGCCGATATTCAAGCTCCTCCGAAAAGATCAGTGTCATGATTGGACCGAGGATTGCCAAAAGGCCTTTGACAGTATCAAAGAGTATCTGTCCGAGCCTTCGATTCTGTCTCCGCCTGTGGAAGGGAGACCATTGATCATATATCTGACAGTTCTTGAAGACTCAATGGGTTGTGTCCTTGGTCAGCAAGATGAATCAGGGAAGAAAGAATATGCCATCTACTATCTGAGTAAGAAGTTCACTGATTGTGAGTTTCGGTACTCGATGCTTGAGAAGACATGATGTGCTTTGGCTTGGGCTACTAAGCGTTTGCGACAGTATATGTTGAATCATACAACTTGGTTGATATCCAAAATGGATCCAATCAAGTATATCTTTGAGAAACCTGCTTTAACTGGGAGGATTGCCCGTTGGCAGATGCTGTTGTCTGAGTATGACATTGAGTATCGAGCTCAGAAGGCTATAAAGGTAGTATCTTGGCTGACCACTTGGCACATCAACCAATTGAGGATTATCAGTCAGTTCAGTATGACTTCCCCGATGAGGAGATTCTGTATTTGAAGATGAAAGATTGCGATGAGCCTACGCTTGATGAAGGTCCAGAGCCTGGTTTCCGATGGAGCATGGTATTTGATGGCACTGTAAATCAATATGGAAATGGTATTGGGGCAGTGATTATTACTCCTCAAGGCACACATTTTCCTTTTACAGCAAGGCTAACTTTTAAATGCACGAATAATATGGTTGAGTATGAGGCCTGTATCATGGGATTGGAAGAGTGTATTGATCTTAGGATCAAGCATCTTGATGTTTATGGTGATTCGGCCCTTGTTGTTAATCAGATTAAGGGTGAATAGGAGACGAATCAGCCTGGCCTCATCCCATATAGAGATTATGTGAGGAGGGTTTCAACGTTCTTTACTGAAGTTGACTTCCATCATATTCCTCGAGATGAGAATCAGATGGCAGATGCTCTTGCTACGCTCGCTTCAATGATTGTGGTGAAATACTGGAATGAAGTCCCCAATATCACTGTGATGCGCTTGGACAGACTAGCTCATGTATTTGCAGTAGAGGAGGTGCAAGATGATAAGCCATGGTATTATGATATCAAGTGCTTTCTTCAGAGCCAGATTTACCCGCCTGGGGCATCTGTTAAAGATAAGAAGACTTTGAGGAGATTATCTGGCAGTTTCTACCTCAATGGTGATGTGCTTTATAAGAGGAATTTTGACATGGTTCTGCTCAGATGCGTGGATAGACACGAGGCAAACCTGTCAATGACTGAGGTCCATGAGGGTTCATTTGGTACTCATTCCAATGGACATGCCATGGCTAGAAAGATGTTGAGAGCAGGCTACTATTGGCTGACAATGGAGTCTGACTGCTGCAAATATGTGAAGAAATGCCATAAGTGTCAGATCTATGCGGATAAGATTCATATTCCCCCGACACTTCTGAATGTGATTTCATCACCATGGCCTTTCTCCATGTGGGGAATTGACATGATTGGCATGATAGAGCCGAAAGCGTCCAACGGTCACAGATTTATTCTCGTAGCAATTGATTACTTCACCAAATGGGTTGAAGCGACATCATATGCAAACGTGACCAGGCAGGTGGTTGTGAAGTTTATCAAGAATCAACTCATATGCCGTTATGGTGTGCCAGATAAGATTATTACTGATAATGGATCTAACTTGAACAACAAAATGATGAAAGAGCTGTGTAGCGAGTTCAAGATTGCACATCATAATTCTTCTCCTTATAGACCCAAGATGAATGGGGCTGTTGAAGTTGCTAATAAGAATATCAAGAAGATTGTTCAGAAAATGGTCGTTACATACAAGGATTGGCATGAGATGCTGCCATTTGCTCTGCATGGATATCGTACATCTGTCCGCACTTCAACAGGGGAAACCCCTTTCTCTCTTGTATACGGCATGGAGGCTGTGCTCCCAGTAGAGGTGGAGATCCCATCAATGAGAGTCTTGATGGAATCCGAGTTGACTGATGCTGAATGGGTTCAGAGTCGTTATGACCAACTGAATTTGATAGAAGAGAAGACATTGACTGCCATGTGCCATGGTCAGTTATATCAGCAAAGGATGAAGAAAGCCTTTGATAAGAAGGTCAAGCCTCGTGTGTTCCGAGAAGGTGACCTCGTGCTCAAGAAGGTCTTGTCTTTCGCACCCGATTCCAAGGGCAAGTGGACTCCAAACTATGAAGGTCCATATGTTGTTAAGAGAGCCTTTTCAGGAGGTGCTTTGATACTTACAACTATGGATGGGAAGGATTTCACTCGTCCTGTGAATGCAAATGCAATCAAGAAATACTTCGCCTAAAATAAAAACAGAATAGCTCGCTAAGTTGAAAACCCGAAAGGGCGACTTAGGCAAAAATGAGCGTCTCGGTGGATTGAAAACCCGAAAGGGCGATCCAGGGAGTTTGGGAGTTCTGGGTGTGGTCTCAATCTTCTAGATCCCCATTAAGTCTAGATTTAGCATTTGTGTTATCAATTATATGGTTGTCATCCCTTATGTGGATTGACCTAAAATCCCTTATAGATTGATAAATTGAATATGCTAATCTTTCTGAAGAGTTGGTTTCCCCTCACTTCAGGTGAGAAATTTCCCCTCAGAGTGAGTAGGAAATCCCTGACATAAGGGAGTTTTCATCAAACTTAGTTTGTAGCTTTCCCTCTGTGGACTTGGCTACTTTTGATCTCCAGCAATTTCGCTCCTCGACCATCCTCAGCAGGGTTGATCTCACTCATACTCCCCGGTATGATCACCATCAGGGTATCCTTAGTAGTTACTTACGGGTAATCCTTGATTCAGTTGTCAGCAGTGTGTCCCTAGTGGAATTGCCTGATCAAAACCCGTTTGTGGTTTCCTCCTGAGCCGAGTGATTGATGAAGACGTTTATCCTTCTTTCCTTGGCGGAGTTTTGGTCCCTTCCTCCTCGGCAGATATGATTTCTTTAGTAGTTCATTGGGTGTGGTGACATTGGAACCTTCCGATTGGTGGTTGTTCCCCACAGGGTTCCATCTTCCCCTCTGATAAGTTCCCCAGTAGAGTTGATTTCTACGGAGGACTCTACCCGCATGTTGATCCTGTCCCCAACTGAGATGACTGATGCTTATTTCTCGGTAGAGATCTTTGTTTCCTGGTATCCTTTGCCCCCCATCAGATGGGATGTTCTCCAGCGGGCCTGGCTTTCTCTCTCGAGATGTAGTACCGGATGTTGGTCCGTTGATTCTTGGACCTGTTTGTGTTAGATATGTCTGTTTGTCAGCATTCATCATACATAAACTACACATATATATGCATAATATCAACATTTAGATATTCATGTTGCATTTTTTGACATATATCTTTGTTTGTTGTCTCCTGCTATTTGGTGATACATATCTCCCCAAGCAGATGCCGATGTTGAATCTCCCCATGTAGAGTCAGCCATTAAGCAGAAAGTGCCTACCCTTTCTTCCATATTCCCCACTGAGTTATGTCCTCGTGGATGATAGTTATTTCAGTTTCCTCCCAACACATATATTGGGATGGAGTTCTCCCCTGAGTTATATCCTCATTGGGTTGAGTCTTGTTTCATAGTGTCTCTCTAGCTTGTTCCTAGACTGACTGCTTTTGATTTCCCCTGCACTTCCCTGCAGTTAAGATGAATAATGGCTCAGTGACTAGTAATTATCCATCTTTTTCCCCGGCGAAGTTGGCCCTCTACCCTTATACTAGTAGTTGTAAACCCCGTTTTATCCCCTTGCAGAGTTAACCTTATTTTGTTCATCCTAACCGATGACGGTTACTCTTCTGTGGTTTTCTACCTAGTATCTGGTAGATGTAATCCCCTCTTTGACGGTTATCTTTATCCAATATTCGGTATTGATATTCCTTTACCTTTTGAGTATATCTCCTTGTAACCGGTGATATATCTCCTGGATCATTGCCTTTGTCAATGCACCCCTAGCGGGTCATCTTTCATTTACCTTTGGTTGGTAATGATTATTTCTCCCTTTGATTGGTCATCATTTTATACCTAGTATTCGGTATCCCGATGTCCTTTCTTTTCGGTCGATTTATCCTTTGTTAACCCAGTAACCGGTTGTGGATAATCTTCCATGCGAGTATATTATCTACGTTCTGACGGTAATAGATAATATATCTCATGCACTCTTTTGTCGAAGTCTTTTGTTCTTCCCCAGTCGAGTAAGATTCGTATTCTCTTTGTGGAGTCGAATGTCCATCCAGTAATTGAGTTTGCTTTTTAGCCCTCCTTCAGAATGATGAGTGTCTTGGAAATATTCCCCAATTCACACTTGGTTGGTCACCTATTATATGCCCAGTAACCGGTATCCCTGGTGTTCCTCCCCTTCTGCTCCCTATTATGACCTTTTGTCCCCCTGTGGAGTTCAGATTTCCTGAGTTGAAATATACCTTTTAGATCTTCCTCAGATGTTTTTGGATGTTTGATATCTCTCACCCTTATACCGGTCTTAGATATTCATTCTCCCCGAGCATGTTGTTCTCTCACCCTTATACCGGTGTTTCGATCACATGTCTCCTTGAGCTTATTACCCAGTAACTGGTAATACCTCGTCCCGTTGTTTCCTCAGATGAGTCCTGTTTGGACATTCCCCAGTGAAGTCCCTTAGTGGATATTCCCCATCTTAGTCCGTATTTTTATCCGAAGTATCCTTCGCGGATAGTTTTGCTGTATTGGCATATTCCCCAATACATGCATCTTTGAGTCAGCTCGAGTACTTCCATTGATTTGTTTTCATGGATTTCCTCTCGTGTCTCAGCAAGTCTTAAGTCGTGACCTGCTCACGCATTTTATTCCCGTTCTTATCCCCATTACAATCCCCAGAGTATCTGTCCCATTGAGTTTATTACTCATATGGATTGTCAGTTTCTCCTGATTTCTTTTCTTCTTTGTGGACACATATCTCCGCAGAGTATTACCTTTTGCATACGTACATTTTGCATCATGAGGTCTCTTAGGGACCAAAATTCGTCTCTTTGTTATTATTTAAGCCCATTCTACCTCGTCGAGACGAAGATTTTAACCTTCACTTCTCCGGCTAGAATGACCTTAAATAGGGGCATCTGTAAGACCCAAATTTTGACCCTAAGATCCCTCATGGTATCATAACATTGCATTTGCATTACCTCAAGGATCATAAGCATCTTGGCTCTTACCTTTGGGTGGGATCTCTTGTGAGTTGGTTTGAGATCACCAAGCATGCTTGAATTGTATATTATTGCTTTTCTCATTTTATTTACTAACCAAAAGCACAAAAATATGTCACTAACATTTCTTGTTTGTAGCTTGAGTAGTCAAGGTCCAAAGCCCCTAGGAGATCCTATGTGCATTGATGAAAGAAAGCATGGAAATGGTTCTCAAAGCTCTTATCCATCAATTATGTCTCCCAAGTATCTCAATTCATCATTTTAATCAAAGCAAATCAAGGGGTTTGAGGCTTGTTTCTCAAGGAAACCCTAATTCATCTATTCATCAACTGTGCCTTGCTCATGAAGCAATCTCAACCCAGGGTCAAAGACAATAAAGGGAAGTTATTTCATTCATAACTACATGCATATTTAAACTTAATTGAGTGTCCTCAATCATCAATTCATCAAAATATGAGGTGTGGACTTGAGAAGTTGATCAGTCAATTCATCTGACTATTTTGAAATACACTTAGACCTAACTTTTGATGTGTTTGTCAAATGGAGATGACCCCAAGAGAAAAAATGTTCTTAAAGACCATATGAACAACTTTAATGTTCATCAAAATTTGATTTGAAGCTTGGAAGGTCATAATCTATTTCAAGACATTATAGGTCATTTTGACTGAAACCCTAATTTTAGGTCAACTTCCCAAGAACATAACTCCTTCATTTTTCATGATTTGGAGGTGGGATTAAATTCATTGGAAAGATTAAGATGTCTAATTCAAATATAATGTTGAGAAAAATTCCAAAATCTCAAAAGAAATACATGTGATAATGCAAAACATTATAGGTCACTTTGGACCAAATGCATTGAAATGTGAAAAAGTCCAACTTCAAGTGCCCATAACGTCTTCATCAAAAATCCAAATGATGCAAAATTGAAGTCCAAATTGATTTCCTTGAAAATATCTATAACTTTCATGTTTAAGCATTTGTCATTTGGAGCTTTCATCATTGAGACAGAAGGGCTTGAACTTTGGCCATTTTTGAAAATCTCACATATACATGTTTTGCACCCTACACTTCATGTCCAATTTTCATCAATTTCCAAGGCCCAAATGGATTTTTAATCAACATAACAAAGGATCCTTATGCAATAAGCTTTCCAACCATTACTCATAAGGTGGTGTTTCCATTTTTGGCATAGCATTTTCGAGGACTTGAATATTATAGTGCAATTTTGGAAGATAATTTAATTTGCCTTGCATGAGCTAATACAGTCCAATCTGCACGTCCATTTTGCTTTCATCATGCATCAGCTTTCAATTCCAGTTGGAATTGGGCCCTCCATGCGCCTGTACAGGCCCATGCATGGAGCCCCTTTCCATTCATGCAAGCATTTTGATCATGCATTTCAGCTTGCTTCTCCTATAAATACAAGGCCAATGCTCTTCATTTCTTCAACCTAAAGGCGCCCCAATTGCTGCTAAACTGAAATCCCAACCATCACTAAAGGAACTAGTTCATTTTGCTCTCAATTTTTCAGATCTGAACTTTGATTTCATTGATCAATTTTCAGATCTTAAAGTTCATAAACCTTCTTCTCCTTGATCTATAGTGTCAACTGTAAGCAATAACATCCAAGAATTGTGACTCAAAGCCTTGCAAATCAAAGGTTCACTTCAACTGTTATTTTCTTCGAATCAACTTGTATACTGCTTGATTTTCATTGTTGTTGTGTGATCTGAAGTCCTCTGCATAGAGGCAACATTGCTGTGCTTTCAATTTTCAAAAATCATGAAGTTCATATGAACACCACAGATCTTCCACTTCTGATTTCTCTCAATATAGAGATCTAGAATGGATTTGAGTGGTACAGGGGTGATGTACATCACCCCAGCTCTCGATTGATGCCTGGATCGTGCCTTTTGGTTACCATTTTAATTTATGAAATTTTTGACTTGGCCGGAGAAGACGGTGGTGCTGGCCACCGTCTGGTCTCCGGATTCGATCTGGATCGTTCATTCATGTTTCCAGATTCAATCTCACGCGTCCTTTGTTATGACTTTATTAATGGCCATGTGTTACTCAGTTGACCAAGGCATATGGTGAACACGCACTTCTTAGCCGTGTGATGATCCACGTTAATTAATAAATCATCATCAGACGGCTCACGCTTTTTCCAATTTCTATTTTCTGATTTTTATTTTCATTTTATTATTTTAATTCCCTTTCTTTTTAAAAATTCATATCTCTCTCATTATTGGTCCAAAAATTATGGGACCAATTTCATTCTTCTCCTTTTAATTTCTACTTTCTAAAAATGATTTTTAATATTTTTTATTTTATCATTTGATATTTTTTAGTAATTTTCTCTTTTCTGGTTATTCTTAATTTATTTAAAATAGTTTTTGATGTTCAAAAAATACAAAAATATTTTTCCAACCTCTTTGAATAATGATAGATCTATGAAAAATATTCTCATCAATTTATTAATTGATTTGAGATTTATTTGAGATTTTAGTTCAATTAGGTTATTTTTATGCATTTTTAATTGATTTAAAATAGTTTCTGACTTCTAAAAATGCTGAATTTTTTTTTCAAACTTTGTTTGACCTTGTTGAACTTGGGATAATTCACTTGGACTTTTCAAAGTTGATTTGAAGTGAGTTTGAAGTTTGACCATTCTTTATTATTTTAATTCAAGTTTTATTTTAATATTAAAAAATACCAAAAATATTTTATTTGTTTCTTGACTTCTAATATTCATTTTGCTTATGTTTTCTATTGTTTGACCTTGATCTTCTTTATCTTTGGTCAATGCTTATTGATTATCTCATTCTATTTCTATTAATGCACTTTAATTCTTCACCTTCTTCTTCTCCTTTTTCTTTTTGATCAATGAGTTAAGGATTGGTGGTTAACATTGATACATGGAGGTTTAATCTTTCTTGATTCAAATCTAATTCATCTTGACCATGGATCAAGTGAATGACTTTGCATTAAGGATAAGTTGCTTCCTAAATCATGCAAAGAACCTAAATCAATACAAGATCATTTCTCATCTTCTTTTTGGCATGGCAAGTTGTTGGAATTTGATTCACTAATCAAAATCTCTAACTTGTGTTGTTGCCTACATTATTATTGACCAACCTCAGATAGTTGTGACTTCTACATAAGTCCAATTACGATTGCTTAACATAGCGCTAAATTTTCCTTTGGCGTAAGACGAAATTTGTTCAAGTTCTAATGCTTTAATCTCTTCTTAAATACTCTATGCATTTTCTCCCCCTTTGTCATTATTGATATATGCATTTTGATGCACTTTTTCTACTATTGTACTTAGGCAAATCTATAGTTTATTATATTATTTTTAATATTTTAGCGTGTCTTAATATTTAAGTTTATTTTTTCCTTTATTTTATTTTTGTACCTTATTTTCAGCATAAATAGTTATTTGATACCTTATCACTATGCAGATCATAACTTGGACTATAGAAGTCAGATTGACACGTTCTAATATGCGTCGGAAAGCTAAGAGAAAGAACTACAAGTTTCATGTTAAAGTCAAAAGCAGATTCAGAATGAAGAAGGGTCGAATAATTCGTTGAAGTTTCAGACTTAATTAAAATAGTTAGTTTGAGCCAGTTTTTGTAATTTTCGGGCCGAATCCTATAAGGGCCCGGATTTGCCTTTTATTATATTAGGTCTTTCACTACTATAGTAATCCTAATTCTGAATTTTGATGAGACAATACTGCTTAGAAGATTTCATGGAGAGCTAATTCTCAAAGAGCTGATCTGTTGTATTCGAATTCAACTTTGAGGTTTTTAATAATTTCAGTTTAATTTCGATCTCTTTTCAATTCTTCCTATAAACTCGTTTGCTTAATTCAATTACTTTTGTTTGCTTAATTTGATTGTTTCTTATAGGATAAAGTTGATTAAATTTGATTGTTTGTATGATCCTTAACTATAATCACGTTAGCGTAGCTTTTTCGTTATCGTGTTTGATTAAGTCACGTTTGCTTAATTCGCGTCTGCTTAAATCCGTTTGCTTAATTCAGAAAATTGGAACATATATCATATAATACCAATTTGCGTTTTTCAATGGATATTGTAATCGAATGGGATTGAATCCTCTAGGGAATTGAAATTATAAGAATCGATGATAAGTCGGAAATCGATACAATATATTAGCTTATTTATCAATTTTGGTTTTACCTTTAATAATCATCGATTTAAGTTTTGAACCTTAAAAACCCCCTTATTTTCATTCGTTTGGTTATAACATTCAAGAGTCCTTGTGATACGATATTTGAGTGTCGCTTCCCTTTTACTACACTTTTAAACTCGTTTTTGACCCGTGTGCGACAGCGGATCAAATTGGCGCCGTTGCCGGGGAATCTTGTAGATATTAACCATTAGTATAGTCTAATCATTATTATAGTTTTAGGTGTTATGTTTTAGCATTTTTTTTCCCTAACTTTCTTGCATTTTGGTCTTTTTATGTTTTAGGATAAAAAAAAATCAGTTTTTAAAAAAAAAATCGTCTCAGATTATTCCGATTTTTTGTCGATTCACTAAGAAAAAATCAAGAATCAAAAGTCTCTATTAGCCTCCAAAAAAAAACCGAAATTCCTTATTTTTCATTTTTTTTTATTTATTTTCTGTTTTGATAGTTTCAGAAAATTCCGCCAAAATTCTCAAAATTCTTAATTGACGTTATTAGATTAATTTTTGTGTTTTTGTATTTTTTGTATTTTATTTTAATCGTTTTTTTTCGTATTTCAATTGTTTTTACTTATTAGGGACATTGTCGGTATTTTCCTATTTGTTGTTGCATTGCTGAATTAGTTGTGTTTTCTCATTATTTGTTGATTTTTTTCTTTTCTATTGAGTTTAACATGGATGATCGAAGAACCCTTAGAGAACTTGTTGCCCCTCATGTTGATTATAATGCGTTGTGTATTAAGTATCCTGTTGCTGCCAAATCTTTGATTGGAAACATGTCACTTAACTCCCAACAGTTCACAACAAGGGATAATTTTATGGTCCAAGCAAAAGGTGTGAATGAGATTCAGGTTTCTTCTTCCAACAAAGCTCTAGAAACCAGAATTGATGAACTTACCTCTTTAGTGAAACAATTGATGCTACCCATTCCACCACCACCACCATATAACCCTCCACAGGTAACCACCTCTTCACCTTCTGAACCTTCACTAGAGGAACTTGTCAAGCAAATGGTTGTAAACAGTCTCCAATTTCAGCAGCGAACAGATTACAGTGTTTAGACTTTGCAAACACAAATTGGATAACTTGCCACTTCAATGAATGCCATGCAACAAGCTCAAGGATCAAACCAACTATATGACAAAACAGTAGCTAATCCAAAAGGCTCTAATGTGAGTGCAATTTCCTTGAGATCCGAAAAAGTTACAGAACCAACCCCAGAAAAAAATAAAAAAATTGTTAGTGTAACACCTGAAAATAAACCTGAACTTTCTATTGTTGTTGAGGTTGAAAAAAAGTATGTATCACCAATCCCTTTCCCACAAGGAGTACTGGAAAATAAGAAGATTGACGAGGAAGAGCATTCTGTTTTTCAAATAGAGCCGCTTTCTGAAGTTGTTGATGAAGCTTATTCTGATTTGTTTTCAGCTATTTTTCCAACTTTATTTAGTTTTGATGATATTTACTCATGTGATGATTGTACTAACACTAACCTTTGTGCTGTTTGTGCTGAGATTGATGCTGCCTTGCAGGGTGATAGTGTAAATGAAGTTGTTTATGTAGCTGACGCTCTTGACATTTCGGCTGCCCCAAACATACCATCCATTGAGAAACCACCTTCTTTAGAGCCTAAACCACTTCCCGAGGATTCATATTATTCATCAAAGCTTCAACTTAAGCAGAAACATAAGAAGGGAATTGGATGAACCTTGATTGACACTCGTGATATTAGCCATTCCATATGTATTCATAGGATCTCACTTAAAGATGAAATAAAAATAGTGAGGCAGCCCCGTAATCCTTTGATTCTTGATATTGTGAAAAAGGAGATCACTTTCACGCGCCCATTCAACACTTTTACTTATCATAGATTCTTCCTTGATCCTGGAATACAAGGCGAATGCACTAATCAAAATTTCAAGGTCAATGGACACTACCCAAAGTTACTACATGAGAACCCGACTTTGGAAGAAGAGACTGTAGAAGAACTCTCTTTGGGAAAGGCTGCTTATGCAATCACTTATCCGCCTTGACTCCTCGGGTGTGTTCTTTCCTTTCTCCCACTCTTATTTTATATTTATGGTATTTCATTGAGGACAATGTATGTTTTAAGTGTGGAGGAGGGAACCATTTATTTGTTTTGTTTTGTTTATTTTGTTTTTCAGTTTTTCTCTGTTTTTGGTTTTTAGTTGCTAAATTAAAAAAAAATTGCATATTTTTTCCTTTGGTTTTTAAGTTACAATTATGAGTATTTTTCTTAGTTCTCTTGACTAAAGTCTTGTGGTGTGATGTGAAAAATTTGTTGTGCATTTTTAGTATGATAGGAATAACTAAACTCTAAATTGTACATCATTTATGGTAGATCAATTAACCTCGTGAGATTTTGAGTCTTATATGGATAACATACAAAAATCCATCTCTTTCTATCTTGTGTGGTTCACTCATGTCTGTTAGTCTCTAGAACTTGAATTGACTCTTGTTGATGCTGTTATTTACTTGTGCACACTGATATGATAAATACAGTTTTATTTTTTGTTTTTTAGCCAGTTAGCCAAAAAGCCAACTCTGAGATAATATCATCCCTTATTTGAAACCCCCTTGAGCCTATTATCCTTTTTTTGTTTAAAACTCATTACAAACTGAGAGGTGAAAAACAATGTTATATCACCCTATTCAAAGGGTTGAAAGAGTCTTGTTTGAAGTTGTGTGGGGTTGAATAATTATGTTTGTAATATTTCAGAAGTTGGTAGAAAAAGAAAAGAAAAATAGAAAAATAAAATAGAAAAGAAAAAAAATGAATGAAAAAAAATAGAAGGATGTATACATGTCAATACATACTCCTTATGAAAAAGAAAAAAAAAGAAAAAAAAGAGAAAGGAGAAAAAAATATGAGCGAAAATAGTTAATATAGAGTTGTTGAAGTGAATGAAATATTTTATAAATTCAACTCCCACAGTTTCTTTCAAGTCTCTTTTGTTTCTTTGAATTTTAGCCTAGTACCCCTTAGGATTTATCTCACCCGTACCTTGGCCACGTTACAACCAAATAAAAGTCCTTTTGATCTTTGTGTCCATGTATTTCAATTGTGGATGTTAGAGTCTTTTCAAGCTTATGGTAATAGTAACTTTCATGACTTGCTTTGAGTGTAAACAGTTAACCTAAACACTTGAGAGTTGAGTGAAATTTATCCTGTGAGGATCTTATTACATTTGGATGTACTATTTGGTAATTTGTTTTTCTATCTTCTTTGAATGTCACAAGAAGTTGCTCACTAACACCATATTCTTGAAGCTTAGACTTAGAATTCTGCTTGTACCTTGTATCTTGATAAACTTTGGAATTGCATGTTTTGTTTGTTCTGGTTATTTTCTTTCTGTTTTAAGTTTTGAATTTATAATTTTGCTCGGAGTGCAAAAGTTCAAGTGTGGGGGAATTTGATCCGTGCATTTTGATGCACTTTCTTCTACTATTGTACTTAGGCAAATCTATAGTTTATTATATTATTTTTAATATTTTAGTGTGTCTTAATATTTAAGTTTTTTTTTGCCTTTATTTTATTTTTGTACCTTATTTTCAGCATAAATAGTTATTTGATACCTTATCACTATGCAAATCATAACTTGGACTATAGGAGTCGGATTGACACGTTCTAATATGCGTTGGAAAGATAAGAGAAAGAAATACAAGTTTCATGTTGAAGTGAAAAGTAGATTCCAAATGAAGAAGGGTCGAATAATTCGTTGAAGTTTCAGACTTAATTAAAGTAGTTAGTTTGAGCCAGTTTTTGTAATTTTCGAGCCGAATCCTATAAGGGCCCGAATTTGCCTTTTATTATATTAGGTCTTTCACTACTATAGTAATCCTAATTCTGAATTTTGATGAGACAATACTGCTTAGAAGTTTTCATGGAGAGCTAATTCTCAAAGAGCTGATCTGTTGTATTTGAATTCCACTTTGAGGTTTTTAATAATTTCAGTTTAATTTCGATCTCTTTTCAATTCTTCCTATAAACTCGTTTGCTTAATTCGATTACTTTCGTTTGCTTAATTCAATTTTTTCTTATAGGATAGAGTTGATTAAATTTGATTGCTTGTATGATCCTTAACTATAATCACGTTAGCGTAGCTTTTTCGTTATCGTGTTTGATTAAGTCGCGTTTGCTTAATTCACGTCTGCTTAAATCCGTTTGCTTAATTAGGAAATTAGGAACATATATCATATAATACCAATTTGCGCTTGTCAATGGGTATTGTAATCAAATGGGATTGAATCCGCTAGGGAATTGAAATTATAAGAATCGATGATAAGTCGGAAATCGATACAATAAATTAGCTTATTTATCAATTTTGATTTTACCTTTAATAATCATCGATTTAAGTTTTGAATCTTAAAAATTCCCTTATTTTCATTCGTTTGGTTATAACATTAAAGAGTCCTTGTGATACGATATTCGAGTGTTGTTTCCGTTTTACTACACTTTTAAACTCGTTTTTGACCCGTGTGCGACAGCGGATCAATTATAAAAAATATTTGAAAAGAAAGAAAAGAACAATAAAACTGAGAAAAATAAAATGAAATTTAAAACAGTTTAAATGCACATAATTTTAAAAGAGTTGAAAACATTGAAATATTTGAAAACATTTTTCATAAGAAAAAGACAATTTAAAACAAATTAAAACTTTTTCAGGAATCTTAAAGAAGTTATTTACTTCTTATGGTAAATCACTACCATTTCAGTTTTCAAGAAGTAATTATGATCTAGTATGGCATGCTTAATTAGTTATAGGCCTTGAGAATTCCAAAGATCATAAACTTAAATGGGTAAAGTGTTTGATCTTACAAATTTTTTCTTAAATAAAGCACATGTTCAGGCCAAAACACAAATTCTTCTTCACTCAAGATACATCTGGTTCAAGATGAATACAACTTCTGAACAATCTACTACTCCTATTGTTTTAGACGCTCCTCTAGTCTCTGAGGCAACTTTTGATCCGAAGGTCAGACCTTTTGAAGGAGTTACTTCAACCTCTCCTCCTTAGGCACTGAAGCCACAAAAGAAGATTGATAGGAAGAAAAATAAGTCCAAGAGAAGAAGAATATTAAGAGAGGTGATTCATCTCGATTCAGATGAAGAAGAGGAATTGGATTTAGATTGAGAAAACTTTTCTACGCTTGGAGACCTAGGGATGATTATGATTAAACGTTATAAACATATTTTTCTAATCATTTCTTTAGTTCAATGAAGTTCTTTTTCCCTTTTTAATTGCATACCATCTTTTAGTCATAATTATTTCCTTTATTGCAAATTGATTTAAGAAGTTCATAACTCAGAAAGAAAGAAAAACACAACACTCTTAACTTGATATTTCTTTTTCATTTGATTCATTTAATACATCAAATTAACCATAAAGATTGTTTTGGTTATACAATCATAGGCTAAGAAAGAATACATCAAATAAAACTAAGAATCTGAACAGACAAGTCTTCAAAATAAAAAATAAATTCTTTTGACATAATGTTACAATATGCACTTATTGATTGAAGATGCTTTATAAGTCATACAAAAAAGAATCAAGAATTATATCATAAATATTAAATCTCAGAATATAAACAAAAGATAACTATGCACAAAAGAGAAATTAAAAATGCTCTAAGAGCAGGTTACAAAAATGGAAAAGAAAAGGAAATGACTACAATTTTTAAAAAAAGAATCAGACAAAAGCAGCTTAGAAAGACTGCTGAAGTCTAGTGGAAGAAGAAGAAGGAGATAGAGTTGGACTTTCCTTAAGAACCAACATGATTTTAACCAACAACATTTCAGCCTTAGGTTAAGTGAAACTTCATCCTGACTTACAACATTTCCTTGCAGAGAGAAAAGTTCACCCAGAACTCGTTCAGGAGGAATGAAGAGCAACTTTCTCTCAAGGAGACACATTTTTATCTTCAAGAGGTTGAAGATTACATGATGAAATTTCACTCTTATGCCTGAGTGAAGGAGAAGTAGAAGATCATAGTCAGAGACTCAAAATTCTTCGAGGAGAACTAGCCTTTCATTGATGCTCTCCAGTTGTTTTTTTACGCCAAGGTTTAAGCTATAGGTCATCTCAGGTTAGAATATGAGCGAGAGATATGAGATTTTTGAATACCAGGGCTAGGTTGCACAACTGTGTCAACCAGGTTTGAGAGACAGGATGTAAAACCATAATAAAAAACTTAGACTAAAGAGGATAATTTTAAATAGGGAATGAAAGGGCAAGACCAAGTGAGAAAAAGATTTAAAACAACTAGATTTTAAAAAGACAAATCATAAAAAATCTTTTGGAAAAACAACAAGTAAGATAAAGAAGTACAAAGAAAAAGTAAGAAATGACAAGAGAGAGAGAGAGGCCACAGAGAATCCAAGGAGTAAAGCATTACTACCCTACAGATTTTGCCCAAATAGCTTCACAACTAGCATATAAATTTTCAGACACGTGGATTTTTAGAAAACAAATGTCAAAATATTTTTTATTTTAAAAAGTTACAAGTAATCCTTATTCTTTTTCTGAGTCTTAGAGCCTGGCACCTTTTGGAGGCCACGTGTCATCAGAGACTATTCGAGACTTTGATGAAGCTACTTCTGATTAACATTAGTATTTGATACTCCATATTTAGAATCAAGATTTTAAATAAGATAAGAAACCCTTTCTTATAGAAGAATTAAGTCTTTAATAGAAAAAGGGTAAGACAAGCAAAACAACTCATTAAAGAATTGACTTGAACAACAACACTTTTCTGATCAAAAGTTTTGAGCCCACGATACTTGGTTATGAATAAATAAAGAATAAGAAGAAGGATATAAAATAATGTTTTCCATTTATTCTGAAAATTCTTACGTAGACATATTATCTAAGATAATTATGCATCAAGGATATATATATATATATATATATATATATATATATATATATATATATATATATATATATATATATATATATATATATATATATATATATATATATATATATATAGACACACACACACACACTAAAGTAAATAATATCTCATTCATAAAAGTTGTCTAGATAAAAAGAAGGAGTTTAGACATACCTTGATGTGGCTTCTTAACAGTTTTGGTTCCAACAATGTTCTTACTGATGATAATCAGTCTTAAACACTCTTGTTGTTAAACCTGGTCATAATTCAGCACAGTCTTGGAGTAGTACTAGTAACCATAGTACACTTTTTCTGCTTTTCTCTAGATTCCAACTTTCCTTCGTCTTTCAGAGTTAGGATTTGGAGCATATGATTTCCTCTTGTTGTAGTATGTAATCATCCATTGTCTAGACATTAGGATAGATGCACTATCTTTTCCTTTTAGCATATCTGCAAACACAATTTTAGAATTTGGTACCTACAATCTTATGAGTCCTTTTATGTTTGTTACTCTAGATATTTTCTTATTATGTGCTCTTGCCTTAGAGTAATGTCTAGCCTGATTCCAGACTTTCTTTTTATAGAAATTTTGTCTTGGATAAGCTTTGACATTAGTTTCTGTATTTTTTAGAAGCTTAGATCCAGAAGTCTTAGGTATTGATTTTCTTTTAACCTTTGACATGAAGGTCTTAGGTTCTGAATTCCTTTGACTTTTTTTACCTTTGAATCATAGTTTCTGGTTTCATCAAAACCACTAAGTTTAAGATCTCAGGTTTTGACTTCTGCAAAACTTTTGACCTTGAGGTCTCTGGTTCTATATCAATCAGCACCTTTGAATTCTCTGTTATTGACCCTGATGGGTTCAAAACTTTGATCCCTTCAACATCAGACACAAATTAGTCATTAAGCCTTTTATCAGCATATCTTGAAGGAGATGGTTCTGAGAGTTTATTTAATGTCAAGGTTTTGTAAACAAAACATTTTTCATGAAAGTCCATACCTTCTTCTTTGCTCTTGCTTACTCCATAGATCATAAATGCAAGCTTAGTTCTGTTAAGACCTATTGTAAATAAATCTTGAGGAGCTATAGCAGCTGGATTTCCTTCAAATGTCTCAATATTTTCTTTAGAAGAATTCATTTCTTCTTAAATAAAAAACCAAGCTATTTCTGAACAACCTTCATGTGCCTTGCCTTATCTTGATAATGGCTCATGAAATCATGAATAAAATCAGAACAAGATAGGTTAGGATATACATAATCTTCCTCACCAGATTCAGAGCTAGAACCTGACTTGAATTCTGAATTAGAGAGTGTAAGAGCCATCGGTGCAAGATTGGCTTCTTTAGCTTCTCTTTCTGAATCTTTTTCATCATAAAGTTCATCCCATGTTTCCATGATACCTTTCTTGAACTTGCTATTGAAACTTTGATTCAAAAGGCTTCTATTAAATGATATATCCTTTTGTAGATCAAGACAATCATTTAAGAAGTGATCAGGCTTGTTGTAGTTGTAGCGGATCTTCTGATCATCTTCTCTGTTTCTGGAACATAAACCTTTAAAGTTAAAGCTTCTACCAGAGAGTCTCTTGTTTCTCTCGGTCAACTATTGAAATATCTTAAATAGGAATTCCATTTCCTCATCATAAGAATCCCCATTAGAATCTTCTCAAACATAAGCTTCTTCTGGTTTTTATGACTTTTGAGACTCTAAAAGTTTGATCAATCTTCCTTGTAACCAAGTAGATCAAGATTAAACCTTAATTCTTACAGCAAACACATTTTCCCCATGAGCCAGTCTTAAAGATTAAATAATCCTTCCATACTCATAAAGAAAATGACTTAAATCATAAAAGGTTTCTTGATTTCTTCACTAAGCACACTTGTCCCATGAGTTAGTCTTAAAGATTAAAAAACCTTTCGTACTCACAAAAAAATGACTGAGTAGAAACAAGTTTCTTGATCTATTCAGCTCATATTTCTTTACCTTTTGTAGTTTCCATTTTGGGACTAATGGATGAAACTTCAAAGAAAGTTATATCATTGATTGAGTAGCTTTTTCTCACCATATATTTTCTATTTCATTATTAAGTGAAATAAGCAAAGCCAGACTCTGATACCAATTAAAGGTGAAAAAATATACACAAGAAGGAAGGGTTGAATTGTGTATAGGTGTCGCATTACGCGAAAAAACCGGCGGGAAAACGAAACAACAGAGCCGCCACCGTGCGTTATTTATCCCAAAAGAGGGAAAGGAAACGCTCGAAGTAAACCTGGAAAAGACATGGTCTCGCGACCAGAGAGAGATGGGATCGGGAGTCGGTTATGCGAAGGGAAGGTATTAGCACCCCTACACATCCGTCGTACTCGACGGGATCCACGCACAAAAGAAAGGATAAGGTTGCTAAAAACTGCTCAAACAAACTGCACACACAGGCTAGAAAGAGACACACAAACGACAAAAGAAACTAACTCGGCAAGATATCGCATCCTGGGCCTACGTAGTCTGTCAAGCACAGACATTAGAGTCGACGTAGTTTGGGACAAGGGAAACGTGCTCGCTAGGACGTCACATCCTATGCATACGTATCTCCTCTGACCGGAGAAGAATTAGAGCACTCGTAGCTCGGCTAACGCACGCCAAACAAAACCCACACAGGAAACCGACTGCCAATCGCTGGACTTACGTCAGACTCCACACAAACAGGCAAACCTGGAAACCGAATGCCAATCGCTGGACTTACATCAGACTCCAAACACACACAAAGGGTTGAAAAAGAAAAAGGGCGCCCGGAGAGATCAACTCATCTCCTGCCTACGTACCTCATCTGGTATGAGGATCAGGGCGACGTAGTTCCCCCACGCAGGGAAAGAACTTCTAACCTAACCAGAGACTGGGAAATGACAAACTAGAAGGGAGACTGACTCGAGCCTAATAGTTATCATGTAAATTCACCATGGTCCTAGGTTGAGGTTTCTATCTAACTTGCACAGGCAACAAGCTATCCTAAACAGCACAAGCAAACACATACAAGCACAAAAAGCAAGCACACACACTATATGCACACAATTGGGCTCATACAAGGTTAGGCTTTAGTCAAGGGGTCATGTCAACCTCGACAAACAAGCCACTGTAACAGGGTGATGTTAGCTCTTAACCCTAACATTGAGAGTTAGGGTGAAGCAGATGAAATAGGAAGTGAGGGTAAGACCTCACAGCTCTTATCCCTGGCCTGGGAGAGCTTCAGACAAATGAAAGTGTGGGAGTTCAGAAAGTAGGAAATCTTCTCCACATATGACTGACACAACAAAGATCTTGGGTTAATATCCACAATGCATCAACACAAGGTGTGTGAGCAAGGTGGATGACACACTGAATAGCAGGAGATGGATTGCACATCTCTTTTATCTGCCAATTGCCTCATAGAGGACTTTTCCTGCTTGGCACAAAAGTAAACATTCACAAGCATTGCCTCTTAAGGAGGGCTTCAGACAGGTGCCTGCCCAAGTAACAGGACAGGTCTTCCAGACTACATGAAGTCAGAGATTTATATCTTAAATGGTTAAGCAACCAAGCAAAGCAAAAGCAAGTTCAAAAGAACTCAAAGCAACTTAGGTACCTGTGGAAACATCAAACAAATCAGTACAACTATACAGACAAACAACCAACAGTTAATATCAACAGTCAAATAAGCAAGCAATGCAACAGTGAGCAAAGCACAAGCTATTAAGTCACTTGGTCTCAAAACCTACAAAACAACTCAAGGTTAGTCAACATCTAGAGCAAACATCAATTCTCAAATGAGGAAGCATTATCAACTATGGACTTGGATGTGTAAACCTGAAATCAAAGCTCAACTGTGAGTCACAAACCACTAGGTCAAGGCCTAGGGTCAAAGATGGAGAAAACATTCAAAACAGAACATGAAATTCAACATGAATCAAATTCATTCAATCAAGAACACAATCCAAAAGGTCTCATATCAATATCATTAACCAAATTCATTTCATGAACCAAACATGGCAAGGTATGCAAGTTGTGACCACATTGTAACATCAGAATGAACAAATGCACATTAAATCAAAAATGATTCAAATAATCTTGGCAGAAATCATGAGTAAACAGGACATACAACATGATCATCACACAAAAAATTAGGAGCATTGGACAACATTAGGCATGGTAATCACATTGCATAAGTCAAGGCAAGCATAACAAGCACATATGTGACACAAATTGTCACACCAACTTAGCATAAGCATAAAACAGAGATGAATTATGGTAAAAACCTCAAACCAAAGCCAAAACAACATTCAACATGTCTATAAATAGTGTGCAAAGTTTCACAAGCATTGGATAAGAATCAATCATTTCACAAATGAATGAAGTTCAAAGCATTTTAAAAGCCCACATATGACCATCCAGAGGGAAAAATCTCAATCAAATCAGAAATGATCCCAAAAATTCCAGCAAAATTCATGTTCATTCACAACATTCATATCAAGCATCATACAAAAAATCAAAACAATTGGGATTCATTTGGCAAGGCAAACACATCACATAAGATGAACAAGCAAAGGTGTGACACAAATTGTCACACCTACCTTAACATGATCATAAAACAGCAATGACACATGATAAAAATACCAAATCAACACCATAATTTCAAGCAATGAGTCTAGTTATAGCATGCAAAATTTCATGAGCATTGGATAAAATCTCAGCATTTCACAAAAGTATGATCAAGGCAAGGTACAAAATGGACATGTGTTCAAGTCTCTAGCACAAAAACAATTTCCAGCCATGCACAATTTATGGAAAAATGATCATAAAATAATAGACAGAAAATGCAATATGATGCAAAAAACCTCATATTTTTTGGATCAATCTTCAATTATTTATGAATTTTTCAAGTTGATGAAAAAATAAAAAATGATGAAGTAAGCATATGGAAATGAATGGAGGGAAAAAGAAATAATCATGAAGCATTTGAAAATATTTGTCACAAGCTGGAATCGAAGACAAGCGCAATTCAAATAGTGAAGCGCGCCAAGCAATGAAACACGGTCGTTTCATTTAATACGTGGCCTGGTCAAAGCGCAGTCAACACGAGGAGCCAATCAGAATGCAGCATGGCAAAGTGCATGGACCAATCAGAAGCGAGTTCTGGGAAAACACATGCAAACGCAGGAAAAACATTTTGAAAGATCAAACGCATTTCTGGAAACGAACTTTCATCATCTTCATCGTGTTCATCATGAACAGTGCCAGGCTCAAGAACAAAAATTCTCAGAAATCAAAATCAAACATATCATCATGTAGATCTTGCAACATAGAGCACAAATCCACTAATAACTAAGCATGAATCAAAGCAACAAGATCAAATCGAAGCAATCAAGTTTCACACATGAATCTTTAAATCAACATAACTAACTCAATTTGGCATGAAATTTTGTGGTTCAAAGCTCAAATTAACCAGCATTGCAAGATCTATAATAACATCATAATAATTTTGAGAAAGGAGAGAATCAATTCCTGACCTCTTGGAGAAAACAGAACTGGAATTCAATGGATCCAAGCCTTGTGATGCTCAACAGATCTTCCACAACACTTGTATGGATGATTGGATGAAGAATTGAAGCTTAATTGTGCACGATCTCTCCAAACTTTGAGTTCACCATTAATGCATCAAGCTTCGAGCATGCTTCAAAACTGTACCAAATCTCTTGATTCCACGGGCAATTCTCCTCAATAATACTTCAGGAACCAGGATCAAGCAATGGAAATGGTTTGTGTTTGAAGAAATTGCAAGAAAAAAGTGAGAGAAAAATTTGGTGTTTGGATCTAGATCCGAAAATTGTGAGTGTTCTTTTCTGAAAACAGTTAGGTTTAGGCTTATATACCTCTCCCTAATCACTCTTTTAATCATGTTTAGGCAATGGTAATTGGAATTAGCCAAAATAAGGTGCATATGCAAATTAGCAATTTCACCCTATGCATGAAAATGCATGGTGAACAGTACACACGAATGCTTCAAATTCAGTTCAAATTCTGTCTTGGAGCCAATGGAAGTGATGAAATGTTCAAATAATGCATCATTTTTAAATTCCATAATTTCCCTCCAAAAATCAAGTGAATTGGAAAATGATTATATGATGATAATTGGTGTAATGCAATGCATGATTTGGAAAGTATAGGTCAAAATAAGAACAATGCAAAAAGAACCACTTGAATTGGAGTTTTGGTTGAGAAGTTATGCACATTTGAATCTTCAAGTACACCTTGCCATGTTTTGATCATATCTCCTTAACCACACATGAGAAATTGATGATCTTGGACTTTTTGGAAATGGGAGAGAAAGATCTACAACTTTCATGTTGGACAAAATTTCATTTGAAGCTTTCTTGATGATGTAATCTTGAGTTGAAAACCTTTCCATTTTTGGCAACTTCAAATTACAGGTCACCTGCTATTTTTGGAAAGTCTTGATCTGACCTCAAATTCTTCAATGTTGATGTTTGAAATGTCAAATGAGACTTGTTCACACATGAATGAGGTATCTCTAACCATCTCCCACCTCCAAATCTTCAGTTGAACTGACAGTTGACTTCTGTTGACTTTTTAGGGTTTCAGATGAATTGTACATTGACTGATGAGCTTTGAGCCTCCAATTCTTGGCCAAATCACTTCAAAATGATCCCTAGGTCACATGAACTCATTGTACCAACCCTAGGGCTTTGATCTCATGGAAAATGTACTTGTTGCCTTGCACAATTGAATCTCCTGATGCTAGTCTGACTGATGACTTGATGGACTATGCAATGAACAATGCAATGTTAATGACCCAAAATGAAGATGTATATACAAAATGGAGGTGCAAATTTGAGGTGCTACAATAGGGAAATTTACTTCTTTTCTTAAACCTGTTAAGAATCTGAGATGTGAATCTCAAATTCGGATCCAAGTGAGAGTGTGAATCAAATCAAAGTCTGACTTTAGAGTTTGTTGCTCAGTTGAATATAAATGCACAAGTAAATAAAGAGACACACAATATATCTTGGTTCCTCTCAAACTGAGAGTAGTTCAGCCCCCTTGCAACACAAGAGATTTTCACTATAATCAACAAATTACAATTTGCTAAATCAAGCTAGAAATAGACTTCTCCTCAAGCCCTCAAGCAAGAGACTTCATTGCCTGAACTACCCGTTCAATACTTCCTACTAAATCCCACGGAAGGAGACTTCAGCTCTGCCCTCAAGCATGAGACTTCAAGGCTTGAACAACCCGTTCAAGACTCCCTTCTCAATCCTATGGAAAGATACTTCTGCTCTGCGCTCAAGCATGAGACTTCAATGCTCAATCTATCCAAAAAGAGACTTATTTGCTCAAGCACTCAGCAAGAGACTTCTTTTCTCAATCTAATAGAAAGAGACTTACTCTGAGCACATCGGCTAGAATCTTCAGATTCTCTTAACAAACGAGTCTAGTATTAACCTTATGCTTATGTGTGTGCTTCTTAGTTAAGAAGATACATTAAGGTTTTACACTTCTTAAGCAGAATAAAGTTGATTGCTCATGAGTGTTGAAGATTGAAGTTTTCAATCTTCTTTTATTCATGCACCTATTTTATTCTTTGTTATTCCTTTATGTTTTGTTGATCTTCTTGATCAGATTCACTCTACTCTCACACACACTTAACCCTTCTAGTTATATTTTCCACTTTGTGTGTGTTTCTTTCACCTGTGTTTTTTGTGTAACACAATCTCTCCCTCTCTCTCTCTCAACCTATTTTGTGAACTGGTATCACAACTATGTGAACATTGTCATACCCCAAAATTTGTCCTTCCTTTTTCATTTTTATCTAAATTTTGGTTTGAGATTTCATCTGCATAATCATTAGCATCATAGAACATTCATTTGCATTAAGTAACAAAATCATAGATTCAAAGGTCTTGATGATACAAAGCATTGAATGAAGGCTGATTCCTAAGCCATGGTTCTTCCATGGTATGTTTGTATGTTTGAATCCTTCATCTTGGTTTTCTTGATCATGGAGCATAGCTTGAAACCCTAATTCTTGGACCATGGTTTTTGGTCATAAGATTTGCGTCATGGCATTAGTGACTTGATTTTAGATTGCAAGTATCACTATGATCAACCAAGACCCTAAAACCCTAATTCCTGATTTTAGCATTGTTAACCCTTGTGTGTGCATTTAAGGTTGAGAATCAATCAAGATCATTGGGTCAATTATGAGGGATTCATTTTCTTGATTAAGGTTCATTCAAGGCTTTACATGTCTATGATCCTAATTACTTGATTGAGGTTCATTTGTTCAAGTACATTTCACAAGATCCATTTCATTCATTCAAATTTTATTCAATGGAATGGCAAGGTTCATTTGTGCAAGTGCATCATTCAAATTCAAAATACTTGTTTTGGAGGGAAGCATATGTCACTTAGAATTTAGGTCACATTTTAAAGTCATGTTTCATTCAAAATCCATTTCCATTTCAAAAGAAACATCAATCCATTACAATACATCACAAAGTCTTTACATCAACTCAAACCATACAAAAAATACAATTTTGACTTAAGTTGACTCTTGATCAACTGTTGACTTTTTGGTCGACCAGTTGACCAAAGTCAACTACATAATCCTAAACCCTAATCTCCATTTCTTATTCATGTTACAAGCCATTCTTTCTCTGTGCATCCAAGTTATTGAAGTTTGTTCACTAAGCTTTTAATTAATTCCATGTTAGCCATGATGCCATCCCAAGCTTTGGTAAACTTCTTGAAAATTGCTTCATGAACCATAACAACCTGCATCAACAATTCAATCACAACTACTTAGTTCAAGAATCTAGCATAACATTCAAGCATAGTTATCACATTTCACATAACACCAATCCAAATATCACACAAACAAACATAGCAATAGATACGCGGGCCAATGCGTCATGGCAATGACTAGCAATAGCTCTAACATAACAACTATGCAGCAGCCAACATACATTCAAAACCATTACATGTTCAGATCAACTCAACATCATTTTGAAGCTCATTCTAACTTGTTCATGCCATAAGCACATAACCATACACTTATTGACATTTCAAACTCAAGCGTACATACTAGCAGTCCTATGGTAACATCATTAACAGGGTCATTATTATCAACCATTAGTAGCAGCCATACTAACTGCAAACCTGACTAACAATCATTAATAACAATGCATTCTAACAGATCACTAGCATAAATTAACAACCGAAACTAACTTATTTTTTTAACTACATAACAGAAACATAACAGTTCATTAACACATTCAGTCAACAACATAACAATCTTAACTAACATAAATAACTGAACATTAATCATAACAAAGATCAACCATAACACATCCATTTCAAACCAGCTGAACTAACATCTAACATTAACTACAGAGCATTCTCACAACTAACAAATTTAACAGATTTTAACCTAACATATTCAATCTAATAACCTAACTACTAACAGAATCGAGTAACCAAAACTGAAACACAAGTAACCTAACATCACTTTCAACTCTAACTAACTCTCTCAAATCCCTAGAATTAATAAAATCATGACTCTCAAATGCTATTCACCTGATTGAGATAAACAAAACTAAACTCTGTTAATCTTCAATCCCTATAAATCAATAATCTCCAAATCATTGGCTCTTTGGAATTGATACGCTTCCAATAAATTATTAAACCATTCACCACTGTCAGAATCACCCTCATCAATTCACAGAACCTTTCACTCTTCAATCCCTCACATTCTCTCAATCTATCACACTCTCCCTCAACCTCTCTCACATCATCACACACAAGCATTCCAACAAAAGCTAGAAGTAGAAGAAGAAGAAGAAAAGGAAGAAGGGAGACTCAAAACTCACTTGGAAATTTCATCTTCATCTTCATCTTCACATCGGACTTCAAAGTTAAGCCTTCAATTTTGCTCTTCATTTCATCTTGATCTCATTATAGACATGTAGTATGAGGCATGGGGAATCAAAGCCCGACAAATTGGGCTCTGATTCCATTAGTTGACGATTTGATTTAGGAATTTAGGATTAGGGTTCTTGAGGTAATTGGCTCGATTAGGGTGATTGGCTTAGAATTGGACATAATTAAGGGTAGAGGAGAAGAAGATGGAGGCAATATGTAGCTTTTGTGTAGTTTGGGCCTCTGCCGTCGTCGGAGGCGATTTTCGGCGCGACAAATGAGGGTTTCTCATGCCAGGTGTGAAGAGATGTAATTTGTGTTTGAGAATTTTACTTCGTACCCCTACGTTTAGCCTCATACCCCTACAATTCTTCAAAAATACCAATTTTACCCTTAACTAGTTTTAACCAATTTACCATTTCATTTTTATCATTCCGTTGAAACTTAAAAAAATTACACATTCCACCTCGCACCGGAACTCCTGGAAAAAGAATTATGAAATTCTAGTAACAGACTATCGATGTCACACTGGTTGTTATGACATCCAATTTTGCGCAGACAAGAATGATGCAGAATGTAAATGTAAAGGACAGTAAATAACACAAACAATTGTTTACCCAGTTCGGTGACAAACACACCTACGTCTGGGGGCTACCAAGCCAGGGAGGAAATCCACTATTAGCAGTATTAATTCAGGCCTTAAACCACCTGTTTAATCCTATCACTTAATACCTACCCAATGCAATTTCAATCTAAACTAAGACCAGAGTTCCTACTCACTCCCCGTCAATCACCACAGTGATTACAACCTTTAATTAGTTTAAAGTTAAATGGCGAAGTTATACTTCAAACAACTCTTGATTGTGCTTAACAACTTTAATCAAGAGACAGAGCACTCACGCTTAAAAGCTTAGAGTGACACAACAATTACAACTCAATGAACACCCTAGTCCAACACAATCATCTAGGTGATAATTGCTTGTCTCACAAGTTAAACCTAATACAAGACACAATAAAAACTACAGCTATGAAATACAATGATGTATTTAATGCTTCACACTTCGAAATCCATGAGTTGCTAAAAGTAGGATTGCCATCCTTTTATATTGCAGCACTTGGGCCTTGTACTTGTATTTTCTAAAATTAAGGTTAAGCAAGTTAACCTAATTTCCACATATTAGGGTGCTAACAAATAAGCTATTTGTTAGGGCTCTTGAATTTAGCGCTTTTGTTAGTTTCCTGGATTTTAGCACAGCTGTTAGATTCCTGAAAAACAACCTGAGATAAATACTGAAACAGAAAAACTAACTAGCCTACACTTTAGCACATGCTGTCAGGAATGAATGTCATAACATTCAGTTTGACATCCAGAACATAGGCCATATGCTAGGTTTGTTATTCTCTTGAAAAACAGACTGAAATAAATACTAAACTGTAGCAGAAAAACCAACCTGCCTATAATTCAGTATCTGCTGTCAAGGATGAATGTCATAACATTTAGTTTATCATTCAGAATATAGGCTATGTGCTAGGTCTGTTATTCTCCTGAAAAACAGACTGAACTAAATACTGAGCTATAACAGAAAAACCAACTATTCTATAGTTCATTATCTGCTGTCAGGGGTGAATGTCATAACATCCAGTTTGACATTCAGTAAATCCTGTATTAGCTAATCCTGCAACATACTACCCAAGCATGTCATGACATCAGTCAAGACATCAGAGTACAGTTACTGTTTTAACACAAAATGCAGCCAATCAAACATCTACAAACTCCCCCTTTGGCAAATTTTTGGCTAAAACAACTTGGCATCACAAAAAAGTTCACAACAACGGAAAACACACATCAAAGCAGAGAATTAATTAGCTAATACACTCAGCACACATAGAAGTTGAACAGCAACACACTCAGCACACATAGAAGTTAAAAAAAACTTCAAACAGCAGCAACACAAGTAGATAGCAAACAGCAACACACTCACACTCATCACACATAGAAGTTGAACATCAAGCTGCAGCACAACCTCTGGATTAAAGGATCTTCAACATCTGTTTAAGCATAACAAATCCGTTGTCCTGGGGTACAGGTGTTACTCCCCCTTTTTGTCAAAAATATTGCCAAAGCAACACTTAAACTTACAGACCAAAACAAAATAAAATTACACACAAATTTCAGGGACACAATCTTGATTTTACTTCAACGTTTCAATCAAGAATACCCCCTCTTGATCTTGCTTTACAACTTTGATCAAGGCAACACCCACTTGATCTTGCTTTACAACTTTGATCAAGTAGACACACACTCTTGCTTCACAGCAGGTACAACCATATCAGATGCCATGACTTTGTGTATGACATCTTGAACCACTCCTGCATGAACATGTTCTTGAACTCCAGCAGGTACATAGGCTGTCTCATGTTAGGATATCCCCTTAACATCTTGTTAACACACTTGTTGCAAGTGAAATAGCTATGATCTGTTGACCAATCAGAGCACACTTTCAATTGTTTAATAGTTTGAAATATTAAACAATACATTCCTAACATCCTTGGTTGCTATAAATCCTCAGAAAGGCATATTCCTAATTTGCCCCTTAAATTTTCAAACTGAGTAGCATCCAAAGCCTTTGTGAATATGTCAGCAAGTTGTAGTTCAGTAGCTACATGTTCCAAGGTAATCACTTTGTCTTCCACCAGATCTCTGATGAAGTGATGTCTAATGTCAATATGTTTGGTCCTGCTGTGTTGGATGGGATTCTTTGAAATATTGATGGCACTGAGATTATCACAGAACAATGTCATGACATTCTGAGAGACATTGTACTCAGTCAGCATCTGTTTCATCCATACCAGTTGGGAACAACTGCTTCCAATTGCTATGTACTCAGCCTCTGCAGTGGACAATGATACACAATTCCATTTCTTGCTGAACCACAATATGAGATTGTTTCCCAAAAAGAAACATCCTCCTGATGTGCTTTTTCTATCATCAGCACTCCCAGCCCAATCAACATCACAATACCCAGATAAGACAGGCTCAGAGCCATGAGAGTATATCATACCATAGTCACAAGTCCCATTGATATACTTGAGAATTCTCTTGACTTGATTTAAGTGACTCACTTTGGGTTCTGCTTGGTATCTAGCACACACATCAACTGCATATGCAATATCAGGTCTACTGGCAGTTAGATATAGTAGACTACCTATCATGCTTCTATACAAGCATTGATCAACACTAGAACCTCCTTGATCTTTAGTTAATTTTAAATGAGTAGGTGCAGGAGTTCTTTTGTGACTAGCATTATCCATACCAAACTTCTTAACTATGTTCTTGGCATATTTGCTTTGGGAGAGTGTAGCGGTGTATTCGTTACTATATGATCTATTGGTTAAATCATAAGCAATGTATACAATGAATATAGAGTCGCCACCGCACTTTTATTTATCCTAAGGACTGGTTAAAAAGCGAACAAAAACCTAAGAAGTTTTACACGTAGAAAACTAATGAAAAAGATCAGAGAATCTGGATAAGGGGTAAATTACGCAATGGGAAGGTGTTAGGCACCCAATGCGTCCTAGGTACTCCTAGGGAGCCCTTTTCACACTTTGTTGTTTGAAAATTATTATTTGTCATGACATAAGTATTGTGCAAACATGATTGGGATGATGAGAAAAGAATATACAAGTTAGTTATTTTTGTGTTCGAACGGATGAACCCGTTGCCTACGTACCTTCCATCAAAGGTAAGGATCAAAACGCCGTAGTTCGGCTAAAAGATTTCCAAAAATTAGTGGATTCAATTTTAAACAATAGCCTTAAGGTTTTACGTTACCCATGGGAGAAAACTCAACCTTATATAACAACTAGTCCACCATGTGAGAAAGGCTTCAACTTGCTAGAGAGGGGTGAACCCTATAATAAGCAAGGAAGACTTACAATTCAATCAACTAAGGACAAATAGGTGAGATTAATATCAACCAACTAGGGTAAATCAAACCTATAGCTAATGTATGAAAACTTAACAAGCATGGACAAAGCCACAAAATCACTTGAATGGGTGAAGTTATTTGGATTATTTACAAAAAGGTCAAAGTATGATTAAAGTCAATTCAAAATGAAGTATTTACAAAAAAGGGAGTTTGGAAAAATCATGGACTTAAGGTCCAAGTTTCTAATTTGGAAAGAGTGAGAATGTTTGCACAACATTTATTTCAAGTTTTTAAAAGTATGTGTGAAAAGGTAGGACACAATGAGATGAATGGAATAGAAGAGTGAATGCAAAACTTCTTAGAAGGGTCCACCTCTTGAAATCATATAGAAGATGATTCAAGTGGGTCCTTAGGAATAGGCTACGAATGAGCAATAATCTGAACATGGTAACAGATGAAAGTAAATAAAAGAGGATACTGGATGCCACTCAATGGTCTTATACCTGTCTCCTAAAACAAGTAAGGATATCAGAAGCCACTCTATGGACTTACACTAATCTCCATCAGAATAAAACAAAAACAACAAAACAGGGAAGTCAACTGCCAATCTATCTGGACTTATGTTAACCTCCACAGTATGATCCTAGGAATACAGATGCCACATTACAGGGACTTACAATGAATCCTCACATACAACAACAATGCTCAAACAAAGAGCAAAGAAGATATGAGTGACCAATGAGGTCTTACACTCTATCTCTTCCATGTCATAGGAACAAAAGCCAATCAATATGGACTTACAATTGTCCTCAATGGGAAAACATCAATGTCACAAGGACAAAAGAAATGATCATGCACTAATGGCAAACAAAGTTGATAAATGCACAACGGCAATCAATGATAGTAAATGTACAATGGCAATCAAGTAATCATGTATAAATGAATCAAGTAATCAATCACATAAATTCAAGTAGCACACTCTATAACCATTCAATGAGGCTCAAGCAAAAGGGTTTGACTATGAAAGTCCACTGTAAGAGGTAAGTGTCGCTCTTAACCTTGCCATTGAGGGGCTAAGGTGAAGCAGATGAAAGGATATGAGGGGTGTGCCTCATTGCTTCTATCTCAAGTCCGAGAGAGCATGTAAATATAAGAATGTGGGGGAGTTCAGAAAGATGGAACTCTTTCCCCGATTAGACTCGATAGATCTTGGGTTTGGATCTCAATGCTACAACCATGTAATGGGAGCAAGGAGAAGACACACAGATTAGTGGGAGATAGGCTACTTATCTCTTTGATCCACCAATTGCCTCGAATGAGGACTTTTCCTGCTTGGGACAAATATAAACATACACAAGCATTGCCTCTTAAGGAGGACTTCAGACAGTTTGCCCGGCCAAATAACAGGCCGGGTCTCCAGACTACATGAAGAAGAAGGTTCTATACCTCAATGCCAATTGCTTATAAGCAAAGCAATGCAAGTTCTTAAGAGAACTGAGCAACTAAGGGTACCTGGAATCAGTCAAAAATGATCAGCATCCCAACATAAACAAAACAACAACAATAAGAATCAACCAATGTACAATCAAACAATAATGTGCAACATGTGCATAGTGTAACACCCTTCTAAAATACCCCAAATTATTTAAATAAAAAAAATAATAACATATTAATCAGAGTAATTATGCCTCGAAGGGTGTCACACAAACATCACACACTTGTCATCAAAGTGTCCTGTCATGCTCATTTATCCAATTCAAAATATAAAGTATCTGCATAATACGCAGCGGATAGAAATCAATTCAATTATTCCAAACATGTAACATATTACATGCAAAATGATTCACAACCAATCAATAAAATATTCAAACATCCCATCCCGATGTTACATCTACCAGAGCATGACCCACTAGGAGACTACACTAGACTCCAACATTATCTTCTACACAACTCACTGCTCGTTACCTGAAAAATAGTTGTAAGGGTGAGTTCCTCAATCAATATAACAAGCATTATACAACAACATGTAATGTTAAGTAATTAACGCATCAAATCACCCTAACCAGACTACCCACTCCACAACAGCAGTATCAACGCAACCTCATACTCAACAATAACAAATAGCATAGGTAAAATCTCAAAACATGCTCAACACCAACAACACAACACAACGATTTACTCACTAATTCCTCACAATGGGAATTAGCTACAGCCCCACAGGCTATGCCATGCATTCATTATGTAATGAGACTCCATGAAATGCGGTACCGACTCTTCTTGAACATATAGTCCAAGCTCACCGATCCCTCTGGATACGGCTACTGAGCTCACTAGTCCCACTCATTGAGATCTAATGACTCACTCACTAATTCCTCACCATGGGAATTAGCTACAGCCCCAAAGGCTAGACTATGCACACTACTCATCTAGTATGCCAACATCAGCAACAATTCCACAAGAATTTACTCACTAATTCCTCACCATGGGAATTAGCTACAGCCCCACAGGCTAATCATGCATGCTAATTACCTAGCAATACAACAACAACAACAACTCAAAATAGACATATGCTCACACTCTAAGCCACAAAACAGTCTATTCACAAATGCATACATAACTGATACATTCACAGCATCCTGCATATCAACACCTATCCTCAACATATTGTCAATACATTTATCACAAAAGCATATCACAACATGCCATAAAATCAAACACAGTAGTAGCACACTCTACTAATACCTATACTACTCAAAACAACGGGAAATGATCCCTATTACATCATACCTCAGCTAAGTCTCACTACTCAGCCTAACCAGTCAAAAACTGCACAACAACAGCACAGGAAATCACAATCCTGCCCATACGCGTATTGCCCATGCCATACGCGTATTGCCTAAATCCTGACCAAGCCATACGCGTATTGCCCAATTCCATACGCGTATGCTACGCGTATCACTTCCCCATACGCGTACCACCAGAGACCATTTTACGTTCAAAATTTCATCTTCCTCATCCATACGCGTATTGCCTAGCGCCATACGCGTACCAGCCATCCCATACGCGTATTGCCTAGTGCCATACGCGTATGACCAGAAACCAGATTTCCAGATCTGCTATGGTTTTTCCTGCTACGAGTTCTATTCGATCTCACCTTCCACAGTCCAAATTTACACAGAAATCACTCGTATCATCTAACCCGAATCATTCCCTATTCGATTTCACAACTCCTGACATTATCACATGCAATTTCCTACGAATTTCTTTCGGTTATCACCCAATTTCGTTCATCAATTATTTCCACAAATTCATCATAATCATCCAATTCAAAGGTAAATTAAAGGTCTATCACTACCCATGACATATTATCATACAATACCCGTTAATCAACGATAAACCCCCCTTACCTGAGTTAATCCGGCAAATTCTGCAGCTTCAAGCTTTTCCTCCCTTCAATCCCTTGTTCTCTGGTTCTCTTTTTGCCCTTTTCCACGTTCTGTCTCTTTTTCCTTTTCACGTGAAAACAATAACCTTTTTACTAAATGGGACCTTTTTACTGATTTCCACTTTATTCCAATAATAAAAATAATAATCCAATAATAATAATCCCAATAATTATTATTCCAAAATAATAATATTATTAATCCAAACTTCTAATTATTCAATTAAATTAATAAATAAAATATTAATTTAAATTAAATAATTAGCTTATTTTAATTGGGGTGTTACAACTCTCCCCCACTAAAAGAGTTTTCGTCCTCGAAAACATACCTCAAGCGAACAACTCCGGATAAGACTCCTTCATCTGACTCTCAAGTTCCCAAGTCACATTGCCACCTGCTGGTCATCCCCAAGCTACCTTCACCAAGGCAATCTCTTTACCCCGCAACTGCTTCAACTCTCGATCCTCGATCCTCATAGGTGATGTTTCAACAGTCAGGTTATCTCTCACCTGTACATCATCTATTTGGACTACATGCGACGGATCATGAATGTATCTCCTCAACTGAGACACATGAAAAACATCATGCAAATTCGCAAGCGACGGTGGTAAGGCGATACGATAGGCTACCTCTCCTATCCTCTCCAAAATCTGATAAGGACCAATAAATCGAGGTGTCAACTTCTTCGACTTCAAAGCTCGACCAACACCAGTTATCGGAGTAACACGAAGAAACACGTGATCTCCCTCTTGGAATTCAAGTGACTTCCTCCTCTTATCATGATAACTCTTCTGACGACTCTGAGCAATTCTCATCTTCTCCTGAATCATCTTAATCTTTTCCGTAGTTTGTTGAACAATCTCCGGTCCAACCACAGCACTCTCACCGGACTCATACCAACATAAAGGCGTCCGACATCTCCTACCGTACAAAGCTTCAAACGGTGCCATACCAATGCTCGAATGAAAACTATTGTTGTAGGTAAATTCAATCAAAGGCAAATAACAATCCCAAGCACCTCCTTTTTCCAAAACACAAGCTCTCAAAAGATCTTCTAATGACTGAATCGTCCTCTCAGTCTGACCATCAGTCTGCGGGTGATATGCAGAACTCAATCTCAGCTTAGTTCCCAAAGCTCTCTGCAACCCATCCCAAAACTTTGATGTAAATCTAGGATCTCTGTCCGAAACAATACTCGACGGAATACCATGCAAACTTACAATCTTCTCAATATACAACTCAGCCAACCTCTCTAACGGATAATCCATTCTGATCGGAATGAAATGAGCCGACTTCGTCAATCTATCAACAATCACCCAAATAGCCTCAAAATTCTTATTTGTCCTCGGCAAACCAGCAACAAAATCCATACTGATACTATCCCACTTCCACTCTGGAATAGCCAACGGTTGCATTAGCCCAGACGGCTTCTGATGCTCAATCTTTGACTTCTGACAAGTCAAACAGGAATAAACAAAACTCGCAATTTCTCTTTTCATTCCCGGCCACCAAAATAACCTTTTCAAATCATGATACATCTTCGTAGCTCCAGGATGAATACTTAAGCCACTACGATGTCCCTCCTCAAGAATACTCTTCTTAAGCTCAATAACATTCGGAATACACACCCGATCGCCAAATCTCAAAACACCATTCTCATCAACTCTGAATTCACCACCTTGACCTTGAATCACTAACGTCAACTTATCAACCAAAAGCATATCGGATTTCTGACCCTCTCTGATCTCGTTCAGAATACCACTTGTTAATTTCAACATTCCCAATTTAACACTATTGTGAGTACTCTCACACACCAAACTCAAATCTCTAAACTGCTCAATTAAATCCAACTCTTTAGTCATTAGCATAGACATATGCAATGATTTCCGACTCAATGCGTCAGCCACAACGTTTGCTTTACCCGGATGGTAATTCAAACCAAAATCATAATCCTTCAGAAATTCTAACCATCTCCTCTGTCTCATATTCAGCTCTTTCTGATCGAACAGATACTTTAAACTCTTATGGTCACTGAAAACTTCAAATCTTGACCCGTACAAATAATGCCTCCATAACTTCAGAACAAATACCACAGCTGCCAACTCTAAATCATGTGTCGGATAGTTCCTCTCATGAACCCTCAGTTGTCTCGAAGCATAAGCTATAACCTGCTTATTCTGCATCAACACACCACCTAAACCCAACAATGAAGCATCACAGTAAACCTCAAATGGTTCCGACGAACTCGGTAATATCAGAATAGGAGCAGTAGTCAACCTTCTCTTTAACTCTTGGAAACCTTCTTCACATTTTGAATCCCAAACAAACGCTTGCCCCTTTCTAGTCAACATCGTCAACGGTAACGCCAACTTAGAAAATCCCTCAATAAACTTCCTATAGTAACCTGCAAGTCCAAGAAAACTTCTTATCTCAGAAACTGACTTCGGAGCTTCCCACTTAGATACCGCTTCTATCTTAGAAGGATCAACAGCAACACCACCTCTTGAAATCACATGACCAAGAAAACTAACCTCTTCTAACCAAAATTCACACTTTGAGAGTTTAGCAAATAACTGCTTTTCTCGCAGCACTCCTAAAACCACTCTCAAATGCTCAGCATGCTCTTCTTCAGATTTCGAATACACCAAAATGTCATCAATAAATACCACAACGAACTGATCTAGATACGGATGGAAAATTCTATTCATGTACTCCATGAATACTCCCGGCGCATTAGTCACCCCAAAAGGCATTACAGAATACTCATAATGTCCATACCTTGTTCTGAAAGCAGTCTTCTGAATATCTTCAGTCTTCACACGTATCTGATGATACCCAGATCTCAAATCTATCTTGCTGAACACACTAGCACCAACCAACTGATCCATCAAATCATCAATCCTCGGTAAAGGATACCGATTCTTGATCGTCACTTTATTCAATTGCCTGTAGTCCACACACAACCTCATAATACCTTCTTTCTTCTTAACCAACAACACTGGTGCACCCCACGGTGACACACTCGGACGAATAAATTTCTTATCCAACAGATCTTCCAATTGACTCTTCAATTCAGCTAACTCAACAGCAGACATACGGTACGGAGCCATCGATATTGGTCTAGTACCAGGTACCAAATCAATCGAGAACTCAACTTCACGTTCTGGTGGCAATTCATTCACTTCTTCCGGAAACACCTCAGGAAAATCACACACTACAGCTAGATCGCCAATCACCAGTTTATCTTTAGCTTCCAAAGTCGCTAACAGCATAAACAACTCTGCCCCATCTGCCACTTCCTCATTCACCTGCCTGGCTGATAGAAACAAACTCTTTCCTTCTTCAATCTCAGGAAATATCACAGTCTTATCAAAACAGTTGATAGAAACTCGGTTGAACACCAACCAGTTCATACCCAGAATAACGTCAATCTGCACTAATGGAAGACACACAAGATCTATCCCAAAGGCTCTACCAAAAATACTCAAGGGGCAACTTAAACAAACAGAAGTAGTAGTCACTGAACCCTTCGCAGGAGTATCAATCACCATACTACCACGCATCTCAGATATCTCTAACTTAAGTTTCACAGCACAATCCAAGGATATAAAAGAATGAGTCGCACCTGTGTCAATAATAGCTACAAGAGGAAAGCCATTAATATAACACGTACCTCGGATCAAACGATCATCTGCAGAAGTCTCAGAACCCGATAAAGCAAAAACCTTGCCTCCTGACTGATTCTCTTTCTTTGGCTTTGGACACTGTGGACTGATATGACCCAACTCTCCACAGTTGAAACAAGTCACAGTCTTCAACCGGCACTCTGCAGCCAAATGACCACCTTTTCCACACTTGAAACACTTCATCTCAGCACTGGTACACTCATGAACACGATGTCCAGCCCGACCACATCGGTAACACTTAACAGGAGCACTAGAGTCTCCCCCACTAGGCCTTTTCATCCCACTCTGCCTCTGAAAACCTTTGCCAGCTGTATACGGTTTCCCACGATCAATCTGATTCTTGCCTTTCCTATCAACCCTCTGCTGATAGCTCTCAGCTCTGGCCTTGGAATCCTGTTCAAAAATCCTGCAACAGTCAACCAGATCAGAAAACACTCTAATCCTCTGATATCCAATCGCTTGCTTGATCTCGGGACGCAACCCGTTCTCAAACTTCACACACTTGGAAAATTCCCCAGCAGCCTCAGCATAGGGAGTATAATACTTCGACAGCTCTGTGAACTTAGCAGCATACTCAGTTACAGACCTGTTACCCTGTTTCAATTCCAAAAACTCTATCTCCTTCTTTCCTCTGACATCCTCGGGAAAGTACTTCCTCAGAAATCTCTCTCTGAACACAGCCCAAGAAATCTCAGCATCTCCAGCAGTTTCCAACTCAGTGCGGGTAGCAACCCACCAATCATCAGCTTCTTCTGACAGCATATGTGTACCGAACCTGACCTTCTGATTCTCAGTACACTCAGTTACTCTAAAGATCCTCTCTATCTCCTTCAACCACTTCTGAGCACCATCTGGATCGTATGCTCCTTTGAACATTGGAGGATTGTTCTTCTGGAACTCACTCAACTGACGAGCAGCTCCCATTCCCACCACATTCGGATTTCCTCCAAGTACTCCAGCTAGCATACCCAGAGCCTCAGCAATCGCAGCATCATCTCTACCTCTTCCAGCCATCTCTATTCTGAAAACCCAACAAGCTAAAATAGTAAGTACTGATAGGGTTACACAACACCTATCCCGTACAGGGGAAACAGAATAACTACGACTCGACACGACCGACTATGCTCTGATACCACTAATGTAACACCCTTCTAAAATACCCCAAATTATTTAAATAAAAAAAATAATAACATATTAATCAGAGTAATTATGCCTCGAAGGGTGTCACACAAACATCACACACTTGTCATCAAAGTGTCCTGTCATGCTCATTTATCCAATTCAAAATATAAAGTATCTGCATAATACGCAGCGGATAGAAATCAATTCAATTATTCCAAACATGTAACATATTACATGCAAAATGATTCACAACCAATCAATAAAATATTCAAACATCCCATCCCGATGTTACATCTACCAGAGCATGACCCACTAGGAGACTACACTAGACTCCAACATTATCTTCTACTCAACTCACTGCTCGTTACCTGAAAAATAGTTGTAAGGGTGAGTTCCTCAATCAATATAACAAGCATTATACAACAACATGTAATGTTAAGTAATTAACGCATCAAATCACCCTAACCAGACTACCCACTCCACAACAGCAGTATCAACGCAACCTCATACTCAACAATAACAAATAGCATAGGTAAAATCTCAAAACATGCTCAACACCAACAACACAACACAACGATTTACTCACTAATTCCTCACAATGGGAATTAGCTACAGCCCCACAGGCTATGCCATGCATTCATTATGTAATGAGACTCCATGAAATGCGGTACCGACTCTTCTTGAACATATAGTCCAAGCTCACCGATCCCTCTGGATACGGCTACTGAGCTCACTAGTCCCACTCATTGAGATCTAATGACTCACTCACTAATTCCTCACCATGGGAATTAGCTACAGCCCCAAAGGCTAGACTATGCACACTACTCATCTAGTATGCCAACATCAGCAACAATTCCACAAGAATTTACTCACTAATTCCTCACCATGGGAATTAGCTACAGCCCCATAGGCTAATCATGCATGCTAATTACCTAGCAATACAACAACAACAACAACTCAAAATAGACATATGCTCACACTCTAAGCCACAAAACAGTCTATTCACAAATGCATACATAACTGATACATTCACAGCATCCTGCATATCAACACCTATCCTCAACATATTGTCAATACATTTATCACAAAAGCATATCACAACATGCCATAAAATCAAACACAGTAGTAGCACACTCTACTAATACCTATACTACTCAAAACAACGGGAAATGATCCCTATTACATCATACCTCAGCTAAGTCTCACTACTCAGCCTAACCAGTCAAAAACTGCACAACAACAGCACAGGAAATCACAATCCTGCCCATACGCGTATTGCCCATGCCATACGCGTATTGCCTAAATCCTGACCAAGCCATACGCGTATTGCCCAATTCCATACGCGTATGCTACGCGTATCACTTCCCCATACGCGTACCACCAGAGACCATTTTACGTTCAAAATTTCATCTTCCTCATCCATACGCGTATTGCCTAGCGCCATACGCGTACCAGCCATCCCATACGCGTATTGCCTAGTGCCATACGCGTATGACCAGAAACCAGATTTCCAGATCTGCTATGGTTTTTCCTGCTACGAGTTCTATTCGATCTCACCTTCCACAGTCCAAATTTACACAGAAATCACTCGTATCATCTAACCCGAATCATTCCCTATTCGATTTCACAACTCCTGACATTATCACATGCAATTTCCTACGAATTTCTTTCGGTTATCACCCAATTTCGTTCATCAATTATTTCCACAAATTCATCATAATCATCCAATTCAAAGGTAAATTAAAGGTCTATCACTACCCATGACATATTATCATACAATACCCGTTAATCAACGATAAACCCCCCTTACCTGAGTTAATCCGGCAAATTCTGCAGCTTCAAGCTTTTCCTCCCTTCAATCCCTTGTTCTCTGGTTCTCTTTTTGCCCTTTTCCACGTTCTGTCTCTTTTTCCTTTTCACGTGAAAACAATAACCTTTTTACTAAATGGGACCTTTTTACTGATTTCCACTTTATTCCAATAATAAAAATAATAATCCAATAATAATAATCCCAATAATTATTATTCCAAAATAATAATATTATTAATCCAAACTTCTAATTATTCAATTAAATTAATAAATAAAATATTAATTTAAATTAAATAATTAGCTTATTTTAATTGGGGTGTTACACATAGCACAAAGATCAAGTGAACCAAGCCCTACAAAACAAACAATTGGTCAAATGATTTCAACTCAATTATGCATCAACCTCCTTAAGGCATTAGCTTTTTAACCTGAAAAGTCAAAGTCAAGCTCAAACATAAGTAACAAGACCACTAGGCCAAGCCTAGGGTCCAAAGGAGGGAAAAAACTTAAAACAGCAAGTGAATCATGATTCAAAGTCAAGATAATTCAAATAAGAAGAGATCCCAACTGGTCTCATATCCAAACTATGCACTAATTTCATTTTATGCACAAATTAAGACAAAGTAACCAATGTTGAATCACATATGGACAACCAGAATGATTACATCCAAAAAAATATCAAAACAGCATAGAAAATTCCACAAAAATCATATCCTAAACAGAGGACATTCAACAAGCTACATGTCAATTTTTATGCCATTTGGACTAGTGGAACTATGGGAATTAAATCAACATGTTAAGGCATGCAAAAACACAACCAAATCAAGTCACAAAATGTACACCAACTTCAATCAAATGGTAAACAGTGACATTAAATGGGAAATGAGTAGGACCAAAGCCAAATGAAAGCTATACATGTCAGGAACTACTTCACCAAATTTCATATTCATAGGGTTAGGGATGAGGATTTGGCAACATAAGAAAAAATGTCACACAAGCAAAGCCCTAAAAATGCTAAGCAGCAAACAACAATTCTAATCAATTAGAAAATGGATTATTAAAATCCACAAAAATTCATGTTGAAAGTTAACATGTCAAAGGTGTCTCATGCAAAAAATCAGAACCATAGGCCTAATGGAAGCATGGAAAAATAATTCATAAACTCAGCATATCAAAGTGTGACACATATTGTCACACTCAAAAAGAATTAATCACATCTAACAAACCAGAGGTCCAAAAATTACAAATCCTATGTCAAAATCTCCAGGAGTGTGTCAAGAATCATCCTATAAAATTTCAATTCATTTGGATAAGGCATGGTCATTTTATGATTAAAATAGCAAAACATATGAATATTGCACACATTATGAACATCCCTATGCCAATTAAATTTTCTACCAGGCACAACTTAAATTTCTATGTCTAAAAAAAAATTAGATAAAAAATGGAGATCATCAAAAAAAGTCCCAAATTAATTGGATTAAAACTGAATATTCTATGATTTTTTGAAGTTTCTTTAACCATTGAAATAATTATTCAGGATTTATTTAGATTTTAGTAATTAATTAAGTGACCGAGTGGCAATTCTGTAAATAATTAAGCCAAGCCAAAAACGGTGTCGTGTGGTTTTTATGTGGTGGCTGCACGTGATTTGCTGGCTCCGGCGGGAAACAGGATTTCAAACGGAACCACGGGAATGAAGGATCGAAGCACGTTTTCTGCAGAAAATTATCATCTTCTTCGCACAACTCACGTTCTTCAACGGCAATAACGGTTTCGAATTTTTCTTCACCAAATCCAATAAACCGTATACCGTTGGAATCGGCATCTAATCAGGATCATGAATATGCATGCGATTTCGTCCAGAAACTCATATATGAAGCGAATCGAGCGAAAGAAAATATGGCATACAAACTTCAATCGAAGATATCTCAGTCAATTCATGACGAAATTACAATCTACAAGTTGCTACGTGATCTACGATGAATACTCTACCAAATCCCTATGCTAATTGAGGCAATCGCGAGTTTTGAAATCCAACCTCTTGAAGCTAGCAGTGTGGATTCCGCGATGAATTGAGCTCCGATTTAGCGAAACAGATCGAGTATGTTGATCAAGAAGGCGTATAGTGATGGTCTTTCAGCTCCAAAACGCACGGATCATCAAGAATCGCTGATTGCCATTAAAGAAGCAGGTTTCGCAACAGCAGGAATCAGCCACGATTTTGCTTCGATCTTTTCCAACAGAAGTGCAATAATACCTGCAGGTTATGAATCAGTAGAGAAAACGCACAAAATTTGATGAGATCTTGATGAAAGAATCAAAAAGTGTGTTATGGAAATTGGAGCAAAAATGAGAGAATTTGAGAGTTTTGGCTTTTGGATATGTGAATTGTGATTAGTCCCTGGGAAAACAGTTATAATTAGACTTATATATGGTTGCTTAATCCCACTCATAATCAAGATTAGCAAAAAAATAGTGATTAGCAAATGAAGCTTGAAAATGCATTTTGGCCTTTTTGCCCTTGGATGGTTTTGATCAATGGAACAGTGATCTATCACCTTAAGCAAACCATAAATATCATTTGGAAGCTAATGGAATTAGTCTCATGTCCAAATTCTTCATACTTCTCAATTTCACTATGTGATGGTACTTTGTCCATTTTTTCAAGTTCATTTCAAAAGCTAATTTTCAAACCATGAAGCCTTGGCATGTTATGAGTATTCCAACAAGTTTTAAATGCCATTTGTGAGGTGTTGCAAAAATCCCCACTCAAAAATTCCAATTATTTCACAAGTTGGACGATTTTGCCCCTGGTTCATTTAACTGTCCAGTTGAAATTTGACTTTTTGCATTGACCATCTTTGATAAAATCCAATTATGCACCATGAAAGTACATGTCAAATGGAGTTTGTGCATAACAAGATCATTCAATTTGGACAATCCATGTGGAAGTTATGCCCTCCTGATTATGGGTCATATTTGAAATTCACTGGACCATAACTTGTCAACCATACATGGGATTTGAGAGTTCTTGGACTTTTTGGAAAGGTGAGAACAAGATATTCAACTTTCATGTTGGACAAATTTTGATTTGAAGCTTGTATCATGATGTAAATTTGAGGAGCAAAACTTTCCATTTTTGGCAGGTGAGAATTACAAGTCATTTCCATTTTGGGAAACTCTTTGTCTGACTTCAATTCCTTCAACCTTGACCTTTGAAATGCCAAATGAGACTTGTGTGGACATGAATGAGACCTTTCCAACCATCTCACCTTCCAATTCCTGATTAAATGTACAGTTGACCACAGTTGACTTTTGTTGACTGGGCCATGTTCTGGTGAATTCCAAGCCTCTTTCAATTGAGATCTTAGTTCCAAATGATACCACAAGTTATATGAACTCTTTTATGAATGATCATGGTGTCCAAATTCTTCAAGAATGGCCACCATCTATTGCTCAGGGCCTGATTTGATTGTATTGACCTAGCTAGCTTCATCTGCAAGCAACATGGTTAGATGACAATATTTTTGTACTTTTGGTTAGCAAACATATGAAAAGCAATGATATACAAATGCAATACATGCTTGGTGATCAAGAACCACACTCACAAGGTATCCCACCCACTAAGAGGGCAGCTAGGGTATGCAATGATCCTTGAGGCCATGATATGCTATGTTATGGACCATGAGGGATCTTAGGGCCAAAATTGGGGTCTTACAGATTCCCCCAATTTAAGGTCATTCTAGCCGGAGAAGTGAAGTTTAGAAATCTTCATCTCGACGCGGTAGAATGGGCTTAAATAATAGTAATGAGACAAATTTTGGTCCCTAAGAGACCTCATGATGCAGATGTATGCATGCAAAAGCAAATTCTGTGGGGAATATATGATTCGCACAGAAGAAAAGACGATCCATCGGAGTACTACACTCACCAGGAACAGAGACTCAACTAATAAGACTCTTATTGGGACTCTATTAGGGGATAGTAAGAAAAAGAATGCGTGAGCAGGACACGACTTTGATTAGGGAAATGACAAAACTGACGTAGCGTGAGGAAGCAAAGGACTCACACCGGGGGAATAAGGAATTCCTGAGGAAAATAAATCCATTGGAATGACATAAGCTGACTCAAGCTATCCATAAAGGATACTTCGGATAAAAATCCGGACTCGGACTTGGAAAAGATTCACATAGAACTTCCCTGCCGGAAATGCATATATTGGGGAATAAACACCCATATAGCAAAGGGTAAAAATCACCAAAGGAAACTCCGCAGGGGAATGTCTAACAAAGAGACTCTCCTGGGAAAAGCAACAGGAAATGAGGTGTTACCGGTATAAGGGTAACAAACTCAGGAAGAATGAATATCTAAGACCGGTATAAGGGTGAGAGATATCAATCAACCAACATCTGAGAAAGGCCAATAAAGGGTACAAAAACTCAGGAAAATCTGACTCCACAAGGGACCAAGGTCATAATAGGGAGTAGAAAGGCAGGAACACCAGGGATACCGAGGTATATAATAGGTGACCGACAGAACGTGAATTGGTATATATGCCAAGACACTCATCATCCGAAAGGAGGGCTTGAAAAAGCAAATCGACTTACAGGATGGAACATTCGAATCCACAACGGGAAAACGAATCTTACTCAACTGGGGACACAAACCCAAAGGGTGCATGAGATATAATATCCATTACCGGCAGACCGTGGATAAGAATACTCACATGGTAAGAAACACCAGAGATACCGAAGTATATAATAGGTGATCTACCGAAAACGTGAATTGGTATATATGCCAAAACACACATTCGAAACACAAACTGGTTAAAGGATGAAATATTCGATTCTACAAAGAATACAAATCTTGCTCTACTGGGGAAAATCAACAAAGGATTCCAACTAAAGAGCGCATGAGACATATCATTCATTACCGGCAGACCGTGAATAATATACTCGAAAGGAAAAGACACCAGAGATACCGAAGTATATAATAGGTGACTAACCAAAAAAAGAGAGACAGTCGTTACCAAGCATCCGGGTAAACGAAAGACAACTCAAAGGGATAAATTGCAAGCATCCGGCAATTATCCAACAACAAAGAATATTCGACTCCGCAAAGGGAAATAACGAATCTTACTCGACCAGGGAAACACAAAAGGCTTCAACCGAAGAGTGCATGAGATATATTATCCATTACCGGCAGACCGTGGATAGTATACTCGCATGGAAGATTATCCACAACCGGTATAAGGGTTAATAAAGGATAAATCGTCCGAAACGAAAGGCATCGGGATACCAAACAGGCATATAATGATGACCAATCAAAGGGAGTGACAACATTACCAACAAAAGGGTAAATGAAAGACTCACTGGGGATCAATTGCAAGCATTCGGCAATTATCCGCAAAACTGGGAATACATTGATAAACAACCAATGATCCGGGGAACAAATCACTAGCAACCGGTGAAAAGACCCATTGGCGACTTCAAAAAGGATAACATTGCAAGCATCCGGCAATGATCCAGAAGACTGCTGAGAATACAAGTGCTTACTCAAGAGCAACTAACCCGAAGCAGGGGGGAATATCAACATCGAATATTGAATGAAGATAACCACAAAGAGATTAGGGTTTACATCTACCGAATACGGGGCAGAAGACCAAAAATCTGGCTGAGAAAACAAGGGGTTTAACAATACCGACTACTGGGTAAGAAACCAAAGACTCAGCTGAGGGTAAAATTGCTAGCAACCGGCAATTATCCACATGTATCATAAGATACAAAATCCGCTGGAGAGAAAAATCACAGCAACATAGGATTTACAACTACCGAATACGGGGTAGAAGACCACAAACTCCACTGGGGATATAAATCACCACCGGGAACAGAACTCGGTTAGGGGTAAAACCACAACAACAGAAGATCCACCATCAACCAGATCGAACCACAAAGGTTACCACTGCTAGGGGAAAAGAGATAGGACTTACAACTACCGGTATAAGGGCAGAAGCCATACTCTGGTGGGAATAACCACAAATTAGGGTTTACATCTACCGAATACGGGGTAGAAAACCAAAAACTCTGCGTGGGGATAGAATAAATCACGAATCCGCACGAGAAACCAAAAACGAGGTTTATAACAGACCGCAGACTCTGTTGGAGAGTAAGAAAATTAGGATTTACGACTACCGACTATCAGGTAGAAAACCAACAACTTTGGCTGGGGAATAAAAGGTGTATAACCACAAATTCTGCCAAGAAAGCCAGGAAAATAGGACTTACAACTACCAGTATAAGGGTAGGGGCCCAAAATCGACTCTTGCGGAGGAATGAAAGGTATATAACCACAAATTCCGCCAAGAGGAAAGGAACAATAGGACTTACAACTACCGGTATAAGGGTAGAGGCCCGAAACTCCGCTGGGGATAAAAATCACCACAGGGAAGCACAAGATATTCGACAAAATGCCAATTCGGGAATATTCCGAAAAGACAGACTGAATCAAGACACGTCCTAATGAGGATATAACTCAATTAGGAACCTCCATCCCAATATATGTGTTGGGAGGAAACGGAAGAAACCGTCATCCACGAGGGTATATCTCAGTGGGGGCCCTGCAGAAGGAAAGACAGACACTTTCTGCTTATGGGCTGACTCTACATGGAGAGATTTAACACCCGACATCTGCTTAGGGAGATCTATAAAGATCTATATCACCATAGCAGGGAACAACAAACAAAGGATATATGGCAAAAATGCAACATGAATATCTGAATGTTTATGAATATGCATGAATATGCGTGATTTATGTTTGATGAATGCTGACAAAACAAACATTTCTAACACAACAGTCCAGGAATCAAACGTCCGGTATTACACTTCCAGGGGAAAACCAACTGGAAAGCCAATTCTGCTGGAGATCTATATGCTATAAAGCAAAGATCTGAGGGTACTGCTGGGAAGCAGAAGCAAAAGAATCAGGGATATCTGGAGAATACCAAATCTCTGAGCAACGGATCAGCGATCATCCCAACTAGGGCACAGAAAGTCGCAACAGGCAAAGAGCCACAAAGACAAATCTGTCGGGGAACAAGAGAATCTCAAAGTCCTGCAGGGGATCCTAGCAAACACTGCTATGGGAACGGATCCAACATAACTCCATTGGGGAACAACCCACTGAGGGAGCAAAGGTCACCCGGATAGAGTTTGGCTGCACAAGCAACTCTACTGGGGATATCATCAACTACTCTCTTGGGGAACAACCCACTGAGGAAGAAAAACACCAAACAAGTAGATTCTGCAACAAACCACTCTACTCGGGGCGAACACACATCTGACGGATCACATCAGCAGATTCTGCAATAAAATCCGCTCTACTGAGGATCGAAAAGTAATCAGGAAATCAATACAATCTCTGGATGACGGAGCTATCAACCGACCATACCGGGGATTGAAAGAGGTTCAACAGGCAATACTGCCACAACAACCGCTCTGCAGACAAATGCTGGGGAGAGATGGATGAAAATACTGGGATATCAACCCAATCAACCACGGAGTAGGAAAATAAATCCTGCTCTGCTGAGAATAACAACCATTCTGATAGAGAGAAAGTAAACAACTCCGCTCGCGACTGCGCTGGGAAGGAGTGACAACAACTCTGCTCGCGACTTCGATGGGGATATCAATAACTGCTCTACTCGTGACAAGGAGACAAATAAAGTCTTGGGATAGCGACCCACTGGAGAAAGTGGCGAGGCACCAAGGTGACAAACCATCAACCGCCGAATCTTCCACAAGGAAAGCATCCATGCTGGGGAAAACTGCTGTTGGAGAGAACTGAGGCTTCAACAACACTCTGCTTGGGGAACAACCCCACCAACAACTCGACTTGCAATTATGATGGCAACTCACTTGGGGAGAAATACGGGATACGGGGATACCAACCCACTAACCACAAATATTCTGAATGACTGAGCAATCAAGCCGAGGAGAGACTACTGCTGGAGAACAGACTGAGTCTTCAACACACCACTCTGCTTCAGGGAGTCAAAATCCACAGAAGCTCTGCTTAGGGAACAACCCCAACAACCAAATCTCTGCTTGGGGAACAACCCCAACAATCAAATCTGGAGAAGAAGGATACAAACCAAACCAGGAGTATGAACAACTGTCTTACCTGTTAGAAACCATGCCACCCTTGGGAGAGCACTGGGGAAATTCTTTGAGTATCCTTTTATCATTGTGAATGTTCACTTTGCTTAAAACAATAAATTTGAAAAAATTTGTTTTTAAAACAATGATATTTTTATCAATCAAAACATGCAAAACATTTGTTGAATTGAAACAAATAAGAGTGCAAATAATTGGATAAAAGCTCAAATTTATTTGATGGAATGGTAGTCTGCAAATGGCAAGACTCCATAGATCTGTACAAATTTGAAATCAGTGATGTATATTGGAAGAGGGCTACATTGAACATAATGATCCTTTCTCTACCAATTTGAATCTCGATGTATCCGAAGCTTCAGTTGACGACGAATCGAGAATCTTCTGACGAAAAGACGGCTGGTGACCAGAAAGCCTTGTCAGGATGTAGTTACTTGCCAAATCCCTAATTTTTGCCTAGATTGCCCCAGGGTGAGGTACTCAATCTAGCGGGATGCAAATATGCCTTTTTTTTCAAGTCTCTAACTTTTGCCTGGACTACCCTTGCAGGTTTTCCACCGAGACGCTCATTTTTGCCTAAGCCGCCCTTTCGGGTTTTCAACTTAGCGAGTTATTCTATTTTTCATTTGCATATACTTTTTTTCTAGGCAAAGTATCTTTTAACTGCATCTGAATTCACAGGACGAGTGAAATCCTCCCCATCCATTGTTGTAAGCATCAAAGCACCGCCTGAAAAGGCTCTCTTAACAACATATGGACCCTCGTAGTTTGGAGTCCACTTGCCCCTGGAATCGGGCGCGAAAGACAAAACTTTCTTGAGCACAAGGTCACCTTCTCTGAACACACGAGGCTTGACCTTCTTATCGAATGCTTTCTTCATTCTCTGCTGATATAACTGACCATGACACATGGCAGTCAATCTCTTCTCTTCAATCAAATTCAGTTGGTCATAACGACTCTGAATCCATTCAGCATCAGTCAACTAGGGACTTTGAGGGTATCAGGCTTCTTTTATTCTTTTTTCTATTTGAAAATTTTTTCCTGATTTTTGCTTTTATTTTGATTTTTTCACCCTCTTCTCTTTTTTCATTTTTTTTTACATTACATTTGTAATGCCCCAGTTTGACTGTTTAGCTGATTCTCATGATACAGCTGAATGAGCTTCCTTTTGTGCTCACGAAGTCGGGTAATCTCATCAGGAATCCCCTTCAACATCATCTTCCTCTGCCTCGAATACAAGGAATTCAAATTTGGGAGATGGCGTTGGATCATTATGTTCAATGGGTTTAGAAATCCATGCATAATGATTTTGGTTAATGAAAAGCTTTTGAATTTAAACAAGCAAATCATTTATGCAGATGAAAAAGATTGCTTTTGTTTTTCAGGGTTTTTTGTGATCACTGATTTCATGCAAAAAGCAAAAAGTGAAAACAAATGGAAAAACAAATGCTTTAACAATGCATTAATTGAATGAAAACATCATTGTATTAAATGAGCCAAACAATGTCATCACTTCTCCTTTTGGCATGGGAGAAGGGTTTTAAACAAAGTGAGCATTATTACTCTGACTTATGGATAACTGTAGGAACATCCACCGCGACCCAATTGTGGCAGACACCACCAGGAATAACAAAATTGCTCATATCCTCTGCATCTTCTTCAATGATAGCAGCAGCTTCCTCTTCTATAGACTGATCATCATGGATGAATCCTCCACTCGTGAACAGACCTTGCTCATTATATGCCCCAGAATAGTAGCCAATGCCAGCCCGAGATTGGTTAACCAGGAATAAATCCATCAACAGTACATAGTCTGGCAAATCCCTCCTCGAGTCCACAATTCTCTTGCTCAGAACGGTCCATAAATCTGGCAGAGTCGGCTCTGGTATAATACCGGCAAAGTGCGTCTTCAAAATAAATGAAGATCGCAGGGTCAGACTACAGTACGGGAGACCGGAACAAAACACCTGCTTATGCAAATGATGCATGAAGCGTTTATGCATATGCTTGTTTTTTTATTTCAAAGGAACTCGAGGGTTTTATTTGCAAACTTTGAAATATTAAGCATTTTGATCTTACATGAGAATATCTCATCAGATAGATCAGGTGAAAATTTTTTCCCGGTTTTTCATGTTTGAAATCTTTTGCAAATAAACTCCTTTGAGTTCCTTGAAAATTTTCTTTTTATCGGATGACATAGATGCAGATGAATGTATGAATGCATGAATGCAACAATCACACTCAAGGATCAAGCAAAACACACCAAACAAAGGTCGTGGGAAAGCTCATTGTATCCCTAATATCAATCATCCATTTTGGTGGATTTAGGTTTTCACCTTATCGACACCCAAGTTCCATTGATATTAACGGTACATGAACCGGCTCAAACATTCTTAATATCAACCAGCCGCTTTGGTGGATTTTAGGTTTTACACCTGATCCGGGATCCATTGATATTAACAATGTTTGAACGACTCAACCACGAATCACGGGTTTGTTGAGAGTCACGAGCATGGAGTCTTGGTTAAGAACCACCCAAAGGGAGTGTACTAGGGTTTAAACCTGCCAGACATGTTCTACCAGAGGTTCCCATAATCATCGTCCCATCTCTCGGATATTATCGGAGGAACGAATACTCGTATTCCAAAAATATTCTCAAGAGAGACTCTTATGAGTGTAGTATCGCGTGACAATCGCATCAGAACTTACATCTGAACGACCTCCGCACTACGTCCTAAAGATAGGCCAAGATGGGTTTGGTAATCTAAGGTCCTTGGCTTCTAAGGCACATGATTGAAAGAATAATGCCTAACCACAAATGACTTGTGTGACATTATCAATCCAACATGACCTCCACCAAGTGAATGGACTCGCAAGTCAACTGGCTAAGGACTACTCCACACCAGTCGACAAGACTATGCCATTCTCCTATCCTAGAGTGCACTCGAGTTCGGGTATAGAACTCATCTCACAGAGATCACCAAAGCAAACAGCAATTGTATATCAAGCAATTCAAACATTACAATCAATACAGTTATCCCAAATTGTACAAAAATATGTCAAATAACAAATAATAATATATCACACAAAGGTGAAAAGTAGGCAATACCGCCAAGGATTTATCCCCAGTGGAGTCGCCACTTTTCTGTAGCGGTGTATTCGTTACTATATGATCTATTGGTTAAATCATAAGCAATGTATACAATGAATATAGAGTCGCCACCGCACTTTTATTTATCCTAAGGACTGGTTAAAAAGCGAACAAAAACCTAAGAAGTTTTACACGTAGAAAACTAATGAAAAAGATCAGAGAATCTGGATAAGGGGTAAATTACGCAATGGGAAGGTGTTAGGCACCCAATGCGTCCTAGGTACTCCTAGGGAGCCCTTTTCACACTTTGTTGTTTGAAAATTATTATTTGTCATGACATAAGTATTGTGCAAACATGATTGGGATGATGAGAAAAGAATATACAAGTTAGTTATTTTTGTGTTCGAACGGATGAACCCGTTGCCTACGTACCTTCCATCAAAGGTAAGGATCAAAACGTCGTAGTTCGGCTAAAAGATTTCCAAAAATTAGTGGATTCAATTTTAAACAATAGCCTTAAGGTTTTACGTTACCCATGGGAGAAAACTCAACCTTATATAACAACTAGTCCACCATGTGAGAAAGGCTTCAACTTGCTAGAGAGGGGTGAACCCTATAATAAGCAAGGAAGACTTACAATTCAATCAACTAAGGACAAATAGGTGAGATTAATATCAACCAACTAGGGTAAATCAAACCTATAGCTAATGTATGAAAACTTAACAAGCATGGACAAAGCCACAAAATCACTTGAATGGGTGAAGTTATTTGGATTATTTACAAAAAGGTCAAAGTATGATTAAAGTCAATTCAAAATGAAGTATTTACAAAAAAGGGAGTTTTGAAAAATCATGGACTTAAGGTCCAAGTTTCTAATTTGGAAAGAGTGAGAATGTTTGCACAACATTTATTTCAAGTTTTTAAAAGTATGTGTGAAAAGGTAGGACACAATGAGATGAATGGAATAGAAGAGTGAATGCAAAACTTCTTAGAAGGGTCCACCTCTTGAAATCATATAGAAGATGATTCAAGTGGGTCCTTAGGAATAGGCTACGAATGAGCAATAATCTGAACATGGTAACAGATGAAAGTAAATAAAAGAGGATACTGGATGCCACTCAATGGTCTTATACCTGTCTCCTAAAACAAGTAAGGATATCAGAAGCCACTCTATGGACTTACACTAATCTCCATCAGAATAAAACAAAAACAACAAAACAGGGAAGTCAACTGCCAATCTATCTGGACTTATGTTAACCTCCACAGTATGATCCTAGGAATACAGATGCCACATTACAGGGACTTACAATGAATCCTCACATACAACAACAATGCTCAAACAAAGAGCAAAGAAGATATGAGTGACCAATGAGGTCTTACACTCTATCTCTTCCATGTCATAGGAACAAAAGCCAATCAATATGGACTTACAATTGTCCTCAATGGGAAAACATCAATGTCACAAGGACAAAAGAAATGATCATGCACTAATGGCAAACAAAGTTGATAAATGCACAACGGCAATCAATAATAGTAAATGCACAATGGCAATCAAGTAATCATGTATAAATGAATCAAGTAATCAATCACATAAATTCAAGTAGCACACTCTATAACCATTCAATGAGGCTCAAGCAAAAGGGTTTGACTATGAAAGTCCACTGTAAGAGGTAAGTGTCGCTCTTAACCTTGCCATTGAGGGGCTAAGGTGAAGCAGATGAAAGGATATGAGGGGTGTGCCTCATTGCTTCTATCTCAAGTCCGAGAGAGCATGTAAATATAAGAATGTGGGGGAGTTCAGAAAGATGGAACTCTTTCCCCGATTAGACTCGATAGATCTTGGGTTTGGATCTCAATGCTACAACCATGTAATGGGAGCAAGTAGAAGACACACAGATTAGTGGGAGATAGGCTACTTATCTCTTTGATCCACCAATTGCCTCGAATGAGGACTTTTCCTGCTTGGGACAAATATAAACATACACAAGCATTGCCTCTTAAGGAGGACTTCAGACAGTTTGCCCGGCCAAATAATAGGCCGGGTCTCCAGACTACATGAAGAAGAAGGTTCTATACCTCAATGCCAATTGCTTATAAGCAAAGCAATGCAAGTTCTTAAGAGAACTGAGCAACTAAGGGTACCTGGAATCAGTCAAAAATGATCAGCATCCCAACATAAACAAAACAACAACAATAAGAATCAACCAATGTACAATCAAACAATAATGTGCAACATGTGCATAGCACAAAGATCAAGTGAACCAAGCCCTACAAAACAAACAATTGGTCAAATGATTTCAACTCAATTATGCATCAACCTCCTTAAGGCATTAGCTTTTTAACCTGAAAAGTCAAAGTCAAGCTCAAACATAAGTAACAAGACCACTAGGCCAAGCCTAGGGTCCAAAGGAGGGAAAAAACTTAAAACAGCAAGTGAATCATGATTCAAAGTCAAGATAATTCAAATAAGAAGAGATCCCAACTGGTCTCATATCCAAACTATGCACTAATTTCATTTTATGCACAAATTAAGACAAAGTAACCAATGTTGAATCACATATGGACAACCAGAATGATTACATCCAAAAAAATATCAAAACAGCATAGAAAATTCCACAAAAATCATATCCTAAACAGAGGACATTCAACAAGCTACATGTCAATTTTTATGCCATTTGGACTAGTGGAACTATGGGAATTAAATCAACATGTTAAGGCATGCAAAAACACAACCAAATCAAGTCACAAAATGTACACCAACTTCAATCAAATGGTAAACAGTGACATTAAATGGGAAATGAGTAGGACCAAAGCCAAATGAAAGCTATACATGTCAGGAACTACTTCACCAAATTTCATATTCATAGGGTTAGGGATGAGGATTTGGCAACATAAGAAAAAATGTCACACAAGCAAAGCCCTAAAAATGCTAAGCAGCAAACAAAAATTCTAATCAATTAGAAAATGGATTATTAAAATCCACAAAAATTCATGTTGAAAGTTAACATGTCAAAGGTGTCTCATGCAAAAAATCAGAACCATAGGCCTAATGGAAGCATGGAAAAATAATTCATAAACTCAGCATATCAAAGTGTGACACATATTGTCACACTCAAAAAGAATTAATCACATCTAACAAACCAGAGGTCCAAAAATTACAAATCCTATGTCAAAATCTCCAGGAGTGTGTCAAGAATCATCCTATAAAATTTCAATTCATTTGGATAAGGCATGGTCATTTTATGATTAAAATAGCAAAACATATGAATATTGCACACATTATGAACATCCCTATGCCAATTAAATTTTCTACCAGGCACAACTTAAATTTCTATGTCTAAAAAAAAAGTAGATAAAAAATGGAGATCATCAAAAAAAGTCCCAAATTAATTGGATTAAAACTGAATATTCTATGATTTTTTGAAGTTTCTTTAACCATTGAAATAATTATTCAGGATTTATTTAGATTTTAGTAATTAATTAAGTGACCGAGTGGCAATTCTGTAAATAATTAAGCCAAGCCAAAAACGGTGTCGTGTGGTTTTTATGTGGTGGCTGCACGTGATTTGCTGGCTCCGGCGGGAAACAGGATTTCAAACGGAACCACGGGAATGAAGGATCGAAGCACGTTTTCTGCAGAAAATTATCATCTTCTTCGCACAGCTCACGTTCTTCAACGGCAATAACGGTTTCGAATTTTTCTTCACCAAATCCAATAAACCGTATACCGTTGGAATCGGCATCTAATCAGGATCATGAATATGCATGCGATTTCGTCCAGAAACTCATATATGAAGCGAATCGAGCGAAAGAAAATATGGCATACAAACTTCAATCGAAGATATCTCAGTCAATTCATGACGAAATTACAATCTACAAGTTGCTACGTGATCTACGATGAATACTCTACCAAATCCCTATGCTAATTGAGGCAATCGCGAGTTTTGAAATCCAACCTCTTGAAGCTAGCAGTGTGGATTCCGCGATGAATTGAGCTCCGATTTAGCGAAACAGATCGAGTATGTTGATCAAGAAGGCGTATAGTGATGGTCTTTCAGCTCCAAAACGCACGGATCATCAAGAATCGTTGATTGCCATTGAAGAAGCAGGTTTCGCAACAGCAGGAATCAGCCACGATTTTGCTTCGATCTTTTCCAACAGAAGTGCAATAATACCTGCAGGTTATGAATCAGTAGAGAAAACGCACAAAATTTGATGAGATCTTGATGAAAGAATCAAAAAGTGTGTTATGGAAATTGGAGCAAAAATGAGAGAATTTGAGAGTTTTGGCTTTTGGATATGTGAATTGTGATTAGTCCCTGGGAAAACAGTTATAATTAGACTTATATATGGTTGCTTAATCCCACTCATAATCAAGATTAGCAAAAAAATAGTGATTAGCAAATGAAGCTTGAAAATGCATTTTGGCCTTTTTGCCCTTGGATGGTTTTGATCAATGGAACAGTGATCTATCACCTTAAGCAAACCATAAATATCATTTGGAAGCTAATGGAATTAGTCTCATGTCCAAATTCTTCATACTTCTCAATTTCACTATGTGATGGTACTTTGTCCATTTTTTCAAGTTCATTTCAAAAGCTAATTTTCAAACCATGAAGCCTTGGCATGTTATGAGTATTCCAACAAGTTTCAAATGCCATTTGTGAGGTGTTGCAAAAATCCCCACTCAAAAATTCCAATTATTTCACAAGTTGGACGATTTTGCCCCTGGTTCATTTAACTGTCTAGTTGAAATTTGACTTTTTGCATTGACCATCTTTGATAAAATCCAATTATGCACCATGAAAGTACATGTCAAATGGAGTTTGTGCATAACAAGATCATTCAATTTGGACAATCCATGTGGAAGTTATGCCCTCCTGATTATGGGTCATTTTTGAAATTCACTGGACCATAACTTGTCAACCATACATGGGATTTGAGAGTTCTTGGACTTTTTGGAAAGGTGAGAACAAGATCTTCAACTTTCATGTTGGACAAATTTTGATTTGAAGCTTGTATCATGATGTAAATTTGAGGAGCAAAACTTTCCATTTTTGGCAAGTGAGAATTACAAGTCATTTCCATTTTGGGAAACTCTTTGTCTGACTTCAATTCCTTCAACCTTGACCTTTGAAATTCCAAATGAGACTTGTGTGGACATGAATGAGACCTTTCCAACCATCTCACCTTCCAATTCCTAATTAAATGTACAGTTGACCACAGTTGACTTTTGTTGACTGGGCCATGTTCTGGTGAATTCCAAGCCTCTTTCAATTGAGATCTTGGTTCCAAATGATACCACAAGTTATATGAACTCTTTTATGAATGATCATGGTGTCCAAATTCTTCAAGAATGGCCACCATCTATTGCTCAGGGCCTGATTTGATTGTATTGACCTAGCTAGCTTCATCTGCAAGCAACATGGTTAGATGACAATATTTTTGTACTTTTGGTTAGCAAACATATGAAAAGCAATGATATACAAATGCAATACATGCTTGGTGATCAAGAACCACACTCACAAGGTATCCCACCCACTAAGAGGGCAGCTAGGGTATGCAATGATCCTTGAGGCCATGATATGCTATGTTATGGACCATGAGGGATCTTAGGGCCAAAATTGGGGTCTTACAGATGCCCCTATTTAAGGTCATTCTAGCCGGAGAAGTGAAGTTTAGAAATCTTCATCTCGACGCGGTAGAATGGGCTTAAATAATAGTAATGAGACAAATTTTGGTCCCTAAGAGACCTCATGATGCAGATGTATGCATGCAAAAGCAAATTCTGTGGGGAATATATGATTCGCACAGAAGAAAAGACGATCCATCGGAGTACTACACTCACCAGGAACAGAGACTCAACTAATAAGACTCTTATTGGGACTCTATTAGGGGATAGTAAGAAAAAGAATGCGTGAGCAGGACACGACTTTGATTAGGGAAATGACAAAACTGACGTAGCGTGAGGAAGCAAAGGACTCACACCGGGGGAATAAGGAATTCCTGAGGAAAATAAATCCATTGGAATGACATAAGCTGACTCAAGCTATCCATAAAGGATACTTCGGATAAAAATCCGGACTCGGACTTGGAAAAGATTCACATAGAACTTCCCTGCCGGAAATGCATATATTGGGGAATAAACACCCATATAGCAAAGGGTAAAAATCACCAAAGGAAACTCCGCAGGGGAATGTCTAACAAAGAGACTCTCCTGGGAAAAGCAACAGGAAATGAGGTGTTACCGGTATAAGGGTAACAAACTCAGGAAGAATGAATATCTAAGACCGGTATAAGGGTGAGAGATATCAATCAACCAACATCTGAGAAAGGCCAATAAAGGGTACAAAAACTCAGGAAAATCTGACTCCACAAGGGACCAAGGTCATAATAGGGAGTAGAAAGGCAGGAACACCAGGGATACCGAGGTATATAATAGGTGACCGACAGAACGTGAATTGGTATATATGCCAAGACACTCATCATCCGAAAGGAGGGCTTGAAAAAGCAAATCGACTTACAGGATGGAACATTCGAATCCACAACGGGAAAACGAATCTTACTCAACTGGGGACACAAACCCAAAGGGTGCATGAGATATAATATCCATTACCGGCAGACCGTGGATAAGAATACTCACATGGTAAGAAACACCAGAGATACCGAAGTATATAATAGGTGATCTACCGAAAACGTGAATTGGTATATATGCCAAAACACACATTCGAAACACAAACTGGTTAAAGGATGAAATATTCGATTCTACAAAGAATACGAATCTTGCTCTACTGGGGAAAATCAACAAAGGATTCCAACTAAAGAGCGCATGAGACATATCATTCATTACCGGCAGACCGTGAATAATATACTCGAAAGGAAAAGACACCAGAGATACCGAAGTATATAATAGGTGACTAACCAAAAAAAGAGAGACAGTCGTTACCAAGCATCCGGGTAAACGAAAGACAACTCAAAGGGATAAATTGCAAGCATCCGGCAATTATCCAACAACAAAGAATATTCGACTCCGCAAAGGGAAATAACGAATCTTACTCGACCAGGGAAACACAAAAGGCTTCAACCGAAGAGTGCATGAGATATATTATCCATTACCGGCAGACCGTGGATAGTATACTCGCATGGAAGATTATCCACAACCGGTATAAGGGTTAATAAAGGATAAATCGTCCGAAACGAAAGGCATCGGGATACCAAACAGGCATATAATGATGACCAATCAAAGGGAGTGACAACATTACCAACAAAAGGGTAAATGAAAGACTCACTGGGGATCAATTGCAAGCATTCGGCAATTATCCGCAAAACTGGGAATACATTGATAAACAACCAATGATCCGGGGAACAAATCACTAGCAACCGGTGAAAAGACCCATTGGCGACTTCAAAAAGGATAACATTGCAAGCATCCGGCAATGATCCAGAAGACTGCTGAGAATACAAGTGCTTACTCAAGAGCAACTAACCCGAAGCAGGGGGGAATATCAACATCGAATATTGAATGAAGATAACCACAAAGAGATTAGGGTTTACATCTACCGAATACGGGGCAGAAGACCAAAAATCTGGCTGAGAAAACAAGGGGTTTAACAATACCGACTACTGGGTAAGAAACCAAAGACTCAGCTGAGGGTAAAATTGCTAGCAACCGGCAATTATCCACATGTATCATAAGATACAAAATCCGCTGGAGAGAAAAATCACAGCAACATAGGATTTACAACTACCGAATACGGGGTAGAAGACCACAAACTCCACTAGGGATATAAATCACCACCGGGAAGAGAACTCTGTTAGGGGTAAAACCACAACAACAGAAGATCCACCATCAACCAGATCGAACCACAAAGGTTACCACTGCTAGGGGAAAAGAGATAGGACTTACAACTACCGGTATAAGGGCAGAAGCCATACTCTGGTGGGAATAACCACAAATTAGGGTTTACATCTACCGAATACGGGGTAGAAAACCAAAAACTCTGCGTGGGGATAGAATAAATCACGAATCCGCACGAGAAACCAAAAACGAGGTTTATAACAGACCGCAGACTCTGTTGGAGAGTAAGAAAATTAGGATTTACGACTACCGACTATCAGGTAGAAAACCAACAACTTTGGCTGGGGAATAAAAGGTGTATAACCACAAATTCTGCCAAGAAAGCCAGGAAAATAGGACTTACAACTACCGGTACAAGGGTAGGGGCCCAAAATCGACTCTTGCGGAGGAATGAAAGGTATATAACCACAAATTCCGCCAAGAGGAAAGGAACAATAGGACTTACAACTACCGGTATAAGGGTAGAGGCCCGAAACTCCGCTGGGGATAAAAATCACCACAGGGAAGCACAAGATATTCGACAAAATGCCAATTCGGGAATATTCCGAAAAGACAGACTGAATCAAGACACGTCCTAATGAGGATATAACTCAATTAGGAACCTCCATCCCAATATATGTGTTGGGAGGAAACGGAAGAAACCGTCATCCACGAGGGTATATCTCAGTGGGGGCCCTGCAGAAGGAAAGACAGACACTTTCTGCTTATGGGCTGACTCTACATGGAGAGATTTAACACCCGACATCTGCTTAGGGAGATCTATAAAGATCTATATCACCATAGCAGGGAACAACAAACAAAGGATATATGGCAAAAATGCAACATGAATATCTGAATGTTTATGAATATGCATGAATATGCGTGATTTATGTTTGATGAATGCTGACAAAACAAACATTTCTAACACAACAGTCCAGGAATCAAACGTCCGGTATTACACTTCCAGGGGAAAACCAACTGGAAAGCCAATTCTGCTGGAGATCTATATGCTATAAAGCAAAGATCTGAGGGTACTGCTGGGAAGCAGAAGCAAAAGAATCAGGGATATCTGGAGAATACCAAATCTCTGAGCAACGGATCAGCGATCATCCCAACTAGGGCACAGAAAGTCGCAACAGGCAAAGAGCCACAAAGACAAATCTGTCGGGGAACAAGAGAATCTCAAAGTCCTGCAGGGGATCCTAGCAAACACTGCTATGGGAACGGATCCAACATAACTCCATTGGGGAACAACCCACTGAGGGAGCAAAGGTCACCCGGATAGAGTTTGGCTGCACAAGCAACTCTACTGGGGATATCATCAACTACTCTCTTGGGGAACAACCCACTGAGGAAGAAAAACACCAAACAAGTAGATTCTGCAACAAACCACTCTACTCGGGGCGAACACACATCTGACGGATCACATCAGCAGATTCTGCAATAAAATCCGCTCTACTGAGGATCGAAAAGTAATCAGGAAATCAATACAATCTCTGGATGACGGAGCTATCAACCGACCATACCGGGGATTGAAAGAGGTTCAACAGGCAATACTGCCACAACAACCGCTCTGCAGACAAATGCTGGGGAGAGATGGATGAAAATACTGGGATATCAACCCAATCAACCACGGAGTAGGAAAATAAATCCTGCTCTGCTGAGAATAACAACCATTCTGATAGAGAGAAAGTAAACAACTCCGCTCGCGACTGCGCTGGGAAGGAGTGACAACAACTCTGCTCGCGACTTCGATGGGGATATCAATAACTGCTCTACTCGTGACAAGGAGACAAATAAAGTCTTGGGATAGCGACCCACTGGAGAAAGTGGCGAGGCACCAAGGTGACAAACCATCAACCGCCGAATCTTCCACAAGGAAAGCATCCATGCTGGGGAAAACTGCTGTTGGAGAGAACTGAGGCTTCAACAACACTCTGCTTGGGGAACAACCCCACCAACAACTCGACTTGCAATTATGCTGGCAACTCACTTGGGGAGAAATACGGGATACGGGGATACCAACCCACTAACCACAAATATTCTGAATGACTGAGCAATCAAGCCGAGGAGAGACTACTGCTGGAGAACAGACTGAGTCTTCAACACACCACTCTGCTTCAGGGAGTCAAAATCCACAGAAGCTCTGCTTAGGGAACAACCCCAACAACCAAATCTCTGCTTGGGGAACAACCCCAACAATCAAATCTGGAGAAGAAGGATACAAACCAAACCAGGAGTATGAACAACTGTCTTACCTGTTAGAAACCATGCCACCCTTGGGAGAGCACTGGGGAAATTCTTTGAGTATCCTTTTATCATTGTGAATGTTCACTTTGCTTAAAACAATAAATTTGAAAAAATTTGTTTTTAAAACAATGATATTTTTATCAATCAAAACATGCAAAACATTTGTTGAATTGAAACAAATAAGAGTGCAAATAATTGGATAAAAGCTCAAATTTATTTGATGGAATGGTAGTCTGCAAATGGCAAGACTCCATAGATCTGTACAAATTTGAAATCAGTGATGTATATTGGAAGAGGGCTACATTGAACATAATGATCCTTTCTCTACCAATTTGAATCTCGATGTATCCGAAGCTTCAGTTGACGACGAATCGAGAATCTTCTGACGAAAAGACGGCTGGTGACCAGAAAGCCTTGTCAGGATGTAGTTACTTGCCAAATCCCTAATTTTTGCCTAGATTGCCCCAGGGTGAGGTACTCAATCTAGCGGGATGCAAATATGCCTTTTTTTTTCAAGTCTCTAACTTTTGCCTGGACTACCCTTGCAGGTTTTCCACCGAGACGCTCATTTTTGCCTAAGCCGCACTTTCGGGTTTTCAACTTAGCGAGTTATTCTATTTTTCATTTGCATATACTTTTTTTCTAGGCAAAGTATCTTTTAACTGCATCTGAATTCACAGGACGAGTGAAATCCTCCCCATCCATTGTTGTAAGCATCAAAGCACCGCCTGAAAAGACTCTCTTAACAACATATGGACCCTCGTAGTTTGGAGTCCACTTGCCCCTGGAATCGGGCGCGAAAGACAAAACTTTCTTGAGCACAAGGTCACCTTCTCTGAACACACGAGGCTTGACCTTCTTATCGAATGCTTTCTTCATTCTCTGCTGATATAACTGACCATGACACATGGCAGTCAATCTCTTCTCTTCAATCAAATTCAGTTGGTCATAACGACTCTGAATCCATTCAGCATCAGTCAACTAGGGACTTTGAGGGTATCAGGCTTCTTTTATTCTTTTTTCTATTTGAAAATTTTTTCCTGATTTTTGCTTTTATTTTGATTTTTTCACCCTCTTCTCTTTTTTCATTTTTTTTTTACATTACATTTGTAATGCCCCAGTTTGACTGTTTAGCTGATTCTCATGATACAGCTGAATGAGCTTCCTTTTGTGCTCACGAAGTCGGGTAATCTCATCAGGAATCCCCTTCAACATCATCTTCCTCTGCCTCGAATACAAGGAATTCAAATTTGGGAGATGGCGTTGGATCATTATGTTCAATGGGTTTAGAAATCCATGCATAATGATTTTGGTTAATGAAAAGCTTTTGAATTTAAACAAGCAAATCATTTATGCAGATGAAAAAGATTGCTTTTGTTTTTCAGGGTTTTTTGTGATCACTGATTTCATGCAAAAAGCAAAAAGTGAAAACAAATGGAAAAACAAATGCTTTAACAATGCATTAATTGAATGAAAACATCATTGTATTAAATGAGCCAAACAATGTCATCACTTCTCCTTTTGGCATGGGAGAAGGGTTTTAAACAAAGTGAGCATTATTACTCTGACTTATGGATAACTGTAGGAACATCCACCGCGACCCAATTGTGGCAGACACCACCAGGAATAACAAAATTGCTCATATCCTCTGCATCTTCTTCAATGATAGCAGCAGCTTCCTCTTCTATAGACTGATCATCATGGATGAATCCTCCACTCGTGAACAGACCTTGCTCATTATATGCCCCAGAATAGTAGCCAATGCCAGCCCGAGATTGGTTAACCAGGAATAAATCCATCAACAGTACATAGTCTGGCAAATCCCTCCTCGAGTCCACAATTCTCTTGCTCAGAACGGTCCATAAATCTGGCAGAGTCGGCTCTGGTATAATACCGGCAAAGTGCGTCTTCAAAATAAATGAAGATCGCAGGGTCAGACTACAGTACGGGAGACCGGAACAAAACACCTGCTTATGCAAATGATGCATGAAGCGTTTATGCATATGCTTGTTTTTTTATTTCAAAGGAACTCGAGGGTTTTATTTGCAAACTTTGAAATATTAAGCATTTTGATCTTACATGAGAATATCTCATCAGATAGATCAGGTGAAAATTTTTTCCCGGTTTTTCATGTTTGAAATCTTTTGCAAATAAACTCCTTTGAGTTCCTTGAAAATTTTCTTTTTATCGGATGACATAGATGCAGATGAATGTATGAATGCATGAATGCAACAATCACACTCAAGGATCAAGCAAAACACACCAAACAAAGGTCGTGGGAAAGCTCATTGTATCCCTAATATCAATCATCCATTTTGGTGGATTTAGGTTTTCACCTTATCGACACCCAAGTTCCATTGATATTAACGGTACATGAACCGGCTCAAACATTCTTAATATCAACCAGCCGCTTTGGTGGATTTTAGGTTTTACACCTGATCCGGGATCCATTGATATTAACAATGTTTGAACGACTCAACCACGAATCACGGGTTTGTTGAGAGTCACGAGCATGGAGTCTTGGTTAAGAACCACCCAAAGGGAGTGTACTAGGGTTTAAACCTGCCAGACATGTTCTACCAGAGGTTCCCATAATCATCGTCCCATCTCTCGGATATTATCGGAGGAACGAATACTCGTATTCCAAAAATATTCTCAAGAGAGACTCTTATGAGTGTAGTATCGCGTGACAATCGCATCAGAACTTACATCTGAACGACCTCCGCACTACGTCCTAAAGATAGGCCAAGATGGGTTTGGTAATCTAAGGTCCTTGGCTTCTAAGGCACATGATTGAAAGAATAATGCCTAACCACAAATGACTTGTGTGACATTATCAATCCAACATGACCTCCACCAAGTGAATGGACTCGCAAGTCAACTGGCTAAGGACTACTCCACACCAGTCGACAAGACTATGCCATTCTCCTATCCTAGAGTGCACTCGAGTTCGGGTATAGAACTCATCTCACAGAGATCACCAAAGCAAACAGCAATTGTATATCAAGCAATTCAAACATTACAATCAATACAGTTATCCCAAATTGTACAAAAATATGTCAAATAACAAATAATAATATATCACATAAAGGTGAAAAGTAGGCAATACCGCCAAGGATTTATCCCCAGTGGAGTCGCCACTTTTCTGTAGCGGTGTATTCGTTACTATATGATCTATTGGTTAAATCATAAGCAATGTATACAATGAATATAGAGTCGCCACCGCACTTTTATTTATCCTAAGGACTGGTTAAAAAGCGAACAAAAACCTAAGAAGTTTTACACGTAGAAAACTAATGAAAAAGATCAGAGAATCTGGATAAGGGGTAAATTACGCAATGGGAAGGTGTTAGGCACCCAATGCGTCCTAGGTACTCCTAGGGAGCCCTTTTCACACTTTGTTGTTTGAAAATTATTATTTGTCATGACATAAGTATTGTGCAAACATGATTGGGATGATGAGAAAAGAATATACAAGTTAGTTATTTTTGTGTTCGAACGGATGAACCCGTTGCCTACGTACCTTCCATCAAAGGTAAGGATCAAAACGCCGTAGTTCGGCTAAAAGATTTCCAAAAATTAGTGGATTCAATTTTAAACAATAGCCTTAAGGTTTTACGTTACCCATGGGAGAAAACTCAACCTTATATAACAACTAGTCCACCATGTGAGAAAGGCTTCAACTTGCTAGAGAGGGGTGAACCCTATAATAAGCAAGGAAGACTTACAATTCAATCAACTAAGGACAAATAGGTGAGATTAATATCAACCAACTAGGGTAAATCAAACCTATAGCTAATGTATGAAAACTTAACAAGCATGGACAAAGCCACAAAATCACTTGAATGGGTGAAGTTATTTGGATTATTTACAAAAAGGTCAAAGTATGATTAAAGTCAATTCAAAATGAAGTATTTACAAAAAAGGGAGTTTGGAAAAATCATGGACTTAAGGTCCAAGTTTCTAATTTGGAAAGAGTGAGAATGTTTGCACAACATTTATTTCAAGTTTTTAAAAGTATGTGTGAAAAGGTAGGACACAATGAGATGAATGGAATAGAAGAGTGAATGCAAAACTTCTTAGAAGGGTCCACCTCTTGAAATCATATAGAAGATGATTCAAGTGGGTCCTTAGGAATAGGCTACGAATGAGCAATAATCTGAACATGGTAACAGATGAAAGTAAATAAAAGAGGATACTGGATGCCACTCAATGGTCTTATACCTGTCTCCTAAAACAAGTAAGGATATCAGAAGCCACTCTATGGACTTACACTAATCTCCATCAGAATAAAACAAAAACAACAAAACAGGGAAGTCAACTGCCAATCTATCTGGACTTATGTTAACCTCCACAGTATGATCCTAGGAATACAGATGCCACATTACAGGGACTTACAATGAATCCTCACATACAACAACAATGCTCAAACAAAGAGCAAAGAAGATATGAGTGACCAATGAGGTCTTACACTCTATCTCTTCCATGTCATAGGAACAAAAGCCAATCAATATGGACTTACAATTGTCCTCAATGGGAAAACATCAATGTCACAAGGACAAAAGAAATGATCATGCACTAATGGCAAACAAAGTTGATAAATGCACAACGGCAATCAATGATAGTAAATGCACAATGGCAATCAAGTAATCATGTATAAATGAATCAAGTAATCAATCACATAAATTCAAGTAGCACACTCTATAACCATTCAATGAGGCTCAAGCAAAAGGGTTTGACTATGAAAGTCCACTGTAAGAGGTAAGTGTCGCTCTTAACCTTGCCATTGAGGGGCTAAGGTGAAGCAGATGAAAGGATATGAGGGGTGTGCCTAATTGCTTCTATCTCAAGTCCGAGAGAGCATGTAAATATAAGAATGTGGGGGAGTTCAGAAAGATGGAACTCTTTCCCCGATTAGACTCGATAGATCTTGGGTTTGGATCTCAATGCTACAACCATGTAATGGGAGCAAGGAGAAGACACACAGATTAGTGGGAGATAGGCTACTTATCTCTTTGATCCACCAATTGCCTCGAATGAGGACTTTTCCTGCTTGGGACAAATATAAACATACACAAGCATTGCCTCTTAAGGAGGACTTCAGACAGTTTGCCCGGCCAAATAACAGGCCGGGTCTCCAGACTACATGAAGAAGAAGGTTCTATACCTCAATGCCAATTGCTTATAAGCAAAGCAATGCAAGTTCTTAAGAGAACTGAGCAACTAAGGGTACCTGGAATCAGTCAAAAATGATCAGCATCCCAACATAAACAAAACAACAACAATAAGAATCAACCAATGTACAATCAAACAATAATGTGCAACATGTGCATAACACAAAGATCAAGTGAACCAAGCCCTACAAAACAAACAATTGGTCAAATGATTTCAACTCAATTATGCATCAACCTCCTTAAGGCATTAGCTTTTTAACCTGAAAAGTCAAAGTCAAGCTCAAACATAAGTAACAAGACCACTAGGCCAAGCCTAGGGTCCAAAGGAGGGAAAAAACTTAAAATAGCAAGTGAATCATGATTCAAAGTCAAGATAATTCAAATAAGAAGAGATCCCAACTGGTCTCATATCCAAACTATGCACTAATTTCATTTTATGCACAAATTAAGACAAAGTAACCAATGTTGAATCACATATGGACAACCAGAATGATTACATCCAAAAAAATATCAAAACAGCATAGAAAATTCCACAAAAATCATATCCTAAACAGAGGACATTCAACAAGCTACATGTCAATTTTTATGCCATTTGGACTAGTGGAACTATGGGAATTAAATCAACATGTTAAGGCATGCAAAAACACAACCAAATCAAGTCACAAAATGTACACCAACTTCAATCAAATGGTAAACAGTGACATTAAATGGGAAATGAGTAGGACCAAAGCCAAATGAAAGCTATACATGTCAGGAACTACTTCACCAAATTTCATATTCATAGGGTTAGGGATGAGGATTTGGCAACATAAGAAAAAATGTCACACAAGCAAAGCCCTAAAAATGCTAAGCAGCAAACAAAAATTCTAATCAATTAGAAAATGGATTATTAAAATCCACAAAAATTCATGTTGAAAGTTAACATGTCAAAGGTGTCTCATGCAAAAAATCAGAACCATAGGCCTAATGGAAGCATGGAAAAATAATTCATAAACTCAGCATATCAAAGTGTGACACATATTGTCACACTCAAAAAGAATTAATCACATCTAACAAACCAGAGGTCCAAAAATTACAAATCCTATGTCAAAATCTCCAGGAGTGTGTCAAGAATCATCCTATAAAATTTCAATTCATTTGGATAAGGCATGGTCATTTTATGATTAAAATAGCAAAACATATGAATATTGCACACATTATGAACATCCCTATGCCAATTAAATTTTCTACCAGGCACAACTTAAATTTCTATGTCTAAAAAAAAAGTAGATAAAAAATGGAGATCATCAAAAAAAGTCCCAAATTAATTGGATTAAAACTGAATATTCTATGATTTTTTGAAGATTCTTTAACCATTGAAATAATTATTCAGGATTTATTTAGATTTTAGTAATTAATTAAGTGACCGAGTGGCAATTCTGTAAATAATTAAGCCAAGCCAAAAACGGTGTCGTGTGGTTTTTATGTGGTGGCTGCACGTGATTTGCTGGCTCCGGCGGGAAACAGGATTTCAAACGGAACCACGGGAATGAAGGATCGAAGCACGTTTTCTGCAGAAAATTATCATCTTCTTCGCACAGCTCACGTTCTTCAACGGCAATAACGGTTTCGAATTTTCTTCACCAAATCCAATAAACCGTATACCGTTGGAATCGGCATCTAATCAGGATCATGAATATGCATGCGATTTCGTCCAGAAACTCATATATGAAGCGAATCGAGCGAAAGAAAATATGGCATACAAACTTCAATCGAAGATATCTCAGTCAATTCATGACGAAATTACAATCTACAAGTTGCTACGTGATCTACGATGAATACTCTACCAAATCCCTATGCTAATTGAGGCAATCGCGAGTTTTGAAATCCAACCTCTTGAAGCTAGCAGTGTGGATTCCGCGATGAATTGAGCTCCGATTTAGCGAAACAGATCGAGTATGTTGATCAAGAAGGCGTATAGTGATGGTCTTTCAGCTCCAAAACGCACGGATCATCAAGAATCGCTGATTGCCATTGAAGAAGCAGGTTTCGCAACAGCAGGAATCAGCCACGATTTTGCTTCGATCTTTTCCAACAGAAGTGCAATAATACCTGCAGGTTATGAATCAGTAGAGAAAACGCACAAAATTTGATGAGATCTTGATGAAAGAATCAAAAAGTGTGTTATGGAAATTGGAGCAAAAATGAGAGAATTTGAGAGTTTTGGCTTTTGGATATGTGAATTGTGATTAGTCCCTGGGAAAACAGTTATAATTAGACTTATATATGGTTGCTTAATCCCACTCATAATCAAGATTAGCAAAAAAATAGTGATTAGCAAATGAAGCTTGAAAATGCATTTTGGCCTTTTTGCCCTTGGATGGTTTTGATCAATGGAACAGTGATCTATCACCTTAAGCAAACCATAAATATCATTTGGAAGCTAATGGAATTAGTCTCATGTCCAAATTCTTCATACTTCTCAATTTCACTATGTGATGGTACTTTGTCCATTTTTTCAAGTTCATTTCAAAAGCTAATTTTCAAACCATGAAGCCTTGGCATGTTATGAGTATTCCAACAAGTTTCAAATGCCATTTGTGAGGTGTTGCAAAAATCCCCACTCAAAAATTCCAATTATTTCACAAGTTGGACGATTTTGCCCCTGGTTCATTTAACTGTCCAGTTGAAATTTGACTTTTTGCATTGACCATCTTTGATAAAATCCAATTATGCACCATGAAAGTACATGTCAAATGGAGTTTGTGCATAACAAGATCATTCAATTTGGACAATCCATGTGGAAGTTATGCCCTCCTGATTATGGGTCATTTTTGAAATTCACTGGACCATAACTTGTCAACCATACATGGGATTTGAGAGTTCTTGGACTTTTTGGAAAGGTGAGAACAAGATCTTCAACTTTCATGTTGGACAAATTTTGATTTGAAGCTTGTATCATGATGTAAATTTGAGGAGCAAAACTTTCCATTTTTGGCAAGTGAGAATTACAAGTCATTTCCATTTTGGGAAACTCTTTGTCTGACTTCAATTCCTTCAACCTTGACCTTTGAAATTCCAAATGAGACTTGTGTGGACATGAATGAGACCTTTCCAACCATCTCACCTTCCAATTCCTAATTAAATGTACAGTTGACCACAGTTGACTTTTGTTGACTGGGCCATGTTCTGGTGAATTCCAAGCCTCTTTCAATTGAGATCTTGGTTCCAAATGATACCACAAGTTATATGAACTCTTTTATGAATGATCATGGTGTCCAAATTCTTCAAGAATGGCCACCATCTATTGCTCAGGGCCTGATTTGATTGTATTGACCTAGCTAGCTTCATCTGCAAGCAACATGGTTAGATGACAATATTTTTGTACTTTTGGTTAGCAAACATATGAAAAGCAATGATATACAAATGCAATACATGCTTGGTGATCAAGAACCACACTCACAAGGTATCCCACCCACTAAGAGGGCAGCTAGGGTATGCAATGATCCTTGAGGCCATGATATGCTATGTTATGGACCATGAGGGATCTTAGGGCCAAAATTGGGGTCTTACAGAGAGAAACATAGAATCCTCCATTTGGTTAACTTGCAGTCCAAGAAAATAAGTCAATTCCCCAACCAGACTCATTTCAAATTCAGATTGCATCTGGTTAACAAAATGTTTCACCATTTTATCTGACATTCCACCAAAGACAATATCATCCACATAAATTTGGGCAATCATGATTTTTCCATCTTCATCCTTCACAAACAAGGTCTTATCTATCCCTCCTTTTCTGTACCCATTAGAGGTCAGAAATTCAGTCAACCTTTCATACCAAGCTCTAGGAGCTTGCTTCAACCCATACAAAGCTTTCCTCAATTTGTACACATGTTTTGGCAGGTTAGGATCACAAAACCCTTTTGGTTGTTCCACATAGACTTCTGCATTCAAGTAGCCATTTAAAAGGCACTCTTCACATCCATTTGGAACAATTTGAACTTCAGAATGCAGGCAACACCTAACAACAATCTTATTTATTCAAGCCTTGCAACTGTTGCAAAAGTCTCATCAAAATCAAGCCCTTCAACATGAGTATATCCTTGTGCCACTAGTCTTGCTTTATTCCTAGTGATTACTCCTTTCTCATCAGACTTGTTCTTGTAGATCCACTTGGTACCAATGATGTTAGTCCCTTCAGGTCGTGGAACTAACTCCCAAACTTCATTGCTTTTAAACTGCTCCAGTTCATCTTGCATGGCATTGATCCAATATTCATCAGTCAGGGCTTCTTTCACATTTTTTGGTTCAACCTTGGATACAAAACAGGAATTTGAGCTATTCTCCCTTGATCTGGTAGTCACACCACTATTGGGATCCCCTATGATAAGATCCTTAGGGTGGTCTTTCTGAATTCTGATAGAAGGCACCTTGTTGGATGCATCTACCTCAAATTCAGGAGGAGTATCCTGTACCTCTTCAGTCTTGACTGGTATGTCTGTTGAAGTCTCAAGGAATGTTCCAACATCCTCTATGGCATTGACTCCTTCCTCTTTATCATCCACAATCACATTTATGGATTCCATCAGGACATTGGTTCTGGAGTTGAAGACTTTGTAAGCTCTGCAGTTAGTAGAGTATCCTAGGAATATACCCTCATCACTTTTGGGGTCCATTTTCCTTCTCTGTTCACGATCTGTAAGAATGTAACATTTGCTTCCAAAGATATGAAAGTACTTCACAATAGGTTTTCTGCCTTTCCATATTTCATACAGAGTGGAAGAGGTTCCTTTTATCAAGGTAACTCTATTGTGAACATAGCAAGTTGTATTCATAGCTTCAGCCCAAAAGTGCATAGGAAGCTTCTTTGCATGAATCATAGCTCTAGCAGATTCTTGAATAGTTCTGTTTTTCCTTTCAACTATCCCATTTTGCTGAGGAGTAATAGGTGAGGAAAACTCATGACTTATCCCTTCAGATGAGCAGAACTCGTCAAACTTGGAATTTTTAAACTCCGTCCCATGGTCACTCCTAATTCGGACAACACAACTATCCTTTTCCCTTTGGAGTCTGATGCACAGATCTTTGAAGACATCAAATGCATCTGATTTTTCTCTGATGAAGCTTATCCATGTGTATCTGGAATAGTCATCAACAACCACATAAGCATATCTCTTCCCACCCAGACTTTCAACCTGCATAGGTCCCATTAAGTCCATGTGCAAAAGTTCCAGAGTTTTGGATGTTGTAGGACGTTCCAGCTTAGGATGTGACATCTTGGTTTGCTTGCCAACCTAGCATTCTCCACATAATCTTCCTTCATCAATAAGCAGCTTTGGGATTCCTCTAACTGCTTCCTTGGATATGATCTTTTTCATTCCTCTTAAATGAAGATGTCCAAGACGTCTATGCCACAGCTTCATCTCCTGTTCTTCCTTGGCAGAGGAGCAAATTGAGGAGTAGTTTGAGACTTTAGGTTCCCATAGATAGAAGTTATCTTTGGATCTGGATCCTCTCATAACTTCCTGACTATTTCCATTCGTCACAACACATAATTCCTTAGTGAACTAAACATAGAAACCTTGATCACACAGCTGGCTTATGCTGATGAGATTAATAGTTAGTCCTTTTACTAACATCACATTATTCAGTTCTGGAACTCCAGAACTGTCCAGCTTACCAACACCTTTGATTTTTCCTTTAGCACCATCACCAAAGGTCACATAACTGGTAGTATGAGGTTGTATATCCACCAATAAGTTCTCCATACCAGTCATATGTCTTGAGCAGCCACTATCAAAGTACCAGTCTTCTCTGGTAGATGCCCTTAGAGCTGTGTGAGCTAATCTAGCAACCCATTGTTGTTTCTTGATGGGGGCATTATGCTTAGATGCCTTCTGCTTAGGTCTGATTTGAGGGGTCTGGTTAGGGTAACCATGCAGCCTATAACAGAAAGGTTTTATGTGACCAAATCTTCCACAGTAGTGACATCTCCATCTTTGAAATTTCTTTTTCTGATGGTTAATCCTTCGGTTTCCCCGATGTTGTGACATTGGCTGCGACTTCTGCTTGACTTTCTGAACTTCAGCCTTTGAGCTTTTGTGTTCAGTTGAGGATTTCTTAGAAAAGCCTAAACCAACCATGGTTCCTGATTTCTGTCCCACCTTTAGAATCTCTTCCAAAGTGTCAGTTCCTTTATTCAGCATTCTGATGGATTTTGTCATTTGATCTAGCTTAGAGGTCAGCAAGATTATCTCACCATTTAGACCATCTATGACTGTCAGATGCTTCTTCTTCTCAGCTTCCAGCTCCTTGATGAGTGTCTTCTGCTTTTCACCTTGTATACACATTTATGCACTTTTGATACATAGCTCTTTATATGAAGCAGCAAGTTCATCAAAGGTAAGTTCATCTCCACTTAAGTCATCATCAGAGGCACAAACACTAGTTAGTGCAGTGACATGTTTAGCAGATTCTCCTTCAGATTCACTCTCAGAGTCTCCTTCAGACCAGGTGACAGATAGTCCCTTCTTTTGCATCTTGAGGTACGTAGGACATTCAGCTCTAATGTGTCCAAAACCTTCACATCCATGACACTGGATTTCCTTACCTTGATTGATCTTTTCTTCAGATGTTGATCTTTTACTGAAGTCAGACGAAATGTTCTTGACATTTGGTCTCCCTTTTTGATCAATCTTCTTTATGAACTTGTTGAACTGTCTTCCAAGCATGGCTATAGCTTCTGATATGCTTTCATTGTAAGGGCAAATTGTCATACAACATACAATCATAGGTTTCGATGATGACAAATGACCACCATGGATGAATCGGCATTGTCGATTCCACCTCTACAAAACAAATGCAACATATCACCTATCATATCCTTTTCTATGCTCATCTAAACTGCTATACTTCATACAACATATGTGGATAAAATATGGTCATGACAAAATGCATGAAAACCACAAAAATATGAATTTTTGCAGATTTACAGGGTTTGAGTCGACCGCAAGGGTCAGCGCATGAACCACGGGTCAATGCATAACATAGTGCAGTTGGTCACTGGTCAGCGCATGGAGGCTTGAGTCGACCACAGGTCGGCGCATAACATAGTGCAGTTGGCCACGGGTCAGCGCATGGAGACTTGAGTCGACCACAGGGTCGGCGCATGAAGCTTTCACTTTCCCACGGATCAGCGCCCGCCGACCTATGGTCGACGCATACTGATGTATTCTTCAGTCTGTCAAAAATTGCAAGCCATGCATCGACGCATAGACCTGCTATGGTCGACCGCTCGTGCGCAAATTCAGTTTTTGATTATTTCCCACTCTGTTTGAAAAGCTGTTAAGTTTGGTTGGTAAGGTGGTTACTATATATAGTAGTTTGGTTACTTGTATCAACAAACATTTGTCAAATTGATTCAAGTGTTCAAAGAAACAAGAAAAAGTGAAATAGGTGTCCAAGATTCATCATCTTCATCTTCAACATCTCACAACACATCAACTACACACAACCATTTTTGAAGTGCTTTGTGATTGGTTAAAGGTGATAACGTTCGAAGCCAAGATTGGGCAATCCGGTTCGGGTTGAAGCTTGTGACAGGTTTTTTCTTGAATAAAACCGTTAGGGTTTTGTCCTCCAAGACTGGTTTGTGTTTGGGGGTTTTTGGACGAATTCTTCATCAATTTTCAGCTGAGCGAAGGTGATTGAGAAGAGGAAGTCTTTGTCAATCTAGTAGCGGATTCAGTGAAATTGAAGGGAAGATTTCGGGTTCGATTTGTTGTAGTTGAGATCAGCCGGGCCGAGGGTTAGAAGAACTGAGGGTTATTCAACAAAGGGGCTGGAATCAGAGGTCTATCAACAACAATCGAAGGACTTGATTCACCTTGAATCAAGGAACAAGGGGTGGAAGCAACATTCAACGTCTTGAGGATTCTGTTGTATATTTGCTTTGCAATCCTTGTATAAACGGTTAAATTCAATAGGTGATATCTATTAAATCATCTCAATTCTAGTTTTAGAATTGAGAGCAGACGTACCCCGAAGCGAGGACGGCGGGGGAACTACCTCATCAAATCTTTGTCTTCTCTATTTTTCAGCATATTCGTTTTGGCTTAAAAATTAAGTGATTTTTGTATAAGCACTTTTATCAAACCTTGATATTAATTGAGTAAGAAGTTAAAAATCTGTTTTTGAATTCAAAGTACAATAAAATATTGTACTAGACTAAGTGAAATCTCTTACTCAACATAAATATCACTTGGAGTGTTTTTGCACACCAAGTGTTTGATAATTTGCCTAAACCAAAATTATCTTAGTTGTGTATCTAGTTTGGTTTGCTCTTTGAATCATTGGAACTAGGAATCCTAGTAAGTGAAACAAATCATTGATAGTGTGACTAGTGTAGTGATTCGTATTCTACATTATCTATAATCCATAGGCTTGACGCATATCCGGTTTTCCAATAACGGTTCGTTTTAGACTATATTTTCCTCGGCCGCTTCCGCACTTAAAACAAATTTTCAAAACCAATTTTTAATTGGTAGCGCCGACTCAATTTTTAATTGGGATCTATTCAACCCCCCTTCTAGATCCGTGCCATAGTCTAACAAGTGGTATGAGGAGCTCCGGTTCACTCCGTGCTTCAAAATATAACTTTGATTGAAAATGGCTAACGAACCTAAAGGGGCTTATAATAGAGCTCCCGTTTTCAATGGTGAAATTATAGTTATTGGAAAGACTGTATGCGGGTGCACATAAATTCCATAGATATAAAAATATGGAACGTTATTCTCAATGGTCCAATTGAAATAACCATGACCAATGAGAATAATGAATTAGTGCCTAAGCCCGAAGCACAATGGACCGATGATGATGAAAAGAAATATAATTATGATTGGAAAGCCAAAAATATCCTAATCTCCTCATTAGGTGTAGATGAATACTATCGTGTATCCCATTGTCCTACTGCTAATGCCATGTGGGATTCACTACAAATTGCCCATGAGGGGACGAACGATGTTAAGTTGGCAAGAATCAACACACTAACACAAGAGTTTGATCTCTTTTTCATGGAGCAAGGGGAAACCATTGCTGACATGCAAAATAGATTTACTCATCTTATCAATCGATTACATTCACTAGGTAGGCCGGTTTCCAATGATGTTGCTACTAATAAGATCTTGAGATGTCTTAACAGGGAATGGCAGCTGAAAGTGACCGCCATCAAAGAAGCAAATGATCTTACCATATTAGACTTGACAACATTATTTGGCAAACTACAAGAGCATGAACAAGTACTCTTGAGCCTGGAACAACGCGAAAAGAAAGAAAAGAAGGACAAAACAAAGGTGAGTGAAAAGAAATCAATAGCTCTTAAGACTTCCTCCTCGAAGTCTCAAGCAAAATAGCAAAGTGATTATTCCTCGAGCGACGAAGAAGAAGAGGACAAGAGCGAAGATATGAGGTTGTTCGTTAAACGATACAATCGTTACGTGAGAAAGAACGACATCCAACATTCTGAGAAGAACTTGGTAAACTTCCGGAAACAATCGAGGTACTCTAAAAATGATGACTCAAAAGGTAATAAGACTAGAGGGTCGTGCTACACTTGTGGGAAGCCCAGTCATTACAAACCGGACTGTCCGATGAACAAGAAAACAAAGGAAAAGGAATCATACAAGAAATCATCAAAGCCAAGGAGAGCATACATAGCTTGGGAAAGCGATATCGACTCCTCTGATGATGAAAGTTCTAGTGATGAAGATGAAGCTGCAAATCTATGCCTCTCTGCTCATCAAAAGAACAAAAAGAAACAGGCATGACATGCTAAATATGAAAAATCCTCTAGTATGTCTCATCATGAATTACAAGATGCTTTTGATACTTTACACTGTGAAGCGAAAGAGGCCTTTAAAAGGCTTGCCTCAAATAACAATTTTTTTACTCATTTGGAACAAAAAATTCGAGAATCCGAAAGGAAACTTGAGGCACTTAAAGCTTCTATAGTAGAAAGCACAAAAGCAGGTTGTGAGGACCTTAGAAGTAGGATGATCAACTTTGGGTGTGATACTTGTTATATTTGGCAAGGTGAAGTAAGAAACCTAAAGGCCAAACTTGACAAGGCTCTTGAGCCCAAGATTACCTTTGCTATCGATAAATCAAACTTTCAAAAAAGTATGGTTAATCCATATCAAAAATATAAATATGTTATAAAGGATGAAGATAGCAAAGGCAATCAAAATGTAAATTTCTCTTGTCTTTATTGTTGCAAGAAAGACCACTCCATTGCTAAATGCAGGTTTAGGAGATTCTTAGTTCCTAAAGGCATTTATCAATGGCTGCCCAAATGTAACCATTTCGTTACTCACCATTCAGGACCCAATAAGCCATTGGGTACCTTCTCGTGTTAATTACATTTCCATAGGTACAATGCCTCGAGACCACCAAGAGAAGATGGGTTCTCGACAGTGGATGCTCAAGGCACATGTCAGGAGACATATCACTCTTCATTGACTTCGTGGCTAAGAAGAAAGGATATGTAACCTATGGTGACAACAACCGTGGAGGAATACTAGGTAAAGGTAGTGCAGGTAACCCTTCTTCCACTACTATCTCTGATGTATTGCTTGTCGAAGGTCTTAAACACAATCTACTTAGCATCAGTCAATTATGTGACAAAGGATACAATGTATCATTTTCAAAAGATTGTTGCAAAATTGTACATAATGATGATAAGAAGAGTATATTTAATGGCCTGCGAGTGAATAATGTCTATATGTTAGACTTGAACGAAGTATCGTTAACAAGTGACAAATGCCTTGTAACAATGAGTGAAGATTCATGGTTATGGCATAGGCGTTTAGCACATGTTAACTTTGACTTACTAAACAAAATAGTCACAAAAGATCTAGTCTTAGGTCTCCCCAAAATAAAGTTCACCTAGGATCACCTCTGTGATGCTTGTCAAAAAGGGAAGCAAACGAGGATCTCATTTAAATCCAAAAATATCGTTTCAACAACGAGACCTCTCGAACTTCTTCATATGGACTTATTTGGGCCGTCTAGGATTAAAAGTCTAGGAGGAAATTATTACGGTTTCGTAATAGTTGACGATTTTTCTAGATTTTGTTGGACTATCTTTTTAGTAAGCAAGAGCGATACGTTCGCCGCCTTTGAAAGGTTTGCTAAGCTTTCCCAAAATAAATTAAATACAAACATTGTTTCAATTAGAAGCGACCATGGGGGTGAGTTCGAAAACCATTTATTTGAAAAATATTGCGGTAACCATGGTATCGATCATAACTTCTCCGCTCCACATACTCCTCAATAAAATGGGGTTGTGGAGCGTAAAAATCGAATTTTGGAAGAATTAGGAAGAACAATGATTAACAAAAGTGGTTTACCGAAATACTTTTGGGCCGACGCCATTAGTACGGCGTGTTATGTTTTGAATAGGGTGCTCATTCGCCCCATTCTAAATAAAACACCGTATGAGCTTTTAAAAGGGCGAAAGCCAAATGTTTCTCACTTACATGTTTTCGGTTGCAAATGTTTTGTATTAAATAATGGAAAGGAAAACTTGGGCAAATTCGATTCCAAGGCCGACGAAGGTATCTTCCTCGGATACTCTCAATCGAGTAAAGCATATAGAATATATAATAAACGATTACTTGCTGTGGAAGAGTCTGTACATGTCACTTTTGACGAATCCTATCCGAGAAACATCGAAAAGGGTAGTGTTGTTCATGGTGCAGGTACATCAACGGAAGACATACTCAAAGGTGGCGAGCCGGGGATTGATCAACCCGACAAAGTCAAAGTTGAGGAGGATAAAGATGTACACCATGAGGAAACCGAGGTAGCTCATCCGCCTTCAAACGATGATCTCCCTCACGCTTGGAAGTCTCCCAAAGACCATCCAATCGACAACATTCTCGGAGATATCTCAGAGGGTGTTACAACTCGATCGAAGCTAAGTAATTTCTGTTATCACTTCGCTTTCGTTTCACAAATGGAACCTAAAAACCCTAAAGAAGCCCTACTCGATGAACACTGGTTTTTGTCAATGCAGGAGGAAATAAATCAGTTCCCTAGAAATGAGGTTTGGGACCTTGTCCCTCCTCCGCGAGATCATCGAGTAATCGGCACCCGATGGGTGTTTAGGAACAAGCTGGACGAAAACGGGGTAATAACCCGTAACAAGGCGCGTTTAGTCGCGCAAGGGTATAACCAAGAGGAAGGCATCGACTATGAGGAAACTTATGCGCCGGTTGCCCGACTCGAGGCTATACGCCTTCTCCTTGCCTTCGCTTGTGCGAAAGACTTTAAACTATTCCAAATGGATGTTAAGAGTGCGTTCCTTAACGGTCACATAAATGAAGAGGTCTACGTCGCACAACCTCCGGGTTTTGAATCTCATGAGTATCCTGATCATGTTTATAAACTAAAAAGGGCTTTATATGGTCTCAAACAAGCTCCTAGAGCTTGGTATGAGCGACTAAGTAAATTTTTACTCGATCAAGGTTACTCAAGAGGAAAGGTTGACACAACTCTCTTCATTAAACATCAAGGAAAGCACTTGATATTAGTACAAATTTATGTAGACGATATTATATTTGGGTCTACTAACATGAATCTCGTGAGAGAGTTTTCGGATCTTATGCAGGGTGAATTCGAGATGAGTATGATGGGGGAGCTCACGTACTTTCTCTGTTTGCAAATTAAACAACTCAAAGAAGGAACATTCGTGAGTCAAACAAAGTATTGTTTGGACCTTATCAAGAGATTTGACATGGTAAAAGCCAAGGCCATCGACACCCCCATGCCAACATGTACAAACTTGAATAAAGATGAAAACGGTAAGGACGTAGAGGAAAAACGGTATAGAGGTATGATTGGATCACTTCTCTATCTCACTGCTTCTCGTCCCGATATTATGTTTAGCGTGTGTATGTGCACAAGATATCAATCATGTCCCAAGGAATCCCATCTAAAAGTTATCAAACGAATACTTCGATACCTATCCGGTACTCCGAAGTATGGACTATGGTATTCCAAAGGTAATGATTGCTCATTGGTAGGTTTCTCCGATTCTAATTTTGCCGGTTGCAAATTGGATAGGAAAAGCACTAGTGGCACTTGTCACTTATTTTCAAATTCCTTGGTCAGTTGGCATAGCAAGAAACAAGTTTCAGTTGCTTTGTCAACCGCTAAAGCGGAATACGTTGTCGCCGGTAGTTGTTGTGCTCAAATCTTATGGATTAAGCAACAACTATTGGATTTTAACCTCAAACTCGAACGTATCCCCATTTTCTGTGACAATACAAGTGCCATTAATCTTACCATAAATCCTGTGTTGCATTCTCACACCAAACATATCGAAATTCGATACCACTTTCTTCGGGACCATGTAGAGAAAGGTGATGTTGTATTTGAACATGTTAATACTGAAAATCAACTAGCGGACATTTTCACAAAGCCGCTAGCTACTGAGCCTTTCTTTCATATTCGCCGAGAACTTGGTATTCTCGACATTTCTGAACGGGCGTTATAAATTGGTTGCTTTATCTTATTTCATTTAACACTATAATCTTGTACTTCTAACAAGTTAATGTTGTTGCAAGCACAATTATATAGTTCATCAAGTTATTCCAGCATCGAGGTGATATCTTTCCTTTACCCTTCTCTCTCTCCCAAACTTCATGGCTAAATAGTGGTATTACATGATAATATTGTACATATATATGCATCTTTTCTTATGCCATATCTGTTTGGATGTTTAAATGTTGTGTGGCATTCTATTTATGCATCAAACATCTGAGCATATGTGCATAATAGTGAAAATTGCAAATTTTGCCTGTATGAGTCGACCATAACAGGGCAATGGTCGACGCACACTTCAGAAATTTTCTTTTTTAAAATAAATAAATTCAAACAGTATGCGTCGACGCATACAGAGGGTATGGTCGACGCATCGCACGAAAACTCAATTTTTCTCTGCAGAAATCTTTCAAACTTTCCATGCATTTACATTCAAATTCTCATTAAGTGTGCATTTACATTTCAAACTTCCCACTACATTGTGAGTTGCATCTAGCTAGTGTCTATTGTCTCTTGGTTTCTCCTCTTCCCAAAACCCTAAATCCTCATCTATAAAAAGGGGAAACCTCCTTTTTGCAAATCATCCTCAAAAACCTTCTCCAAGCTTCACTCTCTACCCACACACAAAGCTTCAAAATCATTACCTATGGCTTCCTCATCCTGCAGACCTACCGATAAGAGATCACGAGAACCATCCTCTGCCTCTTTACCCATTACCGCTGTATCATTAGTTCCACCGGCTCTTGTCGATTCCTTCAACAAAGATATTGGTAAAAGAGGAGTTGTGAGGCAACATGCATTCTACAAACTCACCGCAGAACGCATGCATCTCGTAGAAATCATGTCTCTGCTACAATATCACGGCATTGTCAAATTCCTGGAATGCAATGCCAAATATAGTGAAGACCTGGTCCGTGTGTTCTACACTTGCCTTCATGACAAATTTCGTGGGCAAAAGTTTCACTCAAGGATCGGCACGAGAAAGGTTCGTTTAAGTCTAATGTTTGGAACATATATTTTGATATGTCATTGGCTGCTGATGAAAATCCTCTTGGTGAGGTAACTGACTCTCACCCAATAGAAGGTTATGAGTTTAAGAGCGCGTTGAACGACATGCTGAAACGACCCTACCCAGATCACATTGTGAACAGTGATGCGTTCCCACGAACTGTCACTGCCGGCAAGCTGAAAACAGGAGAGCGCATTCTCCAGTGGATTGTGTCACGCATCCTGCGACCTAAGAAGGGTGGTCTTTCCCGAGTTGAACAGGCTGAGGTTCATCTCATATACATTCTGAAAAAATCAGCGCAAAATCAACTGGCCCTACTACATTGCAAGTAGAATGTTCAGTTTACGTGACTCCGGACGAGGAACGTCTCTTGCCTACGGATCTTTTATTCAAGAGGTTCTTACTGCAGCCGGCGTGGATTATCCGTCCTTTCCGTATACTTCTATTTCCTCCGATAAAGAATTCAGCCCAAAAACTTTGTCTATGATGGGATATTTTTGGTGTGATGAGCGGAGAATCTACAAATTTGTTCGCAGAGGGTATGTTCCTACGACGGTTGAAGAAGATGATGAAAGTGATGAAAGTGAAGAAGAAGACAAAGAGGAAAATGAAGAAGAGGGAGCAGGACAAGCCTTTGAGCAACATGGTGGAGATGATAGTCCTCCACAAGTTGACATTCACGACTACACAAACTCAGCTTGGGTTCAGAATTCTCATTCAACTGAAGAAGATGCCCCCAACCAGGGTGGTTGGGGTGAATGGCAACATACGGGCTGGTCAACACAACGCCAATTATATCAGCCGTGTCAATATGGTGATGAAGAATCTCCTTCGTCTCCTCCGCAGCACGCAAACTCTTCTGAACTTTTGGATATGATGTGAAATATGCAGCTGGCTCAACAATCCTTCATGCAAACTCAGGATGAGTGCTATGCTCATATTAGCAGCCAACTTCAAGCACAAAATGAGAGGCTCGATAACCTCTCTACAAGCATGAATGAACGGTATGCAGCTTTTACCGAAACATTTGAACGCCAGGAGCGGTCGGTCGACGTGGGTGTAAGACCCCAATTTTGTCCCTAAGATCCCTCATGGCATCATATCATATCATTTCATTGCCTCAAGGATCTTTGTGCACCTTGCTTCCCTTCCCTATGGGTGGGTTATCTTTTGAGATTGTTTCTTGATCACCAAGCATGTTTTGCATTTGTATATCATTGCTTTTCTTTTTACCACTAACCAAAAGTACAAAAATATGTCATCTAACCTTTGTCTTGCAGATGAAGCAATCAACAGCCAAGACAGTCTAAGGCATTCATTGAGCAATAAGTGGTGGCCATTCTTGAGAATTTGGACACCACAATCATCCACAAGAGTTCATATGAGCTATGATATCATTTTGAATCAAAATTCAAGTGGTAGAGGCTTGAAATTCATCAGAACATTGCCAGGTCATCTGAAGGCCTAGAAAATCAACTGCCAAGTCAACTGTAGATTTGGAGGTGGGAAGTGATTAGAAATACTTCATTCATGTTCAAACAAGTCTCATTTGACATTTCAAACATCAACATTGAAGAAAATAAAGTCAGGTCAAAACTTTCTAAAAATAGAAAGTGACCTATAATTCAAAATTGCCAAAAATGGAAAGGTTTTAACCTAACTTCAACTTCAAATTACATCATCAAAAATGCTTCAAATAAAATTTTGTTGAACATGAAAGTTGTAGATCTTTCTCTCCCATTTCCAAAAAGTCCAAGATCATCAATTTCTCATGTGTGGTTAAGGAGATATGATCAAATCATGGCAAAGTGTGCATGGAGATTCAAATGTGCATAACTTCTCAACCAAAGCTCCAATTCAAGTGGCTCTTTTTTGTACATTCTTCTCTTGACCTCTACTTACCAAAACATGCATTGCATTTCATCAATTGTCATCACATCAACATTGGCAATTTCACTTGATTTTGGAGGGAAATTTTAAAGTTTAAAATTGGTCAATTATTGGAACATTCTATCATTGCCAATAGCTCCAAAATGATGTTTTAAGTGAAATTGAAGCAATTTCGTGTACTGTTCACCATGCATTTTCATGCATAGGGTGAAAATGCTAATTTGCATATGCGCTCCATTCTCACTAATCCACTTGCCATTTGCTTAAACATGATTAAGAGCATGATTAGGAGGGGGTATATAACACAAACCCTAACTGTTTTCAGCTAACAACCATCCATTTTCAGATCTAGATCCAAATTCTTGAAATTTTTCTCTCACTTTTTTTCTTTCAAATTCTGCAAACACATTGCACTTTTCTTGATCAATTCATCATCTGGAAGCATTATTGAGTAGAATTGCACGTGGAATCAAGATTTTTGGCACAGTTTTGAAGTATGCTCGAAGCTTGATGCATTAATGGTGAACTCAAAGTTTGGAGAGATCGTGCACAATTAAGCTTCAATTCTTCATCCAATCATCCATACAAGTGTTGTGGAAGATCTGTTGAGCATCACAAGGCTTGGATCCATTGAATTCCAGTTCTGTTTTCTCCAAGAGGTCAGGAATCGATTCTCTCCTTTCTCAAAATGATTATGATGTTGTTATAGATCTTGCTTTGCTGATTAATCTGAGCTTTAAACCACAAATTTTCATGCACAATCGAGTTAGATATGTTAGATTAAAGTTTCATGTGTGATTCTTCTTCTCTTCGATCCATTCGTATTTGATGTTTTCTTGATGATTTGTTTATGGATTGTTGATGTATGTTGCAAGATCTACATGATGATATGTTTAATTGCCATTTCTGAGAAATTTGTTCTTGAGCTGTGTACTGTTCATGATGAACATGATGAAGATGATGATTTTCGTTCCCAGGCACGCGTTTGATCTTTCAGAATGCTTTATTGGTGTTTTGCATGTGTTTGTGAAATGAAGCGCATGTACTGGTCCACGTTTGCTTTCGCCTGGCATTTTGATTGGTTGGTAGCGTTTTGACTTGGCCACATGTGCATTGACTGGCCAAGTCATTTAATGAAACGCCGCGTTTGCAGCCAGGGTGCGCTAATTCAAATTGTTCCTCCATTCGATTCCAGCTTGTTGCAATTATTCAAATGCCATGCCTTATTTTCCAATTTCCCTCCATTCATTCATATGCTATGCTTCATGTTTTTTTATTTTTTCATCATCTTCCAAAATTCATATTAAATTGAATATTGCTCCAAAAAATATGTGGTTTTTTGCATCATGATCCTTATTGTGTCTATTATTTTTTCATCATTTTTCCATAAATTGTGCATGGCTGGAAAATAATTTGCCCTAGGGTTTGTGAACATGTATGCTTTTTGTACCTTGCCTTGCCATATCATTCGTGAAATGCGGAGCTTTTATCCTATGAATTTGAAAATTTGCATGATGAAACTAGACTCATGGCTTGACATTTTGGTGTTGATTTGGTATTTTTACCATTTGTAGTTTCTGTTTTATGATCATGTGAATGTTGGTGTGACAATGTGTGTCACACCATTGCTTGTTCATCTTATGTGATGTGTTTGCCTTTCCTAATGAATTCCAATTGCTCTAATTTTTTGCTTGATGCTTGATATGGATGTTATGAATAAGCATGAATTTTCTTGGAATTATTTGATTGATTGCTTATTTAATTGAGATTTTTCATTCTGGTTGGTCACATTTGATCTTTAAAATAGTCTTGAACTTCAATTGATCATGAAATGGATTTGGTAATTGATATTGATGGGAGACCTTTTGGATTGTTTCAAGATGTGTTTGAAGTTGATTCATGTTAATTTTCAGATTCTGTTTTAAATTTTTTCTCCATTTTTGACCCTAGGCTTTGACCTAGTGGTTTGCCTCTCATGTTTGAGCTTTGATTTCAGGTTGAACATCCAAGTTATATGGTTCATGATGCTCCACCACTTGAGCATTTGATGTTTACTTTTGATTACTAACCTTGTGTGTTTTGTAGGGTTGATAACTCATTTGAGCTTGACTTGTGGCTTATGCCTTTGCTTATTGGGTTTGACTGTTGATATTGACTGATTGTTTGATTGTCTGAGTTGTATACTGATTTGTTTGATGTTTCCACAGGTACATAAGTTGCTTAAGTTCACTTTGAACTTGCTTTTGCTTGGTTTCTTAACCACTTAGGTATAACCTCTCTTCTTCATGTAGTCTGGAAGACCTGTCCTGTTACTTGGGCAGGCACCTGTCTGAAGCCCTCCTTAAGAGGCCATGTTCTTGTGTGTTTATTTTTGTGCTAAGCAGGAAAAGTCCTTTGATAAGGCAGTTGGCAGATAAAAGAGATGTGTAATCCATCTCCTGCTATTCAGTGTGTCATCCCTTTGCTCACATTACATGTTGATGCATTGTGGATATTAACCCAAGATCTATAGAGTCAATCACTTGTGGAGAAGAGTTCCTACTTTCTGAACTCCCACACCTTCTATTATTCAAAGCTCTCCCAGGACAGGGATAGAAGCTATGAGGCACACCCCTCATCTCCTTTTCATCTGCTTCACCTTAACTCTCAATGTTAAGGTTAAGAGCACAACATACCCCATTCCAGTTGACTGTAAAGTCTAACCTTGCTTGAGCCTAATTGCTTGTATATAGTGTGTGCTAATTGACTTGTTTGTCTGATTGCTTGATTCATCTGTGCATATTTGCTTATGTGTGCCCTTGTGCATTTATCATCATTAATTGTACATAATTGCATGATCATTGTTCATATCTGTGTGATCATTTTGTTTTGAGGAGTCAACTGTAAGTCCATTTATTGGCAGTTGTTTCCTATGACCATTGAGGAGTCAATTGTAAGTCCAGTTATTGGCATTTGTTTCCTGTGATATGGTAGGAGATTGGTGTAAGTCCAGTACTTGGTATCCGGTATCCGGTTTTCTTGTTTTGCTTTAGGAGATTGGTATAAGTCCATTGATTGGCATTCGGTATCCGGTTTTCTTTCTTTCCTTTGTGAGACTAGTATAAGTCCAGTGATTGGCATCTGGTATCATTATTTGTGCTTCAGTGAGATTGGTATAAGTCCAGTAATTGGCATCCGGTATCCATTTGTTTTGCTTATTTGTTATTGCTTATTGTTGCCTATTCCAAAGGAATCACTTGAATCATCTTCCATATGATCTCAAGAGGTGAACATCTAAGAAGTTTTACACTCCCTCACCTTCCACCTTTTGTTTTTAAACCTCCATTTGCATGTTAATACCAACTTGAAAACTATTGTGCAAACATTTTCATTCTTTTCAAACTAGAAACCTAGGCCTTAAGCCTTTGATTTTTCAAACTTCATTTTCATAATACTTCTTTTGAATTGAACTTTAATCATACTTTGACCATCTTTTGTGAATAAATTCTAATTGGTTAATCCAACTCATTCAATTGTTTTGTGGCTTTGTCCATTCTTGATAAGTTTTCCTACATTAGCCATAGGTTTGATTTATCCTAGTTGGTTGATGTTAATCTCACCTTTTGTCCTTAGTGATTGAATTATAAGACTTCCTTGCTTATTATAGGGTTAACCCCTCACTAGCAAGTTGAAGCTTTTCTCACATGGTGGACTTGTTGTTTGTATAAGGTTGAGTTTTCTCCCGTGGATAACGAAAGACCTTATGGCTTTTGTTTAAAATGAACCCACTCATATTTTGGAAATCTTTTAGCCGAACTACGGCGTTTTGATCCTTACCTTCCATGGAAAGGTACGTAGGCAACGGGTTCATCCGTTCAAACACAAAAATAATAACTTGTATATTCTTTTCTCATCCCTTCATTCGTGTTTGCACAATAAATATTTCATAAACAAATAACATTTCATTCAACAAGTGTGAAAAGGGCTCCCTAGGAGTACCTAGGACGTTTTGGGTGCCTAACACCTTCCCATTGCGTAATTTACCCCTTACCCAGATTCTCTGATCTTTTCATTAGTTTTCTATGTGTAAAATGTCTTAGGCTTTTGTTCGCTTTTTAGCCATTCCTCTGGATAAATAAAAGTGCGGTGGCGACTCGATTCTTTGTATGCTTTGCTTTTGATTTAATCAATAAATCATAAAGTGACGAATACACCGCTACAGAAAAGTGGCGACTCTGCTGGGGACATCTCCTTGGTGGTTTTGCCTACTTTTCACCCTTGTTGTATGATATTTGTTTATCTGTTATATGACATATTTTTATACAATTTGGGATTACTGTATTGATTGTAATGTTTGAATTGCTTGATATACAATTGCTGTTTGCTTTGGTGATCTCTGTGAGATGAGTTCTATACCCGAACTCGAGTGCACCTTAGGATAGGAGAATGGCATAGTCTTGTTGACTGGTGTAGAGTATTCCTTAGCCAGTTGACTTGCGAGTCCATTCACTTGGTGGAGGTCATGTTGGATTAATAATGTCACACAAGTTATTTGTGGTTAGGCATTATTCTTTCAATCATGTGCCGTAGAAGCCAAGGACCTTAGTCTACCAAGCCCGTCTTGGCCTATTTTAGGATGTAGTGCGGAGGTCGTTCAGATGTCAGATCTGATGCGATTGTTACGCGATACTACACTCATAAGAGTCTCTCTTGAGAATATTTTTGGAATACGAGTATTCGTTCCTCCGATAATATTCGAAAGATGGGATGATGACTATGGGAACCTCTGGTAGAACATGTTCGGCAAGTTTAAACCCTAGTACACTCCCTTTGGGTGGTTCTTAACCGAGACTCCATGCTCGTGACTCTCAACAAACCCGTGATTCATGGTTGAGTCGTTCAGACATCCTTAATATCAATGGAACCTGGGTGTTGATAAGGTGTAAACCATAATCCACCAAAATGGATGATTGATATTAAGGATGATTGAGCCGGTTCATGTATTGTTAATATCAATGGAACTTGGGTGTCGATAAGGTGTAAACCATAATCCACCAAAATGGATGATTGATATTAAGGATACTATGAGCTTTCCCATGACCTTTGTCTGGTGTGATTTGATTGATCCTTGAGTGTGATTGTTGCATTCATGCATTCATGCATTCATCTGCATTCATGTCATAAAAAAAAAAGAAAATTTTCAAGGAACTTAAAGGGTTTATTTGCAAAATTTTCAGACATGGAAAGACCAAAAAGGCATACAAAGAAGTACAACTTTAGACAGCCCGATGTGAAAGAGTTAAGGAATCTGACATCTGATGTACTAGATCCCTTGGGTTTCAAAGCTCGTTATGGGAAGCTTCTGCCTCTGTTGACTACTCAGGTTGATGAGGGACTGATGAGTACTTTGGCGCAGTTCTATGATCCTCTGTATCACTGCTTCTCTTTTCCGGACTTCCAGTTGTTGCCTACCTTGGAGGAGTATGCTCATCTTGTGGGTATTCCCGTTCTGGATCAGGTGCTGTTCAGTGGCTTAGAGAGTATTCCGACTTCTAGAGAGATCGCAAACTTGTTGCACATAGATGAATCCCTGATTAAAGCTCATATGACTACCAAAGGTGGAATTCAGGGTCTTCCTTCTGATTTCCTCATTGCTCAAGCTACCGTTTATGGGAAGGCCATGAGTGAGGATGCCTTTGAGGCTTTATTTGTGCTGCTCATCTATGGTTTGGTGTTGTTCCCCAACATCGACAAATTTGTGGATGTGAACGCCATTAGGATCTTCTCAGTTCTTAATCCCGTTCCTACTCTGTTGGGTGATGCCTATGTCTCTTTGCATCTGAGGAATGCAAAGGGTGGAGGAGTTATTGTGTGCTATTTGCCTCTGTTGTATAAGTGGTTTATTTCTCACTTGCCGCAGACGGTTGCTTTCAAGGAGAACAAGGGATTTCTACGGTGGTCCACGAGACTCATGTCTCTCACTAATGATGATATCTCTTGGTATGATCGCGTGTATGATACTGTTCAGATCATTGATTATTGTGGTGAATTCCGTAATGTGCCTCTTCTTGGTACATGTGGTGGGATCAGCTACAATCCTATCTTAGCACGTCGACAGCTTGGGTCCCCCCTAAAGGATAAACCTCATAACATTCTGTTAGAAGGTGTGTTCTTTCAGGAGGGTAAAGATCCCCAAGGCCTGAAAGCCCGGATGGTCCGCGCTTGGCGCAAGATTCATAAGAAGGGTAGAAACGAGTTGGGTACGAAGAACTGCATTGCTTTGGAGCCGTATACTTCTTGGGTCAGACAGAGAGCTTCTGAGTATCTTATGCCATATGACTATCCGAGACCTACACCGTTGGTTATGGCTGGGCCTTCAACCCTCCCCAACCAAGGCGTAGAGGAGTTGAGAGAAGAAGACCTTTCACGTGCATGGATTCGTGAAAGAGAAGAATTGCTTCAGCAACTTAAGGAGAAAGACGCTCTGATCGAGTTCCTCGAGCATCAGGTGATCGATGATCCGAATGATACTTGGGCTTCTTTGCTTCCTCAGTCTTCCAAATTCTGGAAGAGGAAGTATGATCGACTTGTAAAGGAGAAAGCGGATATGGAAGCAGCCTATGAGAGAGAGATCAAAAAGCTTTGTGCATCTCGTCTTCCAGCATCTCGAGCTTCTAGGGATCCATAGGATGTTTATTTTCCTTTTCCCTTGTAATGATCAAAAATGATGTATTTCTTTGCCTCGAATATATTTGATGAGATATTTTCCATATGCTATTAAATGCTTAAATATTCAAAAATTGCAAATAGAACCCTAAAAGTTCCTTAAAATAAAAACAAAGCATATGCACAAGCATTACATGCATCATTTTGCATAAGCAGGTTGTTCTGGTCTCCTTGTCTGTGGCCTAACTCTGTGCTCTTCATTTATTTTGAAGACAAGCTGACTCACCGGTACTATACCAGAGCCAATTCTGCAAGAGTGATGGATCAACTTGAACAAGAGAACAGAGAGCTGAAGGAAGAAGTCGCCCGTTTGAGTGCTCTGATGGAGCAATTTTTGTCTGCTCAGAATCAACCTTCTCCGCCTCCTGCAACTCCTCCCCAGAGGACGGTTATATCAGAAGTGGTTGCTCCGATTGTGCCAGCTGCTAGTGCTCATTTCATGCCGAATGCCATGCCAGTCGGGTTTCCGTGGGGTATGCCTCCTGGTTTCATGCCAGATATTCCAGCTCCTACCTTTGCTTCTATGCCGGCATCTAGCCCGGTCCTTGCTCCTCCTCCTCCTGTCGTGCATACCATTCCCAGGGTAGACGACACCATCTATCATTCTGAGCCGTCTGAGGGCCCATATGTCAATGAGAAGATGGAAGCAATGAATGATCAATTCCTCGAGCTGCGAAAGGAATTGAAGACCCTCCGAGGGAAAGATCTGTTTGGCAAGTCTGCTGCTGAACTTTGCCTAGTTCCCGGTGTAAAGATTCCGGTCAAGTTCAAAGTCCCTGACTTTGAGAAATATAAGGGGAACACCTGCCCTCTTGCTCACCTGGTTATGTACGCCAGGAAAATGTCTACGCAGACTGATAATGATCAGCTTCTGATCCATTATTTTCAGGATAGTTTGTCCGGTGCGGCTCTTCGTTGGTATATGAGTATTGATAGTGCAAACATCTGATCCTTCAACGATCTTGGCGAAGCCTTCGTCAAGCAGTACAAGTATAATGTTGATATGGCTCCTGATCATGATCAACTCAGGGCCATGTCTCAGAAGGATAAAGAGACATTTAAGGAGTACGCCCAGAGGTGGCGAGAGTTAGCAACTCAGATTACTCCTCCGCTGGAAGAGAAGGAGATGACTAAGATCTTTTTAAAGACTCTTAGTTCATTTTATTACGAGCGGATGGTTGCGAGTGCTCCCTCTGATTTCACCGAAATGGTGAACATGGGGATGCGTCTGGAGGAAGGAGTCTGTGAGGGACGTTTGTCTAAAGACGAGAGCTCTTCTAAACGATATGGGGCGTTTAAGAAGAAAGATGGGGAGGCACATGTTGTGCAGTCCCATGCTAAACCGAGAAGACCCTCTGTTAAGAGGAAGCCAGTGCGTCATCAGCACCAGGTGGCTCATATAGCACCTGTTTTCAGAGATAGTGCTCAGTATCAGCAGCCAAATCATCAGCATCAGCAACAACCTCGGTATCAACAGCAACATCGTCCACAGCAACAGGCTTACCAGCCTCGTGGCAGCACCAGTAATCAGGCCAATCTGAACTATGATAGGAAAAAGATCAGTTTCGATCCCATTCCTATGTCATATGCTGAATTGTATCCTTCCTTGTTGGAGAGGAAACTGGTTACTCCCAGAGAGCCTCCGGCTGTGCCTGCTAACCCGCAGTGGTGGTACAAGCCAAATCAACATTGTGTGTATTATTCCGGTGCTCCGGGACACAATATTGAGAATTGTTATCCGTTGAAGACTAAGGTTCAAGACCTTATGCGGTGCGGTATTCTGAGCTTCGAGGACTCAGGCCCCAATGTTACGAAGAACCCATTGCCCGAGCATGGGAAATCAGTGAACATGGTCCAGGGGTGCCCTGGGAAATATAAAGTCAAATATGTTAGCCATATTCGACAGTCTTTGGTCGAGTTGCATCGTTTGCTGTGTCAGTACAGTCATATGGAGCATGACCATGACAGATGCCGCATTTGCTCCGTCAATAGATTGGGTTGTCGCCAAGTGCGAAGAGAGCTTCAAGAGTTGTTGGATGAAGGTACCATAGAGATTCTTCAGAATCGAAATGTTGATGAAGATGAACCAGAAGTAAATGTTATTTCTCCTGTGTTCAAATTACCCGAGCCTGTTGTCATCCGTTACGATGGTAGCAAGCCGAAAGTTTCTCCTTCTCTGGTAATCAAGCCTGCAGGCCCTGTGCCTTATTCTTCAGATAAAGTTATTCCTTTCAGATATAATCCCGTTGCTGTGAAAGATGGGAAAGAAGTGCCTTTGCCGTCGACTTCCGTGGTTAATATTGCTGACGTGAGCGGGTTGACCCGGAGTGGTCGCGTGTTTTCAGCACCTAAGCCTCAGGCTAGAGCTGTTGCTTCTGATTCTGCTGAGCGTCCGGTTGGGACTACTGTGAATGTTCAGAACCCGGCACTTGCTGTTGCCAAACCCTCCTCTGTACAAAAGACTCCTGCTTCTTCTGTTGGCCCGAGTGGCACTGTGAATGAAGAATGTGATGAGATGCTGAGGCTCATCAAGAAGAGTGAGTACAACGTTGTAGACCAGCTTCTACAAATGCCGTCCAAAATCTCCGTTTTATCTTTGCTTCTGAATTCAGAATCCCATAGGGAGGCTCTGCAGAAAGTTTTGAACCTGGCTTATGTCGATCATGATGTCACGATAGAACAGTTTGATAGTATCGTTGCAAACATTACTGCTTGCAACACTTTGAGTTTCTGTGACGCTGATCTCCTTGAGGAGGGAAGAGACCACAACATGGCTCTACATATATCCATGAACTGCAAGACTGACGCCTTTCTCGTATATTGATGCTGAGGATGAAGTTGGAACGCCGTTCCAAGCTTTGTCTATTGCTGAGCCGATTGAGGAGAAGTCTCCTTCATTTGCTTCCTATCGTGATGTGAAACTGGCCATTGAATATGGTGCAGTTGCTGGTTTAGGGAAGATGATTGAGCTTGAAGACAATAAATCCCGGGCTGGAATTGGCTATTCTTCTGGGGCATTCAACGAGCAAGGTTTGTTCAAGAGTGGAGGTTTTATCCATGCTGATCGAGCTGAAGAAGCTGCTGCTATCTTGGAAGAGGATGCAGAGGATTTGAGCAACTTCATCATTCCTGGTGGTGTCTGCCACAATTGGGTCGCTGTAGATGTTCCTACAGTCATTCATAGATCAGAGTAATGGTTCACTTTGTTCAAAACCCTTCTCCCATGCCAAAAGGAGAAGTGATGACATTGTTGGCAGCATTTATACAATGATATTTCATTCAGTTAATGCATTGTTAAACATTTGTTTTCCCCTTTGTTTTCACTTTTTGCTTTTGCATGAAATCGGTGATCACAAAAAACCCTAAAAACAAGAATAAAAGCAATCTTTTCATCTGCATAATGGTTTGCTTGTTTAAATTCTGAAGTTTTTTATTAACCAAAATTATTATGCAGGTTGATTCTAAAACCCATTGAACATAATGATCCAACGCCATCTCCCAATTTTGAATTCCCTGTATTCGAGGAAGAGGAAGATGATGTTGAAGGGATTCCTGATGAGATTACCCGTCTCCTTGAGCACGAGAAGAAGATCATTCAGCCGCACCTTGAAGATCTGGAAATAGTCAACTTGGGGTCTGAGGATTGTGTTCGTATGGTGAAGATTGGGGCACTTCTTGAAGAGTCTGTCAAGAAGAGGTTGATCAGTTTGCTACGAGAATATTCAGATATCTTTGCTTGGTCGTATGAAGACATGTCGGGTCTAGATACAGATATTGTGCAACATTTTCCGCCTTTGAAGCCTGAGTGCGTGCCTGTGAAGCAGAAGCTCAGAAGAACTCATCCAGATATGGCAGTGAAGATCAAAGAGGAAGTTCAGAAGCAAATTGATGCGGGGTTTCTGGTGACTTCTACATATCCTCAATGGGTGGCCAATATTGTGCCCGTGCCTAAGAAGGACGAAAAAGTCCGTATGTGTGTTGATCACAGAGATTTGAATAAAGCTAGTCCGAAAGATGATTTCCCTCTACCACACATTGATATGTTGGTAGACAATACAGCTAAATTCAAAGTCTTTTCGTTTATGGACGGATTTTCCGGATATAATCAAATCAAGATGGCACCCGAAGATATGGAGAAGACAACATTCATCGCACCTTGGGGAACATTCTGTTATCGAGTGATGCCCTTCGGTCTGAAGAACGCCGGAGCCACGTATCAACGAGCTATGACTACCTTGTTTCATGATATGATGCACAAGGAGATAGAGGTCTATGTTGATGATATGATTGCTAAGTCCCGAATGGAAGTTGAACATGTTGAGCATTTGTTGAAGCTTTTTCAGCGATTGAGGAAGTTTAGGCTTCGTCTGAATCCGAACAAATGTACATTTGGAGTCCGTTCCGGCAAGTTGTTGGGTTTTGTTGTCAGCGAGAGAGGTATTGAGGTTGATCCTGCAAAGGTCAAAGCAATACAAGAGATGCCTGCACCCAAAACTGAAAAGCAAGTCCGAGGTTTTCTTGGCCGCTTGAACTATATTTCCAGATTTATATCCCACATGACTGCCACATGTGCGCCGATATTCAAGCTCCTCCGGAAAGATCAGTCCCATGATTGGACCGAGGATTGCCAGAAAGCTTTCGACAGTATCAAGGAATATCTGTCTGAACCTCCGATCTTGTCTCCGCCTGTAGAAGGAAGACCTCTGATCATGTATTTGACCGTTCTTGAAGACTCGATGGGTTGTGTACTCGGTCAGCAAGACGAATCAGGGAAGAAAGAATCTGCTATCTACTACCTCAGTAAGAAGTTTACTGATTGTGAGTCTCGATACTCTATGCTTGAGAAGACGTGATGTGCTTTGGCTTGGGCTGCTAAGCGTTTGCGCCAGTACATGATAAATCATACAACTTGGTTGATATCCAGAATGGATCCAATTAAGTATATCTTCGAGAAGCCTGCTTTAACTGGGAGGATTGCCCGTTGGCAGATGTTGTTGTCTGAGTATGATATCGAGTATCGAGCTCAGAAAGCTATCAAAGGTAGTATCTTGGCTGACCATTTGGCACATCAGCTGATTGAAGATCATCAGTCTGTTCAGTACGACTTCCCAGATGAGGAGATTCTGTATTTGAAAATGAAAGATTGTGATGAGCCTACACTTGATGAAGGTCCGGAACCTGGTTCCAGATGGACGATGGTGTTTGATGGCGCTGTGAATCAGTATGGAAATGGAATTGGGGCAGTAATCATTACTCCTCATGGCACGCATATTCCGTTTACAGCAAGGCTAACTTTCAAATGCACGAATAATATGGCTGAGTATGAGGCCTGTATTATGGGACTGGAAGAGTGTATTGATTTGAGAATCAAGCATCTTGATGTGTATGGTGATTCGGCTCTAGTTGTCAATCAGATCAAGGGTGAATGGGAGACGAATCAGCCCGGTCTCATTCCGTACAGAGATTATGCAAGAAGGATTTCAACGTTCTTTACAGAAGTTGATTTTCATCATATTCCTCGAGAGGATAATCGGATGGCTGATGCGCTTGCTACGCTTGCTTCGATGATTGTGGTCAGATATTGGAATGAAGTACCCAATATTGCCGTGATGCGCTTGGATAGACAAGCTCACGTATTTGCAGTTGAAGAAGTGAATGATGACAAGCCTTGGTATTTTGATATCAAGAATTTCCTCCAGAACCAGGTCTACCCGCCTGGGGCATCTGTGAAAGATAGGAAAACTTTGAGAAGGTTGTCAGGCAGTTTCTACCTCAGTGGTGAAGTGTTGTATAAGAGAAATTTTGACATGGTTTTGCTCAGATGCGTGGATAGACACGAAGCAAACCTGTTGATGACTGAGGTCCATGAGGGTTCATTTGGTACTCACTCCAATGGACATGCCATGGCTAGAAAGATGTTGAGAGCAAGCTACTATTGGCTGACAATGGAGTCTGACTGCTGCAAATATGTGAAGAAATGCCACAAGTGTCAGATTTATGCGGACAAGATTCATATCCCTCCGACACTTCTGAATGTGATTTCATCACCATGGCCTTTCTCTATGTGGGGAGTTGACATGATCGGCATGATTGAACCGAAGGCGTCCAACGGACACAGGTTTATTCTCGTAGCAATTGATTACTTCACCAAATGGGTTGAAGCCGCTTCGTATGCGAATGTGACCAGGCAGGTGGTCGTGAAGTTTATCAAGAATCAGCTGATTTGCCGTTATGGTGTGCCAAATAAGATCATTACTGATAATGGATCTAATCTGAATAATAAGATGATGGATGAGTTGTGCGCTGAGTTCAAGATTGCACACCATAATTCCTCTCCTTACAGACCTAAGATGAATGGGGCTGTTGAAGCTGCTAACAAGAATATCAAGAAGATTATCCAGAAGATGACAGTTACATACAAAGATTGGCATGAGATGCTGCCATTTGCTTTGCATGGTTATCGTACATCTGTCCGCACTTCAACAGGGGTAACCCCTTTCTCTCTTGTTTATGGCATGGAGGCTGTTCTCCCAATAGAGGTGGAGATTCCATCAATGAGAGTCTTGAGGGAAGCCAAGTTGACTGATGCTGAATGGATTCAGAGTCGATATGACCAGTTGAATTTGATTGAAGAGAAGCGATTGACTGCCATGTGCCATGGTCAGTTATATCAGCAGAGGATGAAGAAAGCATTCGATAAGAAGGTCAAGCCTCGTGTGTTCCGAGAAGGTGACCTCGTGCTCAAGAAAGTCTTGTCTTTCGCGCCCGATTCCAGGGGCAAGTGGACCCCAAACTATGAGGGTCCATATGTTGTTAAGAGAGCCTTTTCAGGCGGTGCTTTGATGCTTACAACAATGGATGGGGAGGATTTGACTCGTCCTGTGAATTCAAATGCAGTCAAGAAATACTTTTCCTAAAAAAAAGGAGAGTAAAGAAAAACAGAATAGCTGGCTAAGTTGAAAACCCGAAAGGGCGACTTAGGCAAAAATGAGCGTCTCGGTGGAGAACCCGCAAGGGTAATCCAGGCAAAAGTTAGAGACTTGAAAAAAAAAGAAGATATTTGTATCCCACTAGATTGAGTACCTCACCCTGGGGCAATCTAGGCAAAAATTAGGGATTTGGCAAGTAACTGCATCCTGACAAGACTTTCTGTTCCACAGCTGTCTTTTCGTCAGAAGTTCTCGATTCGTCGTCAACTGAAGCTTCGAATACATCGAGATTCAAATTGGTAGAGAAAGGATCATTATGCTTAATGTAGCCCTCTTCCAATATATATCACTGATTTCAAATTTGTACAGATCTATGGAGTCTTGCCATTTGCAGGCTACCATTCCATCAAATCAATTTGAGCTTTTATCCAATTATTTGCACTCTTATTTGTTTCAATTCAACAAATGTTTTGCATGTTTTAATTGATAAAATGTCGTTGTTTTAAACAAATAAATTTTTCAAAATTGTTGTTTTAAACAAAGTGAACATTCACAATGATGAAAGGATACTCAAGAATTTCTCAGTGCTCTCCCAAGGGTGGCGTGATGTCCAACAGGTAAGACATTTGTTCATATGCCTGGCATGGTTGTGTTCTCTTTATCCTGATTTGTTGTTGGGGTTGTTCCCCAAGCGGAGTTGTTGTTGGGGTTGTTCCCTAAGCAGAGTGCTTGTTGAAGACTTCGTTTTCTTCTCCAGCAATATTATCTCCCCAGCATGGGTGGCGTTCCTTTGGAAGATTCGGTAGTTGGTGGTTTGACACCCTGGTACCCGTCACTCTCCCCAGTGCAGGCGCCAGCGGAGTTGTTGCTTCTCTCCCCAGCATGGTTGCTTTCTTTTTGAAGATTCAGTGGTTGGTGGAGTGATATCCCCGTACTTTACCACTTTCCTCAGCGCATTCTGCAGAGTTGTCGATATGATATACTGCATTTTATGCTATTCCTCCCCATCAGAGCGCTTGTTGAGGTTTTCACCTCTTATCCCTTCAGTAGAGCAGTGTTTATTTTCTTCCTCCGCAGTTGTTGGGTTTCTCTCGAGAGGTTCAGAATTTGGTGGTTGATCCCCAACTCTCCCCCTAGTCCCAGTGGATTCCCCAGTGGATTCCCCACTGGAGCCACCAGTAGATTTGTGGTATGGTGGATTATATCTGTGTGATTTCCCCAGAGTTCCCCGCCAGAGTGGGTATTCCCAATAGAGTCAGGATCCCCGCCAGAGTTGTTTTCCCCAGTAGGGTGGTTGGTGATCTATCATCCAGAGATTTGGTTGATCTCCCTGATGCTTTTGATCCCTAGTAGAGTGGCTTGTTGCAGAATCTACTTGTGCGATCTATCCTTCCTCAGTGGATGTGTTCCCAATGGAATGGCTAACAGTATACCCAGTAGAGTTGCTTGTGCAGTTAGATTCTACATGGATGATCTGTTCTCCTTTTGTGGGTTGTTCCCCAGCGGAGTTATTTGGAATTGCTTTCGTGGCAGTTTTCGCCTGAGCAGTGAACTCTTGTTTCCCAGTTGATACTGAGGATCCCCTGCAGATATCTCGGGATTTCTCCTTTTCCCCAACAGATTTGTCTTTGTGACCGTTGTTGCCTGTTGTGACTTTCTGTGCCCCAGTTGGGTTGATTGTTGATCCATCACTCAGAGATTTTGTGATTTTGTGATATCTCTGATCTTTTGCCTCCCCGCAGATCTTTGCTTTTCAGCATGTAGATCTCCAGCAGATTGGCTTTCTAGTTGGATTCTTTGGTTATTCCTCTGGAATTGTAGTACTGGGCGTTTGATTCCTGGATCCTGTTTGTGTTAGATATGTCTGTTTTGTCGACATTCATCAAACATAAATCACGCATATTCATGCATACTCATAAACATTCAGATATTCATGTTGCATTTTTGCCATATATATTTTGTTTGTTGTTCCCTGCTAATTGGTGATATAGATCTCTTCAGTAGATCTCCCCAAGCAGATGTCGGGTGTTTAATCTCTCTATATAGAGTCAGCCCCATAAGCAGAAAGCGTCTGTCTTTCCTTTTGCAGTTCCCCACTGAGATATATCCTCGTGGATGACGGTTTCTTCCGTTTCCTCCCAACACATATATTGGGATGGATGTTCCTATTGAGTTATATCCTCATTAGGACGAGTCTTGATTCAGTCTGTCTTTTCGGTTTGATTCCGAATTGACTATTTGTCAACTGTTTCTTGTGCTTCCCTGTGGAATAAATGAACGAATTGCCCAGTAACTGGCAATAATTCTTTTTATCCCCAACGGAGTTTGGGCCTCTACCCTTATACCGGTAGTTGTAAGTCCTATGTTCCTTTGTCCTCTTGGCAGAATTTGTGGTTATACACCTTTTATTCCTCAGCAAGAGTCGTTGGTTTTCTACCCAGTAGTCGGTAGTTGTAAATCCTATTTTTCCTGCTCTCCAGCAATTTGTGGTTTGTTATAAACCCTATTTTTGTTTCCCGTACGGAATTGTGATTCTTTCATTCCCACGCGGACGTTGTGGTTTTCTACCCCGTATTCGGTAGATGTAAACCCTATCTTTTTATCCTCATCAGAGTTGTTGGCTACTACCCCGTATTCGGTAGTTGTAAGTCCTATCTCTTTTCCCCTAGCAGAGGTAACCTTTGTGGTTCGTTCTAGTTGATGGTGGATTTTGTGTTGTTGTGGTTTTATCCCCAACAGAGTCTGTGCTTTCTTGTGGATAATTGCCGGATGCTAGCAATTCTATCCCCAGTTGAGTCTTTGGTTTTCTACCCCGTATTCGGTAGTTGTAAACCCTAATTTCTCCTCTTTGCAGAGTTAACCTTGTTGTTCATCCTAACCGATGATGGTTACTCTTTGTGGTTATCTTCATTCAGTATTCGATGTTGATATTCCCTCCTTGCTTCTGGATAATTGCCGTTTGCTAGCAATTGTATCCCCAGCAAGTCCTTGTGGATAATTGCTGTTTATGCAATTCATCCCCAGCGGGTCTTCTTTCATTTACCCTTTTGTGGTAATGTTGTTGCTCCCTTTGATTGGTCATCTTTATATACCTAGTTTTGGTTTCCCGATGCCTTTCTTTTCGGCCGATTTATCCTTTATTAACCCAGTAACCGGTTGTGGATAATCTTCCATGCGAGTATGTTATCCACGTTCTGATGGTAATGGATAATATATCTCATGCACTCTTCAGTCGAAGCCTGTTGTGTTTCCTCAGTCGAGTAAGATTCGTTTTTCCTTTGCGGAATCGAATATCCTTTGATTCTTGGATAATTGCCGGATGCTTGCAATTTATCCCCTGTGAGTTGTCTTTCGTTTACCCTGTTGTTGTGGTATCGATTCTCTCTCTTTTTGGTTAGTCACCTATTATATACCCATTAACCGGTATCTCTGGTGTCTCTTCCTTTCGAGTATATTATTCACGTTCTGACGGTAATGAATAATGTATCTCATGCGCTCTTTGGTAGGAGTCCTTTGTTGATTTTCCCCAATGGAGTAAGATTCGTATTCTTTGTAGAATTGAATATCCATCCTTTAACAAGTTTGTGTTTTGGATGATGAGTGTTTTGGCATATATACCAATTCACGTTTTCGGTAGGTCACCTATTATATACCCAGTAACTGGTATCCCTGGTGTTTCCTTCCATGCGCGTATATTGTCTACGTTCTGACGGTAATAGATAATATATCTCATGCGAGTATTCTATCCACGTTCTGACGGTAATGGATATTATATCTCATGCGCTCTTTGGGTTGTTCCCAGCTGAGTAAGATTCGTTTTCCCGTTGCGGATTTGAATGTCCATCCTGTAAGTCGATTTGCTTTTTCAAGCCCTCCTTTCGGATGATGAGTGTTTTGGCATATATACCAATTCACGTTTTGGTCGGTCACCTATTATATACCCAGTAACCGGTATCCCTGGTGTTCCCTCCTTTCTGCTCCCTATTATGACCTTGGTCCCCTGCGGAGTCAGATTTTCCTGAGTTGATGTACCCTTTTCAGGTCTTTCTCAGATGTTTGGTTGATTGATATCTCTCACCCTTATACCGGTCTTAGATATTCATTCTTCCTGAGTTTGTTACCCTTATACCGGTAACACCTCATTCTTTGTTGCTTCCCCAGGAGAGTCTCTTTATTAGGCATTTCTCCAGTGGAGTTTCTTGTGGTGATTTTTACCCTCTTGCTGTATTGGCGTTTTCACCAATATATGCAATTTGCCTCTGCAGGGAGATTCTTCGTGAATCTTTTCCCTAGTCCGAGTCCGAATTTTTATCCGAAGTATCCTTCGTGGATAGTTTGAGTCAGCTTGTGTCTTTCCAATGGATGTGTTTTCCTTTGGAATTCTTTCTTTCTCCAGTGTGAGTCCTTTACTCCCCAGTGAGGTCTCCGGTCCAGTCGTGTCTTGTTCGCGGTGTCAGTTTTTCCCTAATTCAGAGTCGTGTCCTGCTCACGCATTCTTTTTCTTTTCTCATCCCCATGAGAGTCCTGTTAGAGTCTCTGTTCCTGGTGAGTGTATTACTCCGATGGATCGTCTTTTCTTCTTTGTGAACCCATATTCCCCACAGAGTTTGTTGTTTCTTTTGCATGCATACATCTGCACCATGAGGTCTCTTAGGGACCAAAATTTATCTCATTACTGTTATTTAAGCCCATTCTACCGCGTCGAGATGAAGATTTCTAAACTTCACTTCTCCGGCTAGAATGACCTTAAATAGGGGCATCTGTAAGACCCCAATTTTGTCCCTAAGATCCCTCATGGCATCATATCATATCATTTCATTGCCTCAAGGATCTTTGTGCACCTTGCTTCCCTTCCCTATGGGTGGGTTATCTTTTTAGATTGTTTCTTGATCACCAAGCATGTTTTGCATTTTTATATCATTACTTTTCTTTTTACCACTAACCAAAAGTACAAAAATACGTCATCTAACCTTTGTCTTGCAGATGAAGCAATCAACAGCCAAGACAGTCTAAGGCATTCATTGAGCAATAAGTGGTGGCCATTCTTGAGAATTTGGACACCACAATCATCCACAAGAGTTCATATGAGCTATGATATCATTTTGAATCAAAATCTCAAGTGGTAGAGGCTTGAAATTCATCAGAACATTGCCAGGTCATCTGAAGGCCTAGAAAGTCAACTGCCAAGTCAACTGTGGATTTGGAGGTGGGAAGTGATTAGAAATACTTCATTCATGTTCAAACAAGTCTCATTTGACATTTCAAACATCAACATTGAAGAAAATAAAGTCAGGTCAAAACTTTCCAAAAATAGAAAGTGACCTATAATTCAAAATTGCCAAAAATGGAAAGGTTTTAACCTAACTTCAACTATAAATTACATCATCAAAAATGCTTCAAATGAAATTTTGTTGAACATGAAAGTTGTAGATCTTTCTCTCCCATTTCCAAAAAGTCCAAGATCATCAATTTCTCATGTGTGGTTAAGGAGATATGACCAAATCATGGCAAAGTGTGCATGGAGATTCAAATGTGCATAATACCAGTAACCGGTATCCCTGGTGTTCCCTCCTTTCTGCTCCCTATTATGACCTTGGTCCCCTGCGGAGTCAGATTTTCCTGAGTTGATGTACCCTTTTCAGGTCTTTCTCAGATGTTTGGTTGATTGATATCTCTCACCCTTATACCGGTCTTAGATATTCATTCTTCCTGAGTTTGTTACCCTTATACCGGTAACACCTCATTCTTTGTTGCTTCCCCAGGAGAGTCTCTTTATTAGGCATTTCTCCAGTGGAGTTTCTTGTGGTGATTTTTACCCTCTTGCTGTATTGGCGTTTTCACCAATATATGCAATTTGCCTCTGCAGGGAGATTCTTCGTGAATCTTTTCCCTAGTCCGAGTCCGAATTTTTATCCGAAGTATCCTTCGTGGATAGTTTGAGTCAGCTTGTGTCTTTCCAATGGATGTGTTTTCCTTTGGAATTCTTTCTTTCTCCAGTGTGAGTCCTTTACTCCCCAGTGAGGTCTCCGGTCCAGTCGTGTCTTGTTCGCGGTGTCAGTTTTTCCCTAATTCAGAGTCGTGTCCTGCTCACGCATTCTTTTTCTTTTCTCATCCCCATGAGAGTCCTGTTAGAGTCTCTGTTCCTGGTGAGTGTATTACTCCGATGGATCGTCTTTTCTTCTTTGTGAACCCATATTCCCCACAGAGTTTGTTGTTTCTTTTGCATGCATACATCTGCACCATGAGGTCTCTTAGGGACCAAAATTTATCTCATTACTGTTATTTAAGCCCATTCTACCGCGTCGAGATGAAGATTTCTAAACTTCACTTCTCCGGCTAGAATGACCTTAAATAGGGGCATCTGTAAGACCCCAATTTTGTCCCTAAGATCCCTCATGGCATCATATCATATCATTTCATTGCCTCAAGGATCTTTGTGCACCTTGCTTCCCTTCCCTATGGGTGGGTTATCTTTTTAGATTGTTTCTTGATCACCAAGCATGTTTTGCATTTTTATATCATTACTTTTCTTTTTACCACTAACCAAAAGTACAAAAATACGTCATCTAACCTTTGTCTTGCAGATGAAGCAATCAACAGCCAAGACAGTCTAAGGCATTCATTGAGCAATAAGTGGTGGCCATTCTTGAGAATTTGGACACCACAATCATCCACAAGAGTTCATATGAGCTATGATATCATTTTGAATCAAAATCTCAAGTGGTAGAGGCTTGAAATTCATCAGAACATTGCCAGGTCATCTGAAGGCCTAGAAAGTCAACTGCCAAGTCAACTGTGGATTTGGAGGTGGGAAGTGATTAGAAATACTTCATTCATGTTCAAACAAGTCTCATTTGACATTTCAAACATCAACATTGAAGAAAATAAAGTCAGGTCAAAACTTTCCAAAAATAGAAAGTGACCTATAATTCAAAATTGCCAAAAATGGAAAGGTTTTAACCTAACTTCAACTATAAATTACATCATCAAAAATGCTTCAAATGAAATTTTGTTGAACATGAAAGTTGTAGATCTTTCTCTCCCATTTCCAAAAAGTCCAAGATCATCAATTTCTCATGTGTGGTTAAGGAGATATGACCAAATCATGGCAAAGTGTGCATGGAGATTCAAATGTGCATAACTTCTCAACCAAAGCTCCAATTCAAGTGGCTCTTTTTTGTACATTCTTCTCTTGACCTCTACTTACCAAAACATGCATTGCATTTCATCAATTGTCATCACATGAACATTGGCAATTTCACTTGATTTTGGAGGGAAATTTTAAAGTTTAAAATTGGTCAATTATTGGAACATTCTATCATTGCCAATAGCTCCAAAATGATGTTTTAAGTGAAATTGAAGCAATTTCATGTACTGTTCACCATGCATTTTCATGCATAGGGTGAAAATGCTAATTTGCATATGCACTCCATTCTCACTAATCCACTTGCCATTTGCTTAAACATGATTAAGAGCATGATTAGGAGGGGGTATATAACACAAACCCTAACTGTTTTCAGCTAACAACAATCCATTTTCAGATCTAGATCCAAATTCTTGAAATTTTTCTCTCACTTTTTTTCTTTCAAATTCTGCAAACACATTGAACTTTTCTTGATCAATTCATCATCTGGAAGCATTATTGAGTAGAATTGCACGTGGAATCAAGATTTTTGGCACAGTTTTGAAGTATGCTCGAAGCTTGATGCATTAATGGTGAACTCAAAGTTTGGAGAGATCGTGCACAATTAAGCTTCAATTCTTCATCCAATCATCCATACAAGTGTTGTGGAAGATCTGTTGAGCATCACAAGGCTTGGATCCATTGAATTCCAGTTCTGTTTTCTCCAAGAGGTCAGGAATCGATTCTCTCCTTTCTCAAAATGATTATGATGTTGTTATAGATCTTGCTTTGCTGATTAATCTGAGCTTTAAACCACAAATTTTCATGCACAATTGAGTTAGATATGTTAGATTAAAGTTTCATGTGTGATTCTTCTTCTCTTCGATCCATGCGTATTTGATGTTTTCTTGATGATTTGTTTATGGATTGTTGATGTATGTTGCAAGATCTACATGATGATATGTTTAATTGCCATTTCTGAGAAATTTGTTCTTGAGCTGTGTACTGTTCATGATGAACATGATGAAGATGATGATTTTCATTCCCAGGCACGCGTTTGATCTTTCAGAATGCTTTATTGGTGTTTTGCATGTGTTTGTGAAATGAAGCGCATGTACTGGTCCACGTTTTCTTTCGCCTGGCATTTTGATTGGTTGGTAGCGTTTTGACTTGGCCACATGTGCATTGACTGGCCAAGTCATTTAATGAAACGCTGCGTTTGCAGCCAGGGCGCGCTAATTAAAATTGTTCCTCCATTCGATTCCAGCTTGTTGCAATTATTCAAATGCCATGCCTTATTTTCCAATTTCCCTCCATTCATTCATATGATATGCTTCATGTTTTTTTATTTTTTCATCATCTTCCAAAATTCATATTAAATTGAATATTGCTCCAAAAAATATGTGGTTTTTTGCATCATGATCCTTATTGTGTCTATTATGTTTTCATCATTTTTCCATAAATTGTGCATGGCTGGAAAATAATTTGCCCTAGGGTTTGTGAACATGTATGCTTTTTGTACCTTGCCTTGCCATATCATTTGTGAAATGCTGAGCTTTTATCCTATGAATTTGAAAATTTGCATAATGAAACTAGACTCATGGCTTGACATTTTGGTGTTGATTTGGTATTTTTACCATTTGTAGTTTCTGTTTTATGATCATGTGAATGTTGGTGTGACAATGTGTGTCACACCATTGCTTGTTCATCTTATGTGATGTGTTTGCCTTGCCTAATGAATTCCAATTGCTTTAAATTTTTGCTTGATGTTTGATATGGATGTTGTGAATGAGCATGAATTTTCTTGGAATTATTTGATTGATTGCTGATTTAATTGAGATTTTTCATTCTGGTTGGTCACATTTGATCTTTAAAATAGTCTTGAACTTCAATTGATCATGAAATGGATTTGGTAATTGATATTGATGGGAGACCTTTTGGATTGTTTCAAGATGTGTTTGAAGTTGATTCATGTTAATTTTCAGCTTCTGTTTTAAATTTTTTCTCCATATTTGACCCTAGGCTTTGACCTAGTGGTTTGCCTCTCATGTTTGAGCTTTGATTTCAAGTTGAACATCCAAGTTATATGGTTCATGATGCTCCATCACTTGAGCATTTGATGTTTACTTTTGATTACTAACCTTGTGTGTTTTGTAGGGTTGATAACTCATTTGAGCTTGACTTGTAGCTTATGCCTTTGCTTATTGGGTTTGACTGTTGATATTGACTGATTGTTTGATTGTCTGAGTTGTATACTGATTTGTTTGATGTTTCCACAGGTACATAAGTTGCTTAAGTTCACTTTGAACTTGCTTTTGCTTGGTTTCTTAACCACTTAGGTATAACCTCTCTTCTTCATGTAGTTTGGAAGACCTGTCCTGTTACTTGGGCAGGCACCTGTCTGAAGCCCTCCTTAAGAGGCCATGTTCTTGTGTGTTTATTTTTGTGCTAAGAAGGAAAAGTCCTTTGATAAGGCAGTTGGCAGATAAAAGAGATGTGTAATCCATCTCCTGCTATTCAGTGTGTCATCCCTTTGCTCACATTACATGTTGATGCATTGTGGATATTAACCCAAGATCTATAGAGTCAATCACTTGTGGAGAAGAGTTCCTACTTTCTGAACTCCCACAACTTCTATTATTCAAAGCTCTCCCAGGCCAGGGATAGAAGCTATGAGGCACACCCCTCATCTCCTTTTCATCTGCTTCACCTTAACTCTCAATGTTAAGGTTAAGAGCACAGCATACCCCATTCCAGTTGACTGTAAAGTCTAACCTTGCTTGAGCCTAATTGCTTGTATATAGTGTGTGCTAATTGACTTGTTTGTCTGATTGCTTGATTCATCTGTGCATATTTGCTTATGTGTGCCCTTGTGCATTTATCATCATTAATTGTACATAATTGCATGACCATTGTTCATATCTGTGTGATCATTTTGTTTTGAGGAGTCAACTGTAAGTCCATTTATTGGCAGTTGTTTCCTATGACCATTGAGGAGTCAATTGTAAGTCCAGTTATTGGCATTTGTTTCCTGTGATATGGTAGGAGATTGGTGTAAGTCCAGTAATTGGCATTTGTTTCCTGTGATATGGTAGGAGATTGGTGTAAGTCCAGTAATTGGCATCCGGTATCCGGTTTTCTTGTTTTGCTTTAGGAGATTGGTATAAGTCCATTGATTGGCATCCGGTATCCGGTTTTCTTTCTTTCCTTTGTGAGACTAGTATAAGTCCAGTAATTGGCATCCGGTATCCGGTTTTCTTGTTTTGCTTTAGGAGATTGGTATAAGTCCAGTGATTGGCATCCGGTATCCGGTTTTCTTTCTTTCCTTTGTGAGACTAGTATAAGTCCAGTGATTGGCATCTGGTATCATTATTTGTGCTTCAGTGAGATTGGTATAAGTCCAGTAATTGGCATCTGGTATCCATTTATTTTGCTTATTTGTTATTGCTCATTGTTGCCTATTCCAAAGGAATCACTTGAATCATCTTCCATATGATCTCAAGAGGTGAACATCTAAGAAGTTTTACACTCCCTCACCTTCCACCTTTTGTTTTTAAACCTCCATTTGCATGTTAATACCAACTTGAAAACTATTGTGCAAACATTTTCATTCTTTTCAAACTAGGAACCTAGGCCTTAAGCCTTTGATTTTTCAAACTTCATTTTCATAATACTTCTTTTGAATTGAACTTTAATCATACTTTGACCATCTTTTGTGAATAAATTCTAATTGGTTAATCCAACTCATTCAATTGTTTTGTGGCTTTGTCCATTCTTGATAAGTTTTCCTACATTAGCCATAGGTTTGATTTATCCTAGTTGGTTGATGTTAATCTCACCTTTTGTCCTTAGTGATTGAATTATAAGACTTCCTTGCTTATTATAGGGTTAACCCCTCACTAGCAAGTTGAAGCTTTTCTCACATGGTGGACTTGTTGTTTGTATAAGGTTGAGTCTTCTCCCGTGGATAACGAAAGACCTTAGGGCTTTTGTTTAAAATGAACCCACTCATATTTTGGAAATCTTTTAGCCGAACTACGGCGTTTTGATCCTTACCTTCCATGGAAAGGTACGTAGGCAACGGGTTCATCCGTTCAAACACAAAAATAATAACTTGTATATTCTTTTCTCATCCCTTCATTCGTGTTTGCACAATAAATATTTCATAAACAAATAACATTTCATTCAACAAGTGTGAAAAGGGCTCCCTAGGAGTACCTAGGACGTTTTGGGTGCCTAACACCTTCCCATTGCGTAATTTACCCCTTACCCAGATTCTCTGATCTTTTCATTAGTTTTCTATGTGTAAAACTTCTTAGGCTTTTGTTCGCTTTTTAGCCATTCCTCTGGATAAATAAAAGTGCGGTGGCGACTCGATTCTTTGTATGCTTTGCTTTTGATTTAATCAATAAATCATAAAGTGACGAATACACCGCTACAGTGGGCCTCAAGTATCTAGGTGGTGTTGCTGATCAGATATCGTCTCTGGCAGACCCTTATAGAAACCCGAATATCTGTTACCATCGAGGACGAGACCATTAGGACATAAAACTGCATATGCATCTGTAATTTTTTGTTGTTTGACTGAATTAATTTTCTGTTGTGCTCATTTGTGCAAATCCAATTTAATGTTATCTTCTTTTACTTTGTTCAGTAATAATATTTGGTGTGATATTGTTATATGATTCCCTATCTCCTGTTGTATTTCATGTTACGTTGAATAATAATTCCTTTTCTCTTTTTGATGTTGTCAAAGGGGGAGAAAAGCATGTACCAAAGCCAATACCAAAGCCAAGCAGCCAAAATATTCACAACAATTAACAGTTGGTTTTGCAGATAGCCTTAGATTACAAAAGAAAGGGGGAGTGTGCATAATGTGTGTAAATATTGCATGTTGTTTTTCTCTTTGGCTTTTACACAGGTTGTCATCATCAAAAAGGGGGAGTATGTAAGGGCAAATTGTCATACAACACACGATCATAGGTTTCGATGATGACAAATGATCACCATGGATGAATCGGCATTGTCGATTCCACCTCTACAAAACAAATGCAACATATCACCTATCATATCCTTTTCTATGCTCATCTAAACTGCTATACTTCATACAACATATGTGGATAAAATGTGGTCATGACAAAATGCATGAAAACCACAAAAATATGAATTTTTGCAGATTTACAGGGTTTGAGTCGACCGCAAGGGTCAGCGCATGAACCACGGGTCAGCACATAACATAGTGCAGTTGGTCACTGGTCAGCGCATGGAGGCTTGAGTCGACCACAGGTCGGCGCATAACATAGTACAGTTGGCCACGGGTCAGTGTATGGAGACTTGAGTCGACCACAGGGTCGGCGCATGAAGCTTTCACTTTCCCACGGGTCAGTGCCGCCGACCCATGGTCGACGCATACTGATGTATTCTTCAGTCTATCCAAAATTGCAGGCCATGCATCGACGCATAGACCTGCTATGGTCGACCGCTCGTGCGCAAATTCAGTTTTTGATTATTTCCCACTCTGTTTGAAAAGCTGTTAAGTTTGGTTGGTAAGTTGGTTACTATATATAGTAGTTTGGTTACTTGTATCAACAAACATTTGTCAAATTGATTCAAGTGTTCAAAGAAACAAGAAAAAGTAAAATAGGTGTCCAAGATTCATCATCTTCATCTTCAACATCTCACAATACATCAACTACACACAACCATTTTTGAAGTGCTTTGTGATTGGTTAAAGGTGATAACGTTCGAAGCCGAGATTGGGGAATCCGGTTCGGGTTGAAGCTTGTGACAGGTTTTTTCTTGAATAAAACCATTAGGGTTTTGTCCTCCAAGACTGATTTGTGTTTGGGGGTTTTTGGACGAATTCTTCATCAATTTTCAGCTGAGCGAAGGTGATTGAGAAGAGGAAGTCTTTGTCAATCTAGTAGCGGATTCAGTGAAATTGAAGGGAAGATTTCGGGTTCGATTTGTTGTAGTTGAGATCAGTCGGGCCGAGGGTTTGAAGAACTGAGGGTTATTCAACAAAGGGGCTGGAATCGGAGGTCTATCAACAACAATCGAAGGACTTGATTCACCTTGAATCAAGGAACAAGGAGTGGAAGCAACATTCAACGTCTTAAGGATTCTGTTATATATTTGCTTTGCAATCCTTATATAAACGGTTAAATTCAACAGGTGCTATCTATTAAATCATCTCAATTCTAGTTTTAGAATTGAGGGCAGACGTACCCCGAAGCGAGGACGGCGGGGGAACTGCCTCATCAAATCTTTGTCTTCTCTATTTTTCAGCATGTTCGTTTTGGCTTAAAAATTAAGTGATTTTTGTATAAGCACTTTTATCAAACCTTGATATTAATTGAGTAAGAAGTTAAAAATCTGTTTTTGAATTCAAAGTACAATAAAATATTGTACTAGACTAAGTGAAATCTCTTACTCAACATAAATATCACTTGGAGTGTTTTTGCACACCAAGTGTTTGATAATTTGCCTAAACCAAAATTATCTTAGTTGTGTATCTAGTTTGGTTTGCTCTTTGAATCATTGGAACTAGGAATCCTAGTAAGTGAAACAAATCATTGATAGTGTGACTAGTGTAGTGATTCGTATTCTACATTATCTATAATCCATAGGCTTGACGCATATCCGGTTTTCCAATAACGGTTCGTTTTAGACTATATTTTCCTCGGCCGCTTCCGCACTTAAAACAAATTTTCAAAACCAACTTTTAATTGGTAGCGCCGACTCAATTTTTAATTGGGATCTATTCAACCCCCCCCCCCCCTTCTAGATCCGTGCCATAGTCTAACATTTATCACCTCCAATACTTCCTTCTTCTGAATCATCTTCAGTATTTGATATGAAAGCTATGCTTTTGTTCTTCTTTTCAACATTCTCACACAGGCCCATTTCAAAGGTTTGGAGAGAATCAATAAGCTCATCAACCTTCATATTGCAGATATCTTGAGCCTCTTCTATAACAGTGACCTTCATGGAAAATCTCTTGGGCAATGATCTGAGAATCTTTCTTACAAGTTTTTCTTCAGACATTTTCTCTCCTAAGCCACCAGAAGTGTTGGCAATTTCAAGAATATTCATGTGGAAGTCATGAATAGTCTCATCCTCTTTCATCCTCAAATTTTCAAACTTGGTGGTCAGCATCTGAAGTTTAGACATCCTCACCTTGGAGGTACCTTCATGAGTTGTTTTGAGAGTACCTCAAACTTCTTTAGCCAGCTCACAGTGATGCACCAGTCTGAAGATGTTCTTATTTATCCCATTGAACAATGCATTCAAGGCATTAGAGTTTCCAAGGGCTAATGCCTCTTGCTCCTTGTCCCACTCTTCTTTAGGAATTTGCATAATGATTCCATCTTTACCTGTCTTTGTTGGATGTTCCCATCCCTTGTTGACAGCTCTCCAGACCTTGCTATCCAGAGACCTCAAGAAGGCTATCATACGAGGTTTCCAGTCATCATAGTTAGAACCATCCAGCATGGGTGGTCTATTTGAGAATCCTACATCCTTGTCCATGGTACTAGAAAGTAACGTCCCTAGATCTCACCCAGAAATTAACAGGCAGGGTGCCTGCTCTGATGCCAATTGAAATTCTAGTAACAGACTATCGATGTCACACTGGTTGTTATGACATCCAATTCTGCGCAGACAAGAATGATGCAGAACGTAAATGTAAAGGACAGTAAATAACACAGACAATTGTTTACCCAGTTCGGCGACAAACACACCTACGTCTGGGGGCTACCAAGCCAAGGAGGAAATCCACTATTAGCAGTATTAATTCAGGCCTTAAACCACCTGTTTAATCCTATCACTTAATACCTACCAATGCAATTTCAATCTAAACTAAGACCAGAGTTCCTACTCACTCCCCCTCAATCACCACAATGATTACAACCTTTAATTAGTTTAAAGTTAAATGGCGAAGTTATACTTCAAACAACTCTTGATTGTGCTTAACAGCTTTAATCAAGAGACACATCACTCACGCTTAAAAGCTTAGAGTGACACAACAATTACAACTCAATGAACACCCTAGTCCAACGCAATCATCTAGGTGATAATTGCTTGTCTCACAAGTTAAACCTAATACAAGACACAATAAAAACTACAGCTATGAAATACAATGATGTATTTAATGCTTCACACTTCGAAATCCCTGAGTTGCTGAAAGTAGGATTACCATCCTTTTATATTGCAGCACTTGGGCCTTGTACTTGTATTTTCTAAAATTAAGGTTAAGCAAGTTAACCTAATTTCCACATATTAGGGTGCTAACAAATAGGCTATTTGTTAAGGCTCTTGAATTTAGCTCTTCTGTTAGTTTCCTAGATTTTAGCACAGCTGTTAGATTCCTGAAAAACAGCCTGAGATAAATACTGAAACAGAAAAACTAACTAGCCTACACTTTAGCATATGCTGTCAGGAATGAATGTCATAACATTCAGTTTGACGTCCAGAACATAGGCCATATGTTAGGTCGGTTATTCTCCTGAACAACAGACTGAAATAAATACTGAACTGTAGCAGAAAAACCAACCTGCCTATAATTGAGTATCCGCTGTCAAGGATGAATGTCATAACATTCAGTTTGACATTCAGACAATAGGCTATGTGCTAGGTCTGTTATTCTCCTGAAAAACAGACTGAACTAAATACTGAGCTATAACAGAAAAACCAACTATTCGATAGTTCAGTATCTGCTGTCAGGGGTGAATGTCATAACATCCAGTTTGACATTCAGTAAATCCTGTATTAGCTAATCCTGCAGCATACTACTCAAGCATGTCATGACATCAGTCAAGACATCAGAGTACAGTTAGTGTTTTAACACAAAATGCAGCCAATCAAACATCTACAACTTCCGGTATGTATTTTTTCCAAACCGGAAGACTTCACAAAAGACATCCGGAACACACCAAGTAATGAACCGGAAGTCTTCACGAAAGAGTTCCGGTTCTTTAAGAAAAAAGACACGTTCCGGAAAACTTCTTGAAAGAGTTCCGATAAACAAAGTGACACATATCGGAACTCTTTGAAGAAGTCTCCCGGTTTGTGTATTATGTGTTTCTGAACTCTTTTTTGAAGACTTCCGATTTGCTTTTGTTTTTTGTTTTTTTTGTTTTATTTTTTGTTTTAATCTTTTATTATGCAGGAATGGAAAATCTTCCCCAAATATGTGTAAATACTACTGATGCATTTATAACGACTGAAAGATTTGGTACACGAGAAGAGGTGATCAGATGGATTAAAGAGGTTGGAATCGATAATAAAGTAACTGTTATTATCAGTCGTTCAAATACTGAAACAGGGAAGAGAGGGAGAAGTAACAAATTAATATTTGGTTGTGATAAAGGTGGGAAACACAAGAGTACTGATAGTGGAACCTAAAGTGCGTCCAAGAAATGTGGATGCCCATTTAAAATCAGCTCGACTTCGACGAAAGATGAGTTTGGTTGGAAGATTGATGTAAAATGTGGGTTACATAATCATGGTTTACCTGATAGATTAGAAGGTCATTCCTTTATTGGTAGGTTGACCACAGATGAGAAGCAACATGTCGCTGATTTGACAAAGAGACATGTACCGCCTAGATACATATTGCTTTCCTTGCAAGACCGAGATCCTGAGAATGTCACTCGGATTACGCAAGTATACAAGCATAAGAGTGTGATACAAAAAGAGATAAGAGGTCCTAGAAGTGAGATACAACATTTGTTTAAGCTTATTGAGGATGCATGCTATGTGTATTGGAGTAGAAAAAAGGATGACTCGGAAATTGTGGGAGAGATATTTTGGGCCCATCCTGATTCAGTTAAGTTGTTGAATATTTTTCCGATTGTGTTAGTTATGGATATCACCTATAAGACAAACAAATATAGACAACCTTTGTTTGGAATTGTTGGCATGACATTAACCGAGTTGACTTTTGCTATTGCATTTACGTATATGGAGTCTGACCAGACAGAGAATTTTTGCTGGGTATTGAAGAAACTAAAAGAGTTGTTTGTGAAGAAAGACTTGTGTCCATAAGTGATTTTGACAGAGAGAGATCTTGCTTTGATGAAAGCAATTGAAATTGTGTTTCCCAGGTCAATTAATTTGCTATGTAGATTTCACATTAACAAAAACGTTGGTGCAAAATGCAAACAACATGTGGTGAATGACCTGCAAAACACGATAGACACATTATGGATGGAAGTTGTTTGGGCTAGTGATGAGGTTGAGTATGGTCAACGGTTGCATCAACTTGAGCAAGCATGTGTTGATTATAGTGGATTTATGAATTATGTGAAGGACACATGGTTGACTCCACATAGACATAGATTTGTTGGAGCATGGATTAATCGAGTGCTACATTTGGGTAACACAACGACTAATCAGTACGTCTTATAATTTTTTATGTATTATTTTTATATGTGATATTTTTTCTATGTATTTTTTATGTGTTATTTTCAATATTTTTAGGGTTGAATCTGCTCATTGGAAGTTAAAGCAGATGTTAGGAAACAGTATAGGTGACATGGTCAAATGTCGGGAAGCTATGAATAAAAACTTGAGGTTACAATTGGGAAACATTAGAGCTTCTTTTTAAAAGAGTTTTTACGAAGTTGAGCACGCGCACATAAGTCCTTTTATGGTTATTTGTGTGGTTCCGTATCTCGAGTTGCTTTGAGACGTATTACTGAAGAGTTATTGAGAGTTGATTATGTTGGAACTAACAAGCAAATATGTGGTTGTACTCTTAGAACATCTTATGGGTTACCTTGTGCTTGTGAGTTAGGAAGATACACACTAGGTGGTATACCGATACCCATAGATGTTGTTCATGTTCATTGGAGGAAACTAACTATGGAAGTTGAGTTAGAGGTAGGTGCAGATGATGGATCAGAGGTGGATATGACTTGTGCAATGGATGAATTGTGGAAACGATTTAGGTCATTAGATGTTATTGGGAAAAGGGCATTAAAGAGTAGGGTATGTGAACTAGCATACCCAACAATGACTCCATTGTGTCCACCACCCGAGAAACCAAAAACCAAAGGAGGAGTGAAGAAGAAAGGGAAAAAAACAGCAGAATATGATGTTTATAGGGACCCTTCGTATCATGAGTGTGTTGATAAGGCATCTCAATATTCACAAAGTTATTTTCTAATCGGTTGTCATAAGTGAGAGAACCTTTGATGATAGAATCCTTTGGTTCACAGCCACCTGAAAAATGGTTGACTCTACCAGATATGGGTTACTTGATAGTGAATCGCTATAATGTTGTACTTGTCTGTTTAGGCAATCCGTGCATGACTTTCTTTCCTATGACAAGTTCACATTCACCAAATGTCTCTATTTATTGCATTGGTTTTGTTAACCAAAATCATTGGGTTCAGATACGTATTTTTTATGACAAGTTATTTTATATGATTTAATATTTTAATTATTTCACTTAATATTTTATATGACTTAATATTTTAATTATTTCACTTTATCAGGTTAACATGAAAGAGGGGTTTCCGTTGCCACCGGTCACATTATATTGGAAGAAGTTTCGTTCTCATACAGCAACGTCTTGGATGTTAGGATTTGCAGGACGTCTACAACATTGGCAATTACTTACGCCTATATTAGCATGAATATGTACTCAAAACATGAATATGTAATCAAAACATGAATTTTATATTATGTCTATTATATTCAGTTCTAAAACTTAATACATAAATCAATGTGAACGAGAAATATGAAAAGCTTCAAATAAATCAGCAAACTGTGGATCTTCCTCTTCGGCATTAACCTGTCTCAGATAACGATGAACCAATGTAGATACACGAGCCCAATCAGGATCAGATGGTCCGGCGTCATATACAGGAACTGGTACCTCTCTTGGATCATCACGATGGGGAGGGACCAACCGTGGATGCGAAACACAATAATACCACTCTAGATAACCATCTTCTACATCAGATGGAGTGGTGGCCAGGGTAGTTGGACGGATCACAGCGATAACGCTCTGATGGTAACCAATCCAATCAACATCAATATCTGTCGCCATCATACAATCAAGAGGTGGGGATGGAACATATTGCCTGTACCCGAACTGACGTAAACATCTGTCAGGCAAGTATGGAACAACTGTGTCACCCCACTTCAAACACCCCCTGTAGAGACATAACTCATCAAACTAACGCCATGCTCTATGATCCTCAAATGGATGCCATATGATGTCGGCAGGTGTCAGCTCGTCCAAAATATGTCGTAAATCATCAACCTTCAGGACTCCTTGCCTATACGACCATCTCATCGCTCGAGGAAGACTACAATTATCAGCTGGTTTCCAATTCTCCCCTCTTTTTCCAACAGTTGGAAAGTACTCGTGAATCCAACACTGTTACAAAATACAAACATAATAAATAAAATAAATTAAGTTAACATATTTTATAAAATGAATCCAACACTTAATAAACAAAATTAAATTATATACCTTTAGGAGAGTAGGATATCCACCTAGCTGTTTGCAACTAAACATGGACGCATCTCCAAGATATTTGTATAGGGTAACTACTGCAGCTGCTCCCCAACTATATCCTAAACATCTATCTAAGTCCGTAAACAGTAGGAGGTATCGTGCCTCTACAAGTGTAAATGTCTTATCGGCAAAAATGGTGGAACCCACCAATATCAATAGATATGCTCTGGTCGCATATGCCCAGTTGGAAGCAGCTCTATGCTGTACGAATAAATCGTATAACCACTCCAACTTATAATACGAACCCCTGCAGCTATGAACATGTGATTGTGCCTCACCATGTGACACTCCTAAGTAATCAACAGCAAGTTCAACAACTACCTCTTCCGTGACATCCTGAGGACTCTAGAAGATACCCCTGATGGGCAAGTGAAGCAGACATGAGACATCATCCAAAGTAATGCTCATTTCACCAAACGACATGTGAAATGAAGATGACTCTAGATGCCATCTTTCCACAAATGTAGAGACAAGATTTGTGTCTATCTTGTTCAGACTAGTTCTCTGAACTGAAGATAAACCAGATCTAGATACCCAACTCTCCATCTGTGGTGGAAGAGCCAATGGAACCCTAGATGTCAGCTTCAGTCCATGTCCAACAACCTTTAACTCTTTCTTTGGACCTCTTTCCTAAAAACAATTAAAACACATATTAGAAAACACAATATAAAATATTCAACTATTATTCATTTTCAAATATATCCCGTTTATTTACCTCACCAAACCATAAATGCCGAGCAACATGATGCTCGTACTTCACCAAAAGAGACGTATCGTACGGCCCTCCTAGATATCCAGCCGACTCAGCTGCAGATGAAGATGCGTCCTGGCCTAAAGTGCGGTATGGAATCCTACCATCTGCACCTCGTCTTCGAACCACTACAAAAAAATATTATAAAAAAATTATTGTTACTTTTTTAAAATTAAAAAAATTAAAAAAAACAAAAAAAAAACGCACCGGAACACTTCAAAGAAGAGTTCCGGTGTGGAAAAATAAAAGGTTGACTACCGGAACACTTCTTAAAAGAGTTCCGGTTTAGTTCATCCAAACCGGAAGTCTTTAAGAAAGAGTTCTGGTATATAGCCAACCAAACCTGAAGACTTTCTAAAAGACTTCCGGTTCAATGCCCCGAAAATGCAGCGAATCAGAAGACTTTAGATAAGTGTTCCGGTATACAATATGTGAACCGAAAGACTTACTCTTAGTGTTCCGGTTTACAATACCAAAAAATCCAAAAATGAGTGTTCCGGAAGTCTTCAAGCGCAAATGGAAAAAATTTCCATTTTTGAAAAATATACCCTATTTATATGAGGGTATTTTGGTCAAAAAATTGTATTTGTAGGGGTGTGGGTACAATTGTAGGGGTACGAGGTAAAGTTTTCATTGTGTTTCGAGTGCGTTAGTTTGAACTTGAACTGAACTCTTACCTCTCTCATGTTTGTATTGGGCTCATCCCCCTTGACCCATATTAATATGCTTTACACACCACAGAAATGCTAAGCACACCCCCAGCCTGCAAGGGCAAAGGCCAGTGGGCTTGTCAATGGGCCCATGCGCCATAGATTGTTATCACACCCCTGTTTCAGCTTTAAACCCCCTCCCCTTTCTTTCCTTTCCATTTTCTTTTCTTTTCTTATCTTATTTTTTATGTTATTTTTGCTTGATGCATTTTTATCATATTTTAGGTTTTAAAATAATAGTAATAATAATAATAATAATAATAATAATAATAATAATAATAATAATAATAATAATAATAATAATAATAATAAAGAGATTGTTTTGTTTTGTTTAGAGAGAATAAAATGATTAGTAAATAAAATCTTAATTAGGGTTAATTGGTTTTAATTGCTTTGGAAAATACTTTGAAAATGAAGTGGTTAGGCTAGAGTTAATTAGGTTTTTGATTAGTATAGTCCATTAACCAATTTCTAATAATTCTGATCCATCATAGTAGAATTTTAATGTTATTTGTATGTTAATCTTCAATTACTTTTGTGGTTAATTTACAATTAATTTCCCATTAGATTTTAATTCATTTCTTGGTTGAAAATCACTTGGTCACATGATTTCATTTAGCTTTGTACTTCATTTTGATGTATGGCTTTAGACCTAGCCCTAATTTGCATTCTTGTTGTATCCATTATGTGAGATATTGGATTGAACTCTAGTATGGTCGAAGGGTAACTTCTTGGTTTGACAATTCGATAGGATCTTAGCATGTCATCAAAGTCTGCTCACATGTTGTAGTCGAAGTATGCTAGGATTGTTAGCATGTCGAATTGGACTTGTTTGTTATGCCCAATTGTTTAAGTTAACTTGTTCTCTAAGTTAGATTGTGTAATGGGCTTGCGTGTAAAATCTCATTAGTTTAGTATGTTAGTTTTCTTATAAATAGCATACTAGTCTCTCATCATTGGATAATGCAAATCCTAATTAAGGTGAGAGAGGTTATTTGCTATTCTGTAACACTTGTAATCTTGTTTCAAAGAGAGAGTAAATAATAGTAGTTTATAACCAATTTCATTGTGTTCTTATTGTTTTCTTCTTTTTTACCCTTGTGGGTTTCTTACCGATCAAGAAACCAATTATACTTTGTGATTCCGACATCGTTTTCCAAACAAATTGGTGCGGTGAGCATGGAGAGGATGTCGTCAACAAAGCATGAGATTGAAAAATTCACCGGAGTGAACGATTTTGATCTGTGGCGCTTGAAGATACTGGTTCAACGGGATTATTTAGAAGCGTTGAAGGGAGCCGAAGCCATGGACGTTGCGTTAACGAACATAGAAAAAAGAAAGTTAGTTTATTCCCTTGATGTTATAGAGTTTGTTCCAAGGTGGAGATTAGTGAGATATTGGATCGAACTCTAGTATGGTCGAATGGTAGCTTTTAGGTTCGACAATTCGACAAGACCTTAGCATGTCGTCGAAGTCTCTTCACATGTTGTAGTCGAAGTATGCTAGGATTGTTAGCATATCGAATTGGGTCTGTTTGTTATGCCTAATTGTTAAAGTTAGCCTGTTCTCTAATTTGGCTTGTGTAATGGGCCTGTGTGTAAAAGCCCATTAGTTTAGTATGTTAGTTTTCTTATAAATAGCATACTAGTCTCTCATCATTGCATAATGCAAATCCTAATTAGGATGATAGATGTTATTTGTTATTTTGTAACACTTGTAATCTTGTTTTAAAGAGAGAGTAAAGAATAGTAGTTTATAACCAATTTCATTGTGTTCTTATTGTCTTATTCTTTTCTACCCTTATGGGTTTCTTACCAATCAAGAAACCAATTATACTTTGTAATTTCGACATCATTTTCACAACACATTCATTTTGCATTGCATAGTTGAATGTGCTCAATTCTACCATTGCCACTTGATTATTTTAGGCATGGTAATATTGTATATTTGTATGCGAATCTTCCCATTTCATGTAGTAATTCATCCCCCAATTGTGGGTAAAATATCTCTCATTCCCATGAACATGTAATAGTTTAGGATTTACTTACCTTTATCGCTTTCCTTTGCATGTTAACTAACAAGATAAAATCAAAACGATAAAAATAACTTTTCTAAAGAATAAAAACACACTTGATCCAACGTCAAATGTTTTTCCTAAATCAAATTCACTTGAAAGCAACGCGAGTGCTTGATCCAACGTCAAGTATCTCATCCACTGCATTCCATTCTATTCTCCCACTTCTATCTCTATTCCATTATCACACCTTTCATAACAAAATTTCCAAACACTTGATCCAATGTCAAGTGATCTTTCAAAACATTTTCACAAGCTCAATTTTGAATTTTTTCGCCCGCTAATTTTGCGTAATTTGAAAATTGATTTAACTGGTCTGTTTGTATATCCGAAAATTTATTCTGGTCGACATTTTAGGCATTATGCGTGATGAAATGCATGTTATACTATGCAGATGATACAACGTAAAGTAAATTCGGATGTATGAAAATTTTAAAATGTCCGGACAAAATTGGGGTATGACAACAGTACAACATGACAACTCATACGTCCACTGGATTTTCACCATTCTGGGAGGCGTATGGAAAACCCCATCTGACACTACCAAATTACATAGCAGGTACCACTACACTAGAAGCTATGGACATCACACTTTTATAGTGTCCTAATAGCATGCAAATTTTGAAGAATATGTTGCAGAAAGCTCGGAGTGGGAGGAAAGTAATTGTTGATAGAAAGAGAACTACACACGAGTTCAAGGTAGGGGACTTAATGTTTGTTAAATTGAGACCCTGTAGAATTTTCTTTATAGTTGGATGGTGTGTCAAAAAGCTATCTAAGTGCTATTATGGGCCCTTCAAGTTACTTAAGGAAAATTGGGATACAACTTTTTCAGCTTGAGCTACCACCTTGAAGTAAGATACACTCGGTTTTCCGAGTATCTCAACTCAAACCCTACTTTAACACGAATGATAACCCATTGGACATATCTCCACTAGAGTAGGGAGTCAACTTGTGGCCCAACTTCTTAGTGTCTTGGATTGAAAACCTGGTGAACAAAGCGAGGACAAAATGGTCCTCATCTAATGAACATGGCTATTCTCTGAGGATGTCATTTGAGAATCATACCAAGATATTCTGCAAACATACATTGACTTCCACTTTGAGGACAAGGTGAATTTTGATGGAATAGGGGATGTCATGAACCATGAAGAAGAGGAAGATGCCCAAAATAGAACATTGGATAAGATTGAGGAAATAATGATATGTGGCTTCAACTTAGGGCCAAGAGGAATACAACAAAGGCCAAGTTCCGTAATGACTTTGTGATGTATAAGTGGAAGAAGAAAAACAAGAAATAAGGCCAAGTCTATTATATTCCTTAAATAATGATTCATTCAATTCAATTATGATCAGTCACATAATTTATTTTAATGCACGTGATCATAATTTGTAATATTTATCCACTTTACATATGGAATAAAAAATAGATAAGTTTAATGAAATTAGTACATTAGTTATGGTGTAGTATTGTAATTAGTCGTGTGTTGTGTTATTACTCTGATTAGGGGTGGACAACGAGTCGGTTGGGCGGGTTCGGGTCCAAAAGTGACATCCGTCCCAAACCACCGTTGAACAAACTAGGCCCATTTCTGCCTATTTTTCAAATCGGTTTTGATGGATTGAGTTAGCACGGATTACATGTTATTTTGATCGATTTATTCGGGTTTTGGGCTTACCCATTTTAAGCCCAATGACATTATTTGATCTTGACAAAATCTAATTTGTTCTTACATTACATATCAAAATTTCAAATGTAAAAAATACGTCAAACATTTAATTGGGCAACATTTAAAAGTGATAGTATAATATTATATACTAGTACATTTTACATGCTCTATTGAATAGAAAAAAATTCACTCTTAAATTAAGTTGCAGATTTAATTATAGTTGCAATTTAAATTAGTTATTTAATAAATAAGTCTAAATCGCATTTTGAAAAATTCAAAATCTATATACTCATCCAAATTTAATAAAAATATAAACAAATGTAATATTCAAAATTTGATTGAGAAGTTATAAAGAAATAAAAATTTAATATTCTACCACACCAATATTTTGCAAAATAAAAATATAATATTCATTCGAGTTGATTTGAATATCCGAATGTCTATTTAAATGAATCGAATCCGTCCATTAAAATTTATCCAAAACCAAGGTTTGGACCTGATGACCCGCCAACCCGTTTCAACTCAGCTCAATTCGATTATTGCGGATAATTTCCGGTTTATTGTCCCGCCCTAACTCTCTATTTTACATATGTGCTCTACTTGTAAGGAGATATTGAATAATACTAGTTTATTATTAGTTTGTCTCAAGGTTTGACTCATTCTTTAGTCAAATTACTCTTAGTCTATAGTAGTATGACTGTTTTGTGTGACACAAGTTAGTTAGTTGAATTTATTTAATCATCTATATCACTTTTCAATAATAATAATAATAACTATTTTATTGAAATACTAAAAATATATCTTTATTTTATTTTAAATCACTTTATGGGTTCTTTGTTTTTTCAACATATTCTTGTTTTTCATCGTAAGCATTTCAATAACACAGTAGAAATTATAGAAGATATAGCTTCTTCCAGTGGACACAGATCTTTTCCCAGCAATGCAAAAACAATGGCAGAAAGTAAACTGAGAAGTCAAATTAAGTAGCTTTTACAAATCTCCAAAACACAATGATCTTTGCACACATACATAAATAAATATATTTAATTATATCCAAAAATACTCAACCAAATAGAACGACTTGAAAATGATTCCACAAGAAAAAAAAAACCAACACTTGATAACAACATGCCAACAGCTAGCATATCAACTGTTTTGGTGAAGACAAGCTTTATCAGGAACCACATCTTGCTCCCAGTACTCCATTTTTTTGAGTCCTACATTAGTATCATATACTTGTATTAACAATTGTAATATGTAACAGTAACTCCTTTAAGCAATTCCAATATCATAGTACAGTATTTCTTAACCATCTAAAAAATTTTAATGTTGGTATTTCTAATAAAGTATTTATTTAATTTTATAATTTCAACAAAGATAATTTAGATAATTAACAGCATGGAAAATTATTAGTACTACTAGAGTAGCTAGGTAGGTTAAGAGAGTGTTTGTGAGCATGGATGAGTGTCAGAAATGAAATGTGTTTCCTACGTGCATGGACCTTTCAAGCATAGTGAAAAAGCCATCAATCCCATATAGCTACCCTATTTTCCTACTAGTACTAGCTTACACAACCTGAGCAAACCAGGGTCATATCATGTGGGTGCACACAGTATAATTAAATTAACTAAAGTTAAAGCCATTTAGTTACATTTTAGCACTTTAACCCCATTCACTCGCTAACACATGCTTTGTGTTATGCCACATTACTGACATGCTATTTAGGAGGGAACCAATAAGGAGACAACCAGCCGATAATACAACAACAACATCAACCTTATTCACTCCAACCTATGTACAATAATTAATCTAATCAAATTAAAACACATCACTAAATGCATCATTTTATGCAACTTGTCTTATTTTTTTTATATCATTCAAATCACTTGTTGGTTTACCAAAGCCAATGGGGAAGAAATCAGTCAAACAAAAAACATCAACAATGTTGTACTATTTCACAATAAATATCAAAATGAAAGGGTACTACTTATAATAATAATAAAGAGAAGAGAAAAAAAGAAAATATTGTTTTTTTTGTTATGACGTATGACATACCTGCAGGAAGAAAATGGAGGTTCTTCAGTTTTTGGGTTTTCCTTTCTGATCTGAGTAGAGTTGCAAGCTGCTACCATCAAAAACAGATGAAAATGGATGGTGTTGAATCTGGTTGTGGTGATGGTGAGGATGAGGATGATTGTTCTCCATTGCAGGTGAACCAGAAGCAGGAGAAGAAGAAGTAGAAGCAGCACCTCCTCCTCCTCCTCCCATGAAAAAAGGTAGATTGTTGGATCCGTCTAAAGATGAAACTGAAAACCTCTGAAGATGAGACAAAAGAGACGGTGAATTGGACTGAAGGGTCCCCCTATTGTAACCAGCAAGGCCCGATGAGATAGTAAAGTTGAGATTATAATCGCTTGGTTGAGTCGAAGAAGAAGTAACCACATTTTGCATCATATGATCAGGTATGAATGAGAACTGATGCTGATTCTGGTTTTCACCACTGCTGAAGGGTGAAACTGAATTAGACATTGTCATGGATTGGTGATCATGAAGTGAATGTCCTAAATGTTGATGATGATGATGATGATGTGTTCTTGATGAAGAAGGAGTTCCTATAAGCACTGGACTAAAGTAATGATCCATTGGCGCCGAAGAAGAACTCCATTGCTGCTGTTGTTGCTGATGCTGTTGCTGCTGTTGTTGTTGTTGTTGTCGAGCTTTGTTGAAGAAATTTGATTCTTCAACTGACCTTCTTGGACTCCTTGCTGCTGCATTGTTGATTCCACCCGTAAGAAGTTCAGTGAATGAAGCTGTTTGAGAAATGGAAGAAGAGTTAACATTCTGGTGTTGTTGATGTTGATGATGATGAAGAGGATTAACACTGTCATGATTTTCCTTTTCCTTCTCTTTGGCCGTTCTTTCTCTCGCTCTTTCCCTAGCCTTAACGCGGCTCACACGAACATCAGATCTCGAAAGAGACAAACCCGAACCTTTACTTGTCTCGGAAGTGCTACTACAACCAGATTTAGACAAAGAAAGATTCTGGCTTTGATGATAATTATTCTCACCATTCTCCACAACCATTTCAGCATCATGAACCGAATCAACGCCGCCTTGTTCACTCGGATTGTTAGTATTATTATTATTATTATCAGAGAATAACGAGTTGTTGAGTGAAGGTAATTCTGAAATAGCATCAGAAGCTGATTTGATAAGCCATTCAACAGCTTTACTTGGTTGGTCATAACCCAACCTATCTTGAAGATCATAGAATTGAATAGCTGTTGTAACAGAAAGCCTAACCCTTCTGTCTCTTAAACCCTTTGAAGTCATAACCTTGCTGTGCCTATCTTTTCCACCAGAAGCTCTTGACACCCTTATGATTCTAGATGAATGATGGTGCCAATTGTTGAACCTGTTTAAACTCCCATTTTCTTCTTCATTTCCAACTCTTGGGAATTTACATGATTGTTGCGCTTGAATCTCATCCTCCTCCTCCATACCAAAATCATGCCTTTGCAAAAACAAACCAACTTGGCTTTTTTTTTGTGCACAAATATAGAGAGAGAAAAGAGAGAGAGAGTGTGTGTCTGTGGGGTTAGCTAGCTAATATGTCCTTTGCATTGATGATGAAAATTCAGAGACTTGTTTGGCTGTGTAGTGAAAAAAAGGACTTTTTTTACACTCTGATATATCACGGTCCAAGTCAGGAGGACCTTGTTTAGCCTTTTGCAGTTTTGCAGAATAAAACGCTTTCAAAAAGCAAACCAAACCACTTCCTGCAAAACTCAAAACCAAACACAATTAAATTGCAAAAACAAAATCAAAATCAAAATACACACTATCTATAGTACAAAACAGATATAAGATCTGAGTATGTTTAGCATCATTCATAGCTCATCATAGCATAAACCCTCAATATATGTTTATCAACATAGCTTAGAATAGAGCCTAAAAAAAACCTACATCATTTTATGAAAAAACTCTAAACTTATAGACCCCTACATATTTGCACCATAGATCTGATTCTGAACCTTTCTGCTTTGTTTTTAAGCTAAAAAAAAGAAGCAAAATTTGCATAAAACTATCTACCCGATCTGAACCAAACCCTTTATAGTATTTATAGCTTTTGCTTTTTCATGTCCTTCAAAATAGCATACATTATTATTTCATTAGATTAGAAACCAAACTAAACACACACACACAGACACAGCTACAAGGTTTTTGAAACTCACATGTTTTTTTAATGAAACAATATTTCAGAAATGATTAAAAAAAGTTGAAGGGTACAAGTACAATACAGCTAGGTTATTACTTAGAACAATGTTTGGTCGGAGTTTTTGACAGGTGTTAACCTCATAAACAAAGACAGAAAAGAAAGAAAATAAACCCAGTTTTTGTTGTTGTTGTTGTTGCTGATTAATCAACAATTCCGTGTCTCTTAAACACCTCACAGATCTGTGCAATTATGTTATGGTACCGGTTCCATTGAAACAAAAAAACAAACATAAAATGAGGTTCCATTAATATTATTAATTGTAAAAGACAATACTTTTTCAGATCACAAGTAAAACCCCCATTAAGCCAACAAAAAAAAATCATGAATATAAAATTGAGAAGAAAAATACATATGAGATAAGACCTTCTTTGCTGCCTGATTTTCAGGGAATTGCTGAATTTCTGAAATTGTCTTTCCTTGGAATGCAAAATAGGATAAAAATTATAAATTTTTGTTTTTGTTTTTTTGTTTGTTGTTGAAGAAGTTCAAGATAAAAGCTCAAATCCACTACCAAAGTATGTTAACATTTTTGAGTTTGATTAACACTTTCATGTTGAACATGTAAAGTATAGTAAGAGAGAGAAAAAGAGTGAGGTACACAAGGGAAGAATGTTATAGGGTTGGTAGTTTAGTGGGTGAGAAACAAAAAGAGAGTGCATATATGAGAATTGTGTGAGAGGTAGAAAGAAAGAAAAGGGTGAAGATGATGATTAAGAAGGAGAAAGATTTGAAGTCGCCATTGGAACAATGAACGAGCTTATCGGAAAAGACCAGACACGGTGCTGTTACACATTGTATGTATCTTATATTCTTTTAAATTTGTCCTTCTTTTTTCTTATATTTACTTCAATACCTTATCTATACAATCAATTAGTACTATATACATACTAAGTATTGTACGTCTCTTACAAATGTTTCAATTATACTTTATATCAAAATATTTTTGAAATTTTTTATTCAATCATTAGAATTTCACCTTTCTTTAATGTGAATAAATAGATGATGTAATATTTCTAGTTAAATTAATTTTATTGGTATATATGTATTAGTTTTAAAATGTGAATTTTAGTTATTAAACTATTCGAAGAAAAGGAAAAAAATATATAATTGATTGTTCTAGCTAACTTGATGTGTGTTTGCATTAGTGATGAATATAATTGATTTTGTAACAATCAAAATATTATAATTTAGAATTGATTCTTACTAACCTCAAATTATAGGAATGATATATTTTAATAAAATTGTTTTTGAAGGAACAAAATTGATTTTAGAGAAGAAAGAAAAACAGTTGTTATGTTGAAGTGGAATTCAACAGAAGTGTTTTTTAAATTTATAGAAATGTCAATTAAATATGCATTTAGTAGAATAATTTTTTAAAAATTAAAAATAATTTGTATATTATTATATTTAGGCTGTCTTATATTTAACTATTTCATTGATATAATTTAATAAAAAATTTTATAATTAAAACAATTAATTATTTTTGAGAAACAAAATTTAATTTAAATAAGATATGAGATAAAGGAAATACTTCTTTTTTACTAGTGTATTTTTTTATAGAAAAAAATGTTGATTTAAAAAGCATTAGATGTGTATAACAAATAAAAAACAAAACAAAAAATCTTACAAATATGAATTACACATTCAAAAAGCTTTTTTTAAGCAAAGATTTTGATGAAATAGTACTAGGGATACTCTTGTCCGATTACAAAAGATCGAGAAGATTCGGATAAAAGAAACATTCCAACAAACAACAACTTAAGCTATGATAAGTCGAAATAAGACTGAATGAATGAAGGTCATGGATGATGCGATGAAGTCTCTTCATGATAACCACACTTGGGAACTGGTCAAGAAACCTGTTGGAGACAGGTTAGTCAGTTGTAAGTGGATTTTCAAAGTTAAGGAATCAAAGGAGTGACGTCGAAGAGATACTAGGCACGATTGGTCGCAAGGGGTTTCACTCAGAAATAAGGTATTAACTTCAATGATGTGTTATCTCCTGTTGTGAAGCACAAGTCCATTCGAATGTTACTTGTCATGGTGGCACAATTTGATCTAGAACTGGAACAAATGGATGTGAAAACTACTTTCTTGTATGGAGATCTAAATGAAACAATTCTGATGAGGCAACTTGAAGGGTATGCAGAAAAGGGAAAGGAAGATTATGTGTGCAAGCTGAATATATCTTTATATGGACTGAAACAATATCCTCGATGGTGGAATAGGAGATTCGACAAGTTCATGGCACACATAGGTTTCATTAGAAATCAGTTCGACCACTGTGTTTACTTCAGATTTTGACCTGAAAATTCATTTGTTATTTTGTTGCTTTATGGGGATGACATTCTCATAGCAAGCAACAATGTCGAGGATGTAATGAAGGTGAAAGATGAACCCAATAAGGAGTTCGATATGAAGGATCTGGGAGCTACATCCAGGATTCTTTGGATTGACATCTGAAGAGATACAAAGCAGTCAAAATTATGCTTATCTCAAGAGACATACCTATGGAAGATTCTCGACAAGTTTGGTATGTAGAATTCAAAGCCTGTTGTGACTCCAACAAACCCTCAATTCAACCTAAGTACGAATCAATGTCAGGTAGAAAAAGATTATATCCATAGTATCCCATATGCTAACATAATAGGTTCTTTGATGTGTGTTATGGTATGTACTAGATCCAACATAGCATATGCAGTAAGTATTGTAAGTAGGTACATGGGGAATCCTGGAAAGGCTCATTGGCAAGCATTGAAGTGGATTCTAAGGTACATAAATAGGTCTCTGAACAGAGTCCTGATTTATGGTGGAACATGTGGTGAAAATAGTAAAGTAGAAATTGAAGAGTATGTCGACTCTGATTATGCATGTTGTATGTATTCTAGAAAATCTATTTCTAGATATGTGTTCACTATGTTTGGCACAACAATCAGTTAGAAAGAAACACTTAAGAAGGTTGTTGCCTTATCAACCACTGAAGTGGAATATATCACCCTTACTGAAGTTGTGAAAGAAGCATTGTGGTTTGAAGGTTTTACTAAGGATCTGAAACCTCAAGGTTGAGTTATCACTGTTAAATGTGACAGTCAAAGTGTTGTACACCTATCAAAGAATTCAGCCTATCATGAGTAAACCAAGCCCATCAATGTGAGACTGCATTTCATCAAAGGGGTAATCGAGCGTGGAGAAGTCCAAGTGCTGAAGGTTTCGACAGATCACAATGTTGTTGATATGATCACCAAGACATTACCAAGTTGCAAATTTTCCACTGTATGTAGTTGATAAATCTGCATGAAGAAAGATAGTTTGTTTCCTTGACGTTCTAGAGTTTGTTCCAAGGTGGAAATTTGTGAGATATTGGATCAAACTCTAGTATGGTTGAAGGCTAGCTTCTTGGTTCGACAATTTGGCATGATCATTAACATACCATCAAAGTTTGTTCACATGTTGTAGTCGAAGTATGTTAGGATTGTTAGCATGTCGAATTAGGCATGTTTGTTATGCCCAATTATTTAAGTTAGCTTGTCCTCTAAGTTAGCTTGTAGAATGAGCCTGTGTGTAAAAGCCATTTCGTTTAGTGTGTTAGTTTTCTTATAAATAGGATACTATTCTCTCATCATTCTATAACTCAAATCCTAATTAGGGTAAGAGAGGTTATTTGCTATTCTGTAACACTTATAATCTTGTTTCAAAGAGAAAGTAAAGAATAACAGTTTATAACCAACTTATTGTGTTCTTCTTACTTCGCTTTTTTCTACCCTTGTGGATTTCTTGCCGATTAAGAAACCGATTATACTTTGTTATTTCGGTATCATTTTCACAACAACACTCTACTACTATGTAAAGAAACCTCCAAGACGACCCATTCATCCGCAAAGTAATGCCTAACCAATCTTTCGCTTTCTGCCAAACCCTTTTTTCCTCATAACATTCGAAAAAAATATGCTTCAAATTTTTGGCAACCTGGAAGCATAAAACACAAGATAGATCGACGGGGGAAGTTAAGATAACTCTTATAGACAACTGATCCTTACTCACAATCCCGTTTAGAAAGACCCTTCATCTAGGCGCTCTTATTCTAAATGACGCATGAGCTTTCAAAATCTTATTGAAAGCTTTCGGTTTACCTTCCTCTTGTTCTTCACTATCTGTTTCCATATAACAATGTTGTATTTGTGTGAGAACAATTTTGGTATCCTAATGGTTTGTTATTGTGTAGCTTTAATAATTAGTTCTGATTTTGAGTATATGACGTGCAATGTCATCAGTTTCTAAACAATTGTGTTTCGAATTCCGTTTTTTACGCTAATCATGAGAAGTTCTGAAAGATATCAAGTTGTTGTTGCAATGTTCTTTCTGCTTCTGTGTTGATTCACTCTTGAGAAGTTTCTGAAGAGATGCTAGCTTGTTGCTGCAACATTCTCTCCACTTCTACTTTTGGACATAACTCTGATTATCAAGCTTCTAAAGAATGACAAGCTTTTGAAGTTTTGTTACTTAGCTGGAGATTCTGAAGATCTTAAGCTAGACGTTGAGGTTATCAAGGTTCTGAGTATAGATTCTGAAAACTCTGAAGATTCTGAAGATACTGAAGATCTCAAGCCAGACTGCTGATGTTGTCAAGGTTCTGACCGAAGATTCTGAAGTTTATGAATCCTGCTTTATGTTTCTTCATTTCATGCTTCATCCACTTTCATCAGAAGCCAATGAACTTGAAGATAAGATCAAATGGGTACGTGATCAAATAGTACATAATACAAATTAAATATTCTTTTCACTACCTGATATAGTGGGCAAGGATAGTACTATACATCACACATGTTGCTGAATTTGTGGGCGAAGGACAATACACAATATCACTTCTTTCACCATCTAACAGTGAATATCCGCTCTATTTATTTTCCCCATTTTCCCCTCCAACAGTGAATATCCGCTCTAGTTTTTGAAAACTTCTTATTTTTGTGTTTTGTTCGTACTTTTCCCTTTTACCTTGGAAAAAATAAAAGCGCGGTGGCGACTCTTGTTATTTGATGTCTTGCTTATCCATAGCTTGATGATCATGAATTTACCGCTACAGAAGTTAAGTGGCGACTCTACTGGGGAGTAGTCTCCAGTGGGTTTAGCCTACTTTTTTGTGTATATAATTGTATATATTTGATGTATGTATATTTGTTTCTATGATATAATCTGCTTGTTGTGCTTGGTGATCTCTGAGTGGTGAGATAAGTTCTAACCCGAACTTGAGTGCAATTAAGATAGGAGGCTGGTATAGTCATGTGTCGCAACGCGAAAAACAACCGGCGGAAAAATACAGAGCCGCCACCGACGTTATTCATCCTATGACGGAAAGGAAGCGCAGGACTAACCTAAGAAAGGGAAAGGAACGGTCTTACGACCAGAGATTGCAAGGTACGGGAGTCGGTTACGCAAGGGGAAAGTATTAGCACCCCTCACGTCCGCCGTACTCGACGGGATCCACGCTCAACAGAATAGGAAAAGGTTGATAAATAACTGCTCAAAGAGAATGCACACACACTGGATAATAAACAGGTGAAAGAAGATGGAGGGAGGGGACTCGGCAGGATGTCGCATCCTGGGCCTACGTAGTTTGTCAGAAACAAACATCAGAGTCAACGTAGTTCAGGGAAATGGGGAACATGCTCGCTAGGACATCGCATCCTATGCCTACGTATCTTCTCTATCCAGAGTAAGAATCAGAACACTCGTAGTTCGGCTAACGCACGCCGAAACAAAACACCAAAAAGAGACGCTGAGACGTCAAACAAAACACTCAACAGGAAACAGAATGCCAATCCATGGACTTACATCCAACTCCAAACAACAAACAAAAGGAAACAGAATGCCAATACATGGACTTACATCCGACTCCAAACAAACAACACAAACAAGGAAACAGATAGCACACGCTAACCAGCGAACGCCAAAGAAAAAGGTTATCAGATTGACAAACTAATAGGGAGTCTAGAACTCGAGCCTAGTAGCTGCCACACAAACACAAAGAGAAGGAGACGCTGAGACGTCAAAAGAAACAAAGAGGTTGAACATAAAAAAAAAAGCAAAAGGGTGCCCGGAGAGATCTTGCTCGATCTCCTACCTACGTATCTCATCTGGTATGAGAATCAGGGCGACGTAGTTCCCCTTAACAAGGGAGAAACTCTCCTAACCAGAGACCAAGGGAAACAACGAACTAAAAGGGAGACTGACTCAAGCCTAATAGTCGTCATGCAAACTAAAACCCTAGGTTGAGGTCTCTAACAAGAGTTTGACTCACACAGGAAGTGAGTCAACTCAAGTCTATCTCTACGTACGTTCAACTTCCTCGAAAGTTGATCATACGACTCCTACAGAAAAGGAGATGAGAAATGGAAAGCAAATAAACATACCAGCAATCATCACACTTTATATACAAACAAGAGGCTCAGACAAATGGTTGGGCTTTAGTCAAGAGGGTTCATATCAACCTCGACAAACAAGCCAAAACTGTAGAGGTATGCTGAAGCTCTTAACCACTAACATTGAGAGTTAGGGTGAAGCTGATGAAAGGTAATGAGGATGAGACCTCATGCTCTTAACCCTGGCCAGGGTGAGCTCCAATCCAAGAAAGCGTGGGGGTCTAGAAAGAGGGACCCTGTTCCACTTGACTGACTCTATACAAGGATCTTGGGTACGTTGTTCAAGAGCATCAGCACGTAGTGCGAGCATAATGAACGACTCACTGAATAACAGGGGATTGATTGTTAATCCCTTCTATCTATCAATTGCCTCTTCACTTAGGAGGACTTAACAAGTAACATGCCTCATTTAGAGGTCTTTGGCACAAATGTAAACAAACACAAACATTGCCTCTTAAGGAGGACTTCAGCCAAATGCCTGCCAAAAAAGCGACAGGGCTTCCAGACTACATGGAGTGAGAAGGCTAAACTACCTCAATGGTGTATCAACCACACTCCAAAGCAAAGCTCAGCAAGAGTTAAAAGCGACTAATGTACCTGTACAAAAGCCAAACAGTTAATATTGTATTCAGAAAACCAAACAGACAACAGTGGAATCATCCAACAATTATACACAATGCAAGTCTCAAATGCAAGCACTCAAGTGAGTTCATCACATCAATGGACCTACAACACAATAAAAGTTAGTAATCAAAGCAACTGGCATCTCAAATAATGAGGCCACACCAATCTTTAGTGCTAAATACCTGAAACACAAAACACAATTGGTGAGTACAAACCACTAGTACAAAGACTAGGGTCAAAGGCAAGTCAAATGACCAAAACAGAAGTCAACATTCCACATGAAGCACATTCAATCAAACAAGAAAGAGTCCTCAAAAGGACCAAAGCCAATTCAATAGGCAAAGCCAACACATAATCAAGATAAAGCAAAGGCAAGCAATGTGATCAAAATTGGACATCAAGAATAGAAAATCCACATTAAAACAGAAATGTATCCAATGATCATGAAATTTTTTATGAGAGCTCAACATGTTATGTACAAGCATCATACCAAAAATTAAATTCAGAAGAGCTCAGATGGTAAATGAATGAAAATGCACAAAGGCAAGGCACAAAATGTTACACCAAATGTCACACTACATGTTCATGTGTCCAAAACAGTGGTATCAAATGATAAAAATGCCAAACAAAATCGAAAAAATCATGTTACATGTTATGATCAAGCATGCCAAATTTCAAGGCAATTAGATTAAAGCATAGCATTTCACAAGCAAATGAACATGGCACATCAATTTGGCATCATGTTCAAACAAACAATCACAATTAAAAATCCAGAAACACAAAAAATCATGAAATAAATCCTATAAACAACTAGACATTAAAACAGACATGTGAAAAAAAGTTTGATCAATTTGGACATGTTTACTATTTTTAATGATTTTTCAAAGTTGAATGAATAAAATGGATTAATATGAAATAATGTGGAAACATGATAATTCAGATGAAAATCAGCAACTGCAAGAGCCAGGTATCGAACCTACGCATGGCAAGTCAAATGAGAAACCAACAATTAAATTCAGAAGTACACAGGCCAAGTATCGAACCCATGCTGGCCAGGATAACGTGCGCTCAAGTAAAAAACAATTGGAAATCAAAAAAATGCGCAAGCCAGGTTTCGAACTCAGGTACGCACGGTCCAAGAAGCGCTCAATTGGAATTTTAAAACAAAATGTACAAACGAAGGTTCGAACCCGCACTAGCTAGGGTCAAAAGCGCCAAAACGCAGCGTTTGAAACACAAACCCTAAGCCACCAAACCAGACGCCGGAACAGTAGTTCCGGTCGTCTTCTCCGACCGTGTCCACGGCGGAGCTGCAATTTTTTTTCCAGAATTCGCCGTGCCCTATATCATTCAAAAGGTCTCGCCACGAGGATCACGAATATGGCTTTGGTTTAGTCTAACTCTCCATGGATTGTTCAAATCGAAGAGAAACTTATCCTAGATCTAAACTTATATTCCACATAACTTCCTTATTTTTCAGCCAAAATCAATTCTAAACATATGAGCATGATCCCCTAAGTAAGATCTACATGATTATCACAAGAAATTGGCAAAAAAGAGAGGTCGAAAATTGCACCTACTTGAAATGGCAATGATGGAGATCGCGTGTTCAGGTGCTCAAACTCTCCAGATATGCTCCAATAATCCTCCTATGAAGCTTTGTGCAAGAAATAGTGGTTGAAGGCACGTGGATCTAGCTCAATTTCAGAATTCCATGTCCATGAAGATGTGCTCGAACTACTCCAATTCTTGCTCAATTCCAACAAATAATGGTTGATTCCTGCTCAGAATTCCATGAGGATCAAGAATCTCAGAAAATATTAGGTGTTTGTGTGAAGAAAAATGAAAATCAAAGTGAGAGAAAATTGGAGGGAAAATGAATTTTCAGATCTAGAATTGTTCTTCTGGCAAATTCTGTTATGATTAGGCTTATATATAATGTGCTAATCATGCTGTAATCAAAATTAGGCAAAGGTTAATTAAGATTAGTGAAATATGGAATATTTGCAAAAAAATGCAAAATGTGACATCATGTGGTCATGTGCACGTGAACAGTGCCATGCAAGGGTCCAATTTCACTTAAAAACATCCAATAATCAACATGGAATGGTTAAATTGCTTGCATCTTGAACCAAATTTGAATTGCTAAATTTCCCTCCAAAATAAACATGAATGAACAAGTGGTCATGTGATCTTCTTTCATGCAAGGCAAGGCTTGATTTGGAAAGTATTGGTCATGACAAGTATTTTTCAAAAAGAGTGGACCAATTTGGAGATTTGAGTCAAAAGTTATGCCACTTTGAACCTCCATGCATACTTTGTGATCATTTGGCCATAACTTCTCAACCCTTCATCAGATGGACATGATATAGGACTTTTTGAAAAGAGGAGAGAAAGATCTTCAACTTTCATGTTCACCAAAAATCCATTTGAAACTTCTTTGATGTTGGAAAATCAAGTTGAATATGGACCAAAAACTTGCCATTTTTGGAAACTTTCAATTATAGGTCACTTTCCATTTTTGGAAACTTTTGCCCTGACTTCAAAATCTTCAAGATATATGTTTGAAATGACAAATGGATCTCTTTTGAACATGATTAGGATGAAGAAATTCCATTCCTCAACTCATAGCCCTCAATTGACTGCACAATTGATTTTATGTGGTCCTCAGATGACCTTGACATGCCCTGAACAGCTTGAGCCTCTACCACTTGAGGAATTTGCTCAAAAATGAAACCCTAGCTCATATAAGCTCTTCAATATAACCATGTGACCTCCATCTCAATAGAATGCCTCATCTCCTTAAGAAACCCTGGCTGGAAGAATGTCATTGATCAGGGTTGACCATGGGTCAGAACCCTAATCCAAAGGAACTTGAGGATGAACTTTGAAACCCTTGATGATGAAAGAACCATGATGATGGTAATATATACTTGCAAACAAGATAATGCTCAAGACCTTTGAAGGATCAGGAAACCTTAATTGAAGTGCAAACCCTCAGATGGTTGATCATCAATCCATGGAAACCCTCAGGCTTGAACCATGTAACATCTCCATCTTCTGAAAAGACTTTGGAGGATGATATTTTTATTATCATATGATATGCAAACGCAATGCCTAATACCCTAAAATATGAAATGCAATGTGTCAAACTAGTCCCAAGAAGAGGAGGGCAAATTTTGAGGTGTTACAGCTGCCCCTATTCAATCCACTGTGAACCTGTCAATATGAACAGCCTCGGCTTTCAGATGATCAGAGTGAAGAGTGGTTGAATACAAAGAACAGACGAACAATTTGCGCTCCGCTGGGAATTAAGTAACAATGCCTGTCAGAATCGGCAAAGAGGTGACCTCGAAAGAGAATCCGTCTGGTACGGTGAGAGTCAGTCTGAATACCGAAAAGAACGTTAGCCTGGATACCAAAATAAATGGTAACACGGAATAACCATGGCCTGAACACCGCTCATCAGTCTGAATGCTGAGCATCGGAATATGAGAGTATTAATATCGGTCTAAACACCAGAAATCTGGTCTGAATACCACTTCGGTCTGAATACCACTTCGCGCCGACCTGAATGTCGGAAACTTCTTCGATCTGAACATCGGAAACTTGGCCTGACCGCCACCGTGTGTCGACCTGAACGTCAGAAACTTCTTCAATTTGAACATCGGAAACTTGGCCTGACTGCCACAAGTGCGTCAACCTGAACGTCGGAAACTTCTTCGATCTGAACATCGGAAACTTGGTCTGACTGCCACAAGTGCGTCAACCTGAACGTCGGAAACTTCTTCGATCTGAACATCGGAAACTTGGTCTGACTGCCACAAGTGCTTCAACCTGAACGTCGGAAACTTCTTCGATCTGAACATCGGAAACTTGGTCTGACTGCCACAAGTGCTTCAACCTGAACGTCGGAAACTTCTTCGATCTGAACATCGGAAACTTGGTCTGACTCCCACAAGTGCGTCAACCTGAACGTCGGAAACTTCTTCGATCTGAACATCGGAAACTTAGTCTGACTGCCACAAGTGCGTCAACCTGAACGTCGGAAACTTCTTCAATCTGAACATCAGAAACTTCTTCATGCCTGTCAGTATCGGCAGAAAATAGGGAAAATGATAATTGAGGCGGCACGCGGGCCAACGACCTATGCTGGGGATAATAAGTCATAAACAGGATGGTCTTTCATTCAATCCACTGTGAACCTGTCGATATGAATAGCCTCGGCTTTCACATGATCCGGGTGAAAAAGTGGTTGGATACCAAGATCAATCGAACAATTCGCGCTCCGCTGGGGATTATTCTTTTATTACTATTATTTTTTTACTTTTCTTGAACCTCAAAACTTTTATGTCACTCTTACTGCCAAACAATGAACCCCACTCTCCATCTGAAACTCCATCTCCGTACGACGAAATCTCTTCCTCCAATATCGCGCTACTGGGGAAAACTTGTTGAGTCAAAATCACGATGCTAAACTCCTCAGAGTAACATCTTCACCAACCAGCCAAACCAATTCTCAAACGGTAACCACGACTCGAGACTAGTTTATGCATGCAATGCTTATGCATGAGTTTTTCAGCGTAATGCTCTATAATCATGGAAATGCTACACACTCAGGTATGCAATATGCTATGCTTATCTAAATGATGAATGCATAAAAAATATCCCCCTCAGGGGACTCTACTAAGGAGCTCGAGGCACTCGATATCGCTCCAATCTCCAATCCTGCTGGGGAAATAGCACTGCTGCTAGGGAAAGGATAACCCTCACTTGGGATGACCTCCCCTGAACCCGATCCACTTGGGGACTTCACTGGAGGAAGAAATTACTAACGCACACCTCCGCTGGGGAAACAACAATCTTTGACTTGCTGGGGAAATAACAATCTCCATCATGCTAGGGGAAACAACACACTTCAGACTTGGCTGCCGAGGAAACACCGATCTCGAACCCGCGGGGGAGATACGAAATATCTGGCACGGAACACCTGTCGACTCGTCAAACACTGGCATTCACCGTCTAACCATAATGTCAACTTTCCACTTCGGACTTTGAAGAGTCTTCTTGATTAAACCTCTAGGATCGTCGCCACCCTTTCGCCGTCTTTTCACCATTCTTCTATTCCTCGTCCCTGATTGGACTCCACGGGAATCTTTCGTCAAAAAGCTTCACATCACAACCTGCAAGTGAGTGAAAACATCTAACAGCACCTGCAAAAGAGATCGTTAGATAAAAACGTGCCCCAGGCGTGCCAAAATTTCAACACCCAGGTCACTCAACCTTCCGAATAAGATTTCATGTTTTCAATCTTATGAACATGCATTGTAAGGGACCCCTACGTCTCAAAATGCAAAGATTCTTTATCAAAATACACCGGATGTTTTTGCAATCAAAGTAGTAATGAAGACAAAAACAAAATTATTTGACTGAATATGCATTTTATTGATTGAAAAAGGTGGCTCGAAACCGAGCAGTACACAGGAAGCAATCCCTGAAAAGAGGTAATTGCGCACAAAAGGAAAATCTATCCTAATGGCAATGCGAAACCGTCCATGGTCGTCAACAACAAGGCTCCGCCAGAGAAAACCTTCTTGACCACGAATGGACCTTCGTAATTGGGTGTCCACTTGCCCCGACGATCGTTCTGAGGAGGAAGGATCCTTTTCAACACCATGTCTCCTACGTGGTACACACGAGGTCGCACCTTTCGGTCAAAAGCCCGCTTCATTCGCTGCTGGTACAACTGCCCATGACAAATGGCCGCCAACCTCTTTTCCTCAATCAGGCTCAACTCTTCATACCGAGTCCTTACCCATTCAGCTTCTTCCAATTTCACATCCATCAGGACTCTCAACGAAGGAATCTGAACCTCAACCGGTAGCACGACTTCCATCCCATATACAAGTGAGAAAGGCGTTGCCCCAGTAGATGTACGCACCGAGGTTCGATACCCATGCAATGCAAATGACAACATCTCATGCCAATCCTTATAGGTCACGACCATCTTCTGCACAATCTTCTTTATATTCTTATTGGCTGCCTCAATCGCCCCATTCATCTTTGGACGATAAGGAGAAGAATTGTGATGCTCGATCTTGAACTCCCGGCACAGTTCTGCCATCATCTTGTTGTTAAGATTAGAACCATTATCAGTAATGATTCTTTCGGGAACCCCATATCTGCAAATGATGTCTCTTTTGAGGAACCTATTGAAATTCTGGTGTAGTCAGAATTCAGATGTTATCCACCACGACATGACATCTGATCTAACATTGTAACTAATACATCAAGATAGTTATTAACCACTGTACTAATATGCACAGGTTCACAGATGTCACGACATCTCATTCTATGTCGCCCTAGAATGTATGAACCCCTGGTTCTGTGCTTCAGGAAGAAAGACTCAACAGAAGTCAAACCTAGCACTCACTTCAGTTGTTTTCTTCCATAGTTATCAGCATGATGTCTTACTATTGATTTGAACATCATCTGTTACAGCATTACAGGTTTACCTTATTTTATAACTGGCACAATTATAACATGCAAAAGGTAAAAACACAAGTAATTGTTAACCTAGTTCAGTCCAACATGACCTACATCTGGGGGCTACCAAGCCAGGAAGAAGATCCACTATTAGTAGTATCAATTCAGAGTTAAACTCCCCCGTTTACAACTCATCACTTAATCCCTACCCAATGCAATTTATACCTAGGAACTCCTAGATAGAAACCTCCAGTTTCCATTCCTATCACTATAAATACAATGTAATGTGCAAACACCTTGAACTTGCTTCACAGCTTCATTCAAGAACATAATCACTCTTGCCTACAGGCTTTGAGTGACAAACACTCTCAGGTTTACCACTGAGAGACACATGGTAACCTTCCCACAGATTGGGAGGTTTACCTTACACACACCCCTAAAAATTCATTCTAAGAGGCTTACAAAGACTATATTACAATCAGCTATTTATAACCTAATCACCCAAGTGGATTTGGGCCTTCAGAAATCGCAACAAACTTCTCCTTTGCTGTTACAACATTAGCAGAAACTTTCTGCTACAAACAAGGTCTTCAATCTTTTAGTTCCTAAAATATCTCCAAATTTAGTTCCTAAAATATCTCCATATTTAGTTCCTAAAATATCTCCACATTTAGTTCCTAAAATATCTCAAGACCTCCATAAATAATGCCACATAGGATTCTAACTAATTTCCACATATTAGTGTGCTAACAAATAGGCTATTTGTTAGGTTCCTTAATTGTAGCTTGGTTGTTGGTTTCCTGGATTTTCTCTAAGCTGTTGACTTCCTGAAGAATAGCCCAAGAAAAAGCTGAAACAGAAAACTGCACAACCTACAATTTAGCATATGCTGTCAGGCATGAATGTCACGACATTCAGCTTGACATCAAGGTCCATATGCTGAGTCTGTTTTTCCAGAAAACAGACTGTACAATTTTGCTGACCTGTACAGGATCAAAATGACCATACTACAGTAACAGCTTACATTAATAAATGTCAAAGTGTCCAACTTAACATTTACACATTTGGCCTTAAGTTAGTTTTGTTATTCTCTTGAAGAACAAACTAAGTTACATGCTGAAGTATAGCAGAACACCACTCTGCCTAATCTTCAGTAGCTACTGTCAATGATGAATGTCACAACATCCAGTTTGACATTCAGTCAGTAGGCCTTATGCCAGGTCTGGTTCTTCCTTGATAACCAGACTGCAAATGCATACTAAGTTCTAACAGAACTTCTGTTCCTTAGTATCTGTTGACAGGTATGAATGTCACAACATTCAATAATCCTGTGTTAGCTAGTCCTGCAGTAACTACAATGTAGTCACATATCCATGTCATGACATCAGTCAAGACATTAGTGTTTTACCATATAATGCAGCCAATTAAACACCTACAAACTCCCCCTTTGGCAAATTTTTGGCTAAAACACTTTGATCCCCATAACAGAGTTCATGGCAGCGGAATACTACTAGCTAATACACTCAGAGTGGCAGCACACTCACACACATGGAAGTTAAATAAAAACTTCGCATAGCAGCACACACATGTTAGAAGTTGCACCTAAACTTCAACATCAGCTGCAGGGGGGAATCTTCAGATCTGTCATGAAAGTCTGTTGTAGAGACCCACTCTGTTTGTCAGGGGTATTGGTGGTTATTACTCCCCCTTTTTGTCAAAAATGTTGCCAAAGCCAGCAACATAGCCAGAGCACACTGACAGAGTTCCAGACTTGGTTTTACTTCACAGTTTCAACCAAGTTCACATCCACTTGATCTTGCTTCACAGCTTCGATCAAGTAATCACCCACTTTTGCTTTACAGTAGGTACAGCCATATCAGATTCCAAGACTTTGAGTCTGACATCTTGATCCACTCCTGCATGAACACTTTCTTGAACTCCAGCAGGCACATAAGATATCTTATGTTAAGACATCTTGTGAATACTCTGTCCTTTTTGTTAACAAGGCAAACTATCAGCAGTTTAAACCACATAATAGTAGTTTAGTCAGCAGCAGGAGCAAAAACAATTACTAGTTATGGCTACTAGTAATACACACATGCACAAGGGTACTTCTTCTCCCCCTAAGTCTGTGCATTCATCAAATAACAGCTGCTGTAACTCCAGCACCTGTACCAGCCAGAATGTCCTACTGGCATATGCTTCCATATTGTCATGACATCCGGTCAGACATTCTTCTGCTCACTCAGCCTTGACACATACCAACTTTATCCCACTATCTAACAGGTTTCCAAACCTTGTTATCTGAGAACACATAGACCACAAGCTTGATGATTACTTGCAGTGCAAGGACAGAACTCCCCCTGTCATGAACAACCCATTCTCCTCTTGAAGCTTGGAGATCACACATGGGCATATCCAACATCCCAAAGTTGGACCTTCACATACTTCCTGATTCAAAGAGACTCCAGACCACTTGATGAATGGAAAACATAAGACGCATCTTCATGTCTTCAAGAGCACACCCTCTGTTCAACCCTCTTAGCTGAACACATTCACACTCTGTGTCAATCTCTCTTCTAACCAGAACAGAAGACCACTTCACAAGATGTTCTAACATCAGCTGGGACATCCTTAATAACAGGACAAGGCACACCATCTGATAGTCTTCAGATATCACTGAGTCACCGGGTTGATCAAGAAGAACCCAGACATACATTGGGACATATACATTTTCATCCCATTACAAGAGATAATCTTCCATAGATAGCTCAGAACTCCTACCACAAGCTCCAAGGGATGAATAGAAAACACCTCCTTTAGTCTTCAACTTACTACTTTTCTGCTCAAAAGTAATTTGTCTCAGACTTTCCTCAAGAATAATCAGCTGCCATATGGATTATCTTGATTCTTCGAACTCACTCCTGAGATAGACCAAATGCCACTGGTTGATTACCTCCTTCATGAATCCTCATATGACAAGGTCAAATGCTACTTTTTGACCTCCCCAAGTTTATCAGACTTCTCCCAAAGATATTCTGACCTTCCAAGTGAGACTTGAACTTCAAGCTTTTTGAAGTATCCAATCTACAACCCTGTAGACCTTTCTATCTCAAGTTGATGTGCCACTTCACCAACTAAGAATCTGATGTTGAACCAAATGTCACAACATTGTGTTTTGACATCCAGCTGTTGAATTCAGCTCCTTCTTCTGCCACTTGAAAGAACTTCCTCCCTTCACAGAACAAGAGTTCAATGTTCTCATAGACTTGATTGTGGAACCAAGTTTGAGTAAACAACCTCCATCCTGCAGGTTTGCAGTTAAGTCATCCAAGCTCACACCTTGATGAATCCCTGCTTCTTCTCCAAAGACATCAGACACTCTGATGTATGAGTCTTCAGAAGGACCAGTTAGAAACTAACCCTTCAGCTCTACCAAGGATTCCACATCCTAAGGCAAGGCTGTTTCCATGATGTCAAGACTACTGCCACTTGTTCTTGACTTCACAGTGTGCATAAGCTAATGCACTTCCTTACCTAGATCAGAAATAAACTGATCCAAGTAACCACCATCAAGACTATGATGTCTTCTTCTTCTTGTACATACCAAGGCTGAACATGTTTCTTGCCAGGAAACCTTTTCAGAGATCATATGCTTTTGCTGCCACCAAAGAGATAGATCATAAGCCAATGTACTGTCCTTCCTGTGATTCTGCACAGGGTCTTGAAGAAGTGATGTTCCAACATCTTTAAGAACATCAGTTATCTTGAGCTCCAAGGATAATCAATTAAACACTTGCACTTGGCACAAGTAGACATTGATCTTAAATCCTTTCCCAATCATCCCTTCAGATACTTCCACCATAAGAATACTTTGAAAATACTCTTCTTGTGTCAACATCTTCTGCTTGCAAGCACCTAGACAATTTTGAAAGTCTTCCCAGATTAAATTCACCCTTAGGAATGAGAGAGATGAATTCTTCCTTGCAAATGTGTCACACAACCACCAGAACCCATGTGACACAGGTCAACAGCCAACCAGACCCTAGGCTGACCAGACTTGAGGAGGTTAACCAAAACTCCCCCTCAACTTAACAATCATGGATACTCCACACCAATATCCATGCATTGTACACATATGTCTCAACATGACATACATTATCCCTACCAGTGGCAACTAACTCCTCCAATCAGACTCCAACTGACCATAAGTACTAGTGAGACACACAATACCAGTCGATAGTAGTTATGCATTGCCAGGGCATACTACTTCAACCAACCTCTGAATCTTCATATTCTTACTCCTTGACAGAACTGCCACTTCTGCACGTGGTGTTTGAATAACATGATTCATGGTTCCAATCCTCGTAGATGATACAACACTCAGGTTACCCCATTATTGACTGCTAACATCCAGGGGACTTGTCTTCCAACACAGCATAGTACTTCAGGGAACACCTATCCAACCCTGCTCAATCTACAGGAATATGCCAAACAGCAGGAGATTGCACACTGCCACATCTCAACCAGCTCAACTTTTAGAGATCAGACTTCTAAAGGTGACCTTCTTGAGCACACATACAGTTGACCCTTCCCTTGTCAACTTAGCACACACAAATGTCTCCTCTTCCAGGTCAGGAGTAGGTTCCAAACAGAAGTATCCCTTTGTTTGATACCTAAAAATATCTGCTCTTCAACCAGTAGCTGCATACTTGTTGAACAACATGTTCTAACATCGCATAGAACATTAGTTCCACCTCCTTGGAACAAACCTTCCTTGAAGGTCTTCAAGGTCTTCATACACCCTACTCAAGTGAGTAAAAGAATCAGTGATTAAGTGATTCTTACCATCCTGAAGTGAGAACGTCATGATGAGTGGACTTGAGGGGACTCAAGTATCTTTGACATCTTCAGTAGATTATGATGAGATCTTGAATACAGCAGCCTTACATCCACATGAGGGGAAACAACATCAGAGTTTGAGTTTTGCCAGGTATTATGCAGCGGAAATCATAATACAACTCAACCTATGAACACACACTTCACCAGATCAGCCTCCAAGACCATACCACGTTTGACTGTGATTCAATACTGGCACAGCTGTCCCACACACAGGCCAATTGCCACCCTCCAGAGACAGGTACACACCATTCCTGTCATGAACAGTCCATCCACCTACTTCAAGGGACCATTCAGGGAAAGTACAGAACCTTTCACAGGTTCCAACATTAGTACTACCATAACTTCTGGCAAGATACCAGAAAGTATCACCCATGGATCTCATCCAGAGACAGAACAGGATGCCTGCTCTGATACCAATTGAAATTCTGGTGTAGTCAGAATTCAGATGTTATCCACCACGACATGACATCTGATCTAACATTGTAACTAATACAGCAAGATAGTTATTAACCACTGTACTAATATGCACAGGTTCACAGATGTCACGACATCTCATTCTATGTCGCCCTAGAATGTATGAACCCCTGGTTCTGTGCTTCAGGAAGAAAGACTCAACAGAAGTCAAACCTAGCACTCACTTCAGTTGTTTTCTTCCATAGTTATCAGCATGATGTCTTACTGTTGATTTGAACATCATCTGTTACAGCATTACAAGTTTACCTTATTTTATAACTGGCACAATTATAACATGCAAAAGGTAAAAACACAAGTAATTGTTAACCCAGTTCAGTCCAACATGACCTACATCTGGGGGCTACCAAGCCAGGAAGAAGATCCACTATTAGTAGTATCAATTCAGAGTTAAACTCCCCCGTTTACAACTCATCACTTAATCCCTACCCAATGCAATCTATACCTAGGAACTCCTAGATAGAAACCTCCAGTTTCCATTCCTATCACTACAAATACAATGTAATGTGCAAACACCTTGAACTTGCTTCACAGCTTCATTCAAGAACATAATCACTCTTGCCTACAGGCTTTGAGTGACAAACACTCTCAGGTTTACCACTGAGAGACACATGGTAACCTTCCCACAGATTGGGAGGTTTACCTTACACACACCCCTAAAAATTCATTCTAAGAGGCTTACAAAGACTAGATTACAATCAGCTATTTATAACCTAATCACCCAAGTGGATTTGGGCCTTCAGAAATCGCAGCAAACTTCTCCTTTGCTGTTACAACATTAGCAGAAACTTTCTGCTACAAACAAGGTCTTCAATCTTTTAGTTCCTAAAATATCTCCAAATTTAGTTCCTAAAATATCTCCATATTTAGTTCCTAAAATATCTCCACATTTAGTTCCTAAAATATCTCAAGACCTCCACAAATAATGCCACATAGGATTCTAACTAATTTCCACATATTAGTGTGCTAACAAATAGGCTATTTGTTAGGTTCCTTAATTGTAGCTTGGTTGTTGGTTTCCTGGATTTTCTCTAAGCTGTTGACTTCCTGAAGAATAGCCCAAGAAAAAGCTGAAACAGAAAACTGCACAACCTACAATTTAGCATATGCTGTCAGGCATGAATGTCACGACATTCAGCTTGACATCAAGGTCCATATGCTGAGTCTGTTTTTCCAGAAAACAGACTGTACAATTTTGCTGACCTGTACAGGATCAAAATGACCATACTACAGTAACAACTTACATTAATAAATGTCAAAGTGTCCAACTTAACATTTACACATTTGGCCTTAAGTTAGTTTTGTTATTCTCTTGAAGAACAAACTAAGTTACATGCTGAAGTATAGCAGAACACCACTCTGCCTAATCTTCAGTAGCTGCTGTCAATGATGAATGTCACAACATCCAGTTTGACATTCAGTCAGTAGGCCTTATGCCAGGTCTGGTTCTTCCTTGATAACCAGACTGCAAATGCATACTAAGTTCTAACAGAACTTCTGTTCCTTAGTATCTGTTGACAGGTATGAATGTCACAGCATTCAATAATCATGTGTTAGCTAGTCCTGCAGTAACTATAATGTAGTCACATATACATGTCATGACATCAGTCAAGACATTAGTGTTTTACCATATAATGCAGCCAATTAAACACCTACACCTATCAACGACCTGTTTCGTCACATTTGCGTAAGATGCCGCTTCCACCCACTTGGTGAAGTAGTCAATAGCCACTAATATGAACCGGTGCCCATTCGAAGCCGTGGGCTCAATCTTCCCAATCATATCAATGCCCCACATAGCAAACGGCCACGGAGATGACGTCAAACTCAACGAGTTTGGAGGCACGTGCACCTTATCAGCATAAATCTGGCATTTATGACATTTCCGCACAAAGTTGAAACACTGGGCCTCCATTGTCATCCAGTAATAACCAGCCCGTAACAACTTTTTCACCATTGCATTCCCACTGGCATGGGTACCAAACGACTCCTCGTGCACTTCTTTCATCAATTGGCTCGCTTCTTTGTCATCGACACATCTAAGCAACACCCAATCAAAATTCCGCTTGTACAAAACCCCACCCTTATTCAGATAGAATACCATGGCCAACCTCCTCAGAGTCTTTCGGTCTTTCTTAGACGCTCCCTCGGGATACTCTCGGGTTTCCAGATAGCGCTTGATATCATAATACCACGGCTTTTCATCATTAGGCGCTGTGTCAACAGCAAACACATAAGCCGGTCTATCCATACGTCCCACCTCAACACTAGGGAACTGATTCCACCACTGCACCTTAATCAAGGCAGCCAGAGTAGCCAAAGCATCTGCCAAAGGATTCTCTTCTCTCGGCACATGGTGTAATTCCACCTTGGTGAAAAACGTCAACAATCTCCTCGTATAATCCCGGTATGGAATTAAATGAGATTGATGCGTATACCATTTCCCGTTAACCTGGTTCACAACTAAAGCTGAATCTCCATAAATGACAAGGTTCTTGATCCTCAAATCAATCGCCTCTTCGATCCCCAAGATACAAGCTTCGTATTCAGCCACATTGTTGGTGCATTCAAATGTTAGCCGGGCAGCAAAAGGAATGTGGGATCCCTTCGGCGTAACCAAAACAGCACCAACTCCACTACCATTCACGTTAACGGCCCCATCAAACATCAGAATCCATTCGGATTCAGGGTCAGGCCCCTCCTCCGGGATCGGTTCCTCATAATCTTTCGATTTGAGAAACATGATGTCCTCATCAGGGAACTCAAACTTCATCGGTTGATAATCCTCAATGGGTTGCTGGGCGAGGTAATCAGATAATACACTCCCCTTTATTGCTTTCTGAGAAGTGTACTGGATATCATATTCAGTCAAAATCATTTGCCATCTCGCAACCCGTCCGGTCAATGCTGGCTTCTCAAATATATACTTGATCGGATCCATCTTGGAAATCAACAAAGTGGTATGAACCAGCATATACTGTCTTAGTCGGCGAGCAGCCCATACCAAAGCACAACAAGTTTTCTCGAGCAGTGAATATCTTGTTTCACAGCCGGTAAACTTTTTGCTAAGGTAGTAAACTGCATGCTCTTTTCGACCAGACTCGTCATGCTGCCCCAGTACACACCCCATAGACCCCTCAAGGACTGTCAAGTACAGAATTAACGGTCGTCCCTCCACGGGAGGCATCAGAATTGGAGGCTCCTGCAAATATTCTTTTATCTTTTCAAATGCCGTTTGGCAATCATTATTCCACCTGACCGTCTGATCTTTTCTTAACAACTTGAATATGGGTTCACACGTGGCGGTTAGATGAGATATGAACCGTGAAATGTAGTTCAATCTACCTAAGAAACCACGAACCTCCTTCTCTGTTCTCGGTTCAGGCATTTCTTGTATTACTTTTACTTTGGCAGGATCAACCTCGATTCCTCTTTCGCTTACAATAAACCCCAGTAACTTACCGGATCGCACTTCGAAAGTGCACTTATTCGAATTCAACCTTAGTCTGAAATGTCTCAATCGGTCAAACAACTTGGCCAGATCTACCAGATGCCCCTCTTCTGTTTGGGACTTTGCTATCATGTCATCAACATAGCATTCGATCTCATGATGAATCATATCATGAAACAAAGTCACCATAGCTCTTTGATACGTGGCACCGGCGTTCTTGAGACCGAATGGCATTACCTTATAGCAAAAAGTACCCCACGGTGTGATGAACGTTGTTTTCTCCATATCATCTGGCGACATTTTAATTTGATTATAGCCAGAAAAGCCATCCATGAAGGAAAACACCGAGAATTGAGCTGTATTATCTACCAACACATCGATGTGAGGTAATGGGAAATCATCCTTCGGGCTAACTCTGTTCAGATCCCGGTAGTCCACACACATCCTCACCTTTCCATCCTTCTTCGGCACCGGCACAATATTCGCGACCCAAGGCGGATAATTAGTAACAGCTAGGAAACCAGCATCCAACTGCTTCTGCACCTCCTCTTTAATTTTCATGGCCATCTCAGGTCGAGTTTTGTGCAACTTCTGCTTCACTGGAGGATAATCTGCTCTCAATGGTAACTTGTGCACAACGATATCGGTATCCAACCCTGGCATATCTTGATAAGACCAAACGAAGATATCAACATACTCTTTCAACAACGCTACCATTCTGCTCTTGACATTCACCTCCAAAGCAGCCCCAACCTTTACTTCCTTTCGGACCTCCTCGGTACCCAGATTCACAATCTCGACTTGCTCCTCGTGCGGTTGAATCACCTTCTCCTCTTGTTTCAACAATCTGGCTAATTCTTCTGGCAGTTCACAATCTTCTTCGCCTTCTTCTTCGGCATGATAGATCTGATTGTCGAAGTCATATGAGGGTGTAACAGGATTGTTATCAATGAGATCCGGAGAACGATCGCATCTGCATGAATGTTGATTCATGCATTGCTTTTAGAACCGGAGCGAAGCAAATTAAAAGGAAGAAAAAATGAAAATAAACATTACCATTTTTATTGTTTTGTTTTTAAACTGCAAAAATAAATGAAAAACAGGGAACACCGCTTTTAATAAAAAAACATCCTTTTATTGATGATGCAAATATTGCAAAATGAAACACATGAGGTGGCCCTTACAATGAACCATTACGTTTTGGGCAAAACACATGGTTTTCATGCAAACAGAATTGAAAAACAGAAATATTACTCTTCACGTAGAGTGACAGTGATGATCTTTTCGGCCATCTAGTTCTGGATCTCCATCCCTGGTACGCACGGTTTTATCTATGAGTCGAGCTCGCAGTCACTATCGATCTCTTCACCCACCGCACAGACGTGATCTGCATCCTCAGAAATTGCATTCACCCCCACCTGACCATGCGCCGGCATGGGATTAACATTAACATTCGGCAATGGTGCGAAATTGATGGCCTTGGAATCCACCAAGTCTTGGACGGCATGCTTGAAGGCTTTACAATTCTCAACATTATGCCCGGGAGCACCAGAATGGAACTCACACTTGGCGTTCTCATCATAGCTTACAGGCCTCTGGTCTGGTCTCAACGGAGCTAACGTCCTCAACTGTACCATCCTGAGATCCTTCAACTTCTTCAACAGAAGAGTATACGTCATGGGTGGCTTATCAAATTGACGATCTGCCATCCTTCCTCTCACTTGGTACCCAGCTCTCTGCGTTCTCTGTTGAGGTGACTGTTGTTGTTGTTGTACATATTGATCACCAGCAGGAATTGTTACCGCAGCAGTATGCTGGTAGTAACGATCCCTACCGTGTCCTCTCTGGGCATACACAACACTCGTGTCACCCTCCTTCTTACGCTGACCGTTACCGAATGGCTTCTTCGACCCAGACGACGAAGCATTTCCCTGTATCTTCCCCATTTTCAGCCAGCTTTCGATTCTCTCCCCAGCCACCACAATGTCTGCAAAGTTGGTGATTGGGCATCCCACCATTCTTTCAGCAAACGTCCCCTGGAGGGTACCCATGAATAGATCAGACATCTCCCGATCTACCAACGGAGGTTGAACTTTGGCAGCCAACTCTCTCCATCTCTGTGTGTATTCTTTAAACCCTTCATTTGGCTTCTGAAACATACCCTGTAACTGGGTACAACTAGGAGCCATGTCAGCGTTGAATTGGTACTGTTTAAAGAACGCATCTCCCAAATCCTACCAGCTCTTGATATCCGATGATCTCAACTTGGTATACCATTCCAGAGACCCACCAGACAAGCTGTCCTGAAAGAAGTACATCCAGAGCTTCTGATCCATTGTATAAGCAGATATTTTTCGGACAAAATCCTGGAGATAAGTTTCCGGGCAAGAACTCCCATTGTATTTATCAAAAGCGGGCGCTTTAAACTCCTGTGGGATCACAATCCCCTCAACCAGCCCCATGTTTGTCATATTGATAGCCCCAGGAGTAGCATGGCTTTCCAGAGCCCTGATCTTCTCTGCTAGTACCTGAATTTCTTTGTTTGGCGGCGGAACACCGTACTGACCAAATTGCTCATTCAACACAGAGAACTGATCTTCTTCTTTATCCTCCATGGCCCCAAAGAAAGGAGGAAACTGATTATCCTTCAGATTATTGCCTACAGGACCTGGCCCTCCGCCTGTAGCGAAACCAAAACCTCCCCCATTGTTGATCACTACACCAGCAGTAGTCGCCTTCCTTCTGGGATCACCACCATCCCTAGAACCACCGAGACCATTGTTGGAAACACCCTCCTGATTATTGCCACTATTGGCAGCCGAAGCCCGCTCGAGCTTTTCCACCTTATCGGCAAGTGCTTTCTGCCCCAAGGAAAATCCTTGCATGGCACTGATCAACTCTCCCATCTTTTCTTTCAGCTCGAGAATGTCAGCGTTGGGTAGATCCATCAGTTTGGATTTGTTGCGCCTGGTAGGGTATTTGTGCGGACGAGCTACGTGCAAGGGAATGATTCTGCGCGCGCGAGCAATGATTCCTGAAACAATCAAACACGTTAGAAACCGACACCTGCAAAATAGAAGACACGTTATTATGATTCATGCATGAATGCAATGTCTATCCATGTGAGGAACACTCTGTCTTTCGATCCTGGTTTCATTGAGACAGGTAATAATCCGACAGCAACATTCTGATGTAAGTCAACTGGCTTCACCATACGGAACAAAAAGTTATGATTTATCAAAGACATCACCCGACCATGTGTGTGTTATGTGAGTGTACGCGGAAAAGCAAATAAAGCCTTGAAGATCGATCACTGAATGATAATAACCCCTGTATATCAAAAGTGCACAACACGTGCAAGAGTCATGCATCATGTCTGATACAAATCAATTTTACAATTCTCCATAATCAGAAAGAAAATACAAGCAAGTGAATTCCGTCAACATGCCTGACGGTAATCCAACACATGATAACAACTGCCATAAAAGTCTAAACTGAAGAAGGTCCCACAGAAGGCTCTGCATCATCAACCATCTGGGTAAACTTCACAGCGAACCTGAGCTCAGTATTCTCCTGCTGAAGTCTTCCCACCTCCTTTTGATGAATCTTCATCTGTCGGAAATAATGGTCCCTCTCAGCCAGATAATGATCTCTCTCAGCCACAATCTTCACTTGCTCTTCTCCCTTAACCTTCAGCTTTGCTTCCCACTCGACGGTAAGAGCTTTGGCTCTAACTTCTCTCTGAGTCTTCACAAGGATTTGTCTTCTCTTCTGATCTTCAATGACCTTCAAAGCTCTATCCAACTTCTCCTTGGTAATGTCGTGCTCCTTTGTAGATGATTCTAAAGCTTGGCTGATCTTGCAATAATAAGCGGTGTCTATCTCGAAACGCTTCACCATAAGAGCATGTCTCTTAGCATGGTCTTCTGTTTCCCTCTTGATTTCCTGATTAGCCATTTGGATTCTAGCAACACTCATCTCCAACTCAGTCTTCTCTGCTTGCAGCTGATCTCTCTCCCTTTTCATCTCCAAGAATTCTTCCATACTGACAGAAGAACATGGCTCCTCAATCACCGGGTACCAAAGATCACCCACAGGAAATGGCAGACGAGTGAGCTCAACCCTCTTTCTGAGCCAGTCATCAAATGGAGGAAAAGACCTGTTATTAACTCTACCAAAAGGAACCTTGCCTTTCTTGTGAATGTCGCGCCACGCCTCAGAAACTATCTCCAACGATGATTGGTTACCCTCAACCGGGAAGCAACAAGACTCCTGAATCTCACACTCGAGAGGAGGAACCTCCATAGCAAATCCCAATTGTCTCTTAAGAAGCGTCGGGTTGTAATTAATGCAACCTTGAACTCCCATAAGAGGTACATTGGGAAAACTTCCACAACTGCAAATAAAGTCTCGTCCAGCCTCATCAATGTGAGTCCAAACCATGTCCTTGGCTCTCAAACCCATCAACTTGGTTGTTCAATTAACCGTATGGTCAAGAAGAACAAAGGCACCCCTGGAAGGCAAATATCCCATGAACCATTTATATAACAGTTGAGCACAACATCTAACCAATCCCCCACGTCGCTTCTCGTTCCGATTATGGACCGAGTAATAAACATCCCCGACCAAAGTAGGAATAGGATTCCTCTGCACAAACACCCTGATGGCATTAATGTCTACAAAGTTCTTCTGATTAGGGAACAAGATGATTCCATAAATGCTCACAGCAAGCAGAGCACAGACAGCCTTCCAATCACCCAAAACAGCATGCTCCTTGGCTTTAGCCTCCAAGAAACTCAGATGAAAACCGGGCAACTTTCCCTTCTCCTTCAGACCCCCCTTAGTCACTTCGGGGCTCAAATAAAGAGCACGAGAGATCTCACCATCATCAGGTTCTTCCTTAGTAGCATAGAAAGGAATCTGGTTTCTGACTGGAATACCCAAGATACTGGCATAGTCCTCCATCAAAGGTCCCAACAAGTAATCCGGGAAGACGAAACATCTCAAACCCGAATCATAAAACTGGAGAAGAGTATGGATGGCGTCCCTACCCCCATCTGTGAGCTTGAAAACCATCTTCAGAATACCTCCATAAGCCTCACGGAACATCCCCACATGGTCAGGTGTAATCAATGCTATCATACCCTTTAGCACGCTTATCTCTGGATTGAAGAAACTGTATACAACATCAGCCTTCAAGTCGGTCCTCATATCGGGAACAAGAATGTCTCTCAACCAGGATCTCAATCAAGAATGTACCCTGCATATGGATAAACATGAATTAGATGCGGATAAATGCAAAATGGGAATGATGCAGATGTATGAATGCAATGCATAGTGCCATCCTCCAAGTCATCTGAACATCAACTGTGCTGGATTCCGGTCTCTGAACTGATCACAACCATCTGAGGGACCGAGTAACCACAAATCCAACTTGGGAATTCCAAAATAAACGGAAAGGAGGATACATCACCATCATCACAGGAAAGCCACTGATCGGATAACAACAAAATCCTCTGAACGAGTACCCTCAAATTCAACCCGGGGATCCGAAATAAACGGAACCCGCTGATAAATACCACGGAGAACTCCGGCGTCTCAGAAATAAATATCCATAAATCCGACTCATAAATAGAACTCTGATTACGGACCGGACCAAAGTCACCATCCAATAGTCACCAACAGAAACTGCATTTGTAGGAATCAAACCCTCCCCTCACAGGTGAATTCTAATAAGGTCAACCTAAGGCGGATAATGGTCTCGACGATCGGACAAGATACTCAACGGGTTTTCCCTTTCGGATGTGCCGTTGCAGCTCTCATAAGATCATCTAAACCGAAGATCCGGGAAAGAACGGACACCGAAGTCAACAGCTCAAAAGAGATAAACTCAACCATAGTGGAAACTCCACAAGGAAAATCTTCTCTCAAAAGAACCTCGTCCGGCTGTGGTATGTCACGTCGCAACAATCATGTTAATCCAACATGTGAGGAAACGTGAGACCACGCTAATCCTAGGTGTATACTCGGGCCTGGGTTTTAGCCCCACTCAGAACACCCACCCCAAATCATAGGAACCAAACCTGTCCAGAATCCAGCACAGTAATAATATGATGCATGCAAACATATATGCAAATATATACAGTCACAATATAATAATCATAAATGCAATAAATAAAGCAGTAAAAGCAACCAAAACTACCCTAGAGAGCGCTAGGATTGACTCGCTTAGGGAAGATGGACCAGCAATAGGTCAACTTCTATCCCAAGCAGAGTCGCCAGCTGTCGCAACGCGAAAAACAACCGGCGGAAAAATACAGAGCCGCCACCGACGCTATTCATCCTATGACGGAAAGGAAGCGCATGACTAACCTAAGAAAGGGAAAGGAACGGTCTTACGACCAGAGATTTCAAAGTACGGGAGTCGGTTACGCAAGGGGAAGGTATTAGCACCCCTCACGTCCTCCGTACTCGACGAGATCCACGCTCAACAGAATAGGAAAAGGTTGCTAAATAACTGCTCAAAGAGAATGCACACACACTGGAATAATAAACAGGTGAAAGAAGATGGAGGGATGGGACTCGGCAGGATGTCGCATCCTGGGCCTACGTAGTTTGTCAGAAACAAACATCAGAGTCAACATAGTTCGGGGAAATGGGGAACATGCTCGCTAGGACATCGCATCCTATGCCTACGTATCTTCTCTATCCAGAGTAAGAATCAGAACACTCGTAGTTCGACTAACGCACGCCGAAACAAAACACCAAAAAGAGACGCTGAGACGTCAAACGAAACACACAACAGGAAACAGAATGCCAATCCATGGACTTGCATCCTTTACCCACTGTATAGGCGTGATCTCTTTACCAGTCACTGTCAATCTCCTTACCCACTGTATAGGCGTGATCTGAATCTAGCATTCCGGCACTGACAAAGGTGAACGACGGACGACGTCCTCTGTTTTGCTCAGACGAGTCTTGACCTGGATAATAACCAATCCCAAACATATCCGCCTTTACCACAATGCCTACGATCTGTCCCCAGCCTGGGATCCCTCCATTTCTCACCACTTCCAATGCCTGCTTATAAGAAGAAATGGACGGCTTTTTCTCTTTCTCAACACCAATGGCATTTTCCACCTTGACGGTTTCAACTGCCAGACTGGGTACTTTACCCCTTACATCGTCCATTTCTACTTTCATCTTTCTCTGGACCGATTCCCCAATTACTACACACCCCTTTGTAGCGACGGCTGCGCAACAATCATCAACACGAGGGAAAGCTCCATTTTTCGTCGGGCGTTTTGGGACCACAGACATTGGAATCTTTAACTGATCCTTCTCAGTCACCTCTATCCCTTTCTTGTCCCTCGACATCATCTCCACTTTTACAGGACCATGCCTTGTCACGGGGTTAGCACTATCATCTGTCGTCGGTGCAAAATTGATTGCCTTAGAATCCACCAAGTCTTGGACCACATGCTTAAAAGCTTTGCAATCCTCAACATGATGTCCGGGTGCCCCAGCATGGAACTCACACCTGACATTCTCATCGTAACTGGCAGGCCTCTGATCAGATTTCAACAGAGTCAACATCCTTGGCTGTACCAACCCAAGATCCTTCAACTTTTTAAACAGAGAGGCGTAAGTCACGGGCGGCTTATTGAAATGACGATCTGTCGTCCTCCTTCTCACTTGGCCCACTGCTCTTTGTGTCCTCTGTTGAGGTGGTGGTTGCCGCTGTTGTGCAGGTTGATTACTAGTAGGGACTGTTACCGTATCAGCATATGGGTGATAACGATCCTTACCACGTTCTCTTTTAGTCTGTGCACCACCTAATTCAACCTTCTTCTTGGGCCGACCACTGTCAAGGGATTTCTTCGCTACAGAGCCAGAGGGATTTGTTACTTCGGATGACAGAGCCTTTCCCTGAACTTTCTCTTTGATCATCCAGCCCTCAATCCTTTCTAATCTCTCGGCCATGGCTTTCTGCCCCAAGGCAAGCCCTTGCATAACCCTGAACAAATCCCTCACCATCTCTTTCAGTTCGAGGATGTCGGCGTTGGGAGGATCCATCAGTTTGGATTTGTTGCCCCTAGCAGGATATCTGAGCAAACGAGCTATGCGCACCGGTCGACACCTACAAAATAGCAAATGGGTTAGTATGCATGAATGCAACGTCTGTCCATATGAGGAAGATTCTGTCCTTTGATTCTGGTTTCATCGAGACAGCTAATATTTTGACATCCACATTCTGAAATTCAAGATGTCTCTCAACCAGATTCTCAATCAATAATACTCCCCATATGGCTAGACGTGAGTTTGATGCAGATGAATGCAAAATGAGAATGATGCAGATGTATGCAATGCACTGGGCCATCCTCCAAGTCATCTGATCATTTGTTGCTCTGAGTCACAGCCTTGATTTCTGAACTGATCATAACCATCTGAGGAATATGTAACCACAAATCTGACCCACGGGTTCCGAAATAAACGGAAGAAAGATACATCATCATCATCACCAGTCTCTGAGCAGACATTCACAACCCTCTGAATCGGCCCGGGGAATCCTGAAATAAACGGATCCCCACTGATAAATATCTCGGCCCGGGGAATCCTGAAATAAACGGATCCCCACTGATAAATCACGGACAGCACTCCGGCGTCTCTGAAATAAACGGCCATAAATCCGACTTATAAATAAGACCCACGGAACAAAAGTCACCATCTGAGTCACCATCTGAACATGCATCTGTAAGAATCAACCCTCCCCTCACAGGTAAATTCTAAACAGGTCATCCTAAGGCGGATAATAGTCTCGACAATCGGGCAGAGATACTCAATGGGTTTGCCCTTTCGGGTGTGCCATTGTAGCTCTCCTGAGACCGTCTAAACCAAAGATCCGGGAAATGATCGGTCACCAGAATCAACAGCTCAAATGAAGTAACTCAACCAAAGTGGAATACCCACAGAGGCAAGCACTATCAAATGAACCTCGTCCGGCTTGTGGTACATCATGCTGCCAGGCACATATTGACCTAACATGAAGGAGGCAACATGAGACCACACTAATCCTAGGTGTATACTCGGGCCTGGGTTTTAGCCCCACTCAGAACACCCACCCCAAACAGAGGAACCACCTGCACAGAGGACGGCAACAACATGATAGTATGATGCATGCAGACATTAATGCAAATATATACACTGGTTAGAATAATAAATGCAATAAATCAAACAAAACAAGCGACCTAAACTATCCTAAAACGCTAGGAAGGACTCGCTCAGGGACGATGGACCAGCATAGGTCTACATCTCCTCATTCCCCAGCAGAGTCGCCAGCTGTCGCATCCGCGAAAAAACAACCGGCGAGACTCAAATAAAACACACACAGAGCCGCCACTGCACGTTATTTATCCCAAGATAGGGAAAGGAAACGCTCAGAGAAACCTGGAAAGGAAATGGTCTTGCGACCAAAGAGAAAGGGTAAGGGAGTCGGTTACGCAAGGGGAAGGTATTAGCACCCCTCACGTCCGTCGTACTCGACGGGATCCACATTCTAAGAAAAGAAAAGGTTGCTAAAACATCACACACACACAGGGAACGCAGGTGGGGTTAACAGAAGGGAGCTCGATAGGACGTCGCATCCTATGCCTACATATCTTGTCTGGAACAAGAATCAGAGCCACTGTAGTTCGGCTTACGCACGCCAAACAACACAACACATACAAACAAGCAAGGGTGGCAAACATGGAGCCCGACAACCACTTGATGGAATTACGTCAGCATCCGAACCAGAACACGCACAAAACGGCAAACGTGGAGCCCGACAGCCAATTATTGGACTTACGTCGGCATCCGAACCAAAACACACAATCAGATAACAAGTAAACACACGCAAAAAAGAAAAAGGTTGCCCGGAGTGGTCTCGCACGACCACCTGCCTACATACCTCGTCTGGAACGAGGATCAGGGCGATGTAGTTCCCCTGAAAGGGAGAAACTCTCCTAACCAGAAACCAGGGGAAGACACGACACTAGGGAGACTACGACTCGAGCCTAGATGTTGTCATGCAAAGTCGCCCTAAGTTCAGGTTTCTATCCTACTTGCATAAGCAAGCCTATCCTAACCAGGAAAGAAGCAAGCACACAAGCATACAGAATATAAGCATACATCAAATGAGAACAAGCATCTCAAACAAGCATGTCAATCAAATATCCACATAGCACGCACTATAGCCAATCAAGGGGGCTCAATCAATAGGTTTGACTGCCGAAGCGAGTCGTCTGTACGGGCTGGGTTTGCTCTTAACCTTGCCATTACGAGGCTAAGGTGAAGCAGATGAAAGGATGAAGTGAGGAAGAGACCTCACAGCTCTTATCCCTAACCAGGGAGAGCTTCTGACAAATGAGCATGGGTCCAGAATGGGGGAACCCTTCTATACTCAGAGACTCTGACACAATGTGCACTGCACGGATCTTGGGCTTGTAATCTCAATGCTACAACCATGTAATGGGAGCAAGGAGAAGACTCACAGAATAGTGGGGGACAGATTGCTTATCCCTAACTTCCACCAATTGCCTTATTTAAAGGACTTTCACCTGCTTGGCACAAAAAATAAACAACCACAATCATTGCCTCTTAAGGAGGACTTCAGACATTTGCCCGGCCCGGTAACAGCCGGGTCTCCCAGACTACATGAAGTTAGGAAGTTATACCTCAATGCAAGTTGCTTAAGCAAAGCAAAGCAAAAGTTCACAAGGAACTGAGCAACTAAAAGTACCTGGAAACAGTCAAACACAGTTAGTACTCAGACATACCAAAATAAACAGCAAGTATTAATCAGTCAGACTATACAAACTAATGCACAACAAAGGCAAGTTATGAGCTCAAGCCCAAACTTCACAACCTACAAAACAAAGTTGTGTTAGTGTACAAACATCAAACAACATCATTTCAATCAACTTGGATCATTCTCCATGAGCCTTATGCTATTCATCCTGAAAAATCAAGCAAATATTAGCAACTAGACCACTAGGCCAAGCCTAGGGTCCAAAAGCAAGAAAAATTCCTAAACAGCAAGGTATCTCTAACCAAAGTCAAATTAATGTCAAACAAAAGCCAACACAATTAATCCCATGTCCATATCATTCATTATATTTATTTCATGTACAAAACAATCCAACTTAGGTCAAAAGGAACACAAAACATCCAAACAGAACTATTGCATCCAATTCCATATCAAAACAAATCCAAAAATTCTCAAATAATTTACACCTAAACAGGGGATACTTAAGGTCTAGCATGTCAAATTTTAGCCTAATTGGACCAAGGTAACTATGTCAATGAAAATCAACAAAAACAGACACAATTATATGCTCCAAATCACAACATCAACACATGCTTCCACTTCAAAAATTCATAACTCAATGAAAACAGTAAAGAAATGAGTGAGACCAAAACAGGGATGTCCTATAATGTGTCTATTACAAGCATATCAAATTTCATGATCATTCAATACCATATGAGCATTTCACATAAAATCTACCAACCTATGTCACACAAGCTTACACATTTGACCAACAGAGATGAAAAATAGCAATCAATTTGAAAATGCCACATAAAATTCCACAAAAATTCACATAGCATCTTAACATGTTAATGAACATCCATGCAAAATTTCACATCATTCTAACAAGTCTAGGTCATTCAAATAAATCCAGCAAGTTGACATAATGAGGTGTGACACAAATTGTCACACCTAAGTTCAAAAATTCACATCTCAATGACCAGGTATCAAAAACTCATGAAATTTACATGTAAATAAGCATCAACCAGTCCACAATCATCACAAAAATTTTCAAGAATTTATTTGTAACTATGAGCATTTCACAATCAAAATGGTAGAATGTATCAAAATGTAGCACATGTTAAAGAAACCTAAGCCAAACACAAATATTACCATGCACAACTTCAACCAATAGGTCAAAAAAATCCTACAGTCAAAAAGGAAGTCAACACAAAAATTCCTATATTTTTCTGATTTTTTATGGATTTTTGGTGAATTTTTTAAAGTTGAAATGATTTTTTAGCAATTTTTATGAATTAATATAATTAAATAAGATTCATTAATGGCAGTATGGTAAATATCTTCAACTTGGCGCGGTAAACAGCGAAACTGAAACATTCAAATGAAAAATTGGATCGAACACGTTTTTTCCAGAATTTTCCTTCCTCTTCGCGCGGCATACTCATCCCCGTCCAACAATGATTTTACTCAAACTTCAACCAAATCTCACAAATGGATATGCGTTGAAACCGTCTCAGTGCATAGATCATGAATATATAACCTAATCAACCTAAATCTAACTGTACTAACCGGATCGATCGTTTAAAGTTTCACATTCAAAGCTTCGAGTCGCGATTTCTCTCAACTCGCTCAATCATTTTACAAACCGATTGCTACATGTTAACCTATGACAAATGACCTACACAACGCATATGACAATTAGCAAAATCGTGAGACTCGAATTTTGAGTACCTTGAGATTGCAGTGTTGGAATCGGAGCTTTCAAGGTGTTGTGACGCGAAACAGTCGAAGAACAAGCTTCAAGAAGTAGCCTGGAACACTCAGGATCAATGGAAATGGCTTCTAGAAGGAGAAATTCGATTTCACCATGGAAGGACCTTGCTTGAACAGTCGTGAATGGTGGTGAATTTGAGGTGAATCTTCACAAACAGATGAAGTAGATGATGTATGAAACTCGAATCCACAAGCACTTTTCCAAATGATCAAGAATTGAGGAAGTTTGATGAATTTGAGTTCAATGTGTTCTTGAGAGAAATTGAAGAATTTGATGAATTTTTGATCTGATTTTGGGATGTGTGATATTCTGTTATGATTAGTGGATGATTATGTTTATATACTCCTGCTTAATCCAAGCTTAATCACACTCATTAGCCAAATTGAATTGATTAGTGAAATGGCTAATTTTCAAGTAAGGGCAAAATGGTACTTTCCAAAGCCAGCTCATTGCCACCTCATGGACAGCTCACACACTCTCCAAATGACATGTGTGAGCTGTTGCAACTTGTTTCACTCTCATTGGATGTGTATTTTAGAAATTCACTATGTGATGGTTATGCATCCAATTTTGCCATTTCATTTTACAAGTCAAATTCCAAACCACAAGGCCTAGGCATGTAATGATGATTCCAACAAGTTTCAAATACCATTTATGAGGTGTTGCAAAAATCCCCACTCAAAAATTCCAATTATTTCACAAGTTGGACAATTTTGCCCCTGGTTCATTTAACTGTCCAGTTGAAATTTGACTTTTTGCATTGGCCACTTTTGATAAAATCCAATTATGCACCATGAAAGTACATGTCAAATGGAGTTTGTGCATATAAAGAACTTGCAATTTGGACAAACCATGTGGAAATTATGGCCTCCTAATTATGGGTCATTTTTGAAATTCACTGAGCCATAACTTGACAACCATACATAGGATTTTCAAGTTCTTGGACTTTTTGGAAAGGTGAGAACAAGATCTACAACTTTCATGTTGAACCAATTTTCATTTGAAGCTTCCTTGGACACGTGGTCTTGAGGTCAAAAACTTTCCATTTTTGGAAACTTCCATTACAAGTCACTTTCTATTTTTGGCAGTTTTTGTTCTGACTTGATTTTCTCCATTCTTAAGCTTTGACATGTCAAATAACACTTGTTCCAACATGATTGAAGTGTATCTAACTCATTTCCACCTCCAAATCCATCAGATCATGTACAGTTGACCACAGTTGACTTTTTCAACTGATAGATGAATCTGGCAATGCATAGATCAATCTGAGCCCCATTCTCCTGATGAAATGGCTCAAGGGTGAAACCCTAGCCTCAATAAGCTCAATATAATCAAATTATGAACCCCATATCCATCATAAACCTCATCTCCTGATTATGCCCTGATTGGCCCAATACAACTGATTAGGGTTGACCAGTGGTCAAAACCCTAATCTCAAGGAATCTTCTTCAATCTCCTGATGACATCCAACCATGATGATGATAATGTATCATTGCAATCAAGATGAAGACCACTATCCATTGAGAATCATAAAACCCTAATTCACAGCCCAATCCTCAGATGGCCAATGATCAGTCAGTAAACCCTAGGCTTGCACTTTTGACTTCTTCATCCTCTGATCAAAACTTGGGAGGATAGCTTGCACAATGTAACCACATGATATACAATATGCAATGCCTAATGACCTAAAATGATATGTACAATGATAATGCTAGTCCCAAGAAAGGAGGGCAAATTTTGAGGTGTTACAGCTGCCCCTATTCAATCCACTGTGAACCTGTCGATATGAATAGCCTCGGCTTTCAGATGATCAGGATGAAGAGTGATTGAATACCAAGAACAGACGAACAATTTGCACTCTGATCGGGACATAATTAACAGCGCCTGTCAGCATCGGCGAAGAAACAATCTCAAAAACGAAAAGACGTCGACCTGGATACCAAAATAAATGGTAACGCAGGGATAACTATGGCCTGAACACCACACATCCACTCGGGATCATTATTCTCTCTTCTTTTTTCCTTTTTCTTGAACCCCGAAATTTTTCTCTGCTCTTTTTTTCATTTTCTTGAACCCCGAAATTTTCTCTGCGCAAACGACCCTCGGATCTCTGCATTTGAACTCCATTCTCCTGTTTGCCAAAATAATGAACCCCAATCTCCAGTTTGAACCCCAGTCGCCTGACGATAACTCGCGATCGCCAATATGAACCCCGTTCTCCAGAAAATGCCGCAACATCTCCCTTTCTCCGTTTGAACCCCAGAAAATACCTCAGTATTTCCTTTTCTCCATTTGAACCCTAGAAAATGCCTCAACATTTCCTTTTCTCCAATCTCTCGTGATAATTCTGCTGGCAACGTCGGAAATAACACCAAACCACTCTGAGGGCGACATGTCAGAGGGTAAACCTTCTCAAAAGGAAGGTAGCATGTGTAACTCTTCCTCGGAAGACACCTTTAACGACCTCCATTGACCTCAGCCAGAGTCTAAGGTGACACATGAACAGAAGATAATCCTGAGGACCTCATCCCGGATACAATCTTCAACTCCATCTCCATTTGAACCCCAGAAAATACCTCAGTATCTCCTTTTCTCCGTTTGAACCCCAGAACATGCCTCAGCATTTCTTTTCTCCATTTGAACCCCGAAATCGCGCTGATCGCGTAACGTCTTCTGATTTTATTTCCATCTCCGTCCGACGGAAACATTTCCTCCAATATCGCACTACTGGGGAACACTGCTGATCTGACGTCATGATGCTAGACTCCTCAGAGTAACATCCTCACCACTTGGTGCACCAAAGCTTCAAGCGGTAACCACGGCTTGAATTGCGCTGAACGCCAAACATTTCCCATCTCGGCTTGACGGAAAACAATTACTCCAGTATCGCACTACTGGGGAATATCTTCGATTTAATCACGATGCTGAACTCCTCGGAGTAACACCTCTTCACCTTTGGGCAAAACCACTTCTCGAACAGTAACCACGGTTTGAGACTAGCTTATGCTTGCAATGATGAATGATCGATTTTTTTTCTACGTAATGCTCCATACTTATGGAAATGCTACGCGATTATTTATTTTTCTATGCAATATGCCATGTTATTTTTTCATGATGAATGCATAAAAAAGTATCCCCCTCAAGGGACTCCTCTGGGGGAATACGAGACACTCCGCTGAGGAACTCGTCACCGCTCCGATTTCCACCATGCTGGGGAATAACTGCTGCTGGGGATAAGGCAACCCTTGCTGGGGAAGAACCTCCTTTGCACCCAATCCACTCGAGAAACCGCTGGGGATAATCACCACCAACGCTCTGTGGGGATATAATAGCTCTTGACTTGCTGGGGAATATCAATCCTGACTCCGCTTCGGGAAAACCCTCACAGATACCTGCTGACTTCACTGGGGAAATGCTCACAGATACTCCGTTGGGGAAAATAGCAATCTCCAGACTCAACTGGGGACGCATCACTCTATCACCTGCTGGGCAACCCTCCTGACCCTGCTAGGGAAATGCCTATTATTCCGCTGGGAACAACCCATGCAATCCATAGGTAGGATCAACTCAGCTGAGCATGCAAACATCCGTCCGCTACGGGAACTTGTCCAATCCACTGGTAGGATGATCACTGTTGGAGATATATTTCATTGAAACCCGCTCCACTCGGGGAATAGCAACCTTCTGACCTGGCGGCTGAGGAAACACCATTTTAAACCTGCCGGGGATAATCATCACGACTCGGCTGGGGAAGTCCACAGACATTGGATCTGCTGGGGGTTGGTCCTCTAATTCTGCTCGGGGACCTAGCTGGGAAATGAGAAAAGTTGGCACAGAACACCCGTCGACTCGTCGAACCATGGTATCTACCTCCCAATCTCGTATCATCTTTCCACTTTTGAGAATCCCCAGACTCGTCTGGACCTTTTCTGCTCCATCATCTCGTATTCCAAAATCGTGTCGCGCTCGACGAGACGTACTCCTGGGATTTATACAGAAATTTCAATTTTCCGACTTTGAAGAGTCTTCTTGATTAATTTCAAAGGTCGTCGGACGTCTCAACGTCTTCTCCGTCATCCCTTCATATTCATTCATCAGTACCTGATCAGACTCTGCGGGGAATTTCTACAGACTTTCCAATCTTCCGATTTTGAAAAGTCTTCTTGATTATCATCAAGGAACGTCGTACGTCTCAACGTCTTCGTCATCCTTTCATTCATTCGTCCTCTGATCGGACTCCCTGGGGATTCGTTTTGTCAAAGCTTCCACATCACAACCTGCAAGTGAGTGAAGAATATCTAACAGTACCTGCAAAATAGATCGTCAGATAAAACCGTGCCCCAGGCGTGTCAAGATTTCAACACTTGGGTCACTCAACCTTCCGAATAAGATTTCAAGCTTTCAATCTTATAAACATGCATTGGAAGGAACCTGTATGTCTTAAAATGCAAAATTCGTTATCAAAAATATCTGGATGTTTTTGCAATCAAAGCGGTAATGAAAAACAAAAACAAAATTATTTGACTGAACATGCATTTATTGACTGAAAAAGTGTGGCTCAAATGAGCAATACAAAGGAAGCAATTCCTGAAAAGAGGTAATTGCGCAAAAGGAAAAATCTATCCTAATGGCAATGTGAAACCCGTGATCTCATCGAGTTTCAACTCGGTTACACCCCATATGTCCTCAGACTCTCCGTGCTTTTCTGCCTTCTGAACAAGACGTTTCTGATTGATCCCTACCGGGTATCATCCATGATGCTTTAACCAAAGCGCAAACGATCATGCGGGACGCAGTTGTTCGTTTCAATCCCTCTTTTGCCTGGACCGCCCTTTCGGGTTTTCAGTCCACCGGGATACCCATTTTTGCCCAAGTCGCCTTTTCAGGTTTTCGACTTGCCGGGTGTACATTTTTCACTTTTATCCCTAATTTTTGCCCGAACCTTTCTTTCTGTTTTTGGTTCGCCGGGATGCCCATTTTTGCCTGGACTATTTTATTCTTTTCGTCCAGCGGGTCTATTTACACGCAGTATTTTTTAACTGCGTCCGCATTCACAGGGGATGGAAAATCCTCGCCATCCATGGTCGTTAACAACAAGGCTCCGCCAGAGAAAACCTTCTTGACCACGAATGGACATTCATAATTCGGTGTCCATTTGCCCCTTCTATCGTTTTGAGGAGGAAAGATCCTTTTCAGCACCATATCACCTACGTGATATACCCGAGGTCGCACCTTCTTGTCAAAAGCACGCTTCATCCTTTGCTGGTACAACTGCCCATGACAGATGGCTGCCAGCCTCTTTTCCTCTATCAGGCTCAACTCTTCATACCGGGTCCTTACCCATTCAGCCTCTTGCAACTTCACGTCCATCAGGACTCTCAAAGAGGGAATCTGAACCTCAACGGGTAACACAACCTCCATCCCATATACCAATGAGAAAGGAGTTTCCCCAGTAGATGTACGCACCGACGTTCGATACCCATGATACGGTTTCATACTCAATCACACCATCGGTGTATTCAAACGTTATCCGGGCAACAAAAGCTCATGGGATTCTTTCGGCATTACCAAAGCAGCACTAACTCCTTCACACTAACCCCATCAGACATCAGAACCCGTTCGGATTCGGGGTCAGGCCCCTCCTCCGGGATCGGTCACTCTCAACCTTTCGATTGGAGCACCTCGAGATGTCCGCATCAGGGAACTCAAACTTCATCGGTTGATAACCCTCAATGAGTTGCTAGGTTATGTAATCAGACAATACACCCCTTTATTGCTTTCTGAGAGTGTCACAAATCAGTCAACATTATTTTGCTCCTCTCGCAACCCGTCCGGTGAATGTTGGATCCTCAAACCCATACTTGATCAGATCCGTCTCGGAAATCCACAAAGTGGCATGAACCAGCATACACTGTCTCAGTCGGCGAGCAGCCTATGCCAAAGTACAACAAGTTTTCTCGAACAGTGAATGTATTGTTTCACAGTCGGTAAAATTTTTGCTAAGGTAAATTGCATGCTCTTTTCGACAAGACTCGTCATGCTGACCCACTTCACCTCATAGACCCCTCGAAGGCCGTCAAGTACCAGATTAACAATTGATGGTCGTCCCTCCTCAGGGAGACGCCAGAATCAGAGATTCCTGCAACTTATTCTTTTATTTTTCAATGCCCCTTGGCAATCATTATTCTACCTGACCGTTTGATCCTTTTTTTTTCATCTGAATACGAGTTCACACGTGGCTGTTAGATGAGATGTGAACCATGACAGGTAGTTCAATCTTTCTAAGAAACCACGAACCTCTTTCTTTACTTTTTCTCGGTTCAGGCGTTTCTCTTATTGTTCTTTTTTTTCTTTTTTTTATTTTTTATTTTTTATTTATTTATTTTTAGCAGGATGAACCTCGATTCCTCCCTTACAACGAACCCCACAGCTTACCGGATCGCACTCTGGTAGTGCACTTATCTGAATTCAACCTCAGTCTGAGTTATCTCCACCAGATGCCCCACTCCTGTTTGGGACTTTGCTATCATGTCATAGCATAGCATTCCATTTCATGATAAATCATACCATGAAACAAAGTCACCATGATATGTGGCATCGGCGCTCTGCTTCTCTAGAGGACAATCTTCTCTCCATGGCAGCTTGTGCACAACGACATCGGTGTTCGACCCTGGCATATCCTAACATGACCAGGTGAAGGTACCGTCATGCTCCTTTAACAGGACTACCATTCTGCTCTCGATTCGCCTCTGAAGCGGCCTCATTTTCCGATTTCCTTCCTGACCTTGGCGGTGCTTGGAATAACAACCTCAACTCTCTCTTCACGCGTCTGAATCACCTTCTCCTCTTGTTTCGACAACCTGGCTAATTCCGGCAGATCACAATCTTCTTCGCCTTCTTCTTCGGCATGATAGATCGGTTTGTCGAAGTCATATGAGGTGTAACCAAATCGTTATCAACGAGATCCGGAGAATTATTGTTTCGAAGGCGGAACGAGACAAAACACAAAAAGAAAAATGAAAATAAACATTGCCATTTTTATTTGTTTTTTAAAACTGCAAAAATAAATGAAAAACAGGGAACACCGCTTTTTGACTGAAAAACATCCATTTATTAATGATGCAGAAAATGCAAATTTATGAACATGAGGTGGCCCTTACAATGAACCATTACGTGTCGGGCAACACATATGGCTTCCATGCATATAAACTGAAAACAAGAAATATTACTCTTCCGGACGAGTGTCAGTGATGATCTTGTTTAGGCCTGCCAGCTTCCTGGTACGCACGATTTTATCCATTGATCAATCTCCCAGTCACTGTCAATCTCTTTACCCACTGTATAGGCGTGATCTGAATCTAGCATTCCGGCACTGACAAAGGTGAACGACGGACGACGTCCTCTGTTCTGCTCAGACGAGTCTTGACCTGGATGATAACCAATCCCAAACATATCCGCCTTTACCACAATGCCTACGATCTGTCCCCAGCCTGGGATCCCTCCATTTCTCACCACTTCCAATGCCTGCTTATAAGAAGAAATGGACGGCTTTTTCTCTTTCTCAACACCAATGGCATTTTCCACCTTGACGGTTTCAACTGCCAGACTGGGTACTTTACCCCTTACATCGTCCATTTCTACTTTCATCTTTCTCTGGACCGATTCCCCAATTACTACACACCCCTTTGTAGCGACGGCTGCGCAACAATCATCAACACGAGGGAAAGCTCCATTTTTCGTCGGGCGTTTTGGGACCACAGACATTGGAATCTTTAACTGATCCTTCTCAGTCACCTCTATCCCTTTCTTGTCCCTCGACATCATCTCCACTTTTATAGGACCATGCCTTGTCACGGGGTTAGCACTATCATCTGTCGTCGGTGCAAAATTGATTGCCTTAGAATCCACCAAGTCTTGGACCACATGCTTAAAAGCTTTGCAATCCTCAACATGATGTCCGGGTGCCCCAGCATGGAACTCACACCTGACATTCTCATCGTAACTGGCAGGCCTCTGATCAGATTTCAACAGAGTCAACATCCTTGGCTGTACCAACCCAAGATCCTTCAACTTTTTAAACAGAGAGGCGTAAGTCACGGGCGGCTTATTGAAATGACGATCTGTCGTCCTCCTTCTCACTTGGCCCACTGCTCTTTGTGTCCTCTGTTGAGGTGGTGGTTGCCGCTGTTGTGCAGGTTGATTACTAGTAGGGACTGTTACCGTATCAGCATATGGGTGATAACGATCCTTACCACGTTCTCTTTTAGTCTGTGCACCACCTAATTCAACCTTCTTCTTGGGCCGACCACTGTCAAGGGATTTCTTCGCTACAGAGCCAGAGGGATTTGTTACTTCGGATGACAGAGCCTTTCCCTGAACTTTCTCTTTGATCATCCAGCCCTCAATCCTTTCTAATCTCTCGGCCATGGCTTTCTGCCCCAAGGCAAGCCCTTGCACAACCCTGAACAAATCCCTCACCATCTCTTTCAGTTCGAGGATGTCGGCGTTGGGAGGATCCATCAGTTTGGATTTGTTGCCCCTAGCAGGATATCTGAGCAAACGAGCTATGCGCACCGGTCGACACCTACAAAATAGCAAATGGGTTAGTATGCATGAATGCAACGTCTGTCCATATGAGGAAGATTCTGTCCTTTGATTCTGGTTTCATCGAGACAGCTAATATTTTGACATCCACATTCTGAAATTCAAGATGTCTCTCAACCAGATTCTCAATCAATAATACTCCCCATATGGCTAGACGTGAGTTTGATGCAGATGAATGCAAAATGAGAATGATGCAGATGTATGCAATGCACTGGGCCATCCTCCAAGTCATCTGATCATTTGTTGCTCTGAGTCACAGCCTTGATTTCTGAACTGATCATAACCATCTGAGGAATATGTAACCACAAATCTGACCCACGGGTTCCGAAATAAACGGAAGAAAGATACATCATCATCATCACCAGTCTCTGAGCAGACATTCACAACCATCTGAATCGGCCCGGGGAATCCTGAAATAAACGGATCCCCACTGATAAATATCTCGGCCCGGGGAATCCTGAAATAAACGGATCCCCACTGATAAATCACGGACAGCACTCCGGCGTCTCTGAAATAAACGGCCATAAATCCGACTTATAAATAAGACCCACGGAACAAAAGTCACCATCTGAGTCACCATCTGAACATGCATCTGTAAGAATCAACCCTCCCCTCACAGGTAAATTCTAAACAGGTCATCCTAAGGCGGATAATAGTCTCGACAATCGGGCAGAGATACTCAATGGGTTTGCCCTTTCGGGTGTGCCATTGTAGCTCTCCTGAGACCGTCTAAACCAAAGATCCGGGAAATGATCGGTCACCAGAATCAACAGCTCAAATGAAGTAACTCAACCAAAGTGGAATACCCACAGAGGCAAGCACTATCAAATGAACCTCGTCCGGCTTGTGGTACATCATGCTGCCAGGCACATATTGACCTAACATGAAGGAGGCAACATGAGACCACACTAATCCTAGGTGTATACTCGGGCCTGGGTTTTAGCCCCACTCAGAACACCCACCCCAAACAGAGGAACCACCTGCACAGAGGACGGCAACAACATGATAGTATGATGCATGCAGACATTAATGCAAATATATACACTGGTTAGAATAATAAATGCAATAAATCAAACAAAACAAGCGACCTAAACTATCCTAAAACGCTAGGAAGGACTCGCTCAGGGACGATGGACCAGCATAGGTCTACATCTCCTCATTCCCCAGCAGAGTCGCCAGCTGTCGCATCCGCGAAAAAACAACCGGCGAGACTCAAATAAAACACACACAGAGCCGCCACTGCGCGTTATTTATCCCAAGATAGGGAAAGGAAACGCTCAGAGAAACCTGGAAAGGAAATGGTCTTGCGACCAAAGAGAAAGGGTAAGGGAGTCGGTTACGCAAGGGGAAGGTATTAGCACCCCTCACGTCCGTCGTACTCGACGGGATCCACGTTCTAAGAAAAGAAAAGGTTGCTAAAACATCACACACACACAGGGAACGCAGGTGGGGTTAACAGAAGGGAGCTCGATAGGACGTCGCATCCTATGCCTACATATCTTGTCTGGAACAAGAATCAGAGCCACTGTAGTTCGGCTTACGCACGCCAAACAACACAACACATACAAACAAGCAAGGGTGGCAAACATGGAGCCCGACAACCACTTGATGGAATTACGTCAACATCCGAACCAAAACACGCACAAAACGGCAAACGTGGAGCCCGGCAGCCAATTATTGGACTTAAGTCGGCATCCGAACCAAAACACACAATCAGATAACAAGTAAACACACGCAAAAAAGAAAAAGGTTGCCCGGAGTGGTCTCGCACGACCACCTGCCTACATACCTCGTCTGGAACGAGGATCAGGGCGATGTAGTTCCCCTGAAAGGGAGAAACTCTCCTAACCAGAAACCAGGGGAAGACACGACACTAGGGAGACTACGACTCGAGCCTAGATGTTGTCATGCAAAGTCGCCCTAAGTTCAGGTTTCTATCCTACTTGCATAAGCAAGCCTATCCTAACCAGGAAAGAAGCAAGCACACAAGCATACAGAATATAAGCATACATCAAATGAGAACAAGCATCTCAAACAAGCATGTCAATCAGATATCCACATAGCACGCACTATAGCCAATCAAGGGGGCTCAATCAATAGGTTTGACTGCCGAAGCGAGTCGTCTGTACGGGCTGGGTTTGCTCTTAACCTTGCCATTACGAGGCTAAGGTGAAGCAGATGAAAGGATGAAGTGAGGAAGAGACCTCACAGCTCTTATCCCTAACCAGGGAGAGCTTCTGACAAATGAGCATGGGTCCAGAATGGGGGAACCCTTCTATACTCAGAGACTCTGACACAATGTGCACTGCACGGATCTTGGGCTTGTAATCTCAATGCTACAACCATGTAATGGGAGCAAGGAGAAGACTCACAGAATAGTGGGGGACAAATTGCTTATCCCTAACTTCCACCAATTGCCTTATTTAAAGGACTTTCACCTGCTTGGCACAAAAAATAAACAACCACAATCATTGCCTCTTAAGGAGGACTTCAGACATTTGCCCGACCCGGTAACAGCCGGGTCTCCCAGACTACATGAAGTTAGGAAGTTATACCTCAATGCAAGTTGCTTAAGCAAAGCAAAGCAAAAGTTCACAAGGAACTGAGCAACTAAAAGTACCTGGAAACAGTCAAACACAGTTAGTACTCAGACATACCAAAATAAACAGCAAGTATTAATCAGTCAGACTATACAAACTAATGCACAACAAAGGCAAGTTATGAGCTCAAGCCCAAACTTCACAACCTACAAAACAAAGTTGTGTTAGTGTACAAACATCAAACAACATCATTTCAATCAACTTGGATCATTCTCCATGAGCCTTATGCTATTCATCCTGAAAAATCAAGCAAATATTAGCAACTAGACCACTAGGCCAAGCCTAGGGTCCAAAAGCAAGAAAAATTCCTAAACAGCAAGGTATCTCTAACCAAAGTCAAATTAATGTCAAACAAAAGCCAACACAATTAATCCCATGTCCATATCATTCATTATATTTATTTCATGTACAAAACAATCCAACTTAGGTCAAAAGGAACACAAAACATCCAAACAGAACTATTGCATCCAATTCCATATCAAAACAAATCCAAAAATTCTCAAATAATTTACACCTAAACAGGGGATACTTAAGGTCTAGCATGTCAAATTTTAGCCTAATTGGACCAAGGTAACTATGTCAATGAAAATCAACAAAAACAGACACAATTATATGCTCCAAATCACAACATCAACACATGCTTCCACTTCAAAAATTCATAACTCAATGAAAACAGTAAAGAAATGAGTGAGACCAAAACAGGGATGTCCTATAATGTGTCTATTACAAGCATATCAAATTTCATGATCATTCAATACCATATGAGCATTTCACATAAAATCTACCAACCTATGTCACACAAGCTTACACATTTGACCAACAGAGATGAAAAATAGCAATCAATTTGAAAATGCCACATAAAATTCCACAAAAATTCACATAGCATCTTAACATGTTAATGAACATCCATGCAAAATTTCACATCATTCTAACAAGTCTAGGTCATTCAAATAAATCCAGCAAGTTGACATAATGAGGTGTGACACAAATTGTCACACCTAAGTTCAAAAATTCACATCTCAATGACCAGGTATCAAAAACTCATGAAATTTACATGTAAATAAGCATCAACCAGTCCACAATCATCACAAAAATTTTCAAGAATTTATTTGTAACTATGAGCATTTCACAATCAAAATGGTAGAATGTATCAAAATGTAGCACATGTTAAAGAAACCTAAGCCAAACACAAATATTACCATGCACAACTTCAACCAATAGGTCAAAAAAATCCTACAGTCAAAAAGGAAGTCAACACAAAAATTCCTATATTTTTCTGATTTTTTATGGATTTTTGGTGAATTTTTTAAAGTTGAAATGATTTTTTAGCAATTTTTATGAATTAATATAATTAAATAAGATTCATTAATGGCAGTATGGTAAATATCTTCAACTTGGCGCGGTAAACAGCGAAACTGAAACATTCAAATGAAAAATTGGATCGAACACGTTTTTTCCAGAATTTTCCTTCCTCTTCGCGCGGCATACTCATCCCCGTCCAACAATGATTTTACTCAAACTTCAACCAAATCTCACAAATGGATATGCGTTGAAACCGTCTCAGTGCATAGATCATGAATATATAACCTAATCAACCTAAATCTAACTGTACTAACCGGATCGATCGTTTAAAGTTTCACATTCAAAGCTTCGAGTCGCGATTTCTCTCAACTCGCTCAATCATTTTACAAACCGATTGCTACATGTTAACCTATGACAAATGACCTACACAACGCATATGACAATTAGCAAAATCGTGAGACTCGAATTTTGAGTACCTTGAGATTGCAGTGTTGGAATCGGAGCTTTCAAGGTGTTGTGACGCGAAACAGTCGAAGAACAAGCTTCAAGAAGTAGCCTGGAACACTCAGGATCAATGGAAATGGCTTCTAGAAGGAGAAATTCGATTTCACCATGGAAGGACCTTGCTTGAACAGTCGTGAATGGTGGTGAATTTGAGGTGAATCTTCACAAACAGATGAAGTAGATGATGTATGAAACTCGAATCCACAAGCACTTTTCCAAATGATCAAGAATTGAGGAAGTTTGATGAATTTGAGTTCAATGTGTTCTTGAGAGAAATTGAAGAATTTGATGAATTTTTGATCTGATTTTGGGATGTGTGATATTCTGTTATGATTAGTGGATGATTATGTTTATATACTCCTGCTTAATCCAAGCTTAATCACACTCATTAGCCAAATTGAATTGATTAGTGAAATGGCTAATTTTCAAGTAAGGGCAAAATGGTACTTTCCAAAGCCAGCTCATTGCCACCTCATGGACAGCTCACACACTCTCTAAATGACATGTGTGAGCTGTTGCAACTTGTTTCACTCTCATTGGATGTGTATTTTAGAAATTCACTATGTGATGGTTATGCATCCAATTTTGCCATTTCATTTTACAAGTCAAATTCCAAACCACAAGGCCTAGGCATGTAATGATGATTCCAACAAGTTTCAAATACCATTTATGAGGTGTTGCAAAAATCCCCACTCAAAAATTCCAATTATTTCACAAGTTGGACAATTTTGCCCCTGGTTCATTTAACTGTCCAGTTGAAATTTGACTTTTTGCATTGGCCACTTTTGATAAAATCCAATTATGCACCATGAAAGTACATGTCAAATGGAGTTTGTGCATATAAAGAACTTGCAATTTGGACAAACCATGTGGAAATTATGGCCTCCTGATTATGGGTCATTTTTGAAATTCACTGAGCCATAACTTGACAACCATACATAGGATTTTCAAGTTCTTGGACTTTTTGGAAAGGTGAGAACAAGATCTACAACTTTCATGTTGAACCAATTTTCATTTGAAGCTTCCTTGGACACGTGGTCTTGAGGTCAAAAACTTTCCATTTTTGGAAACTTCCATTACAAGTCACTTTCTATTTTTGGCAGTTTTTGTTCTGACTTGATTTTCTCCATTCTTAAGCTTTGACATGTCAAATAACACTTGTTCCAACATGATTGAAGTGTATCTAACTCATTTCCACCTCCAAATCCATCAGATCATGTACAGTTGACCACAGTTGACTTTTTCAACTGATAGATGAATCTGGCAATGCATAGATCAATCTGAGCCCCATTCTCCTGATGAAATGGCTCAAGGGTGAAACCCTAGCCTCAATAAGCTCAATATAATCAAATTATGAACCCCATATCCATCATAAACCTCATCTCCTGATTATGCCCTGATTGGCCCAATACAACTGATTAGGGTTGACCAGTGGTCAAAACCCTAATCTCAAGGAATCTTCTTCAATCTCCTGATGACATCCAACCATGATGATGATGATGTATCATTGCAATCAAGATGAAGACCACTATCCATTGAGAATCATAAAACCCTAATTCACAGCCCAATCCTCAGATGGCCAATGATCAGTCAGTAAACCCTAGGCTTGCACTTTTGACTTCTTCATCCTCTGATCAAAACTTGGGAGGATAGCTTGCACAATGTAACCACATGATATACAATATGCAATGCCTAATGACCTAAAATGATATGTACAATGATAATGCTAGTCCCAAGAAAGGAGGGCAAATTTTGAGGTGTTACACCAAGAAGCGCTCAATTGGAATTTTAAAACAAAATGTACAAACGAAGGTTCGAACCCGCACTAGCTAGGGTCAAAAGCGCCAAAACGCAGCGTTTGAAACACAAACCCTAAGCCACCAAACCAGACGCCGGAACAGTAGTTCCGGTCGTCTTCTCCGACCGTGTCCACGGCGGAGCTGCAATTTTTTTTCCAGAATTCGCCGTGCCCTATATCATTCGAAAGGTCTCGCCACGAGGATCACAAATATGGCCTTGGTTTAGTCTAACTCTCCATGGATTGTTCAAATCGAAGAGAAACTTATCCTAGATCTAAACTTATATTCCACATAACTTCCTCATTTTTCAGCCAAAATCAATTCTAAACATATGAGCATGATCCCCTAAGTAAGATCTACATGATTATCACAAGAAATTGGCAAAAAAGAGAGGTCGAAAATTGCACCTACTTGAAATGGCAATGATGGAGATCGCGTGTTCAGGTGCTCAAACTCTCCAGATATGCTCCAATAATCCTCCTATGAAGCTTTGTGCAAGAAATAGTGGTTGAAGACACGTGGATCTAGCTCAATTTCAGAATTCCATGTCCATGAAGATGTGCTCGAACTACTCCAATTCTTGCTCAATTCCAACAAATAATGGTTGATTCCTGCTCAGAATTCCATGAGGATCAAGAATCTCAGAAAATATTAGGTGTTTGTGTGAAGAAAAATGAAAATCAAAGTGAGAGAAAATTGGAGGGAAAATGAATTTTCAGATCTAGAATTGTTCTTCTGGCAAATTCTGTTATGATTAGGCTTATATATAATGTGCTAATCATGCTGTAATCAAAATTAGGCAAAGGTTAATTAAGATTAGTGAAATATGGAATATTTGCAAAAAAATGCAAAATGTGACATCATGTGGTCATGTGCACGTGAACAGTGCCATGCAAGGGTCCAATTTCACTTAAAAACATCCAATAATCAACATGGAATGGTTAAATTGCTTGCATCTTGAACCAAATTTGAATTGCTAAATTTCCCTCCAAAATAAACATGAATGAACAAGTGGTCATGTGATCTTCTTTCATGCAAGGCACGGCTTGATTTGGAAAGTATTGGTCATGACAAGTGTTTTTCAAAAAGAGTGGACCAATTTGGAGATTTGAGTCAAAAGTTATGCCACTTTGAACCTCCATGCATACTTTGTGATCATTTGGCCATAACTTCTTAACCCTTCATCAGATGGACATGATATAGGACTTTTTGAAAAGAGGAGAGAAAGATCTTCAACTTTCATGTTCACCAAAAATCCATTTGAAACTTCTTTGATGTTGGAAAATCAAGTTGAATATGGACCAAAAACTTGCCATTTTTGGAAACTTTCAATTATAGGTCACTTTCCATTTTTGGAAACTTTTGCCCTGACTTCAAAATCTTCAAGATATATGTTTGAAATGACAAATGGATCTCTTTTGAACATGATTAGGATGAAGAAATTCCATTCCTCAACTCATAGCCCTCAATTGACTGCACAGTTGATTTTATGTGGTCCTCAAATGACCTTGACATGCCCTGATCAGCTTGAGCCTCTACCACTTGAGGAATTTGCTCAAAAATGAAACCCTAGCTTATATAAGGTCTTAAATATAACCATGTGACCTCCATCTCAATAGAAAGCATCATCTCCTTAAGAAACCCTGGCTGGAAGAATGTCATTGATCAGGGTTGACCATGGGTCAAAACCCTAATCCAAAGGAACTTGAGGATGAACTTTGAAACCCTTGATGATGAAAGAACCATGATGATGGTAATGTATCCTTGCAAACAAGATAATGCTCAAGACCTTTGAAGGATCAGGAAACCCTAATTGAAGTGCAAACCCTCAGATGGTTGATCATCAATCCATGGAAACCCTCAGGCTTGAACCATGTAACATCTCCATCTTCTGAAAAGACTTTGGAGGATGTCTTTTTATTATCATATGATATTCAAAATACAATGCCTAATGCCCTAAAATATGAAATGCAATGTGTCAAACTAGTCCCAAGAAGAGGAGGGCAAATTTTGAGGTGTTACATCATGTTCGACTTGTGTGGAGTAGTCCTTAACAAGTTGGCTTGAGATCCATCTGCTCAATGGAGACTCTTTTGGATTTGGAAATGTCACATAAGTATTTGTGGCTAGGCATTACTATCACTAATTTGGGGTCCGAGAAGCTGAGGACCGTTGAACATTTAACCCCTCTTGGCCTATTTAGGACGTAGTGCGGAGACTGTTCAAGTGTAGACTTGATAACAGTTGTTATGCAATACTACACTCAGACGAGTTTCTCTTGAGAATATTATGGGTCGATGAGTCAGTAATCTTAACCTGTAATATCCGATAGATAGAATTAAGACTCTGGGAACTTTTTAGAACATGATCTACAGGTTTTTATCCTTAGTTCACTCCTTTGGGATGGTTCTTACCCAGACTCCATGCTCGTGATTCACAATAAACCCTTGATTCTTGGTTGATCCAATCAAGTTTTGTCAATATCAATGGAACTTGGGTATTGATAAGGTGTAAACCATAATCCACCAAAATGGATGATTGATCTTGACAATGACTTGATTCATCCCTTGACCTTTTTTTTTGTTTGCCTTGTGTGTGATCCCTTATTTGTGATTGTTGCATTCATGCATTCATGCGCATCATAACATTCATCACACGAAAATTTCAAGGAACTGAGATGTTATTTGCAAATATTTTCAGACCATGGACTATGGACGAAGGAACACTAAGAAGTACAGTTTTAGATGTCCCGACTTGAAAGAGTTAAGGAAGCTAGCATCTTTTGTATTAGATCCCTTGGACTTCAAGAAACATCATGGGAAACTTTTATCTATCTTGCCTGCTGATGTAGTTGAGGGACTTTTGAGTGTATTGGTGCAGTTCTATGATCCTCTCTACCATTGCTTCACTTTTCCTGATTATTAGCTTGTGCCTATGTTGGAGGAGTATGCTCATCTCTTGGGAATACCTGTTTCTAGCAAGGTGCCTTTTAGTGGATTGAAAGAGATTCCCATATCTCATCTTATAGCTGAAGCTCTTCACTTGAAGAAGTCTGAGATAGAGGCTCATTGGATGAAGAAAGGAGGATTGTTCGGGTTGCCATATGATTTCCTCATCAAGGAAGCTACTGCCTTTGCTCAAGCCGGTAGTGTGGATGCTTTTGAAGCTATCTTTGTGTTGCTCATTTATGGATTAGCTTTGTTCCCTAACATTGACGGTTTTGTCGATGTTAACGCCATTAGAATTTTCTTGATTGGGAATCCCGTGCCTACTTTGTTGGGTGATATGTACTTCTCTTTGCATCTAAGGAATTCTAAGGGTGGTGGAACTATTGTCTGTTGCATTCCTCTTCTGTACAAGTGGTTTATTTCGCACTTTCCCGAGACACCTACTTTTGTGGAGAACAAACAATGTCTACGGTGGTCTCAGAGATTTATGTCTCTCACTAATGATGATATAGCTTGGTATGATCCTTCTTTGAGCAGTTTGGAGATTATTGATAGTTGTGGTGAATTCTCTAACGTGCCTCTCATTGGTACACAAGGAGGAATTAACTACAACCCTGCTTTGGCTCGTCGTTAACTTGGGTTCCCCTTGAGAGACAAACCTAATAACATGTTGCTAGAAGGTCTTTTCTATCAAGAGAGTAAAGATCCCCAACATTTGAAGTAGAAGATTTTGCATGCTTGGCATAATGTGCATAGGACAGGAAGGTCCGAGCTTGGTCCGCGCAATTATGTAGCTTTGGAAGCTTACACTCTTTGGGTGAAGAAGAGAGCTTTGGAGTTGAAGATGCCTTATCCTTGTGAGAGACCTATGCCTATGGTTGTGGTTGAGCCCTTAACTCTCCCTAACCAAGATGTAGAGGAGTTGGAAGACGCGCTCGCCAAGATGAAGCAAGAGATGGATATGTGGGAAGAGCATTTCCATGCTTTTAGCAAAAAGCACGAGGAGTTGCAGCTTGAATCTAAGGACAAGGATGCACTTATTGAGCTACTTGAAGATCGAGTGACAAAGAGACAGAGAGAGCCGGAGGTTTCATCTTCTAGCATGCCTCAGCCTTCCGTTTCTTGGAAGAAGATTGTTGATCAGCTTGTCCTCGAGAAGACTCAGATGAAGGCTTCTTTTGAGACCGAGATCCGACGCATTCGAAGGAAGTATGCACCTGCAGCCAGATCTTCTGACGTTGTTGTTAGGGATCCTTAGGATGACTAGTCTCCTTTTCCCTTGTATTTTTCATTTGGCTTCTGAAAGTTTACTCAGTGTAATCCTTCCAATTATATAAATGAAAAGAGATTTTTTATGGTCATATCAAATTATTGCAATTGTTGTTTTATATATATATATATATATATATATATATATATATATATATATTTGCAAATGATATAGTAAGTTCCTTGGAAATAAAAACAAGCATTGCATTTCATGTATCATTTGCATAAGCAGGTTTCTCTTTCGCCAGATGTCTCATTTGTATTTCTTCTGTGCTTCAGCCAAGCTGACTCATCGATACAATACTCGCGCCAACCACTCCAGATTTATGGAACATCTTGAGCAAGAGAATAGAGACCTGAAAGAGGAGATCGCCTGCCTGACTGCCATGATGGAGTCAGTTCTAGCTGCGCAGAGCCAGTCGTCTCCAACACCTGCAATTCCTCCTCCTTAGAGGATTGTTATTTCAGAGGTGGCTACCTCTACCATGTCTGCTGCTACCGCTCATTCAGGCCTGCCATGCCTGCCGGATTCCTATGGGGAATGCCGCAAAATTTCATGCCTGAAGGCTTTGCGCCTACATTTGCTTCCATGTCGGCATCTAGCCCGGTCATGTTTGTACCACCACCTGTAGTGCATACCTTACCTCGTATGGAAGACACCATTTATCATTTTGAGCCATCTGAGGGCCCGAACGTATATGAGAAAATGGATGAGATGAAAGATCAATTTCTTGAGTTGTGCAAGGAGTTGAAAACTTTGAGAGGTAAGGACCTTTTTGGGAAGAGTGCTGCTGAATTATGTCTGGTGCCGAATGTGAAGATTCCGGTGAAGTTCAAAGTGCCTGAATTTGAAAAATACAAAGGGAACACATGTCCACTCAGTCATTTAGTGATGTATACCTGCAAGATGTCTACCCAAACAGATAACGATCAACTGTTAATCCACTACTTTCAAGACAGTCTGACTGGCGTCGCGCTAAGATGGTATATGGGGTTGGATAGTGCAAGCATCCACACTTTCAACGACTTGGGTGAAGCATTTGTTAAGCAGTACAAGTACAACGTTGATATGGCTCCCGACCGAGATCAGTTAAGATCACTGTCTCAGAATAACAAGGAAACATTTAAGGAGTATGCACAGAGGTGTAGAGAACTCGCTGCTCAGATCAACCCTCCTTTAGAGGAAAAAGAGATGAACAAGATTTTTCTGAAGACCCTTAGCTCATTTTATTATGAGAAGATGATCGTCAGTGCCCCCAGTGACTTTACCGAAATGGTAAATATGGGGATGAGGCTTGAAGAAGGTGTCCGAGAAGGACGGTTGTCAAAGGAGGAGGTATCATCTAGTAAGAGATACAACGATAGTTTTGGTAAGAAGAAGGACAACGAAACCAATGCAATTTCAAGTGGGAGGCAAAGGAGGCCTCAAATCATAAGAAGTCAACCACCCCGTCAACATCATCATCAAGTATCTTCAGTAATTCCTATTTTTTTAGCTAATCAATCAACACCAATTCAACAACAACAACGTTAACAACAACAACTACATCAACGTACAAACACCTACAACAACAACAATACCAACAATCATCAACAATAAACTTTTGAGAGGAAGAAGGTCTCTTTCGACCCGATTCCTATGATGTACGCAAAATTGTACCCCTAATTGGTTCTCAAGAACCTGTTACAACCCCGAAATCCGCCACAAATTCCTGAACCACTTCCGTGGTGGTACAAGCCTGACCTCCGCTGTGCTTTTCATCAAGGAGCACCCGGACATGACATTGAGAACTGCTATCCACTTAAATATGAAGTTCAGAAGCTAGTGAAAAGTGGAATGGTGTCCTTTAAGGACCGCACACCTAATGTGAAAGCAAACCCACTGCCAGCCCATGGAAATTCATCTGTTAATATGGTAGACGGCTGCCCTGGGGAGTTCAAAGTGTTTGATGTCTGTTTCATAAGGAGATCCTTGGTGACGATGCACAAGGATATTTGCTTGGTTAGTGAATGTGAGCATGACCACAATGGTTGTGCTATTTGCAGTGTTAATCCAAGAGGTTGTGAGATCGTGAAAAAGGACATCCAGCGGTTGATGGATGAGGGTATGATTCAGATTGTTCAATCCCGTCAAGTAGATGACGATGTGAATGTGATCGTTCCAGTGTTTAAGAATCTCGAGAGAGTGGTGATTCAATATGATAGCAGCAACAATAACAATATCAATCAAAGATCGGTATCACCGTTGGTCATACGGTTAGCGGGTCCAGTCTAGTATGTATCCGGTAAGGCTGTTCCTTATCAGTATAATCCAACTATGTTGAAAGATGGTCAAGAGGTTCCATTACCTACGACCAGTTCTGTCGTGAGCATTGCTGATGTTACTAAGGTGACCCGTAGCGGTCGAGTGTTTGGGCCAGTGTTCCCAAAAGATGTGGAAAATTCAATAGTTGGTAAGCAGGTAGAAGTGCCCGCAGTAGATCCGGTTAGTACTTCAAAGCGTCAGTCTAGTGAATCCAGCAATTTGAAGACTACTGATGATGATGAGGTACTTAGGCTGATAAAGAAAAGTGAGTTTAATGTGGTGGAGCAGCTGCTCGAAACCCCTTCAAAGATTTTAGTGTTGTCTCTGCTTATGAATTCAGAAGCGCACAGAGAAGCACTGCAAAGAGTTCTAGAGCAAGCATTCGTGGAACATGATGTTACGGTGGATCAGTTTGATCATATTGTGGCTAACATCACTTCCTGCAACAATCTCAGCTTCTGTGATGAGGAACTCCCTGAGGAGGGTAGGAATCATAATGTGGCTTTGCATATTTCTATGAATTACAAAGATGATGCTTTATCCAATGTACCATTTGACACCGGGTCATCATTGAATGTACTGCCAAAGTCAACTCTTTCAAAGCTGTCATATCAAGGAGCGCCCATGAGGTATAGTGGTGTAATCGTTAAAGCTTTTGACGATTCACGTAAAATAGTGATAGGAGAAGTGGACCTTCCGGTGAAGATAGGTCCGAGTGATTTCCAAATTACTTTCCAAGTAATGGATATCCACCCGGCCTACAGTTGTCTGTTGGGAAGGCCATGGATCCACGAGGAGGGAGCTGTTACCTCCATATTGCATCAGAAACTCAAATTCGTCAAGAATGGGAAATTAGTCATTGTTGGTGGGGAAAAGGCGTTGTTGGTTAGCCATCTGTCATCTTTATCTTACGTTGAAACTGAGGATGAGGTTGGAACTCCGTTCTAAGCCTTATCTATTGCTGTTGAAAAGAGAGTTGGGGCACCTATGTCCTCTTTGAAAGATGCAAGGAAGATTGTTGAAGAAGGTAATGTAGATCAATGGGGACGCATGGTAGAGGTCTCCGACAACAAGAACAGAATCGGTCTGGGTTTTCAACAAGGTTCATCAACTACTAGATCAGAGGATATGCAACTTAGCTTCCGTAGTAGAGGGTTCATTCATGGCAATGAACAACACTTAGCTGCTGTACTAGAGGATGACGAAGAGGAAGACTGCACCAATTTTGTGACGCATGGAAAGGCTTACAACAATTGGACTGCTGTTGATATTCCTGTTATTTTGCATCAATTTAAGTAATTGTTTTTATTTGTTTTAAAAATCCTTCTCCTATGCCTAAGGGAGAAGTGAACATTGTTGGGCATTTCAAATTTGATCATCAATAAAATTAATTCTATTCATCCACATCTATGATGTTTGTTTTACTTTTTGCTTTATTCTGAAAATGGTAATCACAAAAAACATAAAAAAACAATATAATTGTCCATCTACATAATATTTGGTCACAAATTCACTTCTCTAAAATCAAAATATCAAATCATTATGCATGTTGGTTTCTAACCCCATTGAATACAATGATCCTTCTCCTTCTCCAAATTTTGAATTCCCTGTGTTTGAGGCTGAGGAGGAAAGTGATGATGAAGTGAGTGATGAATTGTCTCGTCTTCTTGAGCATGAAGGAAAAGAGATTCATCCATTCGAAGAGCAGATTGAGTTAGTCAACTTGAGTTCCGAAGATGATGTGAAGGAAGTCAAGATTGGGTCTCGATTATGTCCAGACATTAATAAGGGGTTGATTGATCTTCTTCGAGAATATTCAGATGTGTTTGCCTGGTCTTATCAAGACATGCCTGGTTTGGATTCCGAGATTGTGGAGTATAGGTTGACATTGAAGCCAGAACGCCCGTCGGTCAAGCAGAAGTTGAGAAGAACGCATCCTGATATTGCGGTGAAGATTAAAGAAGAAGTGCAAAAGAAGATTGATGCTGGTTTCCTTGTTACTACTGAGTATCCGCAATGGGTAGCCAATATTGTGCCTGTGCCGAAGAAAGATGGAAAAGTACGCATGTGTGTTGATTACCGAGATTTGAATAATGCCAGTTCGAAAGATGATTTCCGTCTACCACACATTGACATGTTGGTAGACAATACTGCTAAATTCAAAGTCTTTTCATTTATGGACGAATTTTCCAGATATAATCAGATCAAGATGGCACCCAAAGATATGGAGAAGACCATATTCATTACACCTTGGGGAACATTCTATTATAGAGTGATGCCTTTCAGTTTGAAAAATGCTGATGCAACTTACCAAAGAGCAATGACTACTCTTTTTCATGATATGATGCATAAAGAGATTGAAGTCTATGTTGATGATATGATTGCCAAATCTATTGATGAAGAGGAACATATTGAGCATTTGTTTAAGTTATTCCAGCGTTTGAGGAAGTACAAACTCCGGCTGAATCCCAATAAGTGTACTTTTGGTGTTTGTTCTGGTAAGTTGTTGGGCTTTATCGTCAGCGAGAAGGGTATTGAGGTTGATCCTGCCAAGGTCAAAGCAATACAAGAGATGCTTGCACCAAAAACTAAGAAGCAAGTCAGAGGTTTTCTCGGCCGCTTGAATTATATCTCAAGATTCATTTCACACATGACTACCACATGTGCACCTATATTCAAGTTTCTTCAGAAAGATCAGTCTTGTGATTGGGCTAAAGATTTCCATAAAGCTTTTGATAGTATCAAAGAATATCTGCTTGAACCTCCAATTTTGTCTCCACCTGTAGAAGGAAGACCGTTGATCATGTATTTGACTGTGCTTGAAGATAGTATGAGTTGTGTTCTTGGTCAGCAAGATGAGACTGGAAGAAAGAATTTGCAATTTACTACCTCTGTAAGAAGTTCACCGACTGTGAGACTCGGTATTCTATGCTAGAGAAGACTTGTTGCACATTGGCTTGGGCTGCTAAGCGTCTGCGTCAGTATATATTGAATCATACCACTTGGTTGATATCCAAAATGGATCCAATCAAGTATATATTTGAGAAGCCTGCTTTAACTGGGAGGATTGCCCATTGGTAGATGTTGTTATTAAAGTATGATATTGAATACCGATCTTAGAAAGTAATCGAAGGTAGTATCTTGGCTGACCATTTGGCTCACCAACTGATTGAAGATTACCAGTCAATGTAGTATGATTTTCCTGATGAAGAGATCTTGTACTTGAAAATGAAAGATTGTGATGAACCAATGCTTGAAGAAGGGCCATAACCTGGTTCCCATTGGGGCATGGTATTTGATGGAGCTGTTAATCAATATGGTAATGGCATTGGGGCAATGATTATTACCCTTCAAGGTACACATTTTCCATTTACAGCTAGATTGACTTTCAAGTGCACAAACAATATGGCAGAGTATGAAGCTTGCATTATGGGACTTGAGGAGGCCATTGATCTCAGAATCAAGCATTTAGATGTCTTTGGAGATTCAGCTTTGGTTGTGAACCAAATCAAAGGTGAGTGGGAGACGAATCAACCCGGTTTGATACCATATAGAGATTATGCGAGGAGGATTTCAACTTTCTTTACAAAAGTTGAGTTTCATCATATCCCTCGAGATGCAAACCGGATGGCAGATGCTCTTGCAACATTGGCTTCAATGATTGTTGTGAAGTATTGGAATGAGGTTCCCAATTTGACTGTGATGCGTCTTGATAGGACATCTCATGTGTTTGCTATTGAAGAGATCAAAGACGAGAAGCCGTGGTATTTTGATATCAAGTGTTTTCTCCAAAGTCAGGTTTACCCGCATAGGGCATATTTGAAAGATAAGAAGACTTTGAGGAGATTAGCCGACAACTTTTACCTAAATGGTGATGTATTGTACAAGAGAAATTTCGATTTGGCCTTGCTCAGATGCGTGGATAGACATGAAGCAGACCTATTGATGACTGAAGTTCATGAAGGTTTCTTTGGTACTCATTCCAATGGGCATGCAATGGCAAAGAAGATGTTGTGAGCAAGTTACTATTGGCTAACAATGGAATATGACTGTTGCAAGTTTGTGAAGAAATGCCACAAGTGTCAAATATATGCGGATAAGATTCATGTTCCTCCGACACTGTTGAATGTCATTTCCTCTCCATGGCCCTTCTCCATGTGGGGAATTGATATGATTGGCATGATTGAGCCAAAGCTTCGAACGGACATCGTTTCATTTTGGTGGCTATTGACTACTTCACAAAATGGGTTGAAGCGGCATCGTATGTGAATGTAACCAAACAAGTTGTTGTAAGGTTTATCAAGAATCAGATTATATGCCGTTATGGTGTGCCAAGTAAGATCATTGCTGATAATGGATCAAACTTGAATAATAATATGATGGAAGCTCTTTGCAAAGACTTCAAGATTGCACACCATAATTCTTCTCCCTACAGACCTAAGATGAATGAGGTTGTTAAAGTTACGAACAAGAACATTAAGAAGATTATCCAGAAGATAGGGTTGACATATAAGGATTGGCATGAGATGCTCCCATTTTCTTTGCACGGGTATCGTAAATCCATCCACACTTCAACTGGGGCAACCCCTTTCTCTCTTGTATATGGTATGGAAGTAGTGCACCCCGTAGAGGTTGAGATTCCTTCGTTGCGTGTCCTCATGGAAGCCAAGTTGACCGAGGCCGAGTGGTGTCAGACCAGGTATGATCATCTGAATTTAATTGAAGAGAAGAGATTGACTGCCATGTGTCATGGTCAGCTATATCAACAAAGGATGAAGAAAGATTTTGATAAGAAGGTCAGGCCTCGTATGTTTAGAGAGGTGACCTTATGCTCAAGAAGATTTTGTCTTTTAAACTAGATTCTAGGGGCAAATAGACTCCTAATTATGAAGGCCCATATGTTGTTAAGAGAGCCTTTTCAGGTGGTGCTTTGATTCTTACAACTATGGATGGTGAAGAGTTCACTCGTCCTGTGAACGCAGATGCAGTCAAGAAATACTTCGCCTAAAAAGAAAAAAGAACAGCTCGCTAAGTTGAAAACCCGAAAGGACGACTTAGGCAAAAATGAGCGTCTCGGTGGATTGAAAACCCGAAAGGGCGATCCAGGAAAAAGTTAGAGACATAAAATAGAAAAATTCATCCCGATAAATTGAGTACCCCACCTCGGGGCAATTTATGCAAAAGTTAGGGATTATGGCGAGTAACTGCATCCTGCTGATCTCCAGTTTGGAAAACTTTGTTGAGCAGAAGGGTTGACGGTGATGCATCACCCCAGTAGCGGACAAAAACACAGTGGACATCAAGAGTTGGTGGAAGGATTAGTGGTCATTTGTATTCAATGTAACCCTTTTCCATGTAAATTACCATTTTCAACCTTGTAAAAAATCTATGGAGTCTTGTCATTTACAGACTACCATTCTATTAAATAAAGTTGAGCTTTTATCCAATTGTTTCTACTCTTGTTTATTTTAGCCAAATAGTTTAAATTTTATTGTGATCATTTTTCAAAATTTAAAATTTTAAAATAAAAATCATTTTTCTTGAACATATAAAAGCATGAATTTTAAAGCAATCAAAAGGAATGTCAATAGCAGTTCGAAAGCAGTAAGCCCTAAATGTGGAGCACTATTGGTCCTCCCCGAGCAGTAGGCTTCCATCCCCTATGGCATTCTTCAGCAATCGGTTATTATTCGACATTCCCTAGTATAATAGTCGGCTAAGTTGGTTGAATCGGTTCCCCATGCAGAGTGTTTATCCCCCAGCGGATCTTGTGGTTATTCCCCAGCGAGGTTGGTGGTTATTACCCGACCATTTTTATCTCCAACAGAGTAAGGATGTTGTCCTCAGCAGTTCGCATGATTGCAGTAGAACTTTGGTTTCCTCACCAATTATCATCAGATTTGCTCCCGGTCAGAGTTTCCTCCTGGTCTCTGAGCGGCCTTTTGTGTTTATCCTCTATATGATTGTCTCCCATTTGATATGGTGTTGACCTAAAATTCCCCGCAGACTCGATAACGGTTTTTCTCAGCAAATCTCCTCCTTCCCCAGCGAGGGTTGAGCCTTTAGGATGTTGATATCTTTTTTCTCTGGCAGTTGTCTCCCTCTTGTGTGGATTGACCGAGAATTGTATCGATGATTCAAATCTGCTACACCTTTATATCCTTTGCGATCGTTTTGTCAGCATGATCATCACATATACATAAACATATACATATATATATACATATACATATACATATATACTCATACATTTCATCATGTGATTCTTATTCTCTGTTATGGCGGTACTTTATCCCCACACAAATTTGGTGTCTGACCTCCCTCCATTGTAGAGTGTCAGCCCCCTAAGCAGAAAGACGTTAACCTTTCTCCTTTCCCCCACTAAGTTATTTCCTCATGGATGATTATTATTTCAGTTTCCTCCCCAGTTGGTTATCTGGATGGAACTACTCCCCTTGAGTTATATCCTCATTGGGTTGAGTCTTGATTGACCGTTTCTTTCTAGATCTTACCTAGATAGATGCTTTGGGTCCCCTAAGAGTTTATCACCCAGTAACTGGTAATACTCTTCTTAGTTTACAATTTGTTACTTCTTGACCAAATACCCGACAAAGGTACCTCTGTTTTCTCCTTAGTAGAAGTCCCCAGTGGACTCATTTTTTATGTTGCCCAGGAAGTATATCCTTGATATGTTCATCCTAACCGATGACGAATATTTTCTTCCCTCGTTTTGAGTTTATCCTTGATATGTTCATCCTAACCGATGATGGATACTCTCACCTTCGGTATCCTACCCAGTAAAAAGGTAGTTGTAATCCCTATTTTGTTCCCTAGAGAGTTAATCCTTGATATGCTCATCCTAACCGATGACGGGTTTCCTTCTCTTCGATCTTCTACCCAGTAACCGCTAGTTGTGAATCCCGCTTTTCGTTCCCCTTTGCAGAGTTTATCCTTGATATGTTCATCCTAACCGGTGACGGGTACTCTCTCTTGTGGTATTCTATCCAGTAACTGATAGATGTAATTCCTATTTCTCTCCTCATAAAGTCTATCCTTGATATGTTCATCCTAACCGATGACAAATTTTCTCTTTGATGGTTTTCTATCCAGCATTCGATAGATGTAATTCCTACTTTTTGATCAGGCCAGTCTATCCTTGATATGTTCATCCTAACCGATGACAGATTTTCTTTCCTTCGAGTCTATCCTTGATATCTTCACTTTAACCGGTGACAGATATTCTCATTTTTTAGTCTTCTGCCCAGTAACTGGTAGTTGTAAATCCTATTCCTGCCGCTTTCCCCAGCAAGGCTATTATTACCCAATAACCGGTAATGAATACTCCCTCCTGGAGGTTCCCAGCGAGTCATCCTTGATATGTTCATCTTAACCAATAACGGATGTTCTCTCTATAAGATCTTTATTATCTCCTTACCCAGTAACAGATAGTGGATAATAGATTTCTGCTCCTCCAGGGTTGAAGTTAATTTCTTCTCCAATTGAGTTGAGTGCGTATTTCCTTAGTGAAATCGCTTTTCCTGCATGATTCAAGTACGTCAGTTTTATCTTGATCTACTCGTATCCCCTGCAGATGTTTTTGTTTCCCCCTGCTGAGTCTTTCCATGTTTATGGAATTCCTCTAGTCTCCCAGCAGTTGTAAGTCATAGTCTGTCCTACGCATACCCTTTATATTCCCTCAGAGTCTCTGTCTCCCCAGTGAGTTTTCCTTACGGAATGCATCATGCTCCTGCGGATATTCTGTCTCTCTGATTTCTTTTCCTTTGTGGCAACATTTCACCATAAAGAATTCACTTTTACATTCATACCATATGCATCATGAGGTCTCTTAGGGACCAAGATTTGTTTCTATATGTTGTTATTTAAGCCCATTCTACTGAGTCGATACGAAGATCTTAACCTTCACCTCCTCAGTTAGAATGTCCTTAAATAGGGGCAGTTGTAAGACCCCAATTTTGACCCTAAGATCCCTCATGCAATCTCATCATATGCATTAGCATTGGGATCACACCTTGGCATCCTCCTTACCCCTTTTTCATTGGGTTTGTTTTGGGAGATATCACCAAGTACCATGTGATTGTATCATACTTTTATATTATCATTTTTTACTAACCAAAATACCAAAAATATGTCTTTGCATTTTCCTAACTCTTTTGTTGGTAGGGCATGCTCCCTATTTGATCTATCAAGTCCACATCTAGGGTTCAAGACCCTCATGGTTAAGAGCACAACCAAATATTGATCTACAATGTATCTAAGCATCATATATGAGTCCCATTGATCTTTACATGTTACTTTGATCAAGTATTCTTCAAGAGTTTGGAGGTGGTTTGCCTTGGAAACCCTAGTTTGTCTAGGTATCTTGAGTAACTTCTTCAACAAGCTTCCTCACTAATTGATCGAATTTATCAAGGGACACTTAAACATTCATCACCTTATGCATATATGATCTACCATAAGCCTAAAAAGTCAAGAAAATTGCATGATAGCAAGTTGGTTGATGGTGGTTGGCCAGATGAATTCATTTGATCAAAACTGGGTCCCCCTAGACCCTATCTCCTACAATTTTCATCATATGAAAATGATCCCAAGAGCACAGTTACTCTAAATGACATTACAAACAACTCTCATGTTGAACTCTAGAGCTAATTTTGCTTGGAAAGTTATTTTACATGTTGAAACATTATAGGTCATTTTGTCTAAACCCTAATTTGAAAGTCAACTTCCCAAGGCCATAACTTGCTCAATTTTTATGATATGAAATATTTCCAAGTTTCAAAATCAAATTCAAGATGTATAATTCAAATTTTATGTTTTGAGTGAAATCTAAATCAACTTTTATGAGCATGTGATATGAGGATACATTATAGGTCATTTTTGACCAATACCATTGAATAAGTGATTTTCCTCAACTTCAAAAATGCATAACTCTATCATTATAAATCCAAATGACATGAAATTTGTGACCATTTTGAAGGTATTTGAAAGAGATACAACGTTTATAAAGACACGTTTCTCATTTGGAGCTCACATTAAAAGTTAAGTAAGGTGGAACATTGAGGTATATGACTTGACACTTAGAAAATTTTTCAACATGTCGAAATTTCCAAACTTCCACCTCAAAATTCACCATGATACAAGTTCAAAATGGAAAAGTGTTTAACATAAGAGTTGTTCCTATTGATCTAAGCTTTCTAAAGAGTCCTATTTTATTCATTTTGGACAAGTTTTGCTAGGGCTGCGCATGGTTTTAACAGGCCTGCATCAAGTGGAAAAATCAAAAGTGCAAATGACCATTTCACATTGCCTTGCCATTCAAGCTTCATTTCAACATCATTCCAGATGCATTTGGACCAAAGTGGATTGCTTCATGGGCCTGTACACTCCCATGCAAGCTTGTGCATGACCTTGCCAAATTTGGAAGCAAATTCAAGTGTGCAAATAACACTCCCAATTGCTATAAATACAAGCCCTCTAAGCTCATTTAAAAGGACCTTTGCGCGCCATCTTTGCCCCCTCTCTTTAAACCCTCACAATTCAAAGGAAAACCTGAGAATTTTCATTTAAAAATTGAGTTTGAATCTTACTGTTTGGAGATTCAAAAACTCCAGGATCCAAAGCTTTGTTCCATTCCCAAACCACTTCTGCAAGCTTCCTGAGTGTGATCAAGCAAGGATTGAAGCAAGCAAGATCAAGTTCTGCACAACATTGAAGGTATTTTCCAGAAATTTTCTTCTCTTCGATTCTCACTCAATTCTCATCAATTCTCTTAGATCTTTGGTTGTCTAAAGTCCTACCAATGTAGGCAAGAAGATTGAGTTGCTTTGAGGTCAAATCGAAGCAACTCAGTTGACATACCTCAAAATTCAACTCCTCATATCTTTCTATATATTTGGAGTTAGTTAAAGTTGAGGTCAGATTCATGCTCTACACCATTTTTTCTTTCAGATCATGTCCTCCTTTTTCATTTATGTAATGGTGATGACTGAACCAGTCCGGCGAGGTTCGCGTGAGAAGGTGACCGGAGGTTTAGCGCCGATAATGTGTTGGACATGTTCTGAGCCACATGATCAATTCAAAATGTTTTAATCTCACGCGTTGGTTTTGATTACCATCCCTGTGGCGCATTGACTTAAGTCCATGGTGGAAAGCGCGCTGATGACCACTTGATCTGCCACCTCAATTAATGAGGGAGATCAAGCGGTCCTTGTTTTTTTTTGTATTTTCTGATTTTCATTTTATTCCTTTGATTTTCATTAATTCATATTAATTTTAATATTGATCCAAAAAATATGAGAGTTTCACCAATTTTTTTTAAATAAAATCCTCTTTCATATTTTGAATTAAAATTATTTTTTGGATCATTGTTAATATTTTTCATGATATTATTGATTTTGTGAATATCTTTAATTGTTTAAAAATACTTTTAAGTCTCTAAAAATTCTAAATTTTTTTCTCCAAGGTCCTTTGACCTATGATAAATCTCATGGCCATTTCTCTGGTGTTTTGATGAGATTTTAGGAATTTGACAAACCATATCTAATTTAATGCATTATTTTTAGTATTTTTTAAATTGAATAAATGCCAAATAATTGTGTTGAGCCATTTTGATTGTTTGTATGAGTTTGACTTGTATTGTTGGGCCTTGATCAAGGTTGATTTGACTTTGCTAGGTTAAGATCATTGGATTTAGGGGATTGATGGAATGTACATTCCATCTCCCAAAATGAATGAATGATCTTAATTTGGTAAAAGTCCTCCTTTGTCCAATTTGAGTTTTGATATATTCCCCTTCCTCTTCATCTTATTCCCTTTCTTTATGCATTTATATCATGGACCTATGATATCTCAAGATCCTAAGGCTACTTGATTGATAAATCAACATAAGTATGAATCAGATTAAGCCACCCCTTTTGCATATTCTTTTTGTGTGTGGTATGTTTCATGAGCATAGTCCATTATACTATGTCTCTAACATGTATTAACATCAAAATTCTATTGTCCGACCTCAAATAGTTGTGACTTCTACATAAGTCCAATTACGGTTGCTTAACATAGCGCTAAATTTTTGACATAAAAGGCATAACATTCTAGTTAGTGAGATTGTAAGTTTCCCCTCTTTCATGGTATTATGTGGAAACTTGGCCTTTTTTCCTTCCTTTAGAAGATGTCTTGGTTCAAGGATCCATGCTTGTGATAAGTGAGCTGAGTGTTCTCCAAAGAATGACTTAAAACTAAAAGTAAAAGCAATACTAACTTCTAACTCATTAACAACTAACATTTAATTTCAAGTTATTTACTTTAATGCACTTTATTTTTAAGCCTTATTCATTTGCCATTATTCATACCATTCTAATTGTTTATGTTAATGTCATTTTCACTTTGTCCATTTGGACTATATTTTGTGATATATTTTGCTTAGGCATATTGTGTTTGTTTGTATGGTCTTTGGCCATTAATGTACATTATAAGAACAAAAAACCCTAAAAAATATCTTGTGTGGACTGTTGGTTTGATCTGAGACAATTGGACTTAGAATTTAGGCAACACTCCTAATGCAAAGGACTTGGCCAATGCCAACTTTCATATAACCAAGTGCTTGTAATCTGAAACTTAATCTGATACATCATTAAAGATCCATTTGAGTTCATCTGCAACATGATCATTGTGAAGCTGTTATTTTGAACCTGTGACTTGTGGCATTGTGGAATTCATCTACTACATGAGTAAATTTGAAGAAGATCATGGAATGGCTAAGATTGGGTGTGGCTATCTTTATTTGATGCCTTGCTCTTCAAGTTAATATTGCATGCATTATTTGTTGCTTAATTCTAGTGTCCAAGGGAATTTGGGTTTCTATATGACATTTTTGTCTATTGGATTGCATCCCATTGGTCAGATCTTTTCAACTCTCAACTTTTAAATTTATGCTTAGGATTAGTATCTTCATCTCCTCCACATATCTTTAATTTCAAAATATCTCTCTCCTTTTAAAAATTTCTTTGTTTGTACTTGTTATGTTTCTAAACTTAGACCATTTTGCAAACTAGAAACTTTGGTCTTATGCCATTGCATTTTTAAACTTCTTTTCTTAAATAAACATGTAAATAAACTTAACTATACTTGACTTAAAGATTTCAAAAGTCAAAAAGAACTAACTCATTCAAACCTTTTTTAGGCCTTTGTGCCTTTCAAACCTAATTTTTATTAAAAGCAAAGCATCCACTTTGAAATTTGTATCACGAACTACGAGGTTTTGATCCCTCATTTTTATGTTGGTATGTAGGCACAAGTCCAAAGGTCTTATCAAACACAAAAATATAATTAACGAATTCTTTTCTCATCCCTCCCATTTCATTTGTTTGTAAACATCATTTTATACAAAATACATATGCACACAAGAAAGGGCTCCCTAGGAGTACCTAGGACACTTTGGGTGCTAACACCTTCCCTTTGTGTAATTCGCAAGTATACGAACGCGTCAGAGTAATATAAAAGATTGTCGAATCCACAGAGACCAAGTGTCAATCTATCGTTATCTATTGTTATGGTGTTTATCAAAGGCAATCAAAATAGGTGTTTTTGGAGTGTGCAATGAAAAGTAAAGTGTTGAATAAAGATTAATTAATAAAGACAGGGTCGAATGTAATTCACGTAATCAATTAATAATCCAAGTACTTGCTAATAGAGCTTCTTATGGGCAATGTTTCCTACTTTGAAAAGAACTAATTTAACAGGAACTGTCGCTTTCGCGTATTCAGAACCGAGTTGTACTCCCTAATCAAACCCTCTTATTGTCACTTATAAAAAGGCGCGCATTGCGTTAGAGTAGTAAACCTATTTTTAAGAAATATAGTATCTTGACTAAGTTGAAAAGTATTATAACCTGGATTTCTTAACCAAAAGAGGTTCTTACGAACCAGACTCTAAACTTATAAACGCGTCCGAAAATAGTTTTAAAATCTCTTTTCTTCTTAAGTTAAAATCTCCTAATGAACTAAACAAAGCGCTTTCGCTATTTTTGAAATAGTTAAAAACAATTAAGTTTAGATAGACGTTGGACGACTTTTGATCTTACCCAACGGAATTGAAGTGCGAGAAAACTTAAGTTGAAAGTTAAAATAGCCCTTAAGTGTTTCTACGAACAATTGTACGGATTATCGGTTCAATTACGATCCTTACATTCTAACCTTATAGATTTAGTTAGACATGGTAAAGTAAAAGTGCATTAATTTAAATAAAAGTAGTGCGAGTACGGAAAGTAAATAAAAGTAGTGCGAGTACGAGGAAAGTAAATAAAAGTAAAGCGAGTGCGAGGAAATAAATAATTTAAAGCGAGTGCGAGGAAATAAATAAAACTAGTGCGAGTGCGAGGAAATAAATAATTTAAACCGAGTGCGAGGAAATAAACAAAGTAAAGCGAGTGCGAGAAAATAAACGAAAGTAAAGCAAGTGCGAGGAAATAAATGAAAGTAAAGCGAGTGCGAGAAAATAAATAAAGTAAAGACAAGTAATAAAAACCTGCTCCAATCGGAGGGTTGAATAAATTGCAAAGCGGAAATGAAAATGGCGGCAGGATTAACTTCCTTCCAAAGTGCTCCAAACTCGATTACAGACTCTATCACAGACTTGATTACACAATTGTGGTAACACTCCAATGCGAAGCGGTTACCACTTTATAATACTGAATATATGCCTAAGTGAAACAAAGTTGCTCTGAGTTTGCCTCTGTTCTAAGTTTGGATGATTGTAAAAGTGATTTCGAGTTTCTATTTATAAGCAAGTAAAAAGATAGAAATGACAAGGATGCCCTTCAACTAGAAAATGGGAGGGAAAACTTTTCCTCTTGTGGCGCCCGCCACAAGGCCATGGCGCCCGCCATAAGGCCAATCTGAGGCGCCTTAGTGGAAGTAGTGGGGAATGTGGAAGTTGAGGGAAGTTGAGCTTGGACACATCATGGCAGGGTCTATGGCGCCAACCATGGGGTAGGCCATAAGTATAAAATGCTGGATTTTAGGGTTTTTAGCTCTTTTTCACTCTTTTTCTCGATCGGGGCTCCGATTAAAGTAAAAACCTGAAAACAAAGGAAAACATAGCAATAACACAACAAAATAACAATAAAATAACTAGAATGCATGTGAAATCGGCGTCGAAAATACGGTAAATTTCAGTGTTATCAAACTCTCCCACACTTAAACCTTTGCTTGTCCTCAAGAAAAACATTAAAAAGCTCATAAAAGAAAAACTGGTGCAAACGAGTGCTTCAGGTAAAAATTCTAAGTTCAAGTCGGGATGCAGTGATAGGTACTAACTGAGTGAACTAAGGGTATCATGATGACACTAATCCGCAAATACGGACATAAACTTCATTCCTATATTAACCAACCCATATTATCCCACAATACCTAGGCCTGCCTCTTCATCTCTTTTTGTGTCCTTTTCATTCAGGCGCAATCACATTAAGCCCGTTATCCGTACATGCTTCGTAGTAGAGTGGTCTGTTAGTGATTATGATCTGAGCATGGGGTTTCTGGCACATAAATATGTGTAAACCTTTTTATTGGACCCAACTGTAGTTGTGGGGGATCGGATTGTAATCCGCCCTACCGAGTTCAGTGCCAGATACCTCTGAACCAACTAACAGTGGGTAAGTTTTTCTTTTTCTTTTTCTTTTTCTTATTCTTTTTGTAGCAAATTTTTACAATTCTTTGGTTTAAATGACTTTGTGAGGGTCACCTATACCGGAGTTGCCTTTTTGCTTTCTTTTATTTTTTTTGTTTTGCTGGATCATTTACTTATTTGCATCGGTCCCCTACGTAGAGGATGCATAGGCCGGAGCTGACTGCTGAGATAAACTACTGAGGACTTATACGGAAATGATGATTAAGGCCATGGTATATGGGGTTTCGGGAGTGGTTCCTATATTTACGAAGTCTATGGTGCTAAAATAATACTGATGTTTCGCAGAGTTCTCCCAAGTCACCGCATCCTTACTCAAAACATGTCCTTAAAACCTGAAAACTTTCGGAATAACACTATTTTCTTTTGCAAAAAATTTTCGGTGGGACTAAAGGTATGGGGAGGTAGGATTGTACTAAAGATCTACTATATTTGGTGACTCATCAGACTCATGCATTATACTAAAAAGCAAAATAAACAACTAAAAGGAAATAAACTATCTAAAAACAGCAAAGAAAAACCGATAAAGGAAAAGAAACGAGAAAGGTAATAAAGAAAAGACGATAGAGTCTCCTCCCACACTTAAATCGAACATTGTCCCCAATGTTTCGAAATAAGATAAGGGAAGAGTTAGCTGACAACCTATTGCTGACCCCTGGTGCCCTCGCCATCCTGAGGTGGACGACGGGATCGGGTACGACGACAGTCTCTCTGATCCATCCTCGCCTGCAGGGCATCCTAAGCGGTCCTAACTTCTCGAAGGTTACCTAAAATGGTGACCTGAGTGTTTTCTATGAGAGCAATATGCTGACAGTGGTGGTGTTGCTGACGGGCTTGTATATCTGTGATTGTTTGCAGGGACTGTAGAACAATGTCATAAGACCTGTCTGTCCTCCGCTGCGACTCTTGCATGAAGCTCATGTTATTCGCTAGCTGTTGTTGGATGGTAGAGAGTAGGTCATCACGCCTTTGCTCTCTAGCCATGTGGTCACGCCACATCTCCTCCATAATATAAAATCCAGGAGCGGTACCTGCAAAAGAAGAAGATGGTGTGGTGTGTGGTGGTGAAGGATGATGGGGGGGACACGTGGGGTACAGGAGATCTCTCTCTCCGATCGTATTCATCATCAGTGTCATGTCCCGCCTCATCAGGAATGTTAGGAGGAAGAGGACCCAAAACAGGTGGAGCATCTAAAGCGTAGGTCCAATTCCTTTCATCTCGTACATCTGTACGTCTAGTGCACGGTAAAATAATAGATGGGATGGCTACACCATGAACCATAAGCATATAGCCTCCTCTCCTCAAACGGCACAATTTCATGTCTCTCAGAAATTTTAGGTTAATTGTGCGAGGAGGTAAGGGGTCTAGGGTAGCCATCTCATTGTTCAGGTTAAGTGCCTGAGCAATAGATGTAATCAATCCACGAAAAGAAATCGGTCCCGCTTTGTTCAAAGTTAAAGTCATATGAGCAAGCATGAACGGGACCGAATTAATTCGTCTATTTGTGAGGCTTCCTTGTAAAAATAGAAGCTCTCTAGCATTAACCTTATTTGGATTCTCTCGGCCAAAAATAGTGCATGCCAACAGATATCTAAAAACTCTGATGGCCGGGTTATGGATAGTTGAGGCAAGAACTCCTTCAAAAGAGTTTATGGAAGTGTTTGATAAACGCTCCCAGAAGGAAAATACCTCAACTGACCACTCCGAATCCAAAGGGGCCTCACAAATAGCACCGTCCCCATGAGGGATTCCTAACAAGCTGGCTAGTTCGTCGGTACTGAATTCATATTCAACAGCAAACATTCTAAATCTGACAGTACCAACTATGCTAGCAGTGTTAGGGTTGACAATATAAATTAAGGAACTCAAGAATTCAACTGTCAACCGCTCATAGGTGGGTTCCTTGTTGGAAAAGAAATTATGCAAACCTAAATTATCTAATAAATGAAATATGCTATGATAGATACCTAAAGTGTAGAGACACTTTTCGTCAACATACCTTGTCGGGAGGATTTCCCGATTTTGCAACCGTTCGATAATTTTTCTTTGTCTATCCCCCGGTTTCCCTCCTCGAAGAATGAATCCATTAAACTCCATTTGTGTAGCTCTTGAAAAGTGAGGAAGAAGATGAAGTGGAATGTGAAAAGGTTGGATTTTTACGAAATCCGACGGATGAAAATGAAAATGGAAATCGGAAAAATGATTTGTACGGTGTGGTGGTTAGAAAAGTATGAGCTTTTTGTGGGTTCAAGGATGTTTTTCCAAGGTGAAAAAATGGGTTTGGAAGGTTGTAAGGTGTGAAAATGGTGAAGGAAAGGGTTCTGCCCCGACCTTTTACAGACGTTGTGGCGGGCGCCACAGGGTCTATGGTGGGCGCCACAAGGCAAAATTTGGCTGGGCCGGATTTTGGTCCTTTGGTTTGGGCTTCTCTTGTCTTTTGGCTTTGAGGGGTCCGAATAGCATTTGTCTTGTGATTTTCTAGTATCCTTGGTTTGCATAATTTTATAAAAGTAAAAATAAAAATAAAAATGAAACAAAAATTAAATATTAGACTAATAAATAAATAAACAACTAAAATAAAAAATGCAAATAAAACAAACATAAGACATATATAGATAAAAGTAGAAATATCAATGTATAGACGTAGTTTATATAATATTCCAAATGCAATAATATAAAATGAGTTATGTAAATATGAGAAAAATAAAATAAACGAAAGATAAAATAAGATGGAATGGTGAGATCATATAGTAGGGATGTCGTCTTCCTGAGTGGATCCACGGAGCATGGCTACTTCCTGCCTGAGCTTTGCGATCTCCTGATATAGACAGTCGGCTTCAGTAGCATGGGTGAGATCAGACACTCCCATCTATAAAGTGAGGTCAGCCACCTCCTGTCTAAGCTCTGCGATCTCTCTACGACACTCAACAATCTGGGTGCGGATATCGGGGGTCTGCAATGAAAGATTATTAGAGAAAACAGTGATTCTGGGAGATGGTGGTGTAGGCGTGTATTCAGCAATGGGTGGTGATCTCGGCTCCTCGACGGTCTCTCCCTGGCCCTCCAGAGCGTAACTCTAATTCGCTGGATCATGCACACTGGTCATCATAGGATCTGGCAGTGTGAAATAATGGATAGCCTCGCTGTCGACCAGCAATCGGAACTGACATGGGTGGAAAGAGGCTCTCCTCATCAACCCTCTGGTCAAACAGAAGTCGATGTCCATGGTAGTGTACCCACAGTAGATCCGAAGATGTAACAGCTTGCGAGACAGACCTAAAGCGACAACAATCTGTGTGATGATTCTGCCCACATGGATGACTCCTTCGGTAGATCTGGAGATACGGCTGTGACTATATAACAAAAAGTTCCCACATGCTATTGGGCGAGACTGGGATGCACAAAATAGTAGGAAGATATCCTCTTCACTCAGTAGTGTCTCTGCATCCGGCCTTCCCAAGAAGGAATGTGCTAATATCATATGAAAGTATCTGAAGGCGGGGTTATGTATAACATGAGATAGTTGCGTAAATGGATCCTGGCTTCCGCCACCTGATATATCACTCCAAAACTTCTCAACCTCCTTACCCAGAAAATATCCCATAGGTGTCTCCGGGATAGCATCAATAGTGGTTTGGAAACCCAATAGGTCGCCGAACTCTTTCTGGCTGAAAGAGTACTCAACTCCAAAAAGCCTAAAAGCAGCATACCCATCTGGTCCAGAGTATGGGTCATAGTCGAATGAACTCGGGAACTCTAATGTCAGGTTCCTGTAGGTGTTACTCAAGTCATCAGCAAACTCGTCCCAGTGAAGCTGGTGGCTAAGGAATCGGATACTCTGCTCAATGCCCAGTGCCTCCATACAGTGTTGATCAGGATAACGCGTGGGTGCCATAGGGCGCTGATACAGAGCGATGTAACGCTCTCTCTGAGCATTATCTCTATAGGCCACGTGCCTGTCATCGAAATCCTGCATCCTGTAAAAGTTAAGAAAGTGATCCTGAAAGTGCAAACCATTCAAATTTTAGTCTCAATGCAAAATATGATAAAATAAAATAAAAATAAAAATTAAATAAATGCGAAAAAGTAAAATGAAAGAAAAACCATGGGTTGCCTCCCACGCAGCGCTTGGTTAACGTTATTAGCTTGACGATTAGAATTTATACACCTGTAGTAGTAGGAATTGGTGGATCAATCAGGGTGTGGCTTGAGTAGTATGCTAGAATGTCTCCTCCTTCGTAGAGCTTCAGTCTTTGTCCATTTACAATGAATGGACTACAGGTTTCGTTCTTGATTTCCACGGCTCCGGATCTCAGAATCTTGGATACTTCGAAAGGACCAGTCCATCTTGAACGTAGCTTTCCAGGGAAGAGTCGTAACCTAGAGTTGAAAAGGAGAACAGGATCTCCTATATTGAAGTTTTTCTTTACTATTCTTTTGTCGTGATAGGCTTTTGTCCTCTCTTTATATATTTTTGCATTCTCGTAGGCAGATTGCCTAAGCTCTTCTAGTTTATGAATGTCTAGGGTACGCTTTTCTCCAGCGGCTAGGTAGTCTAAATTCAAAGTTTTAATGGCCCAATAGGCCTTATGCTCTAATTCGAACGGTAAGTGACATGATTTTCCATAAACTAGTTGATAAGGAGTAGTTCCTATAGGGGTTTTGAAAGCGGTTATGTAGGCCCATAATGCTTCTTGAAGCTTCTGAGACCAGTCTCTGCTAGAAATAGAAACCGTTTTCTCTAGGATTTGTTTTATCTCCCTATTAGATACTTCTACTTGGCCACTAGTTTGTGGATGGTATGGTGTTGCTACTCTATGCCTAACTCCATATTTTCTTAAAATTTTGTCAAATATTCTCGATATAAAGTGTGATCCTCCATCGCTTATGACTAAACATGGTGTTCCAAATCTAGGGAATATATAGTTTTTAAATAGTTTAATTACTACCCTAGTGTCGTTTGTGGGTGCAGCTATAGCTTCAATCCACTTAGACACATAGTTTACAGCTACTAAGATGTACCTATTTCCTAAGGATGGTGGGAAAGGTCCCATGAAATCTATACCCCATACGTCAAAAAGTTCTACTTCCTGAATGTTTCTTAGAGGCATTTCATCACGCCTTGAAATGTTTCCAGTGCATTGGCATCTATCACACTTGACAATGCAAGCATAGACATCACGCCACATGGTAGGCCAGAATAGGCCAGCTTGAAGAATCTTGGCGTATGTCTTAGAGGTGCTCGCATGTCCATCATAGGGTGCAGAATGACAATGCTTGATAATATTATTTACCTCTTCTTCTGGAACGCAACAGCGAAAAATGCCATCTTTACCCCATTTGAAAAGGAGTGGTTCGTCCCAATAGAAGTTTCTCACATCGTGGAAGAATTTCTTTTTGCGGTGGTAGTCAAGATCAGGGGGTACTATATCAGCAGCTAGGTAATTAACGAAATCTGCATACCATGGTACGTTACTTATTGTTAAGGAATTTTGGGGGTGCTCATTGGGATCTAGGTTATTATCTTCAATGGTTTCTACTCTAGCTATCAGTCTATCATAGGCGAAATCATCATTTATGGGTACTAGTTCAGGTTTTAGATGTTCTAGCCTAGAAAGGTGATCGGCTACTACGTTTTCAGTGCCTTTTTTTATCTCTTATATCTAAATCAAACTCTTGTAGTAATAGAATCCATCGGAGTAACCTGGTCTTGGCATCTTTTTTACTTAATAGGTAACGAATGGCAGCATGATGAGTGTAAACTATAATTTTTGCTCCTACTAGATAAGATCTAAATTTGTCTATAGCGAAAACTACAGCGAGTAATTCTTTTTCAGTTGTTGCATAGTTAAGTTGGGCAGCATCTAGGGTTCTACTGGCATAATAGATGGCATGTAATTTTTTATCTTTCCTTTGTCCTAGAACGGCTCCAACTGCATAATCACTAGCATCGCACATTATCTCAAAAGGTTCTGACCAATCAGGTGGTTTCATAATGGGTGCTGAGATCAATGCTTGCTTTAAAATATTAAATGCGTCATTACATTTTTTATCGAAATTGAATTCAGCATCTTTCATTAAAAGTCCAGTTAAAGGTTTGGTTATTTTGGAGAAGTCCTTAATAAAACGCCGGTAGAATCCAGCGTGTCCAAGAAAGCTTCGGACTTCTCTGATGGTTTTTGGTGGTTTTAGATTTCCTATAACTTCTATTTTAGCTTTATCTACCTCTATACCTTTCTCAGAAACTATATGTCCTAAAACCATTCCTTCGGTCACCATGAAATGACACTTTTCCCAGTTTAGCACGAGGTTCACCTCCACGCATCTCTCCAGGATTTTCTCAAGGTTAGCAAGACAATTGTGGAAATCAAATCCGTAAACCGAGAAATCATCCATAAACACTTCCATGATACCATCTAGGTAATCTGCAAAGATTGACATCATGCAGCGTTGGAAAGTGGCTGGGGCATTACAGAGGCCGAATGGCATTCGTCTGTAGGCAAAAGTTTCATAAGGGCATGTAAAGGTAGTTTTTTCTTGATCTTCGGGGTGGATAGGTATTTGGAAGAATCCAGAGTATCCATCTAGATAGCAGAAGTAAGAGTGTCTGGCTAGACGCTCCAACATTTGGTCTATAAATGGTAAAGGGAAATGATCCTTCCTAGTTGCTTTATTTAATTTTCTATAATCTATACACATCCGCCATCCTTCTTCTAAACATTTTGCTACATGTTCGCCTTTATCGTTTTGCACGACTGTGATGCCTCCCTTTTTAGGTACTACATGCACAGGGCTCACCCACTTACTATCCGAGATCTGATAGATGATACCTGCCTCAAGTAACTTAAGAACTTGCTTTTTAACGACATCACTCATTATAGGGTTTATTCTTCTCTGATGTTCCCTAGAGGGTTTTGAATCTTCTTCGAGCGAAATCTGATGCATGCATACGGATGGGCTTATACCTTTCAGGTCAGAGATATTATATCCTAAGGCTGAGGGATATCTTCGTAAAATGTCTAAAATTTGGTTCGCTTCCTCTTGGCTCAAGGTAGCACTCACTATATCTGGACGGTTCATCTCTTCATCGAGGAACTCATATCTCAGGTTCTTAGGCAGTTCCTTAAGTTCTAAGGTTGGTTTCTTAGGGCATGGCATATGATCTGGAGTAAGGGATAAACATTCGTAAAGGTTATCATCGATGTAGGGTTTCTTAAAGTCATCATCTTCCCTTATGAGAGTTGATGGTAACTTGATTGTTTTTATAACTTCTTTTTGTTCTAATTCTCTAACACACTCATCAATGATATCTAAGGCATAACACGAGTCTCCCATCACAGGTGCCATAAGAAATTTCGAAAGTATAAATTCTATTTTCTCGTCACCTACCTCAAATGTCAACTTTCCTTTCTTGACATCTATTATGGCTCCTGCAGTCGATAAGAATGGTCTACCTAGAAGGATTGGTATATCATTGTCCTCTTTGATGTCCATGACAACAAAATCAGTAGGGATAAATAACTGACCTATCCTAACAGGAACATCTTCTAAAATGCCTATCGGATATTTAACAGATCTATCGGCTAACTGAAGTGACATCTTAGTGGGTTGTAATTCTCCTAAGTTTAACCTCTCACAAACTGCTAAAGGCATTAGGCTCACACTAGCTCCTAAGTCTAGAAAAGCTTTTTCGATGACATGATTACCCAAAACGCAAGGAATGGAGAAATTTCCAGGATCTTTATCTTTCTTTGCTAATTTGTCCTCGAAAATAGCATTACATTCCAAAGGCTTCGGATCGCCAAGTCTACGTTTGTTGGTAAGGATGTCTTTGAGAAATTTCGCATAAGAAGGTATTTGGGTGATGGCTTCTATGAAAGGGATTTCTACATGAAGTTTTTCTACAACTTTAATAAATTTTTGATACTGTTTATTGATCTGGGTTTGTTTGAGTCTTTGCGGATATGGTATAGGTGGTTTATATGGCGGGGGTGGTATGTAAGTTTTATCTTTAGGTTCTTCTCCTTTTTCTCGACCTTCCCGGTTTTCAGATTCCTCTGGTTCCTTTACTTCGTCCGTGGGTTTGGTACATTCCTTAGAAGTTTTGGGTTCACTCAATCTAGGGTTTGGTGACTCATCATAAGCGTTCCTACTTAGTAGGGTAATGGCATTGGCTTGTTCTCTCGGATTTTGTTGAGGTTGTCCAGGGAATTGTCCTCCAGATGTAGTCTGAGGGGCTTGGTTTAAAGCTACCTGAGAGATCTGGGTTTCAAGCATCTTGGTATGAGTAACTATTTGGTCAACCTTGGTTCCTAACTGGGTAATCAATTCGTTAACATGAATGTTTTGGTTCATGAACTCCTTGTTTTGTTGGGTTTGAGCGGTGATAAAATTTTCCATAATTTTCTCAAGGCTCGGCTTTGATGGTACAGGTTGCATAAGCTGATTTGATCTAAGGGCTTGATAACTAGGTCTCGGAGGTGCATTATTTTGGATTGGGTTATTGTTTTTATAGGAGAAGTTCGGGTGATTCCTCCATCTAGGGTTATAGGTATTCGAATATGGGTTCCCTTGGGTGTAGTTCACTTTCTCATAGTGGGTTTCATTTAATAGACTGCATTCTGCAAATTGGTATCCTTTGGTTCTGCATATCTCACAATCCGACGAAACTGCGGCTATAGTATTCGGGTTTATGCACATATGCTCGACTTTAAGGGCTAATGCATCCATTTTAGCTTACATCATGTCTATAGAGCTTAGTTCATGCACTCCTCCTCGGGCTTCCTTCTTCTTAACTGTCGCTCGTTCGACTCCCCATGATTGATGGTTTTGAGCCATATCTTCGATGAGGGCACTAGCTTCAGGATAAGGTTTTTTCATCAGAGCACCGCCTGCGGTAGCATCGATGGTCATCTTAGTGTTATAATGAAGTCCATTATAGAAGGTTTGACTGATTAACCAATTTTCTAAACCATGATGTGGGCATGCTCGTAACAACTCTTTATATCTCTCCCAAGCTTCGAACAACGATTCTCCTTGGTTTTGGTAAATCTAGTTATATGGTTTCGAAGAACGGCGGTTTTACTCGGGGGAAAATATCTAGCAAGGAATACTCTTCTAAGGTTATCCCAAGTCGTAATGGAATTGGGTGGAAGGGAATCTAACCATGATAGGGCTTTATCTCTGAGGGAAAAAGGAAATAATCTTAAACATATTGCCTCAGGAGAAGCTCCATTGGTTTTAAAAGTGTCTGCTAATTGAAGAAATATTTTCAAATGTTGGTTTGGGTTCTCAGTAGCGAGACCCGCGAATTGTCTCTGTTGCACTAGTTGCAACAAGGATGGTTTAAGTTCAAAATTATTAGCTGGGATGGTTGGGTTTACTATACTAGAACTAGGTTCTTCATTAGATGGTTGAGCGAAATCTTTAAGAGGTCTTTGGTTTTGATCTTCGGCCATAGCTCTCTTAATTCTATGAAAGAATAAACGTGCGCGAGCGTAACGTTCAGGTTCCGTCAGAGGGTATACTAAGCTTAAACTTCCGGTGCTGCGAGTTCTTCGCATTGACCGGCTGGAAATAGCCTAAGTCTAAACGATATAACAACAGGGTAATGAAATTTGACGAAATTGGTCCCCGACAACGTCGCCAAAAACTAGATGCGGTGTTTTTCGCAAGTATACGAACGCGTCAGAGTAATATAAAAGATTGTCGAATCCACAGAGACCAAGTGTCAATCTATCGTTATCTATTGTTATGGTGTTTATCAAAGGCAATCAAAATAGGTGTTTTTGGAGTGTGCAATGAAAAGTAAAGTGTTGAATAAAGATTAACTAATAAAGACAGGGTCAAATGTAATTCACGTAATCAATTAATAATCCAAGTACTTGCTAATAGAGCTACTTATGGGCAATGTTTCCTACTTTGAAAAGAACTAATTTAACAGGAACTGTCGCTTTTGCGTATTCAGAACCGAGTTGTACTCCCTAATCAAACCCTCTTATTGTCACTTATAAAAAGGCGCGCATTGCGTTAGAGTGGTAAACCTATTTTTAAGAAATATAGTATCTTGACTAAGTTGAAAAGTATTATAACCTGGATTTCTTAACCAAAAGAGGTTCTTACAAACCAGACTCTAAACTTATAAACGCGTCCGAAAATAGTTTTAAAATCTCTTTTCTTCTCAAGTTAAAATCACCTAATGAACTAAACAAAGCGCTTTCGCTGTTTTTGAAATAGTTAAAAACAATTAAGTTTAGATAGACGTTGGACGGCTTTCGATCTTACCCAACGAAATTGAAGTGCGAGAAAACTTAAGTTGAAAGTTAAAATAGCCCTTAAGTGTTTCTACGAACAATTGTACGGATTGTCGGTTCAATTACGATCCTTACATTCTAACCTTATAGATTTAGTTAGACATGGTAAAGTAAAAGTGCATTAATTTAAATAAAAGTAGTGCGAGTGCGGAAAGTAAATAAAAGTAGTGCGAGTGCGAGGAAAGTAAATAAAAGTAAAGCGGGTGCGAGGAAATAAATAATTTAAAGCGAGTGCGAGGAAATAAATAAAAGTAGTGCGAGTGCGAGGAAATAAATAATTTAAAGCGAGTGCGAGGAAATAAACAAAGTAAAGCGAGTGCGAGAAAATAAACAAAAGTAAAGCGAGTGCGAGGAAATAAATGAAAGTAAAGCGAGTGTGAGAAAATAAATAAAGTAAAGACAAGTAATAAAAACCTGCTCCAATCAGAGGGTTGAATAAATTGCAAAGCGGAAATGAAAATGGCGGCAGGATTAACTTCCTTCCAAAGTGCTCCAAACTCGATTACAACTATCACAGACTTGATTACACAATTATGGTAACACTCCAATGCGAAGCGGTTACCACTTTATAATACTGAATATATGCCTAAGTGAAACAAAGTTGCTCTGAGTTTGCCTCTGTTCTAAGTTTGGATGATTGTAAAAGTGATTTCGAGTTTCTATTTATAAGCAAGTAAAAAGATGGAAATGACAAGGATGCCCTTCAACTAGAAAATGGGAGGGAAAACTTTTCCTCTTGTAGCGCCCGCACAAGGCCAATCTGAGGCGCCTTAGTGGAAGTAGTGAGGAACGTGGAAGTTGAGGGAAGTTGAGCTTGGACACGTCATGGCAGGGTCTACGGCGCCAGCCATAAGTACAAAATGCTGAATTTTAGGGTTTTTAGCTCTTTTTCACTCCTTTTCTCGATCGGGGCTCCGATTAAAGTAAAAACTTGAAAACAAAGGAAAACATAGCAATAACAAAACAAAATAACAATAAAACAACTAGAATGCATGTGAAATCGGAGTCGAAAATACGGTAAATTTCAGTGTTATCAGAGTACCTAGGACACTTTGGGTGCTAACACGTTCCCTTTGTGTAACCAACCCCCTTACCTGTAATCTATGCCATTTTATTAGTTTTGATTTGAAAACTTCTTATTTTTGGGCTTCGTTCGTACTTTTCCCTTTCCCCTTGGAAACAATAAAAGTGCGATGACGACTATTGTTATTTGATGTCTTGCTTATCCATAGCTTGATGATCATGAATTTACCGCTACAGTAAGGTATTGTGATACGAAATATGCTGGAGACAGAATAGAAAGTAAAATTACTTCTAGAAGTTGTCAATTTCTGGGAGACAATATGATCTCATGGTCCAACAAGAGACAATCAACAATTGCGCTTTCAACATCCAAAGTTGAACATATTGCAGCTTCTGGATGCAGCACTCAGATACTCTAGATGAAGAGTTAGCCAGAAGATTATCATATATTTGAGAGTAACATTCTTATTCTTTGTGAAAATACTTCTGCTATTTGTTTGTTTAAGAATCCTATCTTGCATTCTAGGGCTAAACATATTGAAATTAAACATCACTTTTTGCGTGACTATGTTCAGAAGGGTATTTTTCACTTAAAATTTGTTGATACAGACCGTCAACGGACTGATATATTTACAAAACCCCTTGTTTAAGATAGATTCATTTTCATTATGAAAAACCTATGTATGGACTCTTGTCTAGAATGAAAAGCTGAATTTCAGAATGCTAAGCTCTCAGAACTCTAGATAAGGTTCTGACAATTTATTTTGTTGTCTCTGAAACGTGAGCTTTCTGAAGCGAAGAAGTTTCATGAATCATAACAGTTCTGATCAGAAGTGTCATATCCCAAAATTTGCCTGTTAAATTTTATGATAAATTGATTCATGCATGACATTCATTTCACATTTGCATTCATTCATTAGCATACATTCTCATATAAATTATAAATTTTAATTTATTTATTATGTGATACAGATATAAAAAATAATAATAATTTTGGTTATCTGTATGATATAAATAAATTTTATGTATATAAATAAAATAGTTTTAATTTAATGATAAATAAAAATAGATTTGAATTTTAATTGTATAATTAAAATTTTAAATTAATTTTATTTGTTAAAGCTCATTAAATTATAATAACTATTTTTTATAATTTAGTGACTCATGTTCCATTTATTCATTATTTATAAATAGTATTTATTTAGTAATTCACATTTTTTACTTAATAAAATTTATTTATAAGAGTAACAACTTTTTAAGCCCATAAATAATAAAATAATTTTGGTAGATATAAGTAAGAATAATTTTTTTTTAAATGATGAAAGTAAAAATAGAAATAGATTTAAATTTTAATTCAATTATGTAACTAAAATTTAAATTAATTTTTATTTAAATTATTCATTATTTATAATAATATTTGTATTTAATAAATATTTAGTAAGGTTAAACCCTAACTCTCCTAAAGTATAGGAAGGGATCCAAATATTTAGCAAGGTTAAACCCTAAAGTACCTAAAGTATACGAAGGGATCCAAATATTTAGCAAGGTTAAACCCTAATCCACACCATTATAAATACTTCATATGGATGCAGCGAGAAAAAAGAGGAAAAAGAGGAGAGATACAGGAGAAGAAGATACACAAGGCAAGACAGAAGCAAGAAGATTCACGGGCAGGGAAAAGAGAAGCAACCATAAAGCACTCATAGCCTGAATAAGAACAACATAAATACAGTGAGCAAGTTAGAAGAATCAAATCCCCAGTAAGTGTTCATTATGGAATTTGCATCCAACATGATTATCTTGCAATACTCCTTAATTCATGTATGAATAATATTGGTTTAATATATATATTGAGATGATGTATTCATGGTTTGGTGGATGTTGATATTGCTTTATTCAAGTATGCATCTGTTCTTGATATGTCATAGCATGTTGGAGAAATTATGTTTGCATGATTAAAGAATTATATCTGCCATTTAATTATTATTATATGAGTGTTGTTTCTAGCATGATTATGTTTATTTCACATGCTGTTATTACATAATAATGATGATGATGATATAATGGTGATAATATAAATCCTTGGTTGTCTTTAACATGTATGTGTAAGGTTTGTTTTATCATTATCACTTGTAGTAAAGAGAACTAACACATGAGTAAAATAATATAAGCTTCTTGATTTATGCATGACTATTTTTATTATTGCATGATGATTACATATGATCTTATTTTATGTGTGTGGTTTGATATAAGATGAAGTTACAGGTTTGTTGTATTCACATGAAAGAAACATCATGAGAAAAAATAAAGTAGCTTGCCGTAAGAGAGAAAGTTGTAACATGCATGGTGGTGTTGTGTCAAAATGGAAAAATCCATGTAGAATTAATATATATTTTAATGAAGGCGAATAAATAACGAATGGACCAACATGGCTCGTTGGTAGCTCTCCCCTCACTTTCCACTCTAATTAATTCACCACTATTTTTCTATTATTAAAATAAAACCCATTAATTAATTTTCTAATTAATATATTATATTAGTTATTTAAACTAGGATATAATTTAATCTAGTTTATTAATTAAATTTTCATATATCACTTAATTAATTAAAATGGACTATTTTGAATAATAAAAATCTAATTATATTTTTTTCCCTATTTTCTTTTAAAATTTCTATCAATTTAGTCTAAGTTTTTCCATAAATTCATAAAAAAAAAAGTTTCTATTATTATAGACTAAAAATATTCTTAATTCATTCTTAAATTTAGTTTATTTATTTCATTTGTCATGAACTTTCTATGTAATAGATTTAATTAGGATTTTTTTATTTCTTTCTTTTTAATTTAATTAGGTTTTATTATTTTGTATGCCCTTTTAATTTTGTACTCGTTAATTAAGATTTAGATATTTTATATCCCCTTTTAAATTATGTATCCCCATCCTGAAGCCATGTAATAGCGTAGTCTTATTTTCCGCACTCTGCATTTTAATTTTTCCATACTGTGAATATAACTGTCTAGATGTATGCTAATAGGATTGCATGGAAATATAAATAATCAAACTTAGATAAATTAATTCAAGATAATATATCATTTCCACACTTGCACCTCTAGAGTAACCCTCTCTTTGTTGCCTTACGATATTACGGTCATGTCCCGCGAATGTGGGGATACCCTTAGCAAAGACCCTTTCGATTAAATCATCATCATCCCTAAACAGATAAGTCATAGTCCCTTCGATCAAAAGGTCAATGTCCCTACAAGATAAATCATAGTCCCTCGAATGTTGCCTTCAAATATATGACCTTGTCCCTCGAACGTTGCTTTCGAATATATGACTTTGTCCCTCGATGACCATTTGTTGTAGCCTACGATTAAATGATGATCGTCCCTTCGAATGCTAAGGTATCCTTACAAATGTTGCCTTCAATGGCCAATTGACGACCCCACGATGTCCCTTTACATCCAAAGGATAAGACTACTTACTTCTCAATAGTAAGGACAGTTTTACCCTCATAAGGATAGGAAATACCTATAAAGACCTTGGTTAGGTATAACTCTTAAATGCTTGCTCACAGCTTAAAATACTTTTCACACCTCACACTTTTCAAAACATCTTTTAGAAAATCACCACTTGGTATACATTTGCGCCAGAATCATCGCCGAGTTATATTTTTCTAAACATCTTTCAAAATCAAACGAGATAAACACTTTGTATACATTCGTACAAGAATCATTACAAAGTTAAATTCTCCTTTCAAAATATTTTCTAAACACACCACATTTCTCAAACACTTTCTCAAACAAGGAAAAACATAAGTGAGTTAAGCAATTAAGAGCCCATGGATAACCATGGATACAAAGGGTGTTAACACCTTCCCTTTGTATAATGTACCTCCCGAACTCAAAATCTAATCGAGGTTTTTTCTCTTCTTTTCCGCCTTTCCTTATTGGATAAAAGAAAAGTCGGTGGCGACTCTTGCTATCCGCAACATTGCTTTTCAAAGCAAAAACACAAAGTCAGTTCACCGTATCACAAGAAGCAATCTTATCAATTTGTCTTCTTGATTCTGAATAGTTGTTGCATTAAATGGTTGTCTTGTTGTTTGATACTACACTCTTTGAGATTGGACTTTAGGGAAATTTTGGTCAACCGCTTGGTGTTGTACTGAAGTGGACTTAAGGAAAGGTCAATGATTTGAGATCCTTCTAGAACCCGGTTACTATTCTAGGACAGGTTGAACCAACCAAACTTCAGTGGGGAGGGTACTTACCTATGGAACTCATGCAAGCCTTAAAACCTAGGAATGATTGTGGTGTGACTTGTTTATGCTTGTTACTTACTTGACATCATAACATCATAACATCATGACATCATGGCATTGTACTAACCATTTCGAGGACTTAGGGATTTAACTTTGCTCTGTTTTGTAGGGCTATGGCTTCCAGGAAGACCATCCGGATCAATTTTGTAGCGACCTCTCCTCAACTCAAGGATTTAGTGTCGGAACTTCCCGATCATGCTCAGTTCATCAAGAAACATGGTTATCTCCTCAATTTAGTTACCACCGGTTTCAAGGAAGATATGATGAGAGTTCTATTCCAGTTCTTCGATCCTAAACATCATTGCTTCACCTTCCCAAATTATCAGTTGGTACCCACATTAGAAGAATTTTCCAGGTTGCTTGGGATACCTATCCTTGATCAAACACCTTTCAGTGGTTTAGAAAAGATTCCGAGGTCTGAAGAGGTTGCCGCGGCTTTACACATGACAAAGTCCGACATTGAAACTAATTGGGTAACAAGAAGTGAAGTTAAGGGTTTACTTGCCAAATTTATGATAAATAAGGCCCGAGAATTCCTAAAAGCTATGAGTGTCCATGCTTTCGAAGATGTTCTAGCATTACTAATCTATGGTTTGGTGCTATTTCCTAATCCGGATCAATTCATAGACATGAATGTTGTTAAGATATTTCTCACTCATAACCTTGTGCCCACCTTGCTTGGAGACATTTTGCATTCCCTTCACACTCGTACTATGAAAAGGCAAGGGACTCTCATGTGCTGCATACCTTTATTATCTAGGTGGTTTATTTCGCACCTTCCTCAATCAGTCTTGAAGAATGAGCAAAATTTGAAATGGCCTCAAAGGATAATGTCGCTCTCCCATTCAGACATCCATTGGTGTCCCCAACCCAAAGAAAATGTTATCATCATTGACCGTTGTGGAGAATTCTCTAACGTACCACTCCTGGGGATAAGAGGAGGTATTACTTATAATCCTGCTTTAGCCCTACGTCAGTTTGGTTATGCTCGAAGAGATGGTCCACATGAAATAATTATCCAAGGCACTATGTTTGACTATGACAACGATTCTCAAGGTCTCCGTCAAAGGTTTGTACGAGCTTAGGGCATGGTGAAAAGAAGTACTTTAGGACATAAAAACTCTATTCCTATGGAACCTTATCTCAGAAGGGTACGCGCCAGAGCTCGTGAGCTTATCATGCCATATCTTGCAATCGGACCTCTGATGGTTGAACCAAAAGTTGAAGGAGGTACCCCTCAGATCATTCCTTATCCAGATATGCCTACCAATGTTGAAGAATTGAAGAAATCTTGGATCCAGTTGAGAGAGGAAAGGGATACTTTTGAAGCTCAGTTTTGTGCTGAAAGGAAGAAAGTATTAGAGCTCACCAGCCAGCTTAATGAGGAACGAAGTCTCAATGCATATCTCCGCCCAAAAAGAAGTCGTCCCTAGGAGACTTGAGCTTTCATTTTTTCTTGTAATGAACATTGATTAAAGAAATTATTAATAAAAGTTCCCTTTTTTGGTGGTTTACGCAAAGTTAAATTCCAAAAGTCCTTGAAAACATTTCATACATTGCATAGCATAATATAACATTGCATAACAGGTACTCTAAAGGATCAATGTTCTCACGGTCTTCCTCTCAAACAGAAAAATGGCCCTCGAACAAACTGTCAAGGATCTCCAGGCTCAGAATACTCAATTCCAGGAGATGATCTTGAACTTATCCAAGGGGCAGGAGGAACTGAAGACTCTATTGCTCGAGAAGAAGAAAGACAAGAAATCTGTGAGTTACATTAACCCGGGAAGAAGGCTTAAAGGACAGGCTCCAGGAGTCAAGATTGGAATTCCGGAGGATAAAGAAGATGAGACAGAAAATGATTCGGAAGATGAGAATGCTGATCCCTTCAACCCTGAGGACGACTATGAAAATTATGAAAATGAACAGTACTTTCCGAAAGATGATAAGTATAAGTTGCTGGAAGAACGTATGCTAGCTATGGAGGGTCAGAAGGCGCCCGATCTGGATTTCGAAAGCTTAGGTCTGGTCTCTGATGTGGTCATTCCTCGCAAATTCAAGGTCCCCGCTTTCACTAAATATGATGGTGCGTCTTGTCCTCAGATGCATCTGAGAGCTTATGTGAGAAAGATCCAGCCGTATACCACTGATAGGAAGCTATGGATCCATTTCTTCCAAGAGAGTCTGTCTGGCACACAATTAGAGTGGTATTATCAGCTCGAGAGCTCTAACATCCGCACCTGGACTGATTTAGCGACAACTTTCTACAAGCACTATCAGTATAATTCTGAATTAGCGCATACTCGGCTACAGCTGTAGAATATGACTATGGGCTCTAAAGAAAGCTTCAAAGAATATGCTCAAAAATGGAGAGACTTGGCTGGCAGAGTCAAACCCCCTATAACTGATCGAGAATTAATGGACATGTTCATGGGTACAATGACTGGCCCATTCTACAGCCATCTATTGGGAAGTTCCTCATCGGGTTTCACTGAACTTATATTGACGGGTGAACGTGTTGAAAGCGGCATTCGAAGTGGCAAGATACAGGCGGCTAACTCTGCAAGCACCAAAAAGTCCTATCAGGGGAAGAATGAATCAAATGCTGTGTACGGTCAAAGGGGTCATAACAAGAAAAATCGTGACCATACTGTTGGAGCAGTTACGATTGCAGCACCGCCATCTCAAAACTTCCAACACAGACAAGACAGGCCAAGAAGGCAGTTTACCAAGATCAATATGACTTTAGCACAAGCACTGTAGGGTATGCTAAAAGCAAATTTAATTACCCTCAGAGATCCTCCTGCAAATCCCAACACTACTTCTCCTCGTTATAATCCCAATGCCAGGTGTGCATATCACTCCGATAGCCCCAGGCATGATACAAACGATTGTTGGTTGTTGAAGAATAAGATTCAGGATATGATCGATGCTGGAGAAATTGAATTTGATCCTCCGGAGACTCCTAATGTCATCACTACTCTTATGCCTAATCATGACAAGACTGTTAATGCTGTGGATGACAATTCTCACATTACTAATGTAGCTGACTTAGCATCTCCTCTCCTGATCATCAAGAAGAATTTATTACAAGCTGGTTCATTTCCAGGTTGTGCTGAAAATTGCGATCTCTGTATACTCCGACCCAATGATTGCTTGAAGTTGAGGAATGGTATTCAACGGCTGATGGATGATCGTACAATTCTCTTTGAAAAGATTCCTAAGGTGGAAAACCCTATTGAAGAAATATCTGTGATTGCTAGGTCCAAAGTTCCAGTGAAGATTACCGCTACTAGAGTGCCTGTGAAGATTACTGCTGAGCCCAAGGTAGCTCCCCTAATTATTACTACACCTGGCCCGGTACCGTATTCCTCAAGCAAAGCCATTCTGTGGAATTATGGAGGTGATGTTTACATCCACGACATAAAGCAAGATGATAATTCTGCTAATCCTAATGACGTTGACATTGTTGGGACTAGTAAAATTACTCGAAGTGGAAGGATCTTCTCTCCAGAAATCTCACCTCCTGCCCCTGAAACTCGAGGAAAGGGACCAGTAATCAATCCTTCTCAGTTAAAGGCACCAGTCGAAGTTACTACCGAAGATGTTGCCAAGCAGGAAATGGAAGAAATGCTGAAAATCATCCGTAAGAGTGATTTTGATGTGGTAGAACAGCTGGGGCATACTCCGTCTAAAGTTTCGATGTTATCCTTGTTGTTATCTTCTGAATCTCATGCCAATGCGTTGATAAAATTCTTGAAGACCGCTCATGTACCTCAGGAGACATCTGTCGATCAGTTAGAAAATTATGTTGCTAACTTGGCTGTTGATAATGGCATAGGCTTTTCTGATGCTGACCTGACACCAGCAGGAAAGAATCACAATAAAGCTCTGCATATCTCCATTGAGTGTAAGGGGATCACCTTGTCTCATGTGTTGATCGACAGTGGCTCTTCTTTGAATGTGCTACCGAAAGCTGTGCTCGATAAGCTTGACTGTAAAAGCATTGAACTGAAACCTAGTGACGTTGTGGTGCGTGCTTACGATGGTGCGAAGAGTGTTGTCCATGGTGAAGTGGTTCTCCCTATCAAGATAGGACCTCAAGTCTTCAACACTACCTGTTATGTAATGAACATTCGTCCTTCCTATTCCTGCTTGCTGGGACGCCCTTGGATCCATGGGGCAAGTGCTGTAGCTTCGTCTCTCCATCAAAAGCTGAGGTATCCAATAGAGGGCAAGATTGTCACTGTGTGTGGAGAAGAAGAGTATATTGTCAGTAGTGTGCATACCTTCAGATACGTTGAGATGGATGGTGAATTCTTTGAGACTCCTTCTCAGTCATTTGAAGTAGTTCCTCCGACCAGTCCTGTCCTTAAGCCAACTTCCCGTGTGCCCAAGGTTATTCGTGCTCCTCCTGCTATGATTTCTCTGAAAGATGCTCAAGCCGTGGTTGAAGATGGTGGTCGTACTGGCTGGGGTCAACTGATCGATGTACCGTACAAGTCTGATAAATTTGGCCTGGGGTTTAGCTCTGTAGGGATAGTCAAAGATCAAATTAATGCTGTAGAAGATGCTGATAGCGATTGCGACTTGGATAGCTGGATTTTCCCAACAATTGGTGACGAACTCAATAATAGGAAGGCTGAAGACACTATCCCGATTTCCTTTAGTCAGGAGTAATTTTTATTGCTTATTTTAGTGTTTCAAATTTTGTAATTTTTATTATGAACAATTGAACTTCTTAAAGCATTGTGTCTATGCCCGGGGCACAATAGCTAATTTGTTAAGGGTTTTGTCATTTTCATAAGCATATTCACATTCAATAAATCAATGGACTTTTTGCATTCAAATATTGCGCTCTTTATCTTTCCTGTCATCTTTCAAATAAGCTATGTTTTCTTACACACACTCACGTAAAAAATTGCAGATCCATATCCACTATGGATCCTGTTGATAATAATTCTGCTACTGTTAATTATGGCTTTAAAAATCCGATCTACCAAGCCGAGGATGGAAGTGAGGAAGATTGCGAAGTGCCTGGAGAGCTTGCCAGACTGTTGCTGCAAGAAGAAAAGACTATACAGCCGCATGAGGAATCAATTGAAATTGTAAATCTGGGTACTGAAGTAGACAAGAAAGAAGTCAAAATAGGAGCAGGCTTGGAAAACAGTGTCAAAGAAAGATTGATTCAGATGTTACATGACTATGTAGAGATTTTTGCTTGGTCTTATAAAGACATGCCAGGACTGGATACTGATATAGTAGTACATCGTTTGCCGATGAAGGAAGATTGTCATCCTGTTAAGCAAAAGGTTCGTCGCATGCGTCCTGAAGTGTCTGAGAAAATCAAAGCTGAGGTTATGAAACAATTTAATGCATTTTCTAGTTGTTACTTCTTATCCTCAATGGGTTGCTAATGTGGTACCAGTGCCAAAGAAGGATGGTAAGGTGTGAATGTGTGTAGATTACAGAGATTTGAATAAAGCAAGTCCCAAAGATGACTTTCCACTTCCGCACATTGATGTTCTGGTAGATAACACCGCTCAACACAAGGTATTCTCATTCATGGATGGATTCTCGGTTTATAACCAGATTAAGGTGGCACCTGAAGACATGGAGAAAACTACGTTTGTGACGCAATGGGGCACTTTCTGTTACAAAGTAATGCCATTCGGTTTAAAGAATGCAGGGGCAACATACTAGCGTGCTATGGTGGTTTTGTTCCATGATATAATCCATCATGAAATAGAGGTATATGTGGATGACATGATAGCCAGATCTCATACTAAAGAAGAACATCTCGATCATTTATACAAACTGTTTGAGAGGTTGAAGAAATACAAGTTGAGATTGAACCCGAACAAATGCACCTTTGGAGTAAGATCCGGTAAACTCTTGGGCTTTATTATCAGTGGTAAAGGAATTGAGGTTGACCCGGCTAAGGTGAGAGCTATTCAAGAAATTCCAGTTCCCCGTACAGATAAAGAAGTCAGAGGTTTCTTGGGACGCTTGAATTATATTTCCCGATTTATCTCCCATTTGACTGCTACTTGCAAACCCATCTTCAAATTATTGAGGAAAAATCAAGAGATAATATCGAAAGATGAATGTCAAGAAGCTTTTGACAAAATCAAGAAGTATCTCCAAGAACCTCCAATTCTGATGCCACCAGTTGAAGGAAGACCTCTAATCATGTATTTGACCGTGTTAGAAAATTCAATGGGGTGTGTGCTGGGGCAACATGACGAGTCTGGTCGAAAAGAGCATGCAATATACTACCTTAGCAAAAAGTTTACCGACTGTGAAACAAGATACTCACTGCTTGAGAAAACTTGCTGTGCTTTGGCTTGGGCTGCTCGCCGACTAAGACAGTATATGTTGAATCATACCACTTTATTGATTTCTAAGATGGATCCTATCAAATATATATTTGAGAAACCTGCTCTCTCCGGAAGAATAGCAAGATGGCAGATGATTTTAACAGAGTATGATATCCAATATACTACCCATAAAGCAATCAAAGGAAGCGTGTTAGCTGATCATTTGGCTTATCAAGCAGTTGATGATTACCAATCTATGAATTTTGAGTTCCCTGATGAGGATGTTATGCTGTTTACTGATTATGAAGAACCTGGACCAGAGGAAGGACCCGAACTGGGATCCCGATGGACTATGGTTTTTGATGGATCTTCTAATGCATTGGGCAATGGTGTTGGTGTTGTAATTATTTCTCCCAAGGGTTGCCATACGCCTTTCACTGCTAGACTATGTTTTGATTGTACCAATAATATGGCTGAGTATGAAGCATGTATTTTGGGACTCAGAGCTGCTATAGACCTGAGAATCAAGTTTTTGAGTGTGTACGGAGACTCAGCCTTAGTAATCAGTCAGATCAAAGGAGAATGGGACACTAAACATCCGAATCTCATCCCTTATCGAGAGCGGGTGTTGACATTAATCCCATACTTTAAAGAGATTACATTCGAACATATTCCACGAGAAGAGAATCAGTTGGCAGATGCATTGGCTACCATGTCATCTATGTTCAGAGTCAGTTGGGACAATGAAGCTCCCATGATCACCATTGAACGATTAGATGAACCAGCATATTGTTATGAACTTAATGCTGATGAAGTAGAAGAGAAACCTTGGTTCCACAAAGTAAAAAGATATTTAGAAACTCAGGAATACCCTGAAGGGGCATCCATCAATGATAGAAAATTTCTGAGGAAGTTCTCCGCTAAATTCTTTTTGAGTAATGGAGTATTATACAAACGTAATCATGATTCGACTTTGCTTCGCTGTGTGGATAAAAAGGAAGCAGAAAAGATTATGGAAGACATGCATGACGGTATTTTTGGGACTCATTCTAGTAGACATACGATGGCCAAGAAGATTCTGAGATCAGGGTATTATTGGTCTACCATGGAAGCTGATTGCCACCATCACTCCAGAACTTGTCACAAGTGCCAGAGCTATGAGGACAAAGTACATGTACCTCCTGCTCCATTGAACGTGTTGACAGCCCCTTGGCCCTTTGCAATGGGGGGCATTGATATGATTGGAAAGATTAAACCTACTGCTTCTAATGGACATCGTTTCATTCTTGTTGCTATTGATTACTTTACAAAGTGGGTAGAGGCAGCCTCATTTGCTTCTGTCACCAAGAATGTGGTGGCACGATTCATCAAGAATAGTCTTATTTGTCGGTATGGCATCCCTGAAAGAGTTATCACTGATAATGGTACTAATTTGAACAACAAGATGATTACTGAACTCTGCACGCAGTTCAAAATAAAATACCATAACTCTTCTCCGTACCGGCCAAAGATGAATGGCGCTGTAGAAGCTGCTAATAAGAATATTAAGAAGATTATACAAAAGATGACAGTAACATACAAAGACTGGCATGAGATGTTACCATTTTCTCTTCATGGTTATCGCACTTCAGTACGCACTTCGACAGGGGAAACTCCTTTCTCTTTAGTCTACGGAATGGAAGCCGTTTTACCAGTGGAAGTTCAGATTCCCTCTCTAAGAATTATGAAAGATGCAGGCTTAGATGAAGATGAATGGATTCAAACTCGACTCGATCAGATAAATTTGATTGATGAAAAGAGACTTGCGGCTGTTTGTCATGGGCAGATATATCAGAAGCGCATGACCCAGGCATTTAATAAAAAAGTCGAAAGACAGGTGTATCAAATTGGCGACTTGGTGATAAAGCGTATCATTCTACCACAAAGTGATCCTAGAGGCAAATGGACTCCCACATACGAAGGGCCATTTGTAGTTAAGAAGGTATTATCTGGTGGAGCCATGATGCTCGCTACAATGGATGGCGAAGATTTCCCGCATCCCATGAACGCGGACATAGTTAAAAAATACTACGCATAAAAGAGACCCGCCAGGTCGACATATCTAGGCAAAAGTAAGGGCATCCCGGCGAACCAAAAGGGTTCGGGCAAAAATTAGGGATAAACATATAAAAATGTACACCCGGCAAGTCGAAAACCTGAAAAGGCGGCTTGGGCAAAAAAGGGTATCCTGGTGGACTGAAAACCTGAAAAGGCGGTCCAGGCAAAAATTAGGGATTAAAGCGTATGACTATGTCCCGTTCTCGGTCAGCTTCACCAAAGTCAAAGAGACTGAACAAGCCAATCACTTCTATCCGACAGCAAGAGATGAGATGCTTGAGGACATAATAGCAGTAGTAGAATTAAAATCAATAGGACTTTTTTTTCATAGCTGTTTTTTCTTTGCTTTCTTGACAATTTCCTCTTACTAGGATTTCTGTCTCCTTGTATTAAAATTGCTTGTCTATAGGCCCTCTTTCAAAATCAATACAATTTTTTTTCCAAAAAGATACTTTTGTTTTACTTTCTCCGTTTTGTTTGCATAAACGTCCATTGATTTAATTCGAATTAATATATGCATTTGAATATGATTGATGTTTACTGAAAATACATGCATAAAATAGAAATAGAATTTACTAAAAGACTTTAGGACCAAGGATAAGGTTTAACCATGCGTTCTAACAAATCCGGTTGCAAATCCTATTCCCCAGCAAAACCAGTTATTCCCAGAAGAAATTGGCACTACTAGACAGACTGGTCATCTCTTTTATCCCCAGTCAGGTTCTGCTGAATATTTCTACCATCAGACAGAAATCAAATATCCCTAGCTAATAAAGGGTCATCAATACAAATATCTCCAACCAGAATATCGGGATTTATTTTCCCATGGCAAAAAATTTCAGACGCATAATTCATTCATGCATCATTTCACAGCATATACATGCATGCAATGGTCGCATTTATTTTCAAGCGCATAAAACATCTCATGCATCATGACATGGCATGAGGCTAACTCTTTTTTTCCAGGTTAATTATCCTCCCGATACAGTCAAAATAAAGATTCATTCAGACGGATATCTTTATCGATTACATTCAAGATTCAGATACATCTTTCAGATATAATCCATATGAATATTCATTTTGACAAGCATTCTGATATCCTCCTAATGATGGCATCTTTAAGCCCATCCTAGACATTTATTGCAAATACAACATATACAAATATTATCAGATATAGCCTAACGTACGGCTCATTCTGATTCAGCCTAACGTATGGTTCCTTCAACTGTTCCAATACGGTCTAGCGTACGACCCATTTGGATATTCATCCCCTCAGATACTACCTAGCATACGGTACATTCTGAAATGTAGTCTAGTGTATGACTACCCCTTTTATCATCAGATACAGCCTAATGGACGGCTCATTCTGCTACTCAGATACGATCTAGCGTATGATCCATTCTGATCTTTTATCCTCAAATACAGCCTAATGGACGGCTCATTCTGCAACTCAGATACGGTCTAGTGTACGACCCAGTCTGGCTCTTCTCATCAGATACTACCTAGCGCACGGTACATTCTGAAATGTAGTCTAGTGTACGACTACTTTTTATCGCCAGATACAGCCTAACAGACGGCTCATTCTACTACTCAGATACGATCTAGCATACGATCCATTCTGATCTTTATTTCTCCAGATACAGCCTAACGGACGGCTCACTCTGCTACTCAGATACGGTCTAGCGTATGACCCATTATGATCCTTATCTCATCAGGTTCAGCTCACCCTAATATTACCTAATGGATGACTCATTATACGGTCTAGCGTACGACCTAGTGTGACACCCATGTCTTCAGATATGGTCTAATGTACGACGCACTCTGAAGCTCTCATCATCAAACTTTCTGGATGGCATCTTTAAGCCCATCTCCATCAAGACTATCTTTTAATTAACAAGTGCAAATTTTTGGGGAATTCTAAGTGTTCAATTATCTTCCACCTCCAGATCACGAATGGCGTACATACCATTCTAATTCTCTCGGTTTAAGAATATTAAACAGGGGCAGCTGTCATACCCCAAAATTTGCCTGTTAATTTTTATGATAAATTGATTCATGCATGACATTCATTTCACATTTGCATTCATTCATTAGCATACATTCTCATATAAATTATAAATTTTAATTTATTTATTATGTGATACAGATATAAAAAATAATAATAATTTTGGTTATCTGTATGATATAAATAAATTATATATATATATAAATAAATAAGTTTTAATTTAATGATAAATAAAAATAGATTTGAATTTTAATTGTATAATTAAAATTTTAAATTAATTTTATTTGTTAAAGCTCATTAAATTATAATAACTATTTTTTATAATTTAGTGACTCATGTTCCATTTATTCATTATTTATAAATAGTATTTATTTAGTAATTCACGTTTTTTACTTAATAAAATTTATTTATAAGAGTAACATTTTTTAAGCCCATAAATTATAAAATAATTTTGGTTGATATAAGTAAGAATAATTTTGATTTTTTTTTAAATGATGAAAGTAAAAATAGAAATAGGTTTAAATTTTAATTCAATTATGTAACTAAAATTTAAATTAATTTTTATTTAAATTATTCATTATTTATAATAATATTTGTATTTAATAAATATTTAGCAAGGTCAAACCCTAACTCTCCTAAAGTATAGGAAGGGATCCAAATATTTAGCAAGGTTAAACCCTAAAGTATAGGAAGGGATCCAAATATTTAGCAAGGTTAAACCCTAATCCACACCATTATAAATACTTCATATGGCTGCAGCGAGAAAAAGGAGGAAAAAGAGGAGAGATACAGGAGAAGAAGATACACAAGGCAAGACATAAGCAAGAAGATTCACGGGCAGGGAAAAGAGAAGCAACCATAAAGCACTCATAGCCTGAATAAGAACAACACACATACAGTGAGCAAGCTAGAAGAATCAAATCCCCAGTAAGTGTTCATTATGGAATTTGCATCCAACATGATTATCTTGCAATACTCCTTAATTCATGCATGAATAATATTGGTTTATATATATATATATATATATATATATATATATATATATATATATATATATATATATATTGAGATGATGTATTCATGGTTTGGTGGATGTTGATATTGCTTTATTCAAGTATGCATCTGTTCTTGATATGTCATAGCATGTTGGAGAAATTCTGCTTGCATGATTAAAGAATTATATCTGCCATTTAATTATTATTATATGAGTGTTATTTCTAGCATGATTATGTTTATTTCACATGCTGTTATTACATAATAATGATGATGATATAATGGTGATAATATAAATCCTTGGTTGTCTTTAACATGTATGTGTAAGGTTTGTTTTATCATTATCACTTGCAGTAAAGAGAACTAATACATGAGTAAAATAATATAAGCTTCTTGATTTGTGCATGGCTTTTTTTATTATTGCATGATGATTACATATGATCTTATTTTATGTGTGTGGTTTGATATAAGATGAAGTTACAGGTTTGTAGTATTCACATGAAAGAAACAGCATGAGAAAAAATAAAGTAGCTTGCCGTAAGAGAGAAAGCTATAACATGCATGGTGGTGTTGTATCAAAATGGAAAAATCCATGTAGAATTAATATATATTTTAATGAAGGCGAATAAACAACGAATGACCCAACATGGCTCATTGGTAGCTCCCCCCTCACTGCAACATAGAGGTTATTTTTTAGCTTTTCAGTGTTTTACTATGTTTACTCCCTTTCCACTATAATTAATTCACCACTATTTTTCTATTATTAAAATAAAACCCATTAATTAATTTTCTAATTAATATATTATATTAGTTATTTAAACTAGGATATAATTTAATCTAGTTTATTAATTAAATTTTCATATATCACTTAATTAATTAAAATAGACTATTTTGAATAATAAAAATCTAATTATATTTTTTTCCCTATTTTCTTTTAAAATTTCTATCAATTTAGTCTAAGTTTTTCCATAAATTCATAAAAAAAAAGTTTCTATTATTATAGACTAAAAATATTCTTAATTCATTCTTAAATTTAGTTTATTTATTTCATTTGTCATGAACTTTCTATGTAATAGATTTAATTAGGATTTTTTTTTATTTCTTTCTTTTTAGTTTAATTTTGTTTTATTATTTTGTATGTCCTTTTAACATTGTACTCGTTAATTAAGATTTAGATATTTTATATCCCCTTTTAAATTATGTACCCCCCATCCCGAAGCCATGTAATAGCGTAGTCTTATTTTCCGCACTTTAATTTTTCCATACTGTGAATATAACTGTCTAAATGTATGCTAATAGGATTGCATAGAAAGATAAATAATCGAACTTAGATAAATTAATTCAAGATAATATATCATTTCCACACTTGCACCTCTAGGGTAACCCTCTCTTTGTTGCCTTACGATATTACGGTCATGTCCCGCGAATGTGGGGATACCCTTAGTAAAGACCCTTTCGATTAAATCATCATCATCCCTAAACAGATAAGTCATAGTCCCTTCGATCAAAAGGTCAATGTCCCTACAAGATAAATCATAGTCCCTCGAACATTGCCTTCGAATATATTACCTTGTCCCTCGAACGTTGCCTTCGAATATATGACTTTGTCCCTCGATGACCCTTCGTTGTAGCCTACGATTAAATGATGATCGTCCCTTCGAATGCTAAGGTATCCTTACAAATGTTGCCTTCAATGGCCAATCGACGACCCCACGATGTCCCTTTACATCCAAAGGATAAGACTACTTACTTCTCAATAGTAAGGATAGTTTTACCTTCCTAAGGATAGGAAATACCTATAAAGACCTTGGTTAGGTATAACTCTTAAATGCTTGCTCACAGCTTAAAATACTTTTCACACCTCACACTTTTCAAAACATCTTTTAGAAAATCACCACTTGGTATACATTCGCGCCAGAATCATCGCCGAGTTATATTTTTCTAAACATCTTTCAAAATCAAACGAGATAAACACTTTGTATACATTCGTACAAGAACCATTACAAAGTTAAATTCTCCTTTCAAAATATTTTCTAAACACACCACATTTCTCAAACACTTTCTCAAACAAGGAAAACATAAGTGAGTTAAGCAATTAAGAGCCCATGGATAACCATGGATACAAAGGGTGCTAACACATTCCCTTTGTATAATGTACCTCCCGAACTCAAAATCTAATCGAGGTCTTTTCTGTTCTTTTCCGCCTTTCCTTATTGGATAAAAGAAAAGTCGGTGGCAACTCTTGCTATCCGCAACATTGCTTTTCAAAGCAAAAACACAAAGTCAGTTCACCGTATCACAAGAAGCAATCTTATCAATTTGTCTTCTTGATTCTGAATAGTTGTTACATTAAATGGTTGTCTTGTTGTTTGATATTATGTGGTTCTAAGCGGTGACAGCTGTCCCATTTTCTGAGCATGCGTGATGATAGTGTGACACATTTGGTTTCACATTTCTTGGAATTAGGTTAAAATATCTTACGCTTCCCCCCATGTCTGCGTATTTATAACTTGTCATCATTGCAAAAAAATCTATATAAACCCACTTCACTCACATTTTCAGACTATGCACACAATATTCCTACACTTTCTTCTTTCAAACCTTCAAACACCCGCTCTGCAAATGTTCATCCTCTCCTTCAACATTCAACAATGGCTGCTCCTTAACAACATATTCAACAACAACAATAATCTCTCATTCGCTCCATGGCTAACGAAAATCATCCTGTTATGGAAGGGATTCCAAAATTAACTCTCAACATCCATGTTGATGATCTTATGGTTCTTTGTGAGACCATTGTGGACTTCAAAAATCTGAAGGATAATGGCTTCGATTTTTCTGAAACGTTGGAATTCCAAGGATGGAAGGGTTTCTTTGAAAGGTTAACTGGTCATGTTTATCCAGTGCTTGTGAAGTAGTTTTGGATACATATTGTCGCTACAAAGGACATGATCTCTTCCTTCATCATGAACATGAAGATTGTTGTCACTGAGAAATCTATCACTGACCTTATTTCTCAAAACGATTGTGGAAAAATGTTTTACAACATTAAAATTGATGCAAGAAGAGAAGTTATGGTTGTATCTATCATTTTCAAGGAAGGAACCAAGATGGATGAAGTAAAAGGTCTAAGTTATAAAGACCTATATGATATGTTTAGGGTTTGGTTGAAGATTATTCTGGGATGTATTCAACATCGACCCAATACAAACTCCTCTGATTACATCAACACTATCCAGAAGTATATGTTGTTCTTTTTGGAAAAAAGGTACAAATTGGAACTTCCATCAATCTTTTCAAATTTCTCAGGGATTCTATTAGAGAAACTAGAACTGGAAGTACATCCAAGAAGGGAAGGTTCATTCCAAATGGAAGGTCAATTTCTGATATTCTTGTTTAAAACGGTCTTGTGGATGACCTTCTGATCAGTGGTTTAACTGAAGAGTTAGTGAAGGATGATGGTAAGATCTTTTGGGGGAAGAATATCAAGAGTATGGGTCTCATCTCTAAGATAGTCAGGCCAAATTTCATTCCTTCAAAGGATGATATCTGCGGAATGAGGATTTCGGTTGACAACTTTCCAAGATTTTTTTTAAAATAACCATTTTTAATTTTTTTGTTTGAAAATAACAAATATTTCAAAAAAAAATACCAAAATAACCACTTTTAGAAGAGGATGCGCCAGATGAACTGACATATTCCTTAAGCATCAAGAGGAGACCCCCAAGGAATTGGCGCCTGCATTGGGCTCCTCATGAGGAGGGGCCAATGATCTTGGCACATGCATTGGCCCTCATGAGGAGGCGCCACCCCTGGCGCCTGAATCGTGCATGTGGTGTATGCGCCAATTCATCTGGCACATACCCCTTTGTATTATTATTATTATTATTATTATTATTATTATTTTTTAATTGTGTTTATTTATCACATAAAAAAGAATAATGTAAGTTTTTTTTATTCATGTGGTAATAATTAGTTACATTGGATTGACAACAATTTAATGACCGACCCGATCGAAACGTCCCCCTGTTCCATATCTAGGTGCGTTAGTTTGTCTCCGAGGTCTCCCACGATTTTCTTGAGGTGTTTGAGGTCTTTGTGTGTTGACCTGATCGAATGATGTATGGTGGGAAGGTCCGGCGGAAGTTCCAACAGTATTTGATAAATGTGTTATCATTTATTCCCAATATCCGGAGGGGCTCTGGCCAACGGTACTTTCGTAATAGCGTTCGGTGCCCATGTCGTCGTAGTTAGGTCGTTGGGGTTGGGTGGATTGGGGATGGTATAGTTGCCTAAATTGGGACATTGAATCATTTTGGAAACGAAGCAATGGTTCCTGGGACGTACTATAGTTAAACAATGGTTGTGTGTTTTGGTGATGGGATGTTTGAGTGGTCATTGGAGGGGGGCTACGATGAAGTGACCCATATGAATCATCTGGGTTATAGACGGTTGTGGTTGTAGGGTTTGATTCTTAGTTTTGTGGTTGGGTGGGTGGTATGAATCAATTGCGATGTTGGATGGTTGGTTGTTGGGTGAATGGCATGAACGTGTTGCGAGGCTGGGTGTTTGGTTGTTGTATGTATATGGTAGGTTGATGTTGTGAGGTTGGTTGTTGGGTTTGGGTGGTTTGACATTGGTGTTGGTTGGGGAATTGTTGTGGGGCGTACGATGATGAAGCTAGTTGGCGTGAATCCATCAAATACCGCGACTCAGATACAAATTGTTGAGTTGTTACCGACCTAAACCATGCCATATATTGTTGAGTTGGTCTTGCACTATATATGACTGGTTCATTTAAGATGTGTTGTCGTCGATTCCTCCATTGATCTAGTCACTCTGGTGCATTTCCACCATAGTGAATCGGATAATCGTTGTCTTCATTGTCCAAACTGCAACATCGTCATGGTTCACATCATGATCAAGACCCAGATATGGCCTCCAAATAAACTGTAAAACAATACGAAACGATTAGATGAAAAATGATTTGATAAGTATTTTTAAATTAAAATATAGTTGTATAGGAGTATTACATCGTCATGTCCAATGTGGTCCAATAGATTGCGATAAACTATAATAGCGTGTTTCAGACACCTATTGTAGTTCATCCCCCTTACTGACCACCTTAGATAAAAAAAGTGAAAAATATTATTTACAGTTAATTGTAATATAAAATATAATTAACTAAATGGTAAAGTGTTAGACTTACTTAGTTGCAAACGGGAACATGAATGAGTTCTCGTTTATCGGGGCGGGTGAAGATATTCTTGACCAGCCTCATGCTTGTAGCAAATACACACATGAAAAAAAACGTATAGGTATTCTTTTTGCAGTTTTACACATTGCACTATATAGATGGGCCAACACAGCTGAACCCCAACTATATGTGCTTACCTTATTAATGTTGTGTAACAAAGGTAAATACATAATATTTACTGAATTACCTGTACTTTCTAGAAATAAAAAAATACCAAATAAAATCATAATATAACACCGAGCTTTAATTACTTTCTTGTACTTGGTTGATTCTTTGGACAATACTATACTCGCATAATATTGTTTAAGGTATTTTAAATATATACCTTGTCCCCTTGCTTGACCGGATGACTCTCCCTCAATTTGGTCGTCGCACAAAGGGGCACCTAATAATTCATTGCAGATAGAGTTGTCTTGGTTAACTCTACCATTCACGGCCTTTCCATCTATATGGAGACCCAAAAATATGTATATGTCCTCAAGTGTGATGGTACACTCACCGATAGGAAGGTGAAATGTGTGGGTCTCGGGTCTCCACCTCTCCAACAAAGCAAGAATGAACTTGTAGTCCACCGAGTATGAGACAATGTTGAGGAGATTTCTAAATCCACATCCTCTAATATATGGTTCTATCAAAGGATCGTGGGGGTACACATTCATGTACACGGCATCGAAAACTCTTTGGATCCTAATAACACATAAGTAAGAAATGCAATAAGAAGAAGAAATACATAATACAAACATAGATAACAAAGGTATACGACTTAAAAATGGAATAAGTTAAAAGAGAGTGATAACATACAAATGTCGAGATATTCTCGAGTGTTCCTCTGTGTTCATTCCCCATAGTTAACAAAGACATAATTTGATGTTGCAGAGCTTGAGTGTGACAGAGAAATAGTGTGGTAAAGAAAGAGTATAGATGAGTAGTGTTGGAGATGATTTGATATTGTGATTTGAAGGCTATTTATACATGAGTGAGTTAGTAGGTTTGCAACCTACGAAGCATGTGATTGGTTCCATGCAATGACAAAAGTAGACTAGCCTTAGTCTTAGGCACATGCATATGAAGAATCACATACAAGGAAGATGCACCCTTCCTCTTGGCACCTGCATGTAATTAGTCACATGCAAGGAAGAGGCTCCCTTCCTCTTGGCGCCTAGGAGTAAATGAATGGAAGAGGCATCATTCCTCTTGGCACCCATGTTTTTTTATGCGCCTAGGAAATGGGAACCTGTTTTGAATATTAGGGCACCGAGATTCCTTGCCACAAAGATTCCTTGGGCGCATGTGTTCTTGTCATTCTTGTCACTGCATGTGGATTCTTTTCCCTGCATGCATGGTCAAGTCTATGTAGACGAACCAAGTGATCAATGCGTTCAATGTTTACGCTATTTAGTCTATGTAGATGAATAACTTAGAAATGCATTCAATTTCAGTAAAGAAAAGAAAGTTATATTTTTAAAAAATGTCTTCCTCACAACATTATATGATCAGTGCCCATATTGAAGGTGAAATATTTGATTATCAATTATTCGGTTTTTATTTTTGAAACACAGAGGTAACTCGGTTTACAATAAATCGATGATCAAATTTTCACATCTGAAACAAAGCATAGAAAAGAAATTGTAGTGAAGTAATGTGGGCCAAATCATCTATAAAAATCTGGTTTGGTTTGCGGAAAACCAGGTGAAGTTTTATAAGAAGAAGATTCGAGATGATGACGATGTTCAACATATGTTTGTCGGTCACAAACAATCTGGTTACAACGATATAGAGTTCTATATATTACAACATCAACAACAAGTGTCTCAGTTCATTGATCAATCACAAGTGTTTTGTGAAACTGATGACGAACAAGCTGAGGTGAATGTTCCAGATGAAGAAGAAGAAGAAGCCGAGATCATGGTTGATTAAATGGTGAACACTGATGAGGAAGAGGAGCCAATACTAGCTAATCATGTATACTATCCACCCCAACACATGAAAAGGTTGAATTTGGGTTCCAATGAACCTTCATCAGATATATGGTACAATCCTTATGTGCAAATGCAAGGATCTTTGAAACAAGGAGACACATTTCTCATAAAAGAGGAATGTGTAAAAGCCATTAAAAAATTACACATGCAACTATCAGCTGATTTCAGAGTTGATAGAACTAACATATTGAGGTATAAAATTTATTGTTCGAATGAGCACTACCTTTTTAGGTTGTCAGCTTCGTACCGGAAGTGGAACGACTATTGGGAGATTGGATCCATGGGTCCAGATCACACATGCATGCTGACAAACCTAATGCAGGATCACCATAAATATTGTCTGTCATTGGCGATAGTCCGTTGTTAAAGGTAAGTACAATAATCTCGCATATTAGGGCAGAGTATGAGTACACTCCATCATATAGGAATGCATGGATAGCTAGGACAAAGGATGTTGAAAAAGTGTTTGGCAATTGGGAGGAGTCTTACAAGTAACTTCCAAAATACCTGTTAGCTCTAAAACAATATGCTCCAGGGACTATTGTCAAGTTGGAAACATTGCCCGCATATACACCAGACGAGACGTGTGCTGTTGGAAATGGAATATTCCACTGTCTCTTCTGGGCGTATCAACCATGCATCATAGGTTTTTCTTTCGGTAAACCAATTATACAAATTGATGGTACATGGTTGTATGGGAAATACAAAGGAACGTTACTAATGGTAGTGGCACAAGATGGCAACAACAACATTTTTCCAATCGCCTTTGCCCTAGTTGAAGGGGAGACTGCTAAGGGATGGAGTTTTTTCCTAAGAAATCTCTGATTGCACATTGCACCTTAGCCTAACTTATGTTTGATCTCCGACAAACACCCTTCAATCATCAGTGCATATAATAACATTGATAATGGCTGGTAAAATCCTCCTTCGACGCATGTCTTCTGTATTAGACATATTGCTCAAAATTTCATGCGGGAAATCAAAGATAAGACGTTGCAGAAGAAGGTTGTCAATGCAGGTTACGCATTATTAGAACCTTCTTTCAAACACTACCGTGAAGAAATAAGATTATCAAACGAAGATGCAGTACGGTGGATCGATAGTATTCCATTGGAGAAGTGGACTAGGGCATACGACAACGGTCAGCATTGGGGCCACATGACAATAAATCTTGTGGAATCAATGAACTTTGTCTTCAAAGGCATCTGTAACTTACCTATGAACGCTTTGGTCCAGGCAACATATTTCAGGCTAGGGGCGCTATTTGAGAGCCGACGTTCCAAATGGAGTTCAGTGTTGCAATTTAGGCAATTGTTCAGTGATGCTTCAATGAAATTAATTAGACATGAAGCTACCAAAGAAAACACACATGTAGTCACAGTGTTTGACCGCACTAAAGGTTGATATAGTATTGTTGAGTCCATGGATCACAATGAGGGCATGCCGACGGGACAGTACAGAGTCGAACTAGATAGAGGTTGGTGCGACTGCGGAAAGTTCCAAGCCTTTCGTACGCTCTGCTCCCATGTCATTGCAACATGCTCAAAGGTTCGAATGGATCCATCCTACTTGCTATCTGAAGTTTACAAAGTCACCAACATATCAAATGTTTATAAAATTAGTTTTTCCGTAGTGGCAAAAGAGGATTACTGGCCAGAATATCAAGGGGACATCGTATGGCACAACGAAGTTATGTGAAGGAAGAAAAAGGGTCGCCCAAACAGTACCCGGATTCGAACGGAAATGGATACGACGAACAAAATGGTTAGATTATGTAGTTCATGCTGTCAGCCAGATGTCGCAACCTAAAAAATACAGTGCGCGAAAAAACAACCGGCGAAAGAAAATGACAGAAGAGTCGCCACCATGCGTTATTCATCCCAAAGGAGGGAAAGGAAACGCTCGAAGTAAACCTGAAAAAGGAAAGGACAAGACGGGGTCTCACAACCAAATCTTGGGTTCGGGAGTCGGTTATGCGAAGGGAAGGTATTAGCACCCCTACGCATCCGTAGTACTCTACGGGATCCACTTTTGTAGTTCTTGTCTAAAGGGTGTGAGTTTATCTTGTGCTGTTTACCAAAAAAAAGGGTTAAATGAAAATGACTCGTGCGGATGTCGCATCCACTGCATACGTATCTCATCTGAATATGAGAATCAGAGTCTTCGTAGCTCGGCTGACCTATGGGTTGGGGGGATGTGTGCTCGCTAAGACATCGCGTCTTATGCCTACATATCTCATCTGGAATGAGAATCAGAGCAAGCCGTAGTTCGGCTAACTACGGGGTTATGGAGTGGGTTTTGGACAAACGACGTTACTACGCAATTGTCGCACCCCAAAATTTGACTTTGGCTTTGTTGACCACATCTTGATTAATCTCGTTGTCTCGTATTCATCTCAATTTCTTAAACTTCGCGTGACAACTGGTTTGATTAGGTTTTGTGTGTTTTCGTTGCTTACCGTGTTGTATTTCGTTGTTTTAGCAAAACCTGGCCGATATCGTTGCCTCGTATTTATCTCGCTTATCTCTTTTGTGCGTCGCATCGCTTCGATTAGGTTTTGTGCGTTTTTATCTATTTAATTGTTTGTTTGTCGGTATTTTGACTGTATTTCGAATATATTAGAGTTTTCGTATTGTCCGATTATTTGTGATTGTGTTTGTCAGCGTTTTCGTGATGTCGTGTTGATTTTATTATTGCCTAGGGTTGTTTATTTAATTACGTGTTGTGCCGTGTGATTTAATCGAGTCTGTTTGAGTCGTGTTGTTGATTTTACTGGTTTACCGGTTTACTGGTTTATTGGTTTTATCAATTTGTCTGTTTTGCGGTGCAAATTGTCATCGTTTTTATCGCGTTCGTGTCGCTCGATTTTATCGTATTTTAATCGTGTGCCGTTTAATATTATTTGTGCTTAATATTAATTGTGTTTAGTTGTTAATTAGTTTATTTAATTAGGATTAATATTATATTAGTTTATTATTATTATTATTATATAATATATAAATTATATTATTAATTTATGTTAGATATTTTTTTAGGTTTCTTATTGTTTAAGTAATCTAAATATATATTATTAATTTATGATAGATATTTTTTAGGTTTCTTATTGTTTAAGTAATCTAAATATATATTATTAATTTATGTTAGATATTTTTTAGGTTTCTTATTGTTTAAGTAATCTAAATATATATTATTAATTTATGTTAGATATTTTTTAGGTTTCTTATTGTTTAAGTAATCTAAATATATATTATTAATTTATGTTAGATATTTTGTAGGTTTCCTATTGTTTAAGTAATCTAAATATATATATATTATTTTTGTCTATTATATATTATTTATCTAAATGTACATATATATTATTTTTGTCTACTATATATTTATTGTCTAAAATATAAATATATAATATATATATATATATATATATATATATATATATATATATATATATATATATATATATATATATATATATATATATATAAATATATATATATATATATATATATATATATATATATATATATATATATATATATATATATATATTACTTTTGTTTACTAAATATTGTTTATCTTTTATTATTATTTTGCATATATGTTTTATTTAAATGTTAGTTAAATTAATTATTTGTTTAAATGTTTATTTTAATTAAATGTTTATTTATATCAAATGTTTATTTTGTCTAAAGTAAATGTTTATATTGTTTTTTATATTTGTTTATGTTGTTACTAACCGTTTCGTTTCAGTTTCAGCTCGATTAACTCCACTAACTCTTCGTAATACTAACTATTCATAGCTAACTGTGTTGTAATAATTTACTTTCTCGCATTTTTTATGTTCTGTATTGTGCGTTTAATCGTATTGTTCACGTTTTATGTTAAAAAATCGAAAAATCCAAAAAAGAGAAACCCGATGCGATTCCAACGGTCGCCGTTTAAGAAACCCTTTTCACACACTCACAAGCTTACTCTTGGGCTTCCTTATAATGAGCCCATTTATGTATTGTTTTAGGGTTTAGGCTCATTCAAATCTTTTGCCAGCTTTGGCTTTTCAGTTTAAAAACATTTTCAAAAGGACGTGTCAGTCTCGAAGCCTCCCGCCTAGGTCGAGCAAGAGATGGCAAGACACGCCAATCTAAAATCAACAAAACAGACTTTCCCCTTTTCTTTTGGGAGAACTACGTGGATTCTGATTTCTCCATTGCGCCTTGGAGATACGTAGGCATGAAGTCTACGACTTTATCGAGTCCAAAAACAATAAAATCAAGTTCTTTTCTCATCTCCCCAATCAAACGATCAAAGCGAAAAAAGCAAAGCATTCACATAAACATAAGCAAAAAGGTTCCTGTGGAGTACCACAGATGTAGAGGGTGCTAATACCTTCCCTTTGCATAACCAACCCCCGAACCCGTAACTCTAAAGGGATTTATCGTTATTTTTCCCTTCCTCTTTTTGGATAAAATAAAAGACGGTGGCGACTCTTGCATTTAAAATATTTTTCAAACGGGTTAAGTTCAATCAATACTTAATCTCGTGAAAAATCCCGCCGCGACAGAATGGCGACTCTGCTGGGGACACAATGATTAAACTTATTTGAGGGTTTAGCCTATCTTTGCTTGTTTATATGTTTGCTTTGTGGATATTTGCTAAATTGTATTGTTTGTAATGTTTGTTATTTTGGGTTTTGGGGGATACTTGTGATAAATCCTATACCCGGATTTGGGGCACATTTGAGATAGGATGGATGATAATTCAGGTTGACTTGATAGGAGACAATCCTTACCGAGTTGACTTGAGCCTTTGTCCGCTTGGTGGAGGCCTCTTTGAGGGTGATAGTGCTAAACAAGTCATTTGTGAGGCATTGTTGCTTTCGACGGGCCCGTGAAGCCAAGGACCTTAGTTTACCTTTACCCCATCTTGGCCTTACTTAGGATGTGATGCGGTGACCACTTCGGACCAAAAGTCTGGTTTGGTTGATACGCGATATCACACTCAAGCGAGATTCTTTTGAGAATAATATTGGAAAGCGAGCAGTTGCTTAACCCGGTATTATCCGAAGAAGGATCCATAACCTTGGGAACTTTTAGAACTCGTTTGGCAGGTGAAACTTAGAACTTATCTTGGGGCTTTGTCCTAAACTCCATGCTGGTGATGAACTTTGAGCCTTGTATTGTTTGACCATGTTTGTGTTTGTTGCATTCATGCATGACATGCATTCATTCCCATCATTTCAACCTTTTTCCAAGGAACTTAAAGTGAGGATTGCAAATATTGCAGGAAACATGGATTTTGGACGGAGAAGTGTGAAAAAGTACAATCTCATCAATCCAAAGATAGATGAACTAAAGAAACTGGTTTCTTCGATCGCAGATCCTATTGGTTTCAGAGACAGATATGGGGCACTTATATCTTTATTGACACTTAGGATGGAAGAAGGGTTATTGCAGACATTAGTACAGTTCTATGATCCAGTCTATCACTGTTTCACATTCCCAGACTATCAACTCATGCCTACATTGGAAGAGTATGCCCAGTTGCTTCACATCCCAGTTGCTGATACAGTACCTTTCTCTGGTTCAGAAAAGTTACCCGAGCACAGTTCTCTTGCAAAAGTGTTGTACATGAAGAAGTCAGAATTCAAGAATAACTTCACCACCAAAGGAGGACTTCCAGGTTTCACTGCCAAGTTCTTAATGGGGAAGGTTTCTTATTTTGCCAGTCAAGGTTGTGATATTATTGTGGAGCATCTGTTCGCCTTGTTGATCTACGGTTTGTTACTATTTCCTAATATTGAAGGTTTTGTGGATTCATATGCTATACGCATCTTCCTAAGTGGTAATCCTGTTCCAAGTTTGCTCGGAGACACCTATCATTCCATCCATTACCGTACTTTGAAAGGAGGAGGAACCTTAGTCTGCTGTATACCGTTACTCTACAAATGGTTTGTCTCTCATCTTCCTAAGTCAGCTACTTTCTGGGATCGCAAGTCAGGACTTCAGTGGTCACAGAGGATTATGTCTCTTACCCAGTCAGATATTGCATGGTATAGTAGAGTTTTAGACGATGTGAAGATCATTGATAGTTGCGGGGAGTTCCTCAATGTGCCCCTCATGGGCACAAAGGGAATCATTTCTTATAATCCAGTACTTGCTAGGAGACAACTCGGTTACCCTATGAAGGACAAGCCTCCTAACATTCTTTTAGAAGGTATTTTCTTGAGGGATAACGAGGAGGACCCTACATGAAAGAGAGAGTAGTAAGAGCTTGGCATCGTGTTTGTCGCAAAGGGAGACTTGAATTGGGTAAGAAAGATTGTACCTCCTATGAGCCGTACCTCCAGTGGATCAGAGCCAGAGCTATACAGTTGAAAATGCCATACCCACATCATGATCCTATCAAACCCGCTCCGTTGAAGACCCCCTACCTTCCGCTAGATGACAAAGAAGAACTCCAAGCCACCTTGGAGAGGGTCAAGAAAGAGAGAGACGCTTGGAAGGATAAGGCCCAGGTGCTCGAAATGGAAAATGAAGAACTTCAGAGACAGTTAAAGGAGCATAGTGGAGAAGATCGTGCAGGTAAACGTCCAAGGGTGCAAGAGGATTTATTTTCCTCAGGCACAACAGATTACTCCCAGATTCCACAGTCCTCAGGTGCATGGAAAGGTCTTGTAGACAGTTTGGTGAAGGAGAAAGCTTTTATGCAGAAGGCCTATGAAGAAAGAATTGAGAGACTTGAAGGACAACTCCTACTTGTTTATGCTCGTCCTGATGACACATGGCCTTAAATGGTTTTCTTGGTTGTATTTTGGGTTGATAACTTTGTATATTTTGATAAAAATGCTTAAAATGAAAATTTTTGTTTTGTTATCAAAAATGTTTGCAATTCTATCTTTTCCTTCACTTAGAGTTCCTTGAAAAATCATTCATTTTGCATATCCATGCATCACGTGCATACGGGTTATCTGTCTTGGTCCAGTCTTCTAACAGTTGTTTCCCGCCACAAGATCCATTTCAAGCTGACGCATAATTACAACACAAGAGCCAACTACAAAAGAAGAATGGAGATAACAGATAACGAGAACCGAGAATTGAAAGCTCAGGTTGACCGCCTTTCTGCTATGGTCGAGACATTGTTAGCAAACCAAGCAGCCCAAGCTGCTCAACTTCAAACAGCACAAGCTCAGGTTGCCGAAGCACAAGATGCACAGATCCAGGCGCAAGCACAGGCAGCAGAGATGCGCAACCAAATGTTAACCGCCCGTCTACAAGCAGAGGAAACCCACGTTAGGGCTCAAGTTCATAATTCAGGACAGACTTCGGCACAGAATCAACCTCAAATTCAGAATCAAACAACAACAACACCCGTCACTACAGTCATCGCTTCAGAAATCAACGCTGTCCCAGTCACTTCTGTTACCATCACAGCATCCCGTCCTTGGGAAATACCCAGGGATCTTAATCAAGATGGATATCAACAAGAGTTCGTTCCACCAAATGCTCCTGTCTTCACTAATGTGCCTCCCGATGTTCACTATACTCCTCACCTAGGAGAACCTGTCTATCACGGCCCTACCCCAAGTGAGGATCCTGGTCTCAATGATAGAATGGATGAATTCCAGGATTAGTTTGCGGAATTACAAAAAGAGATAAAAGCTCTTCGAGGGAAAGACAAAATGGCGACTGGAGTAGTTATGAAGAACTGGACCACAGTTGACATCCCACATTGTGTCCACATATCAAAGTAATTAAGCTTTTCAGTTTTCAAAAATCTTCCGCTTTAGCCCAAAGCGCGAAGCATTAATTTTGTAAAATGGGCACTTTTGTCAAAAACGTACTATCCATGAAAAAGATCTTTTGTGTTCCTATACACTTGTGTCCTTTTATCTTTTCAGCTTTTTCGGAAAATGGTAACACAAAAAAAACCTTAAAAAGAACACATTTTTGCATGTCATGGTCAGTCCTCTAAAAACAATTGTTTGTACAGGTTACTTAAACCCGTTGAACACAATGACATCATGCCCTCTCCCAACTTTGAACATTCTGTATTCGAAGCTGAAGAGGAAGAGTGGGATGAGATTCCAGAAGAGGTCGCCCGCCAGCTTGAAAATGAAGAAGACACTATTCAACCATACAAGGAGCCTTTGGAAACAGTCAACTTGGGTTCGGAAGAAAATGTGAAAGAAGTCAAAATTGGAGCATTGTTATCCCCACAGGTCAAGGAGCAATTGATCAGCCTGTTGAAAGAGTATGTAGATGTGTTTGCTTGGTCTTATCAAGATATGCCTGGTCTCGACACTGACATCGTAGAGCACAAGCTACCTTTGAAGCCAGAATGTCCACCGGTCAAACAGAAATTAAGAAGAACACATCCAGATATGGCCGTCAAAATTAAAAAAGAAGTTCTTAAGCAAATAGATGCTGGTTTTCTTGCCACTTCAGTGTATCCAGAGTGGATAGCAAATATTGTGCCAGTTCCTAAGAAGGACGGGAAGGTACGAATGTGTGTCGACTATCGTGACTTAAATAGAGCAAGCCCAAAGGATGATTTCCCCCTGCCTCACATTGACATGTTGGTAGACAATACAGCAAAGTTTGACATATTCTCCTTCATGGACGGATTCTCCGGGTATAACCAGATCAAAATGGCTCCCGAAGACATGGAAAAAACTACATTCATAACACCATGGGGAACATTCTGTTATCAAGTGATGTCGTTTGGGTTGAAGAACGCAGGTGCTACTTACCAGCGAGCCATGACAACGCTCTTTCACGACATGATGCACAAAGAGATTGAGGTTTATGTGGATGACATGATCGCGAAGTCTCGTTCAGAAGAAGGTCACTTAGTAGATCTATTGAAGCTGTTTCAACGATTGAGGAAGTTCCATCTTCGCCTCAATCCGAACAAATGCACATTTGGCGTCAGGTCAGGTAAACTCTTGGGCTTCATTGTCGGCCAAAAAGGCATTGAAGTTGATCCAGATAAAGTAAAAGCTATCCAAGAGATGCCCGCACCAAAAACAGAAAGGCAAGTGAGAGGTTTTCTAGGACGATTGAATTACATATCCCGGTTTCTTTCTCACATGACTGCCACTTGTGAACCTATCTTCAAATTGCTGAGAAAGAGTCAGAATTGTGTTTGGACAGAGGATTGTCAGAAAGCATTTGACAATATCAAAGAGTACCTCATGGAGCCTCCTATCTTGTTACCACCTGTTGCTGGAAGACCGTTGGTTATGTATTTGACAGTGCTTGAGAATTCTATGGGCTGTATTCTGGGTCAACAAGACGAAACTGGGAAGAAAGAGCATGCCATTTACTACTTAAGCAAGAAATTTACTGACTGTGAATCACGATACTCCTTACTCGAGAAGACATGTTGTGCATTGGCTTGGGCTGCTAAGAGATTGAGGCAGTATATGTTAAGTCACACCACTTGGTTGATATCCAAAATGGATCCAATCAAGTACATTTTTGAGAAGCCTGCACTCGCTGGTAAGATTGCAAGATGGCAGATGCTGTTATCAGAATACGACATTGAGTATCATACCCAGAAAGCTATAAAGAGCAGTGTGTTGGCTGAGTACCTTGCTCACCAACCCGTTGAAGATCACGATGATAATGAGGATGAGTTTCCTGATGAAGATGTCATGTTCCTAAAATCTAGAGATTGTAAAGAGCCACTTCCTGAAGAAGGGCCTGAACCAGATTCTCAATGGGGTTTAGTATTTGATGGAGCTTCCAACGTTTATGGACATGGAGTAGGTGCAGTCATTATCACTCCAGAAGGTTCTCATATTCCTTTCACGGCAAGAATTTGCTTTGAATGTACAAACAACATTGCTGAATATGAAGCCTGTATCATGGGTCTTGAAGAAGCCATTGACCTCCGCATCAAAAATCTTACTGTTTATGGTGACTCAGCGTTAGTTATCAATCAGATCAAAGGAGAATGGGAAACACGCCACCCTGGCTTGATCCCATACAAAGACTATGCAAGAAGATTGTTGACTTTCTTCACCAAGGTTGAATTGCATCACATTCCTCGGGATGAGAATCATATGGCGGATGCTCTAGCTACGTTGTCTTCAATGTATCAAGTGGGTTTTCCAAACGAAGTACCCAGAATTGTGATCAAGCGACTTGATAGACCAGCACATGTGTTTACAGCTGAGGCCAGTTTTGATGATAAACCATGGTACCACGATATCAAGCATTTCCTTCAGACTCAGGAGTATCCTCTTGGAGCAACAGAAAAAGATAAAAAGACTTTGAGAAGATTGTCAGGCAGTTTCTTACTTAATCAGAATGTGCTCTATAAGAGGAATTATGACATGGTCTTACTCAGATGTGTTGACAAAAAGGAAGCAGAAATGTTGATGAAAGAAGTTCACGAAGGGTCCTTTGGTACTCATGCAAACGGCCACTCTATGTCAAGAAAGATGTTGAGAGCTGGTTACTACTGGTTGACCATGGAATCAGATTGCTGCAAATTTGTAAAGAAGTGTCACAAATGTCAGAGCTACGCTGATAAGGTTCATGTACCACCAACCTTTTTGAATGTGATTTATGCTCCCTGGCCATTCTCAATGTGGGGCATTGATATGATCGGTATGATTGAACCCAAAGCTTCCAACGGACACCGTTTCATTCTTGTGGCAATTGATTACTTCACCAAATGGGTGGAAGCAGCTTCGTATGCAAAGGTGACAAAGCAAGTGGTGGTCAGATTCATCAAAAATAATCTCATTTGCCGATACGGCATTCCAAACAAGATCATCACTGACAATGGCTCCAATCTGAACAACAAAATGATGGATGAATTATGTGAAAGTTTCAGGATCGAGCATCACAACTCTTCTCCTTACTGTCCCAAGATGAATGGGGCAGTTGAAGCTGCAAATAAGAATATCAAGAAGATCATTCAAAAGATGGTTGTTACCTACAAAGATTGGCATGAAATGCTGCCTTTTGCACTACACGGATATAGAACATCAGTCCGTACTTCAACTGGGGCAACCCCATTTTCACTTGTATATGGTATGGAAGCTGTGTTACCAATAGAGGTTGAAATTCCATCAATGAGGATACTAATGGAAACTCAGTTGTCAGAGGCTGAATGGTGTCAAAGCAGATACGATCAGTTGAATTTGATTGAAGAAAAAAGAATGACTGCCTTGTGCCATGGACAGTTATATCAAAAGAGAATGAAGCAAGCATTTGATAGGAAGGTTAAGCCGAGAGAATTCAAAGAGGGTGACCTTGTACTCAAGAAGATGATACTATTTCACAATGATTCTAGGGGCAAGTGGACTCCTAACTATGAAGGACCCTATGTTGTCAAGAAAGCCTTCTCAGGCGGTGCTTTAATTCTTACAAACATGGATGGTGAAGAGCTTCCACGTCCCGTGAATACAGATGCAGTCAAGAAATACTTCGCCTAAAAAATGAAAAGAACAGCTCGCTAAGTTGAAAACCCGAAAGGGCGGCTTAGGAAAAAATGAGCGTCTCGGTGGACTGAAAACCTGAAAGGGCGGTCCAAGCAGAAATTAGAGACATAAAAAAACAAAGAGAATATTATCCCGGTAGATTGAAAACCCGAAAGGGCAATCTAGGCAAAAGTTAGGGATTTCAGGCAAGTAACTGCATAACAGAGATAAGATCATTGAAGTATCAGAATATTTTCAATAGTTCTCCAACTTTCTCAAGGCTGCAATACAGGTTAAAAGTGGAAGAGAGAATGATGTCATTGTAATTCAACGTACCCTTTTTCCACGAAATTACCATTTTCCAATTTGTAAAGATCTATGGAATCACGTTGTTGGCTGATTACCATCCTATCAAATCAATTTGAGCCTTTCTATATTTCTTGGCACTCTTAATTTTCATTTCAATTTACGAAAGTTCTTTTACTTTGACAGATATGTTTTGAAACAAAAGTTTTGAATTAAAAACAGTTTTTGAAAAATATAAAGATTATTTATTTTGATTTGTGGACATCAATAAAAGGATTGAGACATGTGGTCCCAGTAATTCTGAAATCATGTGATTCCAACTAGACATGTTCATATTACTATCCTTATATGTATATGATGAAAAAAATCTCCACAGGTGTCTTGGCAGTAATATTTCTCCAGCAGAGGTTGTGATTCTGGATATCCCCAGCTATGCTTCCTAGTTTTCCTCAAGAGATCATGCAAGAAATATTTCAAGAAGATTGTTCCCTTCACTTGGGGCATGAAGACTCCCCGGTTAATTGATCATGAAGACTTTGATCCAGGTTTTAAGTTACAGATTTGGCCTATGGGATTACTACAGGTATTTCCCCAGTAATTTATTAAGGCGGGATCAGCAATGTCCCCAGCAGAGGATGAGAAGGAAGATTTGATTTCCCTGAGCAGGACTAATACAGAGGTCTCCATCCCTCAGCGAGTGAAGAAAGTTGATATTCAGAAACTACAGGGAATCTCCTGTTGTTCTCTGTCCATTCAATAGAAGGATATGTCTCCGCCTCAGTAATGTTTTGTAGTAAAAGAAGAGTGTGTTATGCATTTTTAGCAAATTCAAGAATTGCAGGATTTCTCCTGAATTCTCATTTATATTCAAAGGTCAGACATCACTGTTCCCCGGCAGAGTCTCCTAGAGGAAAGATCTCGTAACCAGATATCAGACACCATAATCCCCTGCAGAGTCTTCAGATACAGAAAGTATCCATGATAATTAAAGCAAAAAAATCAAGGATAGATTTCCCCTATATTCTTATTCCCTGGAAAGATACCACCTATCCCCAGCGGACTTTATCCCCAGCGGAGTCTTCCAGAAGAATAATCCCTTCTGCATTATCAGCAAATTCAAGAATTGCAGGACTTCTCTTACAATATCATCTTATTTCCAGAGGATAACACCTTGTATCCCCAGCGGAGTCCTCAGAAAGGTCCAATCCTCATATACCTCACAAATTCAAGAACCACAGGGAATCTCCTGCATTTTTGAAGTAGAAGGCATCTCCATTCTTCTACGGAATCCTCAGCAGAGACAGATTTTTAAAGAAACCTGGATATGGTGCTCTTGTACCAATTCCCCAGCAAGTCTTTGTACTACTCCCTAGCGAGTCTCAGTGCAAATCTCCAGCAAGTCCTTATGCAGCTGTTAACATTTTTAGTTATTCCTAGTTTTGTCTGTCCATCATGCATTCATTACTAAATATTCATGCATATCTATGACATATCATGCTTGCATTCATATGCACCTTGTTTCCTTGTTTATATTGTGGGTTGAGTCAATCTCTCCATATAGAGTATCCTCATAAGCAGCAAAATACCTTTTATTGGTCATGTTCCCCACAGAGATCTATGCCTCGTGGAAGATGGTTGTTTCAGTTGTAAATCCTGATGAGTTCATTCCTCTTCAGTTGAAGTCTTGTTTGACCGTTTCATTCTAGTTCTATCCTAGTTTGAACCTCGTGTCTCCAGATAAAGCTCAGAAATTGCCAGTAAAAGAAGGCAACAATATAGTCTTTGTGACTCTCACTCAGTAAAACAGACATGACAGATATTGTGTCCAAGTCCTTTATACCTTCATCTTTGAGTTGGTACCCGTTACAAACTTGAGTTACCTACATCCATGAGTGGTAACCTTTGTTATCCCTCGGATAAATTAATTACTATCTCCATCTATGAGTTGATAACATCCTCACAGAAAGTTCCATGGTTCTACCTGCAACTTTGAGCTGGTAGCATGCTTTCGTCTTTGAGTTTAGCACAGATTCCTTTTGATTCCACCTTCGTCTTTGAGTTGGTGAAGTACCTGCAACTTTGAGCTGGTAATATGCATTCATCTTTGAGTTCGCACATTTTCCTGTGATTCCATCTTCGTCTTTGAGTTGATGGAGTACCTTCATCTATGAGTAGGGTATGTTTGATCCTTGTTGAACTGATAGTGTGCTTTCATCTTTGAGTCTGCACAGATAACTTCTGATTCCATCTTCGTCTTTGAGTTGATGGAGTACCTTCATCTATGAGTTAGGTACATTTTGTCCTTCCACCGTCATCTTTGAGTCGGTAATGATAAACATCTCCAGGAGAATATGTTCTAAATTCTTTTAAACACCTTTGTCAATGAATCGGTGGTTGCCTTCAACTTTGAGTCGGCGTTTCTCTGTGTACCTCATCAATGAGTTGGTAGTGTGCATTCAACTGTAAGTCTGCACAATGATCCTTAGATCTGATTCTTCATCTACACCATCATCAATGAGTTGGAATTTGATTTCCCTAGCAGTGTTATTATCAATCTTTTGAAGCTTGCCTTCAACTTTGAGTTGGCATGTCCTGTTTACCTCATCAATGAGTGGGTAGTGAGCTGTCAACCATGAGTTAACGCAGTTCGATTCTTATTATGCCCTTGTTATACCTTCATCCTTGAGTTGGTATTCATCTTTTCTGTTACCTCCATCTTTGAGTTGGTAATGTACTGTCACATCAGTACTCTTGTTATATTGATCTTTTCCCACTTTCATCTATGAGATAGTGATGTATCGTCAACATTGAGTCGATATCTCTTTTCCTCCTATTTTCCATCTATGAATAGGTAGTGAATCTTCCCCAGCTAAGTATTCTCAGTGTTTACCTTCATGCATTGAGTCGGTGTATGTCCTTCCCCAGTAGAGTTTGCACTCCTGCGTCTCTGTGTCTGTCTGTCTTTTGCATCATGCATACATGCATTTGCGGTCAAATTTTGTGGCGTTTGTCATATTTAATTACCTTACGCCATTCGATAGCCTCCGGCTATCTGGCCTAAGTTAATTAAATAGGGGCATCTGTCGCACCCCAAAATTTGACTTTGGCTTTGTTGACCACATCTTGATTAATCTCGTTGTCTCGTATTCATCTCAATTTCTTAAACTTCGCGTGACAACTGGTTTGATTAGGTTTTGTGTGTTTACGTTGCTTACCGTGTTGTATTTCGTTGTTTTAGCAAAACTTGGCCGATATCGTTGCCTCGTATTTATCTCGCTTATCTCTTTTGTGCGTGGCATCGCTTCGATTAGGTTTTGTGCGTTTTTATCTATTTAATTGTTTGTTTGTCGGTATTTTGACTGTATTTCGAATATATTAGAGTTTTCGTATTGTCCGATTATTTGTGATTGTGTTTGTCAGCGTTTTCGTGATGTCGTGTTGATTTTATTATTGCCTAGGGTTGTTTATTTAATTACGTGTTATGCCGTGTGATTTAATCGAGTCTGTTTGAGTCGTGTTGTTGATTTTACTGGTTTACCGGTTTACTGGTTTATTGGTTTTATCAATTTGTCTGTTTTGCGGTGCAAATTGTCATCGTTTTTATCGCGTTCGTGTCGCTCGATTTTATCGTATTTTAATCGTGTGCCGTTTAATATTATTTGTGCTTAATATTAATTGTGTTTAGTTGTTAATTAGTTTATTTAATTAGGATTAATATTATATTAGTTTATTATTATTATTATTATTATATAATATATAAATTATATTATTAATTTATGTTAGATATTTTTTTAGGTTTCTTATTGTTTAAGTAATCTAAATATATATTATTAATTTATGATAGATATTTTTTAGGTTTCTTATTGTTTAAGTAATCTAAATATATATTATTAATTTATGTTAGATATTTTTTAGGTTTCTTATTGTTTAAGTAATCTAAATATATATTATTAATTTATTTTAGATATTTTTTAGGTTTCTTATTGTTTAAGTAATCTAAATATATATTATTAATTTATGTTAGATATTTTTTAGGTTTCCTATTGTTTAAGTAATCTAAATATATATATATATATATATAGATGTTGTTAGTGAAAAAAAGAGAAGAGGGGATCAGTAAGGAAAAAACGTGTGGTGAGAGAAACAGAGAATTGAAAAGAAATATTTTTCCAAAAGCATTACCGTATTTCACTTGTTCTTCATTTTCGGTAACCCAAAATCGTCCCGATTATTCACCGAAACACAAAACCGATTTCATATCTTTGAAGTTCGTTGAGTCCAGGTCACAAATATCCAAGGTTCATTTCATTCCGGCGTCGTTTCACCGATCAAAAGCGACGTTGAAGTCAGGTACTCACGAAGGCAGCCAGCACTGCGTCGGTGACGGTTTCCAGCTTTCGGTCGATCATTTGGACGATCAGAAGTTCATCCTCTTCACACAAGGTAATTTTCTTCACTTATCTCTGAAATCGACAAAGTTCCGGCTTGCCGACATGTGTTTTAATATATATTTATCTATATATATATATATATATATATATATATATATATATATATATATATATATATATATATATATATATATATTATTTTTGTCTATTATATTATTTGTCTAAATGTACATATATATTATTTTGTCTACTATATATTTATTGTCTAAAATATAAATATATATATATATATATATATATATATATATATATATATATATATATATATATATATATATATATATATATATATATATATATATATATATATATATATATATATATATATATATATATATATATATATATATATATATATATATATATATATATATATATATATTACTTTTGTTTACTAAATATTGTTTATCTTTTATTATTATTTTGCATATATGTTTTATTTAAATGTTAGTTAAATTAATTATTTGTTTAAATGTTTATTTTAATTAAATGTTTATTTATATCAAATGTTTATTTTGTCTAAAGTAAATGTTTATATTGTTTTTTAGATTTCTTTATGTTGTTACTAACCGTTTCGTTTCAGTTTCAGCTCGATTAACTCCACTAACTATTCGTAATACTAACTATTCATAGCTAACTGTGTTGTAATAATTTACTTTCTCGCATTTTTTATGTTCTGTATTGTGCGTTTAATCGTATTGTTCACGTTTTATGTTAAAAAATCGAAAAATCCAAAAAAGAGAAACCCGATGCGATTCCAACGGTCGCCGTTTAAGAAACTCTTTTCACACACTCACAAGCTTACTCTTGGGCTTCCTTATAATGAGCCCATTTATGTATTGTTTCAGGGTTTAGGCTCATTCAAATCTTTTGCCAGCTTTGGCTTTTCAGTTTAAAAACATTTTCAAAAGGACGTGTCAGTCTCGAAGCCTCCCGCCTAGGTCGAGCAAGAGATGACAAGACACGCCAATCTAAAATCAACAAAACAGACTTTCCCCTTTTCTTTTGGGAGAACTACGTGGATTCTGATTTCTCCATTGCGCCTTGGAGATACGTAGGCATGAAGTCTACGACTTTATCGAGTCCAAAAACAATAAAATCAAGTTCTTTTCTCATCTCCCCAATCAAACGATCAAAGCGAAAAAAGCAAAGCATTCACATAAACATAAGCAAAAAGGTTCCTGTGGAGTACCACAGATGTAGAGGGTGCTAATACCTTCCCTTTGCATAACCAACCCCCGAACCCGTAACTCTAAAGGGATTTATCGTTATTTTTCCCTTCCTCTTTTTGGATAAAATAAAAGACGGTGGCGACTCTTGCATTTAAAATATTTTTCAAACGGGTTAAGTTCAATCAATACTTAATCTCGTGAAAAATCCCGCCGCGACAGCAATCTACCGGATGCTCGACCTTTGGAGACTTACTCACCTGTAGTAGAAGGAGTAAACGTGTGTTTAGGAGAAGAAAAATCAATAAAGGGTTAGGGTTTGGTGAACTCATGCAAAAAAGCAGTCCTTGACGAAGGAACCTGTAAAAAAAACACACAAAAACATTGCCTCCTATCGAGGTCTTCCAGCTAGGAAAGTAGTAAAATGCGGGAAAAATGTAAAAGTACCACGCGGATAAAGATCCGAAGTAACAGCAGTTAGAGGAATGGGAAACCCAGGGATCCTTCCAAGCTAAACACCATCAAAGAAAGTGAGTCAGTACAGGTAATCGGAATGAAACCTCCAGGGGATATCCCACAAATAAAGTGGAAAACCACGCATGTTATCCCTGCAAAAGTCATGTGAGCCCTCACTTAAACTCAACAAACAGGTTAGAGACAAAAAAATAGGGTAATCAAGGGTTGCCCCCAAATCAAAATGTAACCACATGAATCATGCCATTAAAATTCACAAAAAAAAGACATGCATCAAAAGGGTATCAAATTCACCCATAATACCTCATACATTTAGAGCATTCAAATTAAAGGCATAAAGATGATGGATATGGGGCAAACCTAATTGGAGAGCTTGATTGAAATTGAGTTGCACCCGTGAGGTTTACAAAACAATCTTTAGGGTTTATGTGAGGCAGAGGTGATTCTGTGCAGTTGAGTCCCCTTCAGGGTTTGGAGGCTGCTCTGAACTCTGTTAGCTCTTCTCTCACTATCTTTTTCCTCAGGGTAATAGGAATAGAATCCATATTTGTTTCCCTGAAACTCTAGTATTTATAGCCTAATATTGGTAGCTTAGTGGGCTTTTGAGAGAGGTCCAAGTCTGAGATTTTTTCTTTTATTTATTTATTTATTATTATTTTTATTTATTTATTTATTTGTTTTTTTTTTTTTTTTTTTTTTTTTTTTTTTTTTTTATAAATAAAGCTTCTTGGATCTAATTCTGATTGACATGATGAAATGCAATGTATCTAATGTTAAATGACCTAAAAATGAATGCATGCATGAGGTGTAAAGCGTATGCTTATAGGAAAAATGAAGGGTAAATTTTGGGGTATTACAGCTGCCCCTATTCAATCAACTGGAGACCTGGAAAGAAGATAGCAGCGGCTTTCGTGCTTTCGAGGTATCAAGGGATTGAATACAATAAAAGCCCAAAAATTTGCACTGAAGTGAAGTGAAGTAACAATGCCTGTCAGAATCGGCAAAGAGGTGGTCTTGAAAGAAGAATCCGTCTGGTACGGTGAGAGTCAGTTTGAATACCGAAAAAGAATGTTAACCTGGATACCAAAATAAATGGTAACACAGAAATAACCATGGCCTGAATGCCGCTCATCAGTCTGAATACTGGAAATGACTTCGATCTGAACATCGGGAGATATGAGATTATTAATATCGGTCTGAACACCGAGAGGCTGGCCTGAATGCCACAAGTTGCGTCGACGTGAACGTCAGAAACTTCTTTGATCTGAACATCGGAAAATTGGCCTGAATGCCACAAGTTGCATCGACCTGAACGTCGGAAACTTCTTCGATCTGAACATCGGAAAACTGGCCTGAACGCCACTTCGGTCTGAATACCGCAAACTGGCCTGAACGCCACTTCGATCTGAATATCGGAAATTGGCCTAAACGCCACTTCGATCTGAATATCGGAAATTGGCCTGGACGCCACTTCGATCTGAATATCGGAAATTGGCCTGAATGCCACTTCGGTCCGAATACCGGAAAATTGGCCTGAACGCCACTTCGATCTGAATATCGGAAAAACTTCATGCTTGTCAGCATCGGCAGAAATAGGGAAAGATAATAGAGGCGGCGCATGGGCCAATGACACTTGCTGGGGATAACAAAGGTAAGTCATGAACAATCTTCAGTCTGAGTACTGGAAACAACTTCTAGCTTATCACTTGGGATACCGAGAATGTTTTATGCTTACATGCGTATGTTTGAATTTTTCAATGGCGTAATGCTCCATGAAAATGGAAATGCTACGCGATTTGGAAGGATGCAATGCAATATGATTCTACATGCAGGGATGCGAAATGCTGGGTAGCATGCCAAGATGAGGCAAGGGGATCTGCTGGGGAAATGATCACCATCTTCTGGACCCTGGCAAGACTGGTGGAGATGCACAGCGCAAAGAATTATGTGGGGGAAATGACCCTCCACACGGTGTTCTAGCAATGACGAAATGCCGAGATTCAGACTGGGGAGAGAACGACACTGAAAACCTGCTGTTGGGGAAAACGATAGTGGTTCTGGAAACCACGATCTGCGAGAGATGACTCAGCAGGGGAAGCAAACACTGATACGGTACCGAGGTTCTGCTTCAAGGAAAGAAACCATGGATCTGGCATTGGGATTATCGATCTGGCCTCGAACTCTAAGGAGCAACCACTTCTGCTGGGAAGATACAGTTTGGCACTGTCAACTCTGTTGGGGATATATAGTCTGGCACTGTCAACTCTACTGGGGAGTGTATGTCCTGAAACAAACGCTTGGGGAAGTACAGTGGTGAGAACCTGCTGGGGATTGAAGAATCCAACACTTTGATAAGCTCTGCAGGGATAAGACACCGGATTCGTCTGTTGGCGACTTCACTGAGGAAGATATTCACGATCATCTGCAGGGGATTTTAAGGAAATGCCCCGAGGGTATCTGTTCTGAATAGACGATCCAAAGCACTTAAAATTTACAGAAATTTTAAATGTTTATTAAGCATGTACCTGTAAAGCCCTTATGTGTCATGATGCAATGTTTATCAAAATTCGGACGTCATTTTTGCAAACAAAACAGTAAAATGAAAATGAAAACAGAGATATACTGAATAACATGATTTTATTTATTGAATGGCCTCTGAATAGGCATTTACATCAGGAAGCAATCCCTGGAAAGAGGTAATCGCACAAAAGATAAAAACAGAAATTAATCTACTGGCAATGTGAAATGGATTTCTATTGGGTTCCAATTCTGCTATGACTTGCCCGTCTTCAAGATCCTCCAGATGATCAGCCTTCTGAAAAGGTGATTGGACTTTTTCCTACCCTTTCGAAAATTTCCAGTCATCGACATGAGATGAGATTCAGAACGCAGTCATTCGCTTAATCCCTAACTTTTGCCTGGATCGCCCTTTTCGGGTTTTCAATCCACTGGGATACCCATTTTTGCCTAAGTTGCCTTTTCAGGTTTTCAACTTACCGGGTGTACGATCTTTTCATTTTTAATCCCTAATTTTTTCCCGAACCTTTTCATTTTCTTGGTTCGTCGGGATGCCCATTTTTGCCTGGACTATTCTTTTTACTATCCAACGGGTCTATTTTATGCGAAGTATTTTTTAACTGCGTCTGAGTTCACAGGGGAAGTGAACTTTTCACCATCCATAGTTGCAAGCATTAAGGCCCCACCATCAAAAACCTTGGTGACAATATACGGTCCATCATAGTTAGGAGTCCACTTGCCCCTGTGATCTGTCTGAGGAGGAAGGATCCTTTTCAACACTAAATCTCCGACTTGGAAACAACGAGGACACACTTTCTGATCAAAGGCTCTCTTCATCCGACTCTGATACAACTGCCCATGACAGATGGCTGCCATTCGCTTCTCCTCGATAAGACTCAACTCATTGAACCTTGTCCGAATCCATTTGGCTTCGTCTAACTTGACATCCAACAGGACTCATTGAACCTTGCTGAAGTTAGAAGGAATCTCCACTTCAACAGGTAGGACTGCTTCCATACCATACACCAGGGAGTAAGGGGTTGCCCCGATCGACGTACGTACTGAAGTACGGTACCCATGCAAGGCGAAGGGTAGCATCTCATGCCAATCTCTGTACGTGACGACCATCTTCTGCACAATCTTCTTTATGTTCTTATTTGCCGCCTCAACAGCGCCGTTCATCTTAGGGAGGTAAGGGGAAGAATTGTGATGCTGAATGTTGAAGTTCTGACACAACTCCTTCATCATTTTGTTGTTGAGATTAGAACCATTATCAGTAATGATTCTTTCGGGAATCCCATAGCGACAAATGATTTCTTTCTTGATGAAACGGGCAACCACATGTCTGGTGACATTCGCGAACGACGCTGCTTCGACCCACTTGGTGAAATAGTCGATGGCAACAAGGATGAAGCGATGCCCATTGGAAGCAGTCGGCTCAATCTTACCAATCATGCAATGCCCCACATAGCAAACGGCCACGTCGAAGTCATCACATTCAGAGGATTTGGCGGCACATGCACCTTATCAGCATATATCTGGCATTTATGACACTTCTGAGCATATTTGAAGCAATCTGATTCCATGGTCATCCAATAATAACCCTCTCTCAACAATTTCTTAGCCATTGCATGTCCGCCGGCATGAGTACCGAAGGAACCTTCATGAACTTCCTGCATTAACATGTCCGCCTCGTGTCTGTCCACGCATCTGAGCAAAACCATGTCGAAGTTCCTCTTATACAGCACATCGTCTTTGTTCAAGAAGAAACTGCCTGCCAATCTTCTCAAAGTCTTTTTGTCATTGTTGGATGCCCCTGCAGGGTACTCTTGATTCTTCAGAAAGCACTTGATATCATGATACCAGGGCTTGTCATCGACTACCAGTTCAGCAGCAAACACATACGCGGCCCTATCAAGGCGCATCACATCGATCCTGGGAGCATGGTTCCAACGAATTACCTTGATCATGGAGGATAGAGTAGCAAGTGCGTCTGCCATCTGGTTCTCATCACGAGGTATATGATACAATTTTATTGTTGTGAAGAAAGTCAACAGTCTTCTCGTGTAATCTCTGTAGGGGACCAGAGTGGGCTGGAGAGTATTCCAATCACCATTCACTTGATTGATCACCAGAGCTGAATCTCCGAAGATGTCCAGAGTCTTGATTCTCAGATCAATGGCTTGCTCAATACCCAAGATACAGGCTTCATACTCAGCTTCATTATTTGTGCACTCAAAAGTCAAACGAGCGGTGAAAGGCATGTGGGCACCTTTCGGAGTAGTAATGACAGCGCCAATTCCACTTCCTCTAGCATTGACAGCCCCATCAAACAACAAAGTCCACTTTTCGTTTGGATCAGGTCCCTCCTCAACAACTGGCTCTTCACAGTCTTTCATCTTGAGGAACATGATGTCTTCATCTGGAAAATCAAACTTCATCGGCTCATAATCATCAATCGGTTGCTGAGCAAGATAGTCTGACAGAATACTCCCTTTGTTGGCTTTCTGGGATGTATACTGGATATCATACTCTGTCAGTACCATTTGCCAACGAGCCACCCTTCCGGTGAGAGTTGGCTTCTCGAATATGTATTTGACTGGATCCATCTTGGAGATCAGTAGGGTTGTGTGAGACAACATGTATTGTCTCAATCGCTTAGCAGCCCATGCAAGTGCATAACATGTCTTTTCAAGCATTGAGTATCTCGACTCGCAATCTGTGAATTTCTTACTCAGGTAGTAGATGGCATGCTCTTTCCTACCTGTCTCGTCGTGTTGACCGAGAACACAACCCATGGAATTGTCTAGTACTGTCAAATACATAATCAGCGGCCTCCCTGGGACTGGAGGCATAAGGACAGGAGGATTCTTCAAATACTCTTTTATCTTCTCGAAAGCCCTTTGACAATCTTCATTCCACCTGATAGCCTGATCTTTCCTCAGCAATTTGAAAATTGGCTCACACGTGGTTGTTAGGTGAGAGATGAACCTTGCAATGTAGTTCAACCTCCCTAAGAAACTACGGACTTGCTTCTCTGTTCTTGGCTCAGGCATTTCCTGTATTGCTTTCACTTTGTCAGGATCCACCTCAATCCCTTTTCCGCTAACAATAAAACCCAACAATTTTCCCGATCTCACCTTGAAAGTGCACTTGTTCGGATTAAGCCTCAGTTTGAATTTCCTTAACCATTCAAACAATTTCTGCAGATTCACCAAATGTTCTTCTTCTGTCTGAGATTTGGCAATCATATCGTCCACATAAACCTCAATTTCATGATGAATCATATCATGGAACAGAGTCACCATAGCTCGTTGATATGTTGCTCCGGCATTTTCAGACCAAACGGCATCACCTTGTAGCAGAAGGTGCCCCATGGGGTTATGAAAGTTGTCTTTTCCATGTCCTCTGGTGCCATCTTGATTTGGTTATAGCCAGAAAAGCCATCCATGAAGGAGAATACCGAGAACTGAGTTGTATTATCCACCAAAACGTCGATGTGAGGTAATGGGAAATCATCTTTAGGGCTAGCTCTATTCAGATCCCGGTAGTCGACACACATCCGTAGCTTTCCATCCTTCTTAGGTACTGGGACGATGTTTGCAACCCATGACGGATAATTGGTGACTGCTAGAAACCCTGCATCCAACTGCTTTTGCACTTCTTCCTTTATCTTGACAGCCATCTCTGGTCTTGTTCTTCTGAGCTTCTGCTTGACCGGAGGACAACCTTCTTTGAGAGGCAAGCGGTGTACCACGATGTCTGTGTCCAGCCCGGGCATGTCCTGATAAGACCAGGCGAAGATATCAACGTATTCTTGCAGCAATTCAATCAGCCCTTTCTTCACATCATCTCCCAAAGCAGCCCCTATCTTGATTTCTCTCTTGGTGTCCTCGGTGCCGAGATTAATCACTTCAGTAGGCTCTTGATATGGTTGAATGACCCTTTCTTCCTGTTTTAAGAACCTGGAAAGTTCTTCAGGGAGTTCACAGTCTTCATCACCCTCTTTTTTAGCTTGAAAGATTGGATTTTCAAAGTCGAAGCGAGCCATAGAAGAACCGTTATCAATAGGATCCGGTGACGTGCATCTGCATGAGTGATGGTATGTGCTTATGAGTGTGAAAGAAAAAAGTGGAAACTAAACAAAACATTGCCTATTTTTTTTTTGAAAAACTGCAAAAATAGAAAGACAGGGAACGAAATATTTGAATGCAAAAAGACGTCCTTTATTTATGATAAAAAATGCAGGTGTCACATAGATGAGCCCTACAATGAGTCATTACACCCTGGGCGGAACGTAAGACTTGGACATGCATGAATAAACAAAGAAAATTACTCCTTTAGAAAAGTGACTTGGACAATCTCCTCAGAAGACCAATTGTTGATGACTTCACCCGGGATCCTCGGACGCACCCAGTTGTCAATGTCGCAATACTATCCCCATCTTCATTGTTGACCGCAGAGACCTCACTGGGAATCATAACATTAACAGGAACAACATCTGCGAATTCATCAGTAGCATCTTCAAACACTTCTTCCTCAACCCCTTCCACAGACTCTTGGTTAGACGAATCTTCAACTTGGAGGATACCTTTGTCGAGCAAGGCCTGGATACCCTGCTGTAGCTTCAAACAACCTCCACTCTGAGTGGCACAATCCAAACAATCCTTCCCACAACCGGGGAAAACATCGGCCTTCAGCAAGCATCCTTTGATATCCAACAATGGAGTCTTCAACTTCAACACATCCTTAATGGACTTGGCTTTTCCTTCCATCATATTAATGTTTGCACCACCATGTTGCGACATGGGATTGTTGACGATATTAGGAACCGGTGCAAGGTTGATGGCTTTTGAATCTATGAGGTCCTGAACTACGTGCTTAAAAGCTTTGCAGTTCTCAATGTTATGGCCAGGTGCCCCAGAGTGGAAGCTACATCTAGCGTTGGCGTCGTAACCCACCGGAAGTCTACCAACAGGAGGAGCCAGAGTGCGCAATTGCACAAGTTGTAGTTGTTGAAGACTAGAAAGCAACTGAGCGTACGACATTGGAAGGGTGTCGAAACGCCGGTCCATCGTCCTTTGCCTCTGTTGATAGGCGGGTCTGTTACCCGGTTGTTGCTGCTGTTGGTACTGAGCTGGTTGAAGTTGTGGTTGTTGTTGTTGTAGTGGTGCTGCAGCTGGAATGGTCACAACCGCAACATACGGTTGTTGATGACAATTCTGGAAACTGTTCCTTCTAACACCTCTGTTCTGATAGGAAGTCAAAGAATTCACTCCCCCTCTCTCTGCTTATGCCCTCCAATGAACGACTTTTTTTACCCCTGATGAAGATCCAACTCCATTTTGGATCTTGCAGGTCTTCAGGTAATTCTCCACCCTCTCTCCGGTAGAGACCACATCAGCAAAGTTGGAGGCATTGCACCCCACCAGACGCTCAAGATAAGGTCCAGGCAGCGTATTCATGAACATGTTGGCCATTTCCTTTTCCAACATAAGAGGCTGAACACGGGAAGCTATCTCCCTCCAGCGTTGAGCGTATTCCCTGAAGCACTCATTGCTTTTAAGAGACAGATTCTGAAGTTGAGTTCTGTTCGGAGCCATGTCTGCATTATACTGATACTGCTTTACGAAAGCCTTCGCCAAATCCCTCCAGCAGCGGATATGGGCTCTATCCAGCCTCATGTACCATTCCAAGGATGCCCCGGCCAGGCTGTCCTGGAAGAAGTACATAAGTAGCTTCTCGTCATCAGAGTATGCAACCATTTTACGGAAATAGGCTTGCACGTGAGTTTTGGGGCAAGAGCTGCCATTGTATTTGTCAAAGACCGGGACTTTGAATTTCGGTGGCACTCTCACACCTGGGACCAGCCCCAAGTCAGCAACATCTACTCCCAGAGGATTCTGTCCTTCCACAGCTTTCAGCCTCTCCTCTAATCTTCTAACCATGGGGTCCATGCCATGGCCCATGCCAAAGTCTTCCTGAAGTAGGGGGAATTGATCGGCCTGATCATCATGGACGAGCTGTTGATCAAGGTTGACATGTGGGATCGGGATAGGCCCCGGTCCATTGGGACCATTAGCCTCTCCAGCTGGAGGATCATCCAATGTCTCTGGTTGAGTAGCGGCGGGATTCCTCTGCATCATCTATCTGAGCTCTTGCTGTCCCTGAGCCACCCCTTGAACCACATCCATGAATTGGGTCATGCGGATCCTCATCTCAGTGAGCTCTGCTTGTACACCTTCCATTGCTCTCTGTTAATTCCTTCGGGTACCGTATCGGTGAACGTCTGAGTCAGCTATCCTGCTGATGGAACACCAAACCACTGAGAACACTGTGGCGGTACCTGTTATGCAAGACATGCGGATGACTATGCAAATGCAATGACATGTTTATCAATTCCAAAAGGCATTCTACCCCCTTGATTCCAGTCTCACATTTGATAAACAGTGTAATAAGAAAACCCCGACTAGAATCAAGAAGAAGATATGAACCCCTGGGAATAGATACACATGTGTTAAATGATATGAATGCAGAATGATGTGATGCAATGATGTGAATGCAATGCAATGGCATGGAAATCAGAATTGCAGGATCCGCTTGAACATCTATCAGGTTGCACTGTCTGAAGAGAAACCCACTGAAGAATATAATACAAGACCAAAACTCTGCTCCAGAAAACCGGGTTGGTTGGAGGTTAAGGTTTCCTGAATTTAGCCCGCCCCTCACTGGTAGGTTCTAAGAACAAAAGTTCGTCAGCTTCAGCCCTTCAGTCGCGAATAATACATTTACCACTGAAGGTTTGGCATTATTACGGGACAAAAGACCTCCATTGACTCCCTTCAACAGGACATCCTAAAGCAAGTTCCCAGTCTCGGGATCCTCGGATTGAGCAGCGAGAATGCGCCCACCAGAGCTAACATAATCACGTCTCGGAGGAGAGGCCTCGACTGAGTTCTCGGGAAATGGTCACCAGAGTCGACGATTTTTAGAGGAACATCCTGCCATTACGGAACACCCGTAGGACATAATATATCCAAAAGAAACCTCGTCTGGGTGTGGTTCTTCACGAACGATTGAACGTAGCAACACGCCACGCAAGCCTCCTGATTATCCACTCTAAAACCTGTATGTACACTCAAGCCTGGGTAATGGGCTTATCTCTCATAGAACACCCCATCCCAACAAACAAACAAATAGATCCAACAGATACAACAAATGAATGCAAGCAGGTAAGTAAATAAATGTACAAAAGCATGAACACCCAATAAATAAGAAATCACACAAGCTAGGAGAGACTCGCTTAGGGAAGATGGACCAGCAAGAGGTCAACTTCTTAGAATCCCCAGCAGAGTCGCTAGCTATCGCAACCTGAAAAATACAGTGCGCAAAAAAACAACCGGCGAAAGAAAATGACAGAAGAGTCGCCACCGTGCGTTATTCATCCCAAAGGAGGGAAAGGAAACGCTCGAAGTAAACCTGAAAAAGGAAAGGACAAGATGGGGTCTCGCAACCAAATCTTGGGTTCGGGAGTCGGTTATGCAAAGGGAAGGTATTAGCACCCCTACGCATCCGTAGTACTCTACGGGATCCACTTTTGTAGTTCTTGTCTAAAGGGTGTGAGTTTATCTTGTGTTGTTTACCAAAAAAAAGGGTTAAATGAAAATGACTCGCGCGGATGTCGCATCCACTGCATACGTATCTCATCTAAATATGAGAATCAGAGTCTTCGTAGCTCGGCTGACCTATGGGTTGGGGGGATGTGTGCTCGCTAAGACATCGCGTCTTATGCCTACGTATCTCATCTGGAATGAGAATCAGAGCAAGTCGTAGTTCAGCTAACTACGGGGTTATGGAGTGGGTTTTGGACGAACGACGTTACTACGCAATCTACCGGATGCTCGACCTTTGGAGACTTACTCACCTGTAGTAGAAGGAGTAAACGTGTGTTTAGGAGAAGAAAAATCAATGAAGGGTTAGGGCTTGGTGAACTCATGCAAAAAGGCAGTCCTTGACGAAGGAACCTGTAAAAAAAAACACACAAAAACATTGCCTCCTATCGAGGTCTTCCAGCTAGGAAAGCAGTAAAATGCGGGAAAAATGTAAAAGTACCACGCGGATAAAGATCCGAAGTAACAGCAGTTAGAGGAATGGGAAACCCAGGGATCCTTCCAAGCTAAACACCATCAAAGAAAGTGAGTCAGTACAGGTAATCAGAATGAAACCTCCAGGGGATATCCCACAAATAAAGTGGAAAACCACGCAAGTTATCCCTGCAAAAGTCATGTGAGCCCTCACAAAAACTCAACAAACAGGTTAGAGACAAAAAAAATAGGGTAATCAAGGGTTGCCCCCAAATCAAAATGTAACCACATGAATCATGCCATTAAAATTCACAAAAAAAAGACATGCATCAAAAGGGTATCAAATTCACCCATAATACCTCATACATTTAGAGCATTCAAATTAAAGGCATAAAGATGATGGATATGGGGCAAACCTAATTGGAGAGCTTGATTGAAATTGAGTTGCACCCGTGAGGTTTACAAAACAATCTTTAGGGTTTATGTGAGGCAGAGGTGATTCTGTGCAGTTGAGTCCCCTTCAGGGTTTGGAGGCTGCTCTGAACTCTGTTAGCTCTTCTCTCACTATCTTTTTCCTCAGGGTAATAGGAATAGAATCCATATTTGTTTCCCTGAAACTCTAGTATTTATAGCCTAATATTGGTAGCTTAGTGGGCTTTTGAGAGAGGTCCAAGTCTGAGATTTTTTCTTTTACTTATTTATTTATTTATTTATTATTATTTTTATTTATTTATTTATCGTTCTTTTTTTGTTTTTTTTTGTTTTTTGTTTTTTTTTGTTTTTTTTTATAAATAAAGCTTCTTGGATCTAATTCTGATTGACATGATGAAATGCAATGTATCTAATGTTAAATGACCTAAAAATGAATGCATGCATTAGGTGTAAAGCGTATGCTTCCAGGAAAAATGAAGGGTAAATTTTGGGGTATTACACCAGATCACAATCGTAATAACTGTCCTAGTGTTGGAACGAGCACAACCAGATAAATTCACATGTACCTCTATTGCAATATATGAAAAACTAAATTTATTTCACATTAGACATCTGTGACGAAAGTACCATTACATAAACAATAACACAAACAATTAAAACAACTAGAATACAAGAACTATGCGATTACAACCATCAAAACAATTTTGAACATGTAATGCATCATCCTACGAGCGTCTTGGTCGGTCTTAATATCCACCCATTCACGCACTTTTCTATTTTGGTTGAACGTGGACACAAGCCATTATATTCTTCTAATCCTTTCACCCTCTCCAATTTCTCCCTCTAACCAACTGTAAAACGTCCGATTAAGAAGTTCAAATGTATCTGTGTTCTAGAGTCGGATCTGTAACGGAGCCGCAACAGCGGAAAATATTACATCAACATTTCGCTTATGAATGTATACGGATATGGTTAAAACACAAAAACTTGAAGGTGAGTAGGGTTGAATTAGAAAAAATATGGTAGTACGGGATAATTTTGTGTGAAAATAATTGCATCCAAGGTGTGGTATTTATATAGAGATGGCATAAAATGCATGTGCCAAGAGGCCAGGCGCCCAACATGACACAACATGCAGGCGCCAGGGGCATTGGTGCCTCCTCATGAGGGCCAATGCATGCACCAAGTGCATTAGCGCCTCCTCATGAGGAGCCCAATGCATACGCCAATTCCTTGGGCGCCTCCTCTTGTTGCTTAAGGGATGCGCTAGTTCATTTGGCGCATCCTCTTCTAAAAGTGGTTATTTTGGTATTTTTTTGAAATATTTGTTATTTTTGATATAAAAAAATGGTTATTTTAAAAAAAAATCACTTTCCAATCTTCACCAAGATTGATCCTCCGGAAGTTCTGGAGTATTACCTTGAGAGTTGTCTTAAGGATGGAATTAATCCATTGGTTGACCCATTCAACCTACCAGAAACCTATCTAGATGTGCATGGGAAGAGAAAGAAAAAGTCTTAGGATGAAGGATCTTAAAAAGAAGGATGCTACCTTTTTGGATGAAGATGAGGTTCCTTTCAGTGAGCGCCTGAAAACATTACTTCTGAAGAACACGTCTGGTGTTTCCGAACAATCTTCCAAATCTTATGACACTCATACTCCTGGTAAGCTTCCTAAGGCCAAAGAACTTCTTATTTCTGATTCTGCTATTTCTGAAAGGGTCTTACCAACTCAACCACCTCCCATTTCTCAACCAATTTATGAATCTATTCCACTTCCACGTCCCACAGAAGAACCTATTCCACTTCCACTTCCCATAAAAACACCTATTTTAAAACCCATTACAGAAACTCCTACATTTTCTGAAACTCAGTTGCAACAACAGATACCACAAACACCACCTCCTTCACAGTTACCTTCATCACCCATTCCACCTCCATCTAAAATTGTTTCTGCTCCCTATAGCGGTAAATTCATGATCATCAAGCTAGGGATAAGCTAGACATCAATAAAATCAGAGTCACCACCACGTTTTTATTATTTCCAAGGGAAAAAGGAAAAGTACGAACAAAACCCAAAAGTAAGAAGTTTTCAAATCAAAACTAATAAAATGTCAGAGATTACAGGTAAGGGGGTTGGTTACACAGAGGGAAGGTGTTAGCACCCAAAGTGTCCTAGGTACTCCTAGGGAGCCCTTTTTTGTGTGCATATGTATTTTGTACAAAATGATGTTTACAAACAAATAGAATGAGGGGATGAGAAAAGAATTCATTAATTATATTTTTGTGTTTGATAATACCTTCGGACTTGTGCCTACGTACCAACATAAAAATGAGGGATCAAAACCTCGTAGTTCGTGATACAAATTTCAAAGTGGATGCATTGCTTTTAATCAAAAATTAAACTTTAAAGGCACAAGGGCCTAAAAATTGGTTTGAATGAGTTAGTTCTTTTTGGCTTTTGAAATTTTAAGTCAACTATAGTTAAGTCTATTTACAAGTTTGATTTAGAAAAGAAGTTTGAAAATGCAAGGGCATAAGGCCAAGGTTTCTAATTTGCAAAGGGTCTAAGTTTTTTTTAAAAAAAAACACTAGCACAAACAAAGAAGATTTTTAAAAGAGAGGGAGAGATTTTGAAATTAAAGAAATGGGGAGAAGATGAAGAGGCTAATCCTAACCACAAAATTAAAAGCTAAGAGTTGAAAAGATCTGATCAATCGGTAGCAATATCCAATAAACAAGAATGTCATATAGAAACCCCAAATTCCTTGGACATTAGAATCAATCCACAAACAATGCATACAATATTATCTTGAAGAGAAAGGCATCAAATAAAGATAGCCCCATCCAAGCCTTAGCCACTCCATGATCTCCTTCAAATTTACCCATGTAGCAGATGAATTCCTTAAGTCACAGGTTCAAAATAACAACTTCATAATGATAATGTTGTAGATGAACTCAAAGGGATCTTCAATGATGTATCAGATGAAATTTCAAATTTCAAGCACTTGGTTACAGGAAAGTTGGCATTGGCCAAGTCCTTTAGCATAGTGAAGTTTCCTAGATTCTAAGTCCAATTGTCCAAGATCAAGCCAACAGTCCACACACAAGTTTTTTAGGGTTTTTATTCTTATTATGTACATTAATGGTCAAAGACCACTCAAACAAACAAAATATACACAAAACAAGATATATCACACAATATGGTCCAAATGGACAAAGTGAAAATAACATTATCATAAACAATTGGAATGGTATGAATAATGACAAATGAATAAAGACTTGAAATTAAATTGAATTAAAGTAAATGACTTGAAATTAAAGGTTAGTTGTTAATGAGTTAGAAGTTAGTATTGCTTTGCATTTCATTTTAAGTCATTCTTTGGAGAACACTCAACCCACTTATCATAAGCATGGATCCTTGAACCAATACATCTTCCAAAGGAAGGAAAAAAGGCCAAGTTTCCATACAATACCATGAAAGAGGGGAGACTTACAATCTCACTAACTAGAATGCTATGCCTTTTGTGTCAAAAATTTAGCGCTATGTTAAGCAATCGTAATTGGACTTATGTAGAAGTCACAACTATTTGAGGCCGGACAATAGAATTTTGGTGTTAATGCATGTTAGAGACATAGTATAATGGACTATGCTCATGAAACATACCACACACAAAAAGAATATGCAAAAGAGGTGAGATAATCTCATCCATACTTATGTCAAATTTTCAATCAACTAGCCTTATGTTTTAGAGACATCATATACCAAATTAAATGGATGCATAAAGAGGAGGAATTAGATGAAGAGGGAGGGCAATGGATCAAAACTCAAATTGGTCAAAGGAGGACTTTTACCAAATTAAGATCATTCATTCATTTTGGGAGATGGAATGTACATTCCATCAATCCCCTAAATCCAATGATCTTAACCTAACAAAGTCAAATCAACCTTGACCAAGGCCCAACAACACAAGTCAAACTTATATAAATCATCACAATAGCTCAACACAATTATTTGGCATTTATTCAAATTAAAAATACTAAAAATAATGCATTAAATTAAATATGGTTTTTCAAATTCCTAAAACCTCATCAAAGCACCCAAGAAATGGCCATGAGATTTATCATAGGTCAAACAAGGTCAAATGACCTTGGAGAAAAAATTTCAGAATTTTTAAAGACTTAAAAGTATTTTTAAACAATTAAAAACATTCATAAAATCAATTAAATCATGAAAAATATTAATAATGATCAGAAAAATAATTTTAATTCAAAATATGAAAGAGGAATTTATTTAAAAACTTTTGGTGAAACTCTCATATTTTTGGGATCAATATTAAAATTAATACGAATTAATGAAAATAAAATGAATTAAAATAAAAATCAAAAAATCAAAAAAACGTGGACCACTTGATCTCCCTCATTAATTGAGGTGGCAGATCAAGTGGATGGAAACGCGCATTCCATGGTGGAACTCAGTTAGCGTGCCACACACGTGATAATCAAAACCAATTCCCAAGATTAAAACATTTGAAATGGATCATGTGGTCTGGAGACGTGCTAACACACCACCGGAGCCAGAGCTCTGGTCTTCTTCTCCGATGGACCTCGCCGGACTGGTCCACCCTCAACCATCACCAAAATAAAAAAGGAGGACATGATCTGAAAGAAAAAATGGCGTAGAGCACGAATCTAACCTCAATTTCAACTAACTCCAAATATATAGAAAGATATGAGGAGTGGAATTTTGAGGTGTGTCAACTGAGTTGCTTCGATTTGACCTCAAAGCAACTTAATCTTCTTGCCTACATTGGTAGGACTTCAGACAACCAAAGATCCAAGAGAATTGATGAGAATTGATGAGAGTTAAATGAGAATCGAAGAGAAGAAGTTTTCTGAAAATTACCTTCAATGATGTGGAGAAATGAATCCTGCTTGCTTCAACCTTGATCTGATCACACTTGAGAAGCTTGCAGAAGAGGTTTGGCAATGGTACAAAGCTTTGGATCCTGGAGTTCTTGAATCTCCAAACAGTGAGATTCAAACTCAATTTTCAAGTTGAAAATTCTCAGGTTTTCCTTTGAATTGTGAGGGTTTGGATTGAGGGGCAAATTTGGCGTGACAGGTCTCCTTGAATTGAGCTCAAAGGGCCTGTATTTATAGCATTTGAGAGTGATATTTGCACACTTGAAAAATTGCTAAATTTGGACATGGTGATGCACAAGCTTGCATGGGCATGTACAGGCCTATGAAGCAATCCAATTTGATCCATGTACAACTATTCTGAAGTTCAAATTTGGCTTGGATGCAAGGCAAATGTGAAATGGGATTTTGAACATTTGATTTCTTCAAATGGTGCAGACCTGTTAAAGCCATGTGAAGCCCTAGAAAACCTTATCCAAAATGCATGAAATTGGGTTCTCTGGAAAGCTTAGATCAAGGGAAACAACTTTGATGTTGGACATTTTTTCATTTGGAACTTGGATCATGGTGAATTTTGAGGTGGAAGTTTGGAAATTTCAACATGTTGAAATTTTTTCTAAGTGTAAAGTCATATATCTCAATATTCCACCTTACTTAACGTTTTATGTGAGGTTTAAATGAAAAAAAAGTCTTCATCAAAGTTGTATCTCTTTCAAAGACCTTTAAAATGGTCACAAATTTCATGTCATATGGACTTAGAATGATAGAGTTATGCATTTCTGAAGTTGAGGAAAATCACTTGTTCAATGGTATAGGGCAAAAATGACCTATAATGTATCCTCATATCACATGCTCATAAAAGTTGAATTATCTCTCACTACAAACATAAAAGTTGAAGTAGACATCTTGAATTTGATTTTGAAATTTGGAAGTCTTTCATCTTATAAAAACTGAGCAAGTTATGGCCTTGGGAAGTTGACTTTCAAATTAGGGTTTAAACGAAATGACCTATAATGTTTCAACATAAAAAATGATTTTCTAAGCAAAACTAGCTCTAGGCCCCAACATGAAAGTTGTTTGAAATGTCATTTGGAGTAACGTTTCTCTTGTAATCATTTTAATATGGTGAAATTTGTAGGAGATAGGGTCTAGGGAGACCCAGTTTTGATTAGATGAATTCATCTGGCCAACCACCCTCAACCAACTTGCTAACCTTCAATTCTCTTGACTTTATAGGCTCTTGGTAGGTCATATATGCATAAGATGATGAATTTTTAAGCGTCCCTTGAGAAATTTGATCAATTAGTGAGATAGCTTGTTGGAGAAGTTACTCAAGATACCCAGTCAAACTAGGGTTTCCAAGGAAAATCACCTCCAAACTCTTGAAGAGTACTTGATCAATATCACATGTGAAGATCATTAGGACTCATATATGATGCTTAGAGATGTTGTGGATCCATCTTTGGTTGTACTCTTAGCCATGAGGGTCTTAAACCCTAGATATGAACTTGATAGATCAATGGGGATCATGTCCTACCTACAAAAGAGTTTGGCAAATGCAAAGACATATTTTTGGCATTTTGGTTAGTAAAATGATAATATACAAGTATGATACAGTCACATAGTGCTTGGTGATCTCTCCCAAAAAAAACCCAATGAAAGAGGGGTAAGGAGGATGCCAAGGTATGATCCCAATGCTTGTGCATATGACGAAATTGCATAAGGAATCTTATGGTCAAAATTGAGGTCTTACAACTGCCCCTATTTAAGGACATTCTAACTGAGGAGGTGAAGGTTGAAATCTTCATATCAACTCAGTATAATGGGCTTAAATAACAACATATAGAAACAAATTTTGGTCCCTAAGAGACCTCATGATGCATATGATATGAATGTAAAAGAAAATTCTCTGTGGGAAAATGTTGCCACAAAGAAAAAGAAATCAGAGAGACCAAAGGTTCGCAAGAGCGTAATGCTTTCCAGAAGGAAAACTCGTTGGGGAGACTGAAACTCTTGGGGATAAAGGGTTATGCATAGGCCAGGCTAGGACTTAAAACTGCTAGGGGGAAACTAGAGGAATTCCATAAAATGGAAAGACTCAGCCAGGGAAACAAAACATTTGCAGAGGATTCGAGTAGATCAAGATAAAACTTCAGTACTTGAATCATGCAGGAAGAGGATTTCACTAAGGAAAAATGCACTCAACTCAACTAGGGAAGAAATAAACTTCAACACCGGAGGAGCAGAAATCTATTATCCACTACCTGCTACTGGGTAAGGAGATGCTAAAGATCTGACAGAGAGGACATCCGTCATCGTTTAGGATGAACATATCAAATATGACTCACTGGGGATCGTCAGGAAGGAGTATTCATTACCGGTTGCTGGGTAAGAATACCCTTGCTGGGGAAAACTGTAGAAAATAGGATTTACAACTACAAGTTACTGGGCAGAAGACCAAAGATGAGAATATCCGTCACCGGTTAAGGCGAACATATCAAGGATAAAATCAGAGGAAAGAAAATCCTTCATCGGTTAGGATGAACATATCAAGGATATACTTGCCTGGGATGTCAAGGAGGATATTTGTCATCGGTTAAGATGAACATATCAAGGATAAACCAACTGAGCAAAAGGTAGGGATTACATCTATCGAATGCTGGATAGAAGACCATCAAAGAGAAAATCTGTCACCGGTTAGGATGAACCTATCAAGGATAGACTTTGTTGAGTAGTGAAATAGGAATCACATCTATCGGTTACTGGATAGAATACCACAAGACAGCATCCGTCACTGGTTAAAGTGAACATATCAAGGATAAACTCTGCAGGGGAGAAAAGTAGGATTTACAACTACCGATTACTAGGTAGAAGACCACAAAGAGGAGGAAACTCGTCACCGATTAGGATGAACATATCAAGGATTAACCCTCTGGGGAATAGAATAGGGATTACAACTACATTTACTGGGTAGAATACCACAGGATGAGAGTATCCGTCATCGGTTAGGATGAACATATCAAGGATAAACTCAAACAGGGAAAATAAAGATATTCATCATCGGTTAGGATGAACCTATCAAGGATATACTTCCGGAAGAATGAACCCACCAGGGACCCTACTGATGGGGAAAACATGGGTACTTTTGCCGGGTATTGGGCAAGAAGTAAGAAACTGCAAACTAAGAAGAGCATTACCAGTTACTGGGTAATAAACTCTTAGGAGACCTAAAGCATCTATCTATGCAAGAGCTAGAAAGAAACGATCAATCAAGACTCAACCCAATGAGGATATAACTCAAGGGGAGTGGTTCCATCCAGACAATCAACTAGGGAGGAAACTGAAATAATAATAATCCACGAGGAAATAACTCAGTGGGGAAAGGAGAAAGGTTAAAGTCTTTCTGCTTATGGGGCTGACACTCTACAATTGAGGGAGGACATACACCAAACTTGTATGGGGATAAAGTACCTCCATAACAGAGAATAATCAGCAAATATGATGATACAAATATGCAACTATGAAATTATATGAGTGTATATGTATATATGTATATATGATAATTATGCTGACAAAAACGATCGTAAAGGATACAAAGGTGTCGCAAAATTTGAATCATCGGTACAATTCTCGGTCAATCCGCAAAAGAGGGAGACAACTGCCGGAGAACAGAGAGATCAACAACCCAAAGGCTCAACCCTAGCTGGGGAAGGAAGAGATCTGCTGATGAAAGGAAACAATATTGAATTCACAGGGAGTTTTAAGTCAACACGATATCAAATAGGAGGCAACCATGCGGAGGATAAACACAAATAGCTTCTCAGGAACCAGGAGGAAACTCTGACTGAGAGCGAGTCGGATGGCTACAAGTGGAGAAACCAACGCGATCTACTGAGGAAATCATCCTACTCTGTTGAGGAACAAAAATCAATCCTGCTGAGGAATACACCAACTCCGCTGGGGAAAATACAGAAGATCCGTTGGGGATCAAACACTTCGCATGGGAAATGAATCAACCAACTCGGCTAGGGATAACTGAGGGTTATCTACTCGAGGTAACCATTGATGCTCCACACTTAGGACTTGCTGTTTTTCGAAATGCTATTGATATTTCTTTTTAATTGCTTTAAAATTCTTGCTTTTATATGTTTAAGAAAACATGATTTTGATTAAAAATTTAATTTCAAAAATGATCATAATAAAATTTAAACTATTGGCTAAAATAAATAAGAGTAGAAACATTTGGATAAAGGCTCAACTTTATTTAATAGAACCGTAGTCTGTAAATGACAAGACTCCATAGATTTTTACAAAGTTGAAAATGGTAATTTTCATGGAAAAGGGTTACATTGAATACAATTGACCACTATTCATTCTGCCAACTCTTGATATCCGCTGTGCTTTTGGCCGCTACTGGGGACGATGAATTGATGTCAATCCTTGTGCTCAGCAAAGTTTCTCCAATACTAGAATATCAGCAGAATACAATTACTTGCCATAATCCCTAATTTTTGCATAAGTTGCCCCAAGGTGGAGTACTCAACTTATCGGGAAATTCTTTCTGTTTTATGTCTCAAATTTTTGCCTGGATCGCCCTTTCGGGTTTTCAATCCACCGAGACGCTCATTTTTTCCTAAGCCGCCCTTTCAAGTTTTCAACTTAGCGAGCTATTTTTTTAGGAGAAGTATTTCTTGACTGCATTTGCGTTCATAGGACGAGTGAACTCTTCACCACCCATAGTTGTAAGAATCAAAGCATCGCCTGAAAAGGCTCTCTTAACAACATATGTGCCTTCATAATTAGGAGTCCATTTGCCCCTAGAATCTGGTTTGAAAGATAGAATCTTCTTGAGCACAAGGTCACCTTCCCTGAACACCCGAGGTTTGACCTTCTTATCAAAAGCTGTCTTCATCCTTTACTGATATAACTGACCATGACACATGGCGGTTAATCTCTTCTCTTCTATCAAATTCAGCTGATCATACCTGGTCTGACACCATTCATCCTCAGTCAACTTGGCTTCCATGAGCACACACAATGATGGAATCTCAACCTCTACGGGGAGCACTGGTTCCATACCATAAACAAGAAAGAAAGGGGTTGCCCCTGATGAAGTGCGGATGGATGTACGATACCCATGTAAAGCAAATGGGAGCATCTCATGACAATCCTTGCATGTGACAATCATCTTCTGAATAATCTTCTAGATGTTCTTGTTTGCAGCTTCAACAGCCCCATTCATCTTAGGTCTGTAGGGAGAAGAATTATGATGTGCGATCTTGAAGTCTTTGCAAAGAGCTTCCACCATATTATTATTCAAGTTTGATCCATTATCAGTAATGATCTTGGCACACCATATCGGCATATGATCTGATTCTTGATAAACCTTACAATAACTTGTTTGGTTACGTTTGCGTACGATGCCACTTCAACCCATTTTGTGAAGTAGTCAATTGCCACCAAAATGAAACGATATCCATTCGAAGCTTTGGGCTCAATCATGCCAATCATATCAATTCCCCACATGGAGAAGGGCCATGGGGAGGAAATAACGTTCAACAGTGTCGGAGGAACATGAATCTTATCCGCTTAAATTTGACACTTGTGGCATTTCTTCACAAACTTGCAACAGTTAGATTCCATTGTCAGCCAATAGTAACCTGCTTTCAACATCTTCTTTGCCATTGCATGTCCATTGGAATGAGTACCAAAGGAACCTTCATAGACTTCAGTCATTAACAAGTCTGCTTCGTGTCTATCCACGCATATGAGCAGAACCATGTCGAAGTTTCTCTTGTACAGTATATCACCATTAAAGTAGAAATTGCCAGCTAATCTTCTCAAAGTCTTCTTATCTTTCAAAGATGTCCCAAACAGGTAAATTTGACTTTGAAGGAAACACTTCATGTCGTAATACCATGGGTCCTCGTCTTTGACTTCCTCAACAGCAAACACGTGATATAGCCTATCAAGATACATCAGTCAAATTGGGAACCTCATTCCAATATTTCACTACGATCATTGACACCAACGTTGCAAGAGCATCTGCCATCCGGTTTTCATCTCGAGGGATATGATGAAACTCAACCTTTGTAAAGAAAGTTGAAATCCTCCTCGCATAATCTCTATACGGTATTAAACTGGGTTGATTCATCTCCCATTCACCTTTGATCTGATTCACAACCAAAGTCTAATCTCCAAAGACATCTAAATACTTGATTCTGAGATCGATGGCCTCTTCGAGCCCCATAATGCAAGCTTCATATTCTTCCATATTATTTGTACATTTGAAAGTCAATCTAGCTGTAAATGATAAATGTGTGCCTTGAGGAGTAATAATCACTGCCCCAATGCCATTATCATATTGATTAACAGCTCCATCAAATACCATGCCCCAACGGGAAGATGGTTCTGGCCCTTCTTCAAGCAATGGTTCATCATAATCTTTCATTTTCAAGTACAAGATCTCTTCATCAGGAAAATCATACTGCACTGATTGGTAATCTTCAATTGGTTGGTGAGCCAAATGGTCAGCCACGACACTACCTTTGATCCCTTTCTGAGATCGGTATTCAATATCATACTCTGATAATAACATCTGCCAACGGGTAATTCTCTCAATTAAAGCAGGCTTCTCAAATATATACTTGAATGGATCCATTTTGGATATCAACCAAGTCGTATGATTCAACATATACTGACGCAGACGCTTAGCAGCCCAAGCCAATGCGCAATAAGTTTCCTCGAGCATAGAATACCGAGTCTCACAGTCGGTGAACTTCTTACTGAGGTAGTAAATCGCAAATTCTTTCTTTCCAGTCTCATCTTGCTGACCAAGAACACAACCCATACTATCTTCAAGCACAGTCAAATACATGATCAACGGTCTTTCTTCGACAGGCGGAGACAAAATCAGAGGTTCAAGCAGATATTCCTTGATACTGTCAAAAGCTTTCTGGCAGTCTTCGGTCCAATCACAAGACTGATCTTTCCGAAGAAGCTTGAATATAGGTGCACATGTGGCAGTCATGTGTGAAATGAATCTGGAGATATAATTCAAGCGGCTGAGAAAACCTCTGACTTGCTTCTAAGTTTTAGGCGCATGTATCTCTTGTATTGCTTGGACCTTGGCAGGATCAACTTCAACACCCCTCCCGCTGGCGATAAATCCTAACAACTTACCAGAACGAACACCAAAAGTACACTTATTGGGATTCAAGCGGAGTTTATACTTCCTCAAACGCTGGAATAGCTTCAACAAATGTTTAACATGTTCCTCTTCATCAATTGATTTAGCAATGATGTCATCGACATAAACTTCAATCTCTTTATGCATCATATCATCAAAAAGAGTAGTCATTGCCCTTAGGTAAGTTGCACTAGCATTCTTCAAACTGAAAGGCATCACTCTATAATAGAATGTTCCCCAAGGTGTAATGAATGTGGTATTCTCCATTTCTTTGGGTGCCATCTTGATCTGATTATATCCGGAAAATCTGTCCATAAACGAAAAGACTTTGAATTTAGCAGTGTTCTCTACCAGCATATTAATGTGTCGCAGAGGGAAATCATCTTTCGGATTGGCTTTATTCAAATCTCTGTAATCGAAAAACATGCAGACTTTTCCATCTTTCTTTGGCACATGCACAATATTGGCCACCCATTACGGATAATCAGCGGTCACAAGGAAACCGACATCAATCTGCTTCTGTACTTCTTATTTAATCTTCACAGCCATATCAGGATGTGTTCTTCTCAACTTCTGCTTGACTAGTGGGCATTTTGGCTTCAACGGCAATCTATGCTCCACAATCTCAGAATCCAAACTGGGCATGTCTTGATAGGACCAAGAAAACACATATGAATACTCTCGAAGAAGATCAATCAACCCCTTCTTAACATCTGGACACAATCGAGACCCAATCTTGACTTCCTTCACATCATCCTCGGCACCCAAGTTGACTAGCTCAATCTGCTATTCGAAAGGCTGAATGGTCTTTTCATCATGCTCAAGAAGACGAATTCAAAATTTCCTTCTCGGCCTCAAACACATGGAATTCAAAATTTGGAGAAGGAGAAGGATCAATGTATTCAATGGGGTTAGGAACCAACCTGCATAATGATTTGATATTTTGATTCTAGAGAAGTGAATTTGTGACCAAATGTTATGCAGATGGACAATTTATATTGTTTATTTATGTTTTTTTGTGATTACCATTTTCAGAATAAAGCAAAAAGTAAAAACAAAACATCATAGATGTGGATGAATAAAATTAATTTTATTAATGATCAATTTCAAAATGCCCAACAATGCTTACTTCTCCCTTAGTCATAGGAGAAGGATTTTTAAAACATATAAAAGCAATTACTTAGATTGATGCACAATAACAGGAATATCAACAACAGACCAATTGTTGCAAGCCTTTCCATGTGTCAAAAAATTGGTGCAGTTTTCCCCTTCATCATCCTCTAGCACATCAGCTAAGTGTTGTTCATTTCCATTAATGAACCCTCCTCTACGGAAGCTAAGTTGCATATCCCCAGATCTTGCAATTGACAATCCTAGCTGAAAACCCAGACCAGTTCTTCCTTTGTTGTCGGAGACCTCTACCATGCGCCCCCACTGATCAACGTTGCCTCCTTCAACAATCTTCTTTGTATCTTTCAATGAGGACATAGGTTCCCCAACTCTCTTTTCAACAACTTTAGGTAAGGCTTAGGACGGAGTTCCAACCTCATCCTCAGCTTCAACGTAAGAGAAAGATGACAGGTGGCTAACCAGCAATGCCTTTTCCCCGCCAACGATAACAAGCTTCCCATTCTTCACAAATTTGAGCTTCTGATGCTATGTGGATGTAACATCTTCTGCCTCATGGATCCATGGCCTTCCTAACAGACAACTGTAGGCCGGGTGGATATCCATTACTTGAAAAGTAATTTAGAAGTCACTCGGACCTATCTTCACTGGAAGATCCACTTCACCTATCACTGTCTTGCGTGAATCGTCAAAAGCTTTGACGATTACGCCACTATACCTCATAGGTGATCCTTGATATGACAACTTTGATACTGTTGACTTCAATAACACATTCAAAGAAGATCCAGTGTCAACAAGTACATTGGACAAAGCGTCATCTTTGCAATTCATGGAGATATGCAAAGCCAAATTATGATTCTTACCCTCCTTAGGGAGTTCATCATCATAAAAACTGAGGTTGTTGCAGGAAGTGATGTTAGCTACAATATGATCAAATTGATCCACCGTAACATCATGTTTCATAAGTGCTTGCTCAAGGACTCTTTGTAGTGCTTCTCCGTGCGCTTCAGAATTCATTAACAGAGATAGTACTGAAATCTTCGAGGGGATTTAGAGCAGCTGCTCCACCACATTAAACTCACTTTTCTTTATTAACCGAAGTACCTCATCATCATCATCATTAGCCTTCAAGTTTTTGTATTCACCAGATTGACACTTTGAAGCACTAATCGGATCTACAAGAGGCACTTCCACTTTCTTACTGACAGTTAATTCTTCTTTATCTTTTGGGAACACCGACCCAAACACACAACCACTTCGGGTCACCTTGGTAACATCAGCAATGCTCACTACAGAGCTGGTCGTAGGCCACAGAACCTCTTGACCATCCTTCAACATTGTTGCATTGTACTGATATGGAACAACTTTATCGGATGAATACGAGACTGGACCCGCTAACCGTATGACCAACAACGATATCGATCTGTTGTTGACGCTATTACTGTTGTTGCTGTCGTACTGAATGACTACTCTTTTTGGTTGCTTGAAAATGGGCACTACGACATTCACGTCGTCATCTACATGACGGGATTGAACAATTTGAATCCTACTTTCATCCATCAACCGCTGGATGTCCCTTTTCACTACCACACAACCCCTCGGGTTGACCCTACATATAACACAACCATCATGGTCATGCTCAAAATCACTCACCATACAAATGTCCTTATGCATTGCCACTAAGGACCTCTGGATGAAATGAACATCATATATCTTATACTCACCAGGACAACCATCCACCATATTAACAGAAGAATTCCTATGAGCGGGCAGTGGATTTGCTTTCACGTTTGACGCACGGTCCTCAAAGGATACCATTCCACTCTTTATCAGCTTCTGAACTTCGTACTTGAGTGGATAGCAGTTCTCAATGTCATGTCCGGGTGCTCCTTGTTGAAAAGGACAACGGAGTTCAGGCTTGTACCACCATGGAAGTGGTTCTGGAATTTGTGGCGGGTTTCTTGGTTAGAGTAGGTTCTTGAGAACCAAAGATGGGTACAGTTCAGCGTAAGTCATAGGAATCGGGTCAAAAGAGACCTTCTTTCTCTCAAATATTTACTGATGGTGATTGTTGGTATTATTGTTGTTGTTGTAAGTGTTTGTTCATTGCTATGGTTGTTGCTGTTGACGTTGTTGTTGTTGTTGAATTGGTGTTGATTGACTATTCGAAAATAATGGAATTACGGAGGATACTTGATGATGGTGTTGACGGGGTGGTTGATTCCTTTTGATCTGAGGCCTCCTCTGCCTCCCACTGGAAATTGCGTTGGCTTCACTATCTTTCTTCTTCCCGAAACTGCTGCCATATCTCTTACTCGATGATGCCTTCTCTTTTGACAATCATCCTTCGCGGACACCTTCTTCAAGCTTCATCCCCATATTTACCATCTCGGTAAAATCATCGGGGGCACTGGAAATCATGCGTTCATAGTAAAATGAACTCAGGGTCTTCAAAAAGATCTTTGCCATTTCTTTTTCCTCCTTTGGAGGAGTGATCTGAGCAGCCAATTCTCTCCACCTCTGCACATATTCTTTGAACGTCTCCTTGTCCTTCTGAGACATGGACCTCAGCTAGTCTCTATCATGCGCCATATCCACGTTGTACTTATACTTCTTAACAAAAGCCTTTCCCAAGTCGTTGAAAGTGCGAATGCTTGCACTGTCCAACTCCATATACCATCTGAGCATAACACCGGTCAGACTGTCTTTGAAATAGTGGATCAACAGCTGATCATTGTCAGTTTGGGTAGATATCTTGCGGGCATACATCACTAGATGACTGAGCGGACATGTGTTCCCTCTATATTTTTCAAAGTCAGGCACTTTAAATTTCACCGGAATCTTCATATTCGGTACCAGACATAACTTAGTAGCACTTTTCCCAAACAAGTCCTTACCTCTCAATGTCTTCAACTCCTTGCACAGCTCAAGAAACTGATCCTTCATTTCGCCCATTTTCTAATAAACAACCAAACCCTCAGATGGCTCAGAAAGATAAATGGTGTCCTCTACATGAGGTAAGGTGTGCACAACGGGAGGTGGCACAGACATGACCGGGCTAGATGCCGGCATGGAAGCAAAAGTGGGTGCAAAGCCTTCAGGCATGAAGTTCGGTGGCATTCCCCACGGGAATCTGGCAGGCATGGCATGCACAAAGTGAGCGGTAGTAGTGATCGTTGTGATTCGCAAGTGCACGAATTACGTCAAAGTAATATAAAAGAATATCGATCCCACAGAGACCAATCGTCAATCTATCGATTACTATCGTTACGGTGTTTATCTAAGGCGGTATAAAAGAGATATTGAGTTTTCAAAATAACGGTAAATAATAAATGTAGGTAAAGATAGGTTGAATGTATTTCATGTTAGTTAAGTGATGTTTCGATTGTCTAAATAGAACTACTTATGAGGCAATATTTTCTACTCTTGAAAAGAATCCATTTAACAGGAACTGCCGCTTTCGCGTACTTAGAACCGAGTTTACCCTTAAATTAAGGCCTCTTATTGTCACTTATAAAAGGTGCGCAGAATGCTAAAGTAGTAAACTTATATTTAAGAAATGAGACTTGTAAACATAGTTGAAAAGTGATTTTGATTTGGAAAGTTTACCCAAGGAGTTTCCTGATTTTAAATCCATCAACGCGTCCGAAAACAATTTCAAAATTAGTTTTTCCTTAAAGTGATAAAAATTCCTAGTTACTAAACCAGGGTGCTTTCGCACTCCTCGAATAATTAAAACTAACCAAGTTTGTTTTAGAAAACTCAAGTTAAAAATCAAAACAGCCTTTAAAGTATTTCTACAGATTCAATATGTGAAACATTACTTTAACTGCGAAAAACCCTAATTTTAGGTATTTTTGCTTCGTTTCTTCCAAAAGAGTCCGAAAGTGCTAAATATATAAAAACAAGATAAAAGAGAGTATAATACAAACAAAATGATAATAAAGTCCTAATAAACATGTGAAATCCGAGTCAAAAACACGGTGTAATTCAGTATGATCAAGCAGCAGGCATGGTAGAGGCACCTCTGAAATAACAGTCCTTTGAGGAGGAGGAGTTGCGGGTGCAAGAGAAAATTGACTCTGAGCAGCCAATACTGACTCAATCATGGTAGTCAGTCGAGCGATCTCATCCTTCAGCTCTCTGTTCTCTTGCTCAAGATGTTCCATGATTCTCATATGATTGGCGCGAGTGTTGTACTGATGAGTCAGCTTGGCTAAAGCACAAAAGAAACACCAATGAGACATCTAGCGAAAGAGAACCCTGCTTATGCAAATGATGCATGAAATGCAATGCTTGTTTATTTATTTTTATTTTTAAGGAACTTACTATATCATTTGCAAATATATAACAACAATTGCAACAATTTGATATGACCATAAAATATCTCTTTTGATTTATATAATTTGAAGGATTCCACTGAGTACAATTTAAAAAACCAAATAATAAAAATATAAGGGAAAAGGAGACTATTCATCCTAAGGATCTCTAACAACAATGTCAGAAGGTCTGGCTGCAGGCGCGTACTTCCTTCGAATGCGTCAAATCTCAGCCTCAAAAGAAGCCTTCATCTGAGTCTTCTCGAGGACAAACTGATCGACAATCTTCTTCCAAGCAAAGGAAGGCTGAGGCATGCTAGAGGAAGATGAAACCTTCGGATCTCTCTATCTCTTTGTCACTCGGTCTTCAAGTAGCTCAATAAGTGCATCTTTGTCCTCAGACTCCAACTGCAACTCCTCATGCTTTTTGCTCAAAGCACGGAAGCGCTCTTCCCACATATCCTTTTCTTGCTTCATATTAGCGAGCGCGTCTTCCAACCCCTCTACATCTTGATTAGGGTGACTTAATGGCTCAACCACAACCATAGACATAGGTCTCTCACAAGGATAAGGCATCTTTAACTCCAAGGCTCTCTTCTTCACCCAAAGAGTGTAAGCTTCTAAAGCTACACAATTGCATGGATCAAGCTCGGATCTTCCTTTCTGTAATACCCCAAAATTTACCCTTCATTTTTTCCTGGAAGCATGGGATTCTGTTTTACACTTCATTGGCATCATACTAGGTCATACTCATTGATACTGCATTAGTGACATGGAAATCAGGTTTTGATTGATCACTCCTTAGCAGAAGGAGCCTACACAAAGCAAGATTGAGAATTGGATTCATTTCTCTAAATATACAAGTCTCAAGGGGGTCCAGGAATCTTATTATGGTCCTCAGTTCATTAGTGAAAGATTCAGAGCTGTCAGAGTGCTCGTCTGGATTTAATCACGAAATTAGGGTTTCATGGCTACCTACAACAGGAAATGTTTGGTTGGAAGTAGAGGAGCTCATCCATGTCATGATTAGAGAGGCATCTTGGCCTAGGAAGACTCACAATTATCTCAGAAAGATCCATTGGCAAGCAGTGCAATCAGTTCCTGATCATTTTTGCCCTAAAATTAGGGTTTGGTATAAAATCAGTTTATTTCTGATTCTTTGGGTGAAACTCTTTTCCATGGCCCTCCATATGTCCACAAGGGTCTACATACAAAAAATAAGCTTTTTATTTGAGCCAGAGGTGCTTCAATTGATCATTGGAATTGCGAATCAAATAGTTTGGGAAAAGTCAACTGTAGGGCCAAAAAAGTCAACTCCTGACATTTTGAGAGTGGAATCTCAAAATTCATGCCTAAGGAAGCCTACATGTGAAATTTGGTCAAGGTTGGATCATGGATTCATCATTTAATCAGGAATTGGAAAAGTTACTTAATTTGGAAATGGTTGACTTTCCATTTAAGGCAAGTTTTCATGATTGTTGCACTCACTTTAAGCCCATTTTCCATCAAGATAAAACTCCATTTGAAAATTTCTCCAACATGAAAGTTGTTCCTATTGTTCCAAGCTTTCTAGAGATATAAAGTTTTCCTCATTTGGATTAAAATTGAGAAAGTTATGATTAGTCAAAGTGGGACATATTTTTAGGACACTTAGAAAAATTTCTAAGTCTCAAAATCTTCAAAGTTTGTCAAGACTTTTTGGCCAGTTTACTTGCACTTCAAGGCATCATTTGAAAATGCTTTCAACACAACAATTGTACCTTGCCATGTCCTCTTTCACATACTTTTGGAATCATCTCATTTGGATCCATGATTTGAGAGATACATTCACCTAAAGTGGGCACCATGACATGATTTTCTAGGCAACATCATTTTTGTATGATGAAACCTGAACTTGAGGGCTATTTTTCACCTTCTTCCATTCATCATTTCAACTTGTGCTCAACATGAAAGATGCTAAGCTCCATGATATCTTGCTATTGTTCGCATTATTTCTCTAATTGGTGACTTGAACATCAAGTTACATGGCCATAAAGTTACCATCTTGGACTGTTTTCTTACTTGCCAAGCCATGCATAAAATCAACACACGTTTTTTCCTCATGTCACCATGCTTTGGATATTTAATCACTTAAGTTTGGCCCAAAATAACAACATTTCACATGCCATTCCTAATACATCTCATTATTTTGGATTATGGACAAATCACTTATTTCAAAGCCCATGAAAACACTTGGATCCACCCTATTTAAGAAGATGAAAACCCTAACCCTAAGAGGAGAGTGTGAATTTTGTGGCAAGCATCACAAGTCAGATCTCTTCTTCTCATCAAGCCGTTGAAGTGAGGCACAAAGGAAGCACCATTCCACTAGGTAATCATCTCTTCCATGGCCATTGTTTTCTTCATTCTTGTGCTTGCTTACTATGCTCATCATAATTATCACTACTGTTTTATGCTTGTGTTCTTGATGTTATGGATTTGTGTTGTGATTTTCCATTATATCATGTCCATGTTGACCTCTTGTGGTCAACTTTTATCCATGATTAAGCCATTATTTTTGCTAAAATAAGATACCATGATGATCTACACATTTTGTACTTGAATTTTGGTTTTTATTTCATCTCATTTGGTGCCCTATGGTGGTTGTAATCTTGAGTGGAAGTGTTGAAAAATCCATTGCATGGGCTGCGTTTTTAGCATGCATGGTTAGGGTTTCTTGTTGCATGGAGAAGATGATGATGTGTCACTGTAAGGACCACTGGATCGTGTGCTTTTGTTTTACTCCTGGCCATGCATTTTGTTTTTGTCTTCTAGTGTTTTAATGAAACTTGACCTATTGATACCATGTCACATGAATTATTTAATTAAAATGTTATTTAGTTGTGTCACATGCTGAATATTTGAGTTGGACCATGGGCTTTGCGCTGTTGCTTTTCCCACCCCACACTTCCTGGCTCATTAACACTAATTCCTTCCACTTTTATTTTCTTTTTTCAATTCATATTTATATTTTAGTTTTGATTTTAATTATTTTAAAATAGTTTCGTTATTCATAAAAATACCAAAAAATATTTTCCATATTTCTTAACGTTTTATTTAATTTTATATAATTTTTATTTTCGTATTTTTTTAATATTAATATTTATTTTAATTATTTATTCTAAATGGTCCATTTTAACACACTTTTTTTTATTGATTTTATTTTTATGACTTAAAATTATTTTTAGCATTTGATTTTTGGGATGAAGGTTGACTAATGTCCCATGGTCAACTTGACCTTTTCTTGGAATTTTATATCTCATTTTCAATTTATTTTGGGATTTATTTTTGACCTAGCTTGGTTGGTTGACTTTTGGTTTGACTTTTATTTTATTTTAATTAATTTATGCACCAATTTTCATTATTTTTAAAATCTTTTTGGGGGATGATGATGTCCTGACCCCACCTTATTTAGTTTAATTTTTCATAATTTTCTTGATTAATTTGCTATTTATTCTTGATTTATTTCTAACCTAGTCTTGTTGGTTGACTTTTGTTTTGACCTTTGTTTTATTTCAATTAATTTATGTACTAATTTTCATTATTTTTAAAATATTTTTGGGGGATGATGATGTCCTGACCCTACCTCATTTAGTTTAATTTTTCATAATTTTCTTGATTAATTTGCTATTTATTTCATATATTTTAAGTTGACTTGAATTTTCAGTTGACTTCTTTATGATCGATGTTTGACTTAGGGATTGCTTATGGAAATTGAAGAGATCTTTTGATCCTCCCTTGTCCATCTCATATGCCATGTATTAGAGGCCTTTTCCTCTTGATTTTATTTGGTCCTTACCTCATTTCTCGATTAAATTATTCAGTGATCCTTGTGTGCATCTTTTCATCTGTCTGATTCATCTGTTATCTGTCACATTTGTTTCTTTCATTCATGTTCACTATTGTTTGATTGTTTAACATGTTCATACTTCTCATGCATTATTTAATGTTCCATTATTTCATTCTTGGATTTGATTATACACTTGCTTGATTATCCGAAATGATTGGTAACTGTTGCCTACTTGTATGATGTATGAGGCATATATTCTTATTGTTTGATTGCCATGAACAATCCCCATTCATAACAAATGTACCCCTCTCCCATGAAGTGTATAATGTTTATTCTTTCATTCTTTATTCATCTGTTAATACAAGATTTAAAACGAACATCCGATAATCATTTCAGAACAAGATCAAAAGCTCGATCCAACGTCGAGTAATCATTTTCAAAACTTAACAGAACCAACATGTATTCATCCACCCTTTGGTAAGTCGATTGCTTCATTCATCGCCATTTCTCTTGTAAGTCGATTGCTTCAGGCATCGCCATCAACCTCTTGTAAGTCGATTGCTTCAGGCATCGCCATCTACCCTTATCCGTGGCTCCTCTCCTTGCTTCATCCGTCGACTCTTGTTCCGTTTAGGTAGCACCCATTAGGTAGAACCCTTTGTATGATAACATAGGTAGAATTCCCTTATTCTTTGCACGCTAACATTAGGTAGATGTTCCCTTTGTAAATCCTAACACATATGTCCACATTGCATGACAATTTTAGGGCAGAGCTTCCCCACTTTTTAGACCTTCCGTGCATCTCTGATCTTGTGGCATATCAATCCGTTCTATTGCAAAGAGGTAACTGCCTAAGACTCGATTTAGCGAGCTGTGACACCTACTGCTAGGACGTTGAACACATTGCCCACTTTCCTTTGACATAGTTGGTGTCCTCTTTTGTAAGTCCATGTTCATATGGCAATCCTTACCCCCTAGTTAGTCGAACTACGACAACTCTGATTCTCATGTTCAGATAAGATACGTAGGCACGAGACGCGATGTCTTGCCGAGTTTGACTAACGACTAACAACTAATCCTTGCTTGCTCTCGCCCTTGCTGCGATTCTTTTCCCTTGCCCTCGTTGCGATCGAGACCCTTTGTTCCCGTAGTTAGCTGAACTACATTTTGCTCTGATTCTCATTCCAGATGAGATACGTAGGCATAAGACGCGATGTCTTATCGAGCACACTTCTCTTTAACCCATAGGTAGCCGAGCTACGAGGACTCTGATTCTCATATTCAGATGAGATACGTAGGCAGTGGATGCGACATCCTTGCGAGTCATTTTCATTTTATTTTAACCTTTCTTTAGCAGATATCACATTAGATATACCTACACCCTTTAGACGAGAACAACAAGAGTGGATCCCGTAGAGTACTACGGATGCGTAGGGGTGCTAATACCTTCCCTTCGCATAATCGACTCCCGAACCCAAGATTTGGTTGCGAGACCTTGTCTTTTCCTTTTCTTCAGGTTTTCTTCGATCGTTTCCTTTCCCTCATTTGGGATAAATAACGAACGGTGGCGACTCTTCTGGTATTCTTTTTTCGTCGGTTGTTTTTTTGCACCAGTTGCGACAGTTGGCAACTCTGCTGGGGACCCGGTTTCCCTATGCGAGTCCCTCCTAGATTTTGTGAGTTTCTTGTTTGTTGGGTGTTTATTCTTTTGTACAGTTATTTACTTTCAGCATTTATCTGCTTTATCTTATTGCATTGTGTACATATGATTGTTGTATATGTTGGATTTGTTGGTTTGGTTATTTGTTGGGATGGGTTGTTCTATGAGAGATAAGCCCACTACCCAGGCTTGAGCGTACACACAGGTTTTAGAGTGGATAGTCATGAGGCTTGCGTAGCATGTTGCTACGTTAAGTCATTCATGAAGACCCACACCCAGACGAGGTTTCTTTTGGATACATTCTGTCCTACGGGTGTTCCGTAATGACAAGACGTTCCTTTAGAAATCGTCGACTCTGGTGACCATTTCCCGAGGACTCAGTCAAGGCCTCTCCTCCGAGACGCAGTTATGTTAGCTCTGGTGGGCGCATTCTCGCTGCTCAATCCGAGGACCCCGAGGCTGGGAACTTGCTTTTAGGATGTCCTGTTGAGGGGAGTTCGTGGAGGTCTTTCGTCTCGTAATAATGCCAAACCTTCAGTGGTAAACGTATTATTCTCGACTGAAGGGTTAGAAGCTGACAAACTTCTGTTCTTAGAACCTACCAGTGAGGGGCGGGCTAAATTCAGGAAACCTAAACCTTCAACCAACCCGGTTTTCTGGTATTCTTGTTGGAGCAGAACTGTGATCTCTTATATGTTCCTCAGTGGTTTTCTCTTCGGACAGTGTGACCTGACAGATGTTCAAGCAGATACAACCATCTTGATTCCCATGTCACTGTATTGCATCACATCATTTTGCATTCATATCATTTAACACATGTTTATCTATTCCCATGGGTTTATATCTTCTTCTTGATTCTAGTCGGGGTTTTCTGGTCCTCCTAAGATGGATATTGGCAGAAAAAGACATGTCGCCTACAAATTTCATGTGGTTTGTTTGGGTCTCATTCAACAGCTGATGAAGTTAATGGATCATGGTTCTCTAGAAAGATTCCGAAAGGATTATGGGTTGATTCTAAGTTTTGTTACGGTTCTCTCCAAAGATCAACACGATGCTCTCTTTACACTGCTGCAGTTCTATGACCCTCCATTGAGGTGTTTTACATTCCCAGATTATATCTTGGTCCCTACTTTGGAGGAGATTGCCGGTTTTCTCAGAGTTCCTATCAAGTCACAGTTACTATTCTACAGTTTTGAGTTTCTGCCCGATCTCAGCATGGTTGCTTCAGCCACATATTTGGGGAAATCAGTCTTGAAGTCTAATATGTGTCAGAAGGGAGGAGTCAATGGTTTTCATCTGAGTTTCTTAGTGGGAGAAGCCAAGAAGAAGCTTGGAGATGGTGATTGGAGGTGTTTCAATGTTGTATTGGCTCTTTGTGTATACAGGATTGTCCTGTTCCCTAATGTTGCAAAATTTGTGGACATAGACGCAGTACGCCTCTTCGTGTTGGGAAATCCAGTGCCGACCTTGCTGGGAGATTTCTTTCATTCAGTGCATCAGAGGAATGAGAATAGAAAAGGAGGATTAATGAATTGTTGTGCACCCTTGTTTCATAAGTGGTTCAGTTCTCACCTACCCAAGTCAGGAGCCTTCGTTGACTTCAAGGACTCGTTGAGTTGGTCGGAGAGATTGATGGGGATAAGAGCTAAAGATATTTCTTGGTGGTCTGACCAGAACTTGCTTCAGGCGGATATTATTCAAAGTTGCGGGAACTTCCTGAATGTACCGTTGGTAGGAAGAAGAGGAGGGATCAACTATAATCCTTCTCTAGCAGTCAGACAGTTTGGGTATGCTTTAAGAACTCCGCCTTTGGAAAAAGATGTGGAAGAATCTCTGTTTTTCCATTCTTCATCTGATCTGACTATATCCCGTAAGGCAGCTGAGGCCTGGCTCAAGGTGATCAAGAGAGGAAGGACTATGCTTGGAAAGGGAGATTGTAGGACTTATTCTCAGTATGAAGTTTGGCTTCGGAGAAGAGTCGAAGAGTTTAGTCTGCCATTTCCTATTGAAGAACCGTTATATCCATCTACTCCTAAGCAGTCAACAATGGTGAGCCGAGAGGAGTATGACAAATTAAAGAATACCATGGAGGAACTTCAAATTGAAAACTCGGAGTTGAGTGTGAAGTTGCAAGACTTTACGCGTCTATACCAGGAGACAGAATATCAGAAGGGGAAGCCGTCAGATTGTAAGAGGAAGCAGAAAAGAAATTAGCTATGGAGGTGAACTTCTTCAGGAAAACTGACAAAGCCTTGGGATCATCCAGTTCTGAGTTGAGGCGAGTCAAGAAGCAATTAACAGATGCCCATGGAATGTTAGCTGGGTGGCAAGAGCAATGGGATGCATTTTCAGCTTCTAGGAAGGCAAAAGTGGAGGAGATGGTGGCCGAGTTGACTGGTCAGATGGAGAAGTTGAAGACTCTGCTGAAGGAGAAGAACAATGAGCTCCTGTGTGCCCGTACAACCAATGGTACATCACAGATCAACTCGACAAGGCTCAAGAACAGATTGAAGAACTCAAAGTGCTGGCGGGTTTGAAGAAATCTAGACTTGAAGAGGTATTCGGGGAGGATAATGAGAATTATTACATAGAGCACATCAACGAGCTAGATGGGATTATTCACCAGAGGAATCTGCTTATCCGGCGTTTGACAGAATATCCAGATCATCCTGACACGGTGGCACTACTAGCTGAGGTTAGGAGCAATCCTTTTGGGTTGTATACAGGAGGCTGATTCCTGATTTTTGTTCCTCTTTTCACTTCTTGTGTTTCTTTGTTGCTTTGTAGTGATGATCCACAGGCTTGTTGTGGAGATCCTCTTTTGATATACTGTTGGCTAAGGCCCTTCTCTTTGAACTCATTTGTATGACGGTTTTTCTTTATTGCATCTTGGTCTCCGAAGTTTATCCACAGCTCGATCTTCTTACACTGTTTATCTATTGAGAGACTGGAATCAAGGGGTAGAATACCTCTTGGAATTGATAAACATGTAATTGCATTTGCATATTTATTAGCATGTCTTGCATAATAGGTATCGCCGCAGTGTTCTTATTTTGTTTGGTATTCCACTAGCAGGATAGCTGACTCAGGCATTCACCGATACGATACCCGAAGAAATCTACAAAGAACAATGGAAGGTCTACAAGCAGAGCTCGCTGAGATGAGGATTCACATTAATCAGTTCATGGAAGTGGTCCAAGGAGTGGCTCAGGGACAGCAGGAGCTTAGATTGTTGGTACAGAAAAATCCCCCTACTACCCAACCGGAGGTTGTGGCTGATCCTCTAGCTGGAGAGGCTAATGGACCCAATGGACCAGGGCCTATCCCAATCCCACATGTCAACCTTGATCAACAACCCATCCATGATGATCAGGAGGATCAGTTCCCCCTACTTCAGGAGGACTTTGGCATGGACCCTATGTTTCGGAGACTAGAAGAGAGGTTGAAAGTTGTGGAAGGGCAGAATGCTCTTGGTGTGGATGTTGCTGACTTGGGGCTGGTCCCAGGTGTGAGAGTTCCACCAAAATTCAGAGTCCCCGTGTTTGATAAATACAATGACAACTCTTGCCCGAAGACTCATGTGCAAGCTTACTTTCGCAAGATGGTAGCGTATTCTGATGATAAGAAGCTTCTCATGTACTTCTTCCAGGACAGCCTAGCTGGGGCATCCTTGGAGTGGTATATGAGGCTGGAAGAGGAGAGAAGGGGATGCAAATGATGTGTCTTCTTATTAGAGCAGGGGTAATCGAAGGAGCAATTTTCAGAATTACCATCAACAACCTTATGTTGTAGCTGTGACCATTCCGGCTGCAGCACCAGTGCAACAACAACAACCTCAACGTCAACAAAATCAATACCAATAACAACAGGGTGACATACCTGCTTATCAAGAGAGATAGAGGATGGTGGATAGGCGTTTCGACACTCTTCCGATGTCGTACGCCCAATTGCTTCCCAACCTTCAGCAATTGCAACTTGTGCAGTTACGCACTTTGGCTCCTTCCGTTGGCAGGCTTCCAGTGGGTTATGATGCCAATGCTAGGTGTAATTTCCACTCTGGGGCACCTGGCCATACTATTGAGAACTGCAAAGCTTTTAAGCACGTAGTTCAGGACCTTATTGACTCAAAGGCCATTAATTTTATGCCGGCTCCTAATGTTGTCAACAATCCTATGCCGCAGCATGGTAGAGCAAATGTTAACATGGTTGAAGGAGAAGTCAAATTAGTCAAGGAGGTGTTGAAGTTGAAGACTCCGCTGTTGGAGATCAAAGAATACTTGCTAAAGGCAGATGTTTCCCCCGGCTGTGGGAGCGGTTGTTTAGGTTGTATTGCATAGAGTGGGGGTTGTGTGAGGCTGCAGCAGGGTATCCAGGCATTGCTCGACGATGGTATCCTCCAAGATGAAGACCTATCTGCCCAAAAGTCTATTGAAGGGGTTGCTGAAGAGGTGTTTGAAGATGCTGTTGAGGAATTTACAAATGTTGTTCCTGTTGATCTTGTAATTCCTGATAATGTATTTAACTTTTCTGATGCTGTTGTTGATATTCCAAACATTGGGATTGGGTATCAGCCAGCATTGACTTCTACAAATTCAACGCCTCAGACTCGTCAGGGGCCGATTACTTTCTCCAGTGCTGGCATCATTCAGTACGGCCAGGTCTCTGCAATCAACAAAGAAGATGGGGATAGTGATTGCGACATTGACAACTGGGTGCGTCCGAGGGTCCCGGATGAAGTCCTCTGCAACTGGTCTTCTGAAGAGATTATCCAAGTCACTCTTCTTGAAGAGTAATTTTCTTTGTTTATTCATGCATAACCAAGTCTTACGTTCCGCCTAGGGCGTAATTGTTGGTGTAAGCCCTAGAAGCCAATACTTTTGGTACTTGTATCGAATTATTTATTAATAATAAAAGGCTTTTTCTTTATTATGGTTGTTTAGTAAAGTCCCTGGAATAGATAGTCCATTTAATGTATTAAATGTGAATTAATCATGATAACACATTAAACATAAGGACACTATTCTTAAAGTATCTGTAGTCGAGCTTTAACGTAAAGTGGGATAACATTAAAGCATTAAGACTATTATGTTTGTAGACTGATGATCACATCTCATGGATCATGGATAAAGAGTTATCAAGTCTTAAACATAGGTATGAATATTAGGAGTAATATTTATACCGGATTGACCCACTGTGAGAATACTATATAGAAAGTTATGCAAGGTGTCATAAGTTATTCTCATGGTGATAATAGTGTATACCACTCTTCGACCTGAAACCACTATGGATCCTAGATGTAGAGTTGAGTGCTTTATTGTTGATCCAACGTTGTCCGTAACAGGATAACCATAAAGACAGTTGATGGGCACTCCACAAAGCATGCTGAGGGACATGAGTGTCCTAGATGGAATTTGCCCATCCTGCGTAACAGGATAAATGCCTATGGGCCCAATATTGAACTGGACAAGGGTGACACGGTCTATACCTTGTGCTCAATATAGACATAAGGGCAAAGGGGTAATTATACACATAATTATTATCACAGGAGGTTTTGTCAGATCACATGACATTTTCGTGTCTTGGGTAACAGTGATGTGTTGCTAGATACCACTCACTGTTTATTATGTTAAATGCGTGATTTAATATAATTGCCAACGTCGCGAAAACATACAGGGTGACACACAAAGGACGGATTGATGAGAAATAGAGTAACTAAGGAACACCGTAAGGTACGGTGCGCTTAAGTGGGAGACGAAATATGGTAAGGTACCAAATACTTAAGTGATTTTGGCATATTATGAGATATGGGCCAAAATACACTTAAGTGGGCTTTTTAGCTTGAAGCCCACACAAGTGGTTCTATAAATAGAACCCCTTGGGTAGAAGCATTGCCACTCCACTCAGACTCAAACTCAAGTGAAGACTTGGAGTTTCGTTTCCCTCTCTCTCTCACTCAAAGCCTTCATTTGTACCAGCTAGCACTGAGATTGAAGGAATTCGTTCGTGTGGACTGAGTAGAGATGTTGTCACCGTTCAACGTTCATGATCGCCCCGTGGATCTGTATCCAAGGTTTTGATCATTACAAGGAATCTGCACCAAAGGTTTGAATCGCCACAAGAGGTAACGATTCTATCACTAATCATGCCCATTCGTAAGGATCATTAAAGGAGAAATTTTTATATTCCGCTGCGCCTTGGATGGCAATTCTCCTTCAGTGGTATCAGAGCCTCTTACGAAACCATGAATCTGATAACTGTTCTTGTTCTGTATTAATATGATTAAAGACAGATTGAATCAAAGATTAAATTGAGATCGATCAAGTTACATATATATGATATATGTAATCCGGATGTAAAATACATTATATATGATATAGTGTTCTCGTTTCGTTCATTCAAACACTCAATGATTGTTTTCCTTTGAGCGATCAATGGTCATTTGCTTCTTGATCCGACATTAGTTTGGTGAAGCAATGACATGTTGATCAATCATACTGAATTAACAATCGAGATGTGTTTGACGATCTGAAATTGGTGCATCAAGGTTAGTGACGGCACAAGGGTTGTGTTGTCAGAGAGTTATGCGATTGGGGTTGTGACTGCACAAGAGTTGTGCTTCCTAAACACTTTTTGGAACAGTGTTAACCGGTTAACGCTTTTGGTTAACCGGTTAACGCAAGACGAAATTCAATTTTCTGAGATTTTCAAACAGTGTTAACCGGTTAACGCATTTGGTTAACCGGTTAACGCAAGGCAGAAAACAATTTTTTGAACAGATTTCAAACAGTGTGAACCGGTTAAGACATATGGTTAACCGGTTAACGCAAGGCAAAATTCAGTGTTTAAGGTATCAAGTGTTAATGCGAAAACGACGTCGATTTTAAATGAATTGTTCATTAAAAATTTCGGCCAGGGGCGGTGCCCCTTCAACCCCGCAAGGAGCGCTGCCCCCTTGACCCCTATCCGCTGATCTTGTTTAATTGGAAAGATGGAAAAGTCTCCATTCACAGGAAAAGGTGAAAGAGCTAATGATCTTTTGGCCCTCATACATACTGATGTATGTGGACCACTGAACATACCAGCCAAAGGAGGTTTTCAGTACTTCATCACATTCACTGATGATTTCAGTAGAGATGGTTATGTGTATTTAATGAAACACAAATCAGAGTCCTTTGAAAATTCAAGGAATTCAAGAATGAAGTACAAAACCAACTAGGTAAGAATATTAAAACTCTTCGATCAGATCGAGGAGGTGAGTATTTAAGCCTAGAGTTTGATGACCATCTGAAAGAGTGTGGGATCCTATCCCAACTCACTCCTCCTGGAACACCCCAATGGAATGGTGTATCTGAGAGAAGAAATCGAACCCTGTTAGACATGGTCCGATCCATGTTGAGTCACGCCGATCTTCCAAACTCCTTTTAGGGACATGCACTATTGACAACAACTTACACACTTAACCGTGTTCCATCCAAAAAGGTTGAGAAGACACCATATGAGATATGGAGCGGTAAGACACCACATATGTCTTACATGAAGATTTGGGGTTGCGAAGTTTATGTGAAACGACAAATTTCAACTAAGCTTGAGCCCAAATCTGACAGATGCTTATTTGTGGGGTATCCTAAAGAAACAAGAGGGTATTACTTCTACAATCCTTCTGAGGGCAAAGTGTTTGTCGCTCGAACTGGAGTTTTCCTAGAAAAGGATTTTATTTCCAAAGGAACCAGTGGGAGGAAAGTAGAGCTTGAAGAAATTCAAGAATCACAAAGCATCGATACACCTATGGAGGAATTAGAGCAGGAAACACAAGTGGTTGTGGAAGAGCAACCTGCTTAAGTAGAACAAGACCAGCGTAGGTCAATAGGATACATCACCTACCTGAGAGATATGGATATCTCATAACAGATCAAGGTGATGTATTAGGACGAGTCTTGATTCAGTTCGCCTCTTTGGTTTGATCCTAAATTGGCCTCTTGTGACTGTTTCTTGTGCTTCCTCGTGGTATAAATGAATAATTGCTCAGTAACCAGTAATTATCCACCCTATCCCCGGTGGAGTCTGTGGTTTACTACCTCTATACCGGTAATTGTAAACCCTGTTTTCTCTCCCTTGCAGAGTTAACCTTTTTATTCATCCTAAGTTGATGACGGTTACTTTTTCGTGGTTTTCTACCCAGTATCCGGTAGATGTAATCCCCTCCTTGATGGTTATCACTATCCAATATTCGGTATTGAAATCCCCTCCTTCTTTCGGATAATTGCTCTGATTAAGCAGTTTATCCCCAGCAAATCATCTTTCATACCGGTTGTCGGTAATGTTGGTTGCTCCCTTTGATTAGTCATCATTATATACTTAGTTTTGGTATCCCGATGATTTTCTCTTTATCGGTCGATTTATCCTTTATTAACCCAGTAACCGGTTGTGGATAATCTTCCATGCGAGTGTATTATCTACGTTCTGACGGTAATAGATAATATATCTCATGCGCTCTTTGGTCGAAGCCTTTTGTTCTTCCCTTGTTGAGTAAGATTTGTATCCCCGTTTTGGAATTGAATGTCCATCCTTTAATCGAGTTTTCTTTCTGCCCTCTTTTTGGATGATGAGTGTCTTGGGAATATTCCCCAATTCACGCTTTGGTTGGTCACCTATTATATGCCCAGTAACCGGTATCCCTGGTGTTCCTCCCTTTCTTCTCCCTATTATGACTTTTAGTCCCCTATGGAGTCAGGTTTCCTGAGTTGAAATATACCTTTTAGGTCTTCCTCAGATGATTTGGTTGATTGATGTCTCTCACCCTTATACCGATCTTAGATATTCATTCTTCCCGAGCATGTTGTTCTCTCATCCTTATACCGGTGTTCAGATCACATGTCTCATTGAGCTTGTTACCCAGTAACCGGTAACACCTCATCTTGCTGCTTCCCCAGGAGAGTCTTTTTGGACATCCCCAACGAAGTTCGTTGTGGATCGTTCTTGTTGTATTGGCATATTCCCCAATACGGGCGTCTTCGAGTCATCTCGAGTCTTTCCATTGTTTTCCCTTTGGAATTCTGCTCCCCAAACTTTGAGTCGTTCCCTGCTCACGCATTTCTTTCTTATCCCCAAAAGAGTCTCCAGGATTTTGTCCCATGGAATGTATCACTCATTTGGATTGTCAGTGTTTCCTGATTGTCTTTACTCCTTTGTGGACACATATCCCCACAAAGTATTATCCTTTTACATACATACATTTGCATCATGAGGTCTCTTAGGGACCAAAATTCGTCTCTTTGTTATTATTTAAGCCCATTCTACCTCGTCGAGACGAAGATTTTAACCTTCCCTTCTCCGGCTAGAATGACCTTAAATAGGGGCATCTATAAGAGCCCAATTTTGTCCCTAAGATCCCTCATGGCATCATAACATTGCATTGCATAGCCTCAAGGATCATTGAGCATCATGGTTCCTTTTCCCTGTGGGTGGGACTTCTTGAGAGTGGTTTGAGATCACCAAGCATGCTTGAATTGTATATCATTGCTTTTCTTATTTTGTTTATTAACCAAAAGCACAAAAATATGTCACTAACATCTTTTGTTTGTAGCTTGAGCAATCACAAGGTCCAAAGCTTCTACGAGATCATTGGTATAATCAAATGGTCAAGAGGAGATGATAGCAAGCATGGCAATGGTTCCCAAAGCTCTCATCCATTAAATATGCCTCCCTAGTACCTTAAGGCATCATTTTGATCAAAGAAAATCAAAGGGTTTGAGGTTTGTTCCCTAGAGAAACCCTAATTCATCTGTGCACCACAATACATTATATATGATATAGTGTTCTCGTTTCTTTCATTCAAACACTCAATGATTGTTTTCCTTTGAGCGATCAATGGTCATTTGCTTCTTGATCCGACATTAGTATGGTGAAGCAATGACATGTTGATCAATCATACTGAATTAACAATCGAGATGTGTTTGACGGTCTGAAATTGGTGCATCAAGGTTAGTGACGGTACAAGGGTTGTGTTGTCAGAGAGTTATGCGATTGGGGTTGTGACTACACAAGAGTTGTGCTTGCTAAACACTTTTTGGAACAGTGTTAACCGGTTAACGCATATGGTAACTAGTTAACGCAATACGAAATAATTTTTTTTTGAGTTTTCAAACAGTGTTAACCGGTTAACGCTTTTGGTTAACCGGTTAACGCAAGACGAAATTCAATTTTTTGAGATTTTCAAACAGTGTTAACCGGTTAACGCATTTGGTTAACCGGTTAACGCAAGGCAGAAAACAATTTTTTGAACAAATTTCAAACAGTGTTAACCGGTTAACGCATATGGTTAACCGGTTAACGCAAGGCAAAATTCAGTGTTTAAGGTATCAAGTGTTGATGCGAAAATGACGTCGATTTTAAATGAATTGTTCATTAAAAATTTCGGCCAGGGGCGATTCCCCTTCAACCCTGCAAGGGGCGCTGCCTCCTTGACCCCTGTCCGCTGATCTTCTTTAATTGGAAAGATGACAAAGTCTCCATTCACAGGAAAAGGTGAAAGAGCTAATGATCTTTTGGCCCTCATACATACTGATGTATGTGGACCACTGAACATACCAGCCAGAGAAGGTTTTCAGTACTTCATCATATTCACTAATGATTTCAGTAGATATGGTTATGTGTATTTAATGAAACACAAATCAGAGTCCTTTGAAAAGTTCAAGGAATTCAAGAATGAAGTAAAAAACCAACTACGTAAGAATATTAAAACTCTTCGATCAGATCGAGGAGGTGAGTATTTAAGCCTAGAGTTTGATGACCATCTGAAAGAGTGTGGGATTTTATCCCAACTCACTCCTCCTGGAACACCCCAATGGAATGGTGTATCTGAGAGAAGAAATCGAACCCTGTTAGACATGGTCCGATCCATGTTATGTCACGCCGATCTTCCAAACTTCTTTTGGGGACATGCGCTGTTGACAGCAGCTTACACACTTAACCGTGTTCCATCCAAAAAGGTTGAGAAGACACCATATGAGATATGGAGTGGTAAGAGGCCACATATGTCTTACATGAAGATTTGGGGTTGCGAAGTTTATGTGAAACGACAAATTTCAACTAAGCTTGAGCCCAAATATGACAAATGCTTATTTGTGGGGTATCCTAAAGAAACAAGAGGGTATTACTTCTACAATCCTTCTGAGGGCAAAGTGTTTGTCGCTCGAACTGGAGTTTTCCTAGAAAAGGATTTTATTTCCAAAGGAACCAGTGGGAGGAAAGTAGAGCTTGAAGAAATTCAAGAATCACAAAGCATCGATACACATATGGAGGAATTAGAGCAGGAAACACAAGTGGTTGTGGAAGAGCAACCTGCTCAAGTAGAACAAGACCAACGTAGGTCGAGCAGGATACGTCACCTACCTGAGAGATATGGATATCTCATAGCAGATCAAGGTGATGTATTACTCATGGATCAAGATGAGCCTGTGACCTACCAAGAGGCCATAACTGGTCCCGAGTCTGAGAAGTGGCTAGAAGCCATGAAATCTGAAATGGATTCCATGTACACAAACCAAGTTTGGACCTTGGTAGAGCCTCCTGTAGGAGTTAATCCTATAGGATGCAAGTGGGTCTTCAAAAAGAAGACTGACATGGATGGTAAGGTACATACCTATAAGGCAAGACTGGTTGCAAAAGGATATAAACAAATTCATGGTGTTGACTATGATGAAACCTTTTCACCAGTTTCAATGCTTAAATCTGTTCGGATTTTACTTGCTATCGCTGCATCTCATGATTATGAAATATGGAAGATGGATGTCAAAACTGCTTTCCTTAACGGAAATCTTCTTGAGGATGTGTACATGACACAGCCTGAAGGATTTGACATACCAGAAGAAGCCCAAAAGATATGTAAGCTATAAAGTTCAATCTATGGATTGAAGCAAGCTTCCAGAAGCTGGAATCTCCGTTTTGATGAAACGGTAAAACAATATGGATTAATCAAGAACGAAGATGAGCCTTGTGTCTACAAGAAGGTTAGTGGGAGAATGATCGTTTTCCTGGTGTTATATGTTGATGACATATTACTCATTGGAAACGATGTCCCTACCCTGCAACAAGTAAAGACTTGGTTGGGGAAATGTTTTTCTATGAAGGACCTAGGTGAAGCAGCCTATATATTAGGAATCAGAATCTATAGAGATAGATCACGAAAACTGCTTGGCCTAAGTCAGAGTACATACATAGACAAAGTGTTGAGACGCTTTAATATGCATGATTCCAAGAAAGGATTCATACCTATGCAACATGGCCTGTGTCTATTAAAAACACAATCCCCTTCCACTAAGGTAGAAAGGGAACGCATGAATAAGATTCCATATGCATCTACAATAGGATCTATCATGTATGCCATGTTATGTACTCGACCAGATGTCTCGTATGCTAAAAGTGCAACGAGTAGGTACCAATCTGATCCTGGTGATGCCCATTGGGTAGCTGTCAAGAATATCCTTAAGTACTTGAGAAGGACTAAGGACTCATTCTTGATATATGGAGGTCAAGAAGAATTGGCTGTAATTGGTTACACCGATGCTAGCTTCCAGACAGATAAGGATGACTTTAGATCGCAATCTGGTTATGTGTTTTGCTTAAACGGTGGCACTGTAAGTTGGAAAAGTTCAAAGCAAGATACAGTTGCTGATTCTACAACCGAGGTCGAGTATATTGCTGTCTCAAGTGCAGCAAAGGAAGTTGTTTGGATCAAGAAGTTCATTAGTGAACTTGACATAGTTCCTAGCATTGTGCATCCCATTGGTCTCTATTGTGATAACAATGGTGCTATCGCACAAGCTAAGGAGCCTAGATCTCACCAACGATCCAAAGACATACTTAGGCGTTATCATCTCATTCACTTGACAATATTGCTCACCCACTGACAAAGCCTCTTGCGCAGCAGAAGCATGATGGCCATACCAAATCAATGGGCATAAGGGGTATGCCTGATTAGCTTTAGTGCTAGTGGGAGATTGTTGGTGTAAGCCCTAGAGGCCAATACTTTTGGTACTTGTATCGAATTATTTATTAATAATAAAAGGCTTTTTCTTTATTATGGTTATTTAATAAAGTCCCTGGAATAGATAGTCCGTTTAATGTATTAAATGTGAATTAATCATGAGAACACATTAAACGTAAGGACACTATTCTTAAAGTATTCGTAGTCGAGCTTTAATGTGAAGTGGGATAACATTAAAGCATTAAGACTATTATGTTTGTAGATTGATGATCACATCTCATGGATCATGGATAAAGAGTTATCAAGTCTTAAACATAGGTATGAATATTAGGAGTAATATGTATACCGGATTGACCCACTGTGAGAATACTATATAGAAAGTTTTGCAAGGTGTCATAAGTTATTCTCATGGTGATAATAGTGTATACCACTCTTCGACCTGAAACCACTATGGATCCTAGATGTAGAGTCGAGTGCTTTATTGCTGATCCAACATTGTCCGTAACTGGATAACCATAAAGACAGTTGATGGGTACTCCAGAAAGCATGCTGAGGGACATGAGTGTCCTAGATGGAATTTGCCCATCCTGCGTAACAGGATAAATGTCTATGGGCCCAATATTGAACTGGACAAGGGTGACACGATCTATACCTTGTGTTCAATATAGACATAAGGGCAAAGAGGTAATTATACACATAATTATTATCACAGGAGGTTTTGTCAGATCACATGACATTTTCGGGTCTTGGGTAGCAGTGATGTGTTGCTAGATACCACTCACTGTTTATTATGTTAAATGCGTGATTTAATATAATTGCCAACGTCGCGAAAACCTGTAGGGTGACACACAAAGGACGGATTGATGAGAAATAGAGTAACTAAGGAACACTGTAAGGTACGGTGCGCTTAAGTGGGAGACGAAATATGGTAACGTACCAAATACTTAAGTGATTTTGGCATATTATGAGATATGGGCCAAAATACACTTAAGTGGGCTTTTTAGCTTGAAGCCCACACAAGTGGTTCTATAAATAGAACCCCTTGGGTAGAAGCATTGTCACTCCACTCAGACTCAAACTCAAGTGAAGACTTGGAGTTTCGTTTCCCTCTCTCTCTCTCACTCAAAGCCTTCATTCGTACCAGCTAGCACTGAGATTGAAGGAATCCATTCGTGTGGACTGAGTAGAGACGTTGTCATCGTTCAACGTTCGTGATCGCCCCGTGGATTTGTATCCAAGGTTTTGATCGTTACAAGGAATCTGCACCAAAGGTTTGAATCGCCACAAGAGGTAACGATTCTATCACTGATCATGCCCATTCGTAAGGATCATTAAAGGAGAAATTTTTATATTCTGCTGCGCCTTGGATGGCAATTCTCCTTCATTAATGACTCATTGTAGGGCTCGTCTATGTGAATACCTGCATTTTTTATCATAAATAAAGGACGTCTTTTTGCATTCAAATATTTTGTTCACTGTCTTTCTATTTTTGCAGTTTTCAAAAATCAAAAAAATATTTGGCAATGTTTTGTTTAGTTTTCACTTCTTGTTCACACACATAAGCACATACCATCACTCATGCAGATGCACGTCACCGGATCCTATTGATAACAATTCTGCTATGGCTCGCTTCGACTTTGAAAATCCAATCTTTCAAGCTGAAGAAGAGGGTGATGAAGATTGTGAACTCCCTGAAGAACTTGCCAGGTTGTTAAAACAGGAGGAAAGGGTCTTTCAACCGCATCAAGAGTCTATTCATGTGATTAATCTCGGCACCGAGGACGTCAAGAGAGAAATCAAGATAGGGACTGCTTTGGAAGACAATGTGAAGAAAGGGCTGATTGAATTGCTGCAAGAGTATGTTGACATCTTCGCTTGGTCTTATCAGGACATGCCAGGGCTTGACACAGACATTGTGGTACACCGTTTTCCTCTCAAAGAGGATTGTCCTCCGGTCAAGCAGAAGCTCAGAAGAACAAGACCAGAGATGGCTGTCAAGATAAAGGAAGAAGTGCAGAAACAGTTGGATGCAGGGTTTCTAGCAGTTACAAATTATCCTCCATGGGTTGCAAATATCGTTCCAGTACCTAAGAAGGATGGAAAGGTACGGATGTGTGTTGACTACCGGGATCTGAATAGAGCTAATCCTAAAGATGATTTCCCATTACCTCACATCGACGTTTTGGTGGATAACACGGCTCAGTTCTCGGTATTCTCCTTCATGGATGGCTTTTCTGGCTATAATCAAATTAAGATGGCACCAGAAGACATGAAGAAGATAACTTTCATAACCCCATGGGGCACCTTCTGCTACAAGGTGATGTCGTTTGGTCTGAAAAATGCTGGGGCAAAATATCAACGAGCTATGGTAACTCTTTTCCATGATATGATTCATCATGAAATCGAGGTTTATGTTGATGATATGATTGCCAAATCTCAGACAGAAGAAGAACATCTGGTGAATTTGCAGAAACTGTTTGAGCGTTTGAGGAAATTCAAGCTGAGGCTTAATCCGAACAAGTGTACTTTTGGGGTGAGATCTGGAAAACTGCTGGGTTTTATTGTTAGCGAAAAAGGGATTGAGGTGGATCCGGCCAAAGTGAAAGCCATACAAGAAATGCCTGAGCCAAGAACAGAAAAATAAGTTCGTGGTTTCTTAGGGAGGTTGAATTACATTGCAAGGTTCATCTCTCACCTAACAGCCACGTGTGAGCCAATATTCAAATTGTTGAGAAAAGATCAGGCTATCAGGTGGAATGATGATTGCCAAAGGGCTTTTAAAAAAATAAAAGAGTATTTGCAGAATCCTCCAATCCTTATGCCTCTAGTCCCAGGGAGACCACTGATTATGTATTTGACAGTGCTTGATAGTTCCATGGGTTGTATCCTCGGCCAACACGACGAGACAGGTAGGAAAGAGCATGCCATCTACTATCTGAGTAAAAAATTCACAGATTGCGAGTCGAGATACTCAATGCTTGAAAAGACATGTTGTGCACTTGCATGGGCTGCTAAGCGATTGAGACAATACATGCTGACTCACACAACCTTACTGATCTCCAAAATGGATCTAGTCAAGTATATATTTGAGAAGCCAACTCTCACCGGAAGGGTTGCTCGTTGGCAAATGGTACTGACAGAGTATGACATCCAATATACATCCCAGAAAGCCATCAAAGGGAGTATTCTGTCAGACTATCTTGCTCAGCAGCCGATTGATGATTATGAGCCGATGAAGTTTGATTTTCCAGATGAAGACATCATGTTCCTCAAGATCAAAGACTGTGAAGAGTCAGTTGTTGAGGAGGGACCTAATCCAGATGAAAAGTGGACTTTAATGTTTGATGGGGCCGTCAATGCCAAAGGAAGTGGAATTGGTGCTGTCATTACCACTCCGAAAGGTGCCCACATGCCTTTCACCGCTCGTATGACTTTCGAGTGCACCAATAATGAAGCTGAGTATGAGGCTTGTATCTTGGGTATCGAGCAAGCCATTGATTTGAGAATCAAGACTCTAGACATCTTCGGAGATTCAGCTCTAGTGATCAATCAAGTGAATGGTGATTAGAATACTCTCCAGCCTAATCTGGTCCCCTACAGAGATTACACGAGAAGACTGTTGACTTTCTTCACAACAGTAAAGCTGTGTCATATACCTCGTGATGAGAACCAGATGGAAGATGCTCTTGCTACTCTATCCTCCATGAGTAAAGTGACTCGGTGGAACTATGCTCCCAGGATAGATGTTATGCGCCTTGACAGGGCCGCATATGTGTTTGCTGCTGAATTGGTAGTTGATGACAAGCCCTGGTATCACGACATCAAGTGCTTTCTGAAGAATCAAGAATACCCTGCAGGGGCATCCAACAATGATAGAAAGACTTTGAGAAGATTGGCAGGCAGTTTCTTCTTGTACAAAGACGATGTGTTGTACAAGAGGAACTTTGACATGGTCTTGCTCAGATGCGTGGATAGACACGAAGCAGACATGTTAATGCCGGAAGTTCATGAAGGCTCCTTCGGTACTCATGCCGGAGGACATGCAATGGCTAAGAAATTGTTGAGAGCAGGTTATTACTGGATGACCATGGAATCTGATTGATTTAAATATGCTCGGAAGTGTCATAAATGCCAGATCTATGCTGATAAGGTGCATGTGTCGCCAAATCCTCTGAATGTGATCTCTTCGCCGTGGCCGTTTTCCATGTGGTGCATCGATGTGATTGGAAAGATTGAGCCGACTGCTTCCAATGGGCATCGCTTCATCCTTGTCGCCATCGACTATTTCACCAAGTGGGTCGAAGCAACGTCATTTGCGAAGGTCACTAGACATGTGGTTGCCCAATTCATTAAGAAAGAAATCATTTGTCGTTATGGGATTCCCGAGAGAATCATTACTGATAATGGTTCTAATCTCAATAAAAAAATGATGAAGGAGTTGTGCAAGAACTTCAACATTCAGCATCACAATTCTTCCCCTTATCGTCCTAAGATGAACGGTGCCGTTGAGGCAGCAAATAAGAACATAAAGAAGATTGTGCAGAAGATGGTTGTTACATACATGGATTGGCATGAGATGCTACCCTTCGCCTTGCATGGGTACCGTACTTCAGTGCGTACATCGATCGGGGCAACCCCTTACCCCCTTGTGTATGGTATGGAAGCAGTCCTACCTATTGAAGTGGAGATTCCTTCTCTAAGAGTCCTGTTGGATGTCAAGTTAGATGAAGCTGAATGGATTCGGACAAGGTTCAATGAGTTGAGTCTTATCGAAGAGAAGCGAATGGCAGCCATTTGTCATGGGCAGTTGTATCAAAGTCGGATGAAGAGAGTCTTTGATCAGAAAGTGCGTCCTCGATGCTTCCAAGTTGCTCCTTTCCTTTGGATTTAGCAAGCAATAAGCGAATGACTCAAGCAATCAAGCAAATATCAATCAAGCTCCTAGGAATCTTCCAATTGGCTTTTGTCTCTTATCTTGGATGTCCATGACAACGGTTTTTCTAATTGGCTCAAGTTTAGGATCCCTATCACACAAGAACACACAAATTAAAAAGTTCCACAATGCAAATAAAAGAATGGACAAGAGTGAGTTTAGAATAGGGTCCTTTCAATGTCATCTTCAAGATTAAGCATTCTAAAGGCATGAGGCCTAGTTGCTCTTCAACATATTTAGCATTCTAAAGGCATGAGGCCTAGTTGCTCTTGAAACTCCATTTAGCATAGGTAAGGTCCTAAATCTAAGTCCTTTCTCCATTTGCATTGGGTTCACACAAACAAAAAACAAAACAAGCACAAGGAAATAATATATACACAATAATGTGCTCAAGTGAGCAAAAGGCAAATTGCATTAACATAAACATGAGCTCAAGTGAGCAAAGGGCAAAAGACAAATGAATTAATGAGCAAGAAATTAAATTGCATTAAAGTAATTTGCAAGAATTAAATGCTTGAATTAAAAGTTAATGATTAGTAGTTAGTGTTAGTGTGCCATAAGGCAATTTAGCGCTATGTTAAGCAATCGTAAGTGGACTAATGTAGTAGTCACACCTCTCTGAGGCCGGTCAATAAAACTATAGGCAAAAAAACACAAGTTAGAGACCATGACTAGTAATCCAAGCTCCTACAACTTGCCATGCCAAAATAAAAGAAGAATGATCTTGTATGGATTTAGGTTTTTTGCTTGACCAAGAAGCAACCTATCTCTAATGCAAAGCAATTCACTTGATCTTTGATCAAGATGAATTTGATTTGGATTAAAGAAGGTTAAGCCCCTCATATGTCAAGGCTAACCACCAATCATTAACTCATTGATCAAAAAGAAAAAAGAAGAAGAAGAAGAAATGGAATGTACATAATTGAAATTCAAATGACATAACCAACACACATTGATTAAACATGAATGGAATCAATATCAATCAATGGTAAACAGAAGTGAAATGAAGCTTAGAAGTCAAGAAACAATAAAAATATTTTTGGTAATTTTTGGAATTAAAATAATACTTGAATTAAAATAAACAAGTAAAGGTCAAACTTCAAATCCAATTCAAATCAACTTGGAAAAGTCCAATTGGATCATCATTTCAACATGGTCAAACAAGGTTTGACAAAAAATTTCATCATTTTTTTGAAAACAGAAACTAATTTTAAACAATTAAAAACGAGGAAAAATAACATAATTGGACTAAAATCTCAAATAAATCTCAAATCAATTAAGAAATTGATGAGAATATTTTTCATAGATCCATCATCATCCAAAGATGTTAAGAAAATATTTTTGGCATTTTTTAATATTGGAAAGTATTTTAAATGAATTAAAAACAATCAGAAATGAAATAATTCACAAAAAATATTAAATGGAATCACAAAAATAATTAAAAATCATTTTTAGAAACTAGAATTTAAGAGAATTTTTTTGCAATTGGTCCTATATTTTTGTGATTCCAAATAAAGAAGTTATAAATTTTTAAAATAAAATGGAATAAAAGAAATTAAAATGGAAATTCAAAAAATAGGAAAAATCAGGGAGCGTCTGATCAAAGCTCATTAAATGATGTGGCTGATCAGAAGGCAGTGTAGCGCGCGCTCATGATAGACTCCAGTCAACAATATCACATGTGGTATTTAAAAAAGTCAAAACAAAGCACGGCTAGGATTTGATCTCCAAAGCCAGATCCAAGGGCCAGGAACTCATCCACATGGGGACGGTGGTGGAAATCACCGTCTTCTCCGATGAGACTCACTGTTCCGGCCAGAGTTACAGGTTTCTCAACCTCTACCATAATGCACGATCCATACATCATTCGAAAGCTAGGGTGATGTACATCACCCCTGTAACCTTAGTTTCTACTCTAGACTCTCATAGAAGGAGAAATCTGAGATAGAAAAATGAGGTGTTCAATCTGAGTTTGCTCAATTCATAAAATTAAAAGCACAAAGCAATTGCCTCTCACATGAGGACTTCAGAGGTACCAACCAACACAAAAAATGATCAATATCCAAGGAGATTCGAAGGAAAACAGTTGGAGGGAAAACCTTTGAAGAGCAGCTTTCAATGGCACGATCTGATCCAAATCTTCAATGCAGCTTGTTCTTGAGGTAGCAAGGAAGCAAGGCTGGGGAATTGAAGTTCAAAGATCAACCAATGAAGTTGAAATTTGAACTTGAAAATTGAAGAGAAAAATTAGAATTCCTTTTAATGGAGGTTTTGGATTTTACTTGTGCATAATTTCAGGCGCCTTTAGGTTGAAGTTTGAAGTGTGCAAGGCATTCTATTTATAGGCAAGGATGACGCAATGCATGAAGAAACTCGTGTGCATGTGAAGTTGGGTCCTCCATGCAGGGGCCTGTACAGGCGCATGGGAGGCCCAAAAGCAATGGCAATTGAGTGCTAAACATCAGCCAAATGAAATTGGACGTGCAGATTGTAATGTGTAAGCTTGTGCATGGAGTTTTGATATGTTATGCATAATTGAAACCAAAACTTCTCCTCTTCAAAAATGCCATTTGCAAAATTGAAGCATAGACATGTGGGTAATGGTTGGAAAGGTCTTGACATAAGGAACAAATGTTATGTTGAACAAAAATCCATTTGGAGTTAGGAAAATATTGAAAACTGGCCATGAAGTTCAATGTACAAAACATGTATTTGAGAAATTTGCCAAAATGGACCAACTTCAAGCCCTTTTGTTTCATTGATGAAAGCCTCAAATGACAAAACCTTCAACATCAAAGTTGTATATATTTTCAACACAATAAATTTGGACTTAGATTTGGTATCATTTGGATTTTTAATGAGAAAGTTATGGGCACTTGAAGTTGGCCTTTTTCACATTTCAATGACTTTGGTCCAAAGTGACCTATAATGTTTTGTATTATCACATGTATTTATTTTAGGATTATGAAATTTTGTCCAACATAACAATTGAAGTAGACATCTTAAACGTTAAAATGAAATCGGTACCACCTCAAAATCATGAAAAATGAAGGAGTTAGGTCCTTGGGAAGTTGACCTAAAATTAGGGTTTCAGTCAAAATGACCTATAATGTTTTGAAATGAATGATGACCTTCCAAGTTTCAACTAAATTTTTCATGAACATGAAACTTGTTCATCTGGTTCTTAAGAACATGTTTTCTCTTGGGGTCATCTTCATTTGACAAACACATCAAGAGTTAGGTCTCAGTGGATTTCAAAATAGTCAGATGGATTGACTGATCAACTTCTCAAGGCCAAGCTTTAAATCTTGATGAATGAATGATTGAGGACACTCACATGAGCTCATATATGCATAATATGATGAATGAAAGAACTTACCTTGATTTTATTTGATCATAGGTTGAGGTTGCTTCATGAGCAAGGCACAGTTGATGCATAGTTGAATTAGGGTTTCCTTGGGAAACAATCCTCAAGCCCTTTGGTTTATCTTGATCAAATTTATAAATTGAGATAATTGGGAGGCATATATAATAATTGAGAGCTTTGTGAACCATTGTCATACTTGCTTTTAACTTCATCTGGCCACTTCAATGAGTATGGGGGTCTCCTAGGAGCCTTGGATCACATGATTGCTTCAAGCTTCAAAACAAACAAAGTTAGTGACATATTTTTGTGCTTTTGGTTAGTAAAAAAAATAAGAAAAGTAATAATATACAATTCAAGCATGCTTGGTGGTCTCAAACCAACTCACACAAGTCCCAACCCTAGGGTTAAGGAGCCAAGATGCTATGATCCTTAAGGCAAATGGATTGTGCAATGATATGATGCCATGCAGGATCTTAGGGTCTTACAGATGTACAAGCTTTGCCGAGGATGCACAAAATAAATCTGGCGACTTCTCTAGGGAAAACAACACGCCACAAAGTATCTGAATCAACCAACTCGGCTGGGAAAAAGGAGTTCCACCGGGGATCAAACACTTCACCGGGGAACTGAATCTATTAGCTGAAGATATCGACATTCCACTAAGGAAATGAAGCAACACTGATGTCTAGGGAAACCCAAAGAGTTACTGCTTGGGGAACCACAGATGCTTCGCATTTAAGGACTTACTATCCATTGAAACGTTGTTGATATTACTGTTACTTGCTTTGGAAAAGCTCTTGGTTTTTTATTTTTAAATAAAACTTGATTTTGATTTAAAAATTTTAATTTCAAAATGATCACAATAAAATTAAAAACTATTAGCTGAAGTAACTAGGAGCAGAAATGATTTGGATAAAGGCTCAACTTTATTTAATAGGATGGTAGTCTATAAATGACAAGACTCCATAGATTTTACAAAGTTTCAAAATGGTAATGTACATGGAAAAGGGGTACATTTAATACAAACGATCCTTAATCCTTCTACCAATTCTTGATATCCACTATGCTCTTGACCGTTGCTGGAGATGAACTAATGTTAACCCTTGTGATCAAACAAGTCTTCAAAAATCACTGAAGAGCAGCAGAAAGCCGTTACTTGTCATAATCCCTAATTTTTGCATAAGTTGCCCCAAGGTGGGGTACTTAACTTATCGGGAAATTCATCTATTTTTATGTCTCTAATTTTTGCCTGGATCGCCCTTTCGGGTTTTCAATCCATCGAGACGCTCATTTTTGCCTAAGCCGCCCTTTCGGGTTTTCAACTTAGCGAGCTGTTCTTTTATTTTTATTATTATTATTATTATTATTATTATTATTATTATTATTATTATTTTAGGTGAAGTATTTCTTGATTGTATCTGCGTTCATAGGACGAGTGAACTCTTCATCATCCATAGTTGTAAGAATCAGGGCACCGCCTAAAAAATCTCTCTTAACAACATATGGGCCTTCATAATTGGGAGTCCATTTTCCTCTAGAATCTTGCTTGAACGTCAAAATCTTCTTGAGCACAAGATCACCCTCTCTGAACACTCGAGGTTTGACCTTCTTATTAAAAGCTTTCTTCATCCTTTGCTGATACAACTGACCATGACACATGGCAGTTAACCTCTTCTCTTCAATTAAATTCAATTGGTCAAACCTGGTCTGACACCATTCAGCTTCAGTCAACTTGGCTTCCATGAGCACACATAATGAAGGAATCTCAACCTCTATGGGGAGCACAGCTTCCATACCATATACAAGAGATAAAGGGGTTGCCCCTGTTGAAGTGTGGACGGATGTACGATACCCATGCAAAGCAACTGGGAGCATCTCATGCCAATCCTTATACGTCACAACCATCTTTTGGATAATCTTCTTGATGTTCTTATTCGCAGCTTCAACAACCCCATTCATCTTGGGTCTATAGGGAGAAGAATTATGATGTGCAATCTTGAAGTCTTTGTAAAGAGCTTCCACCGTATTATTATTCAAGTTCGATCCATTATCAGTAATGATCTTACTTGGCACACCATAACGACATATGATCTGATTCTTGATAAACCTTACAACAACTTGCTTGGATACATTTGCATACGATGTCGCTTCAACCCATTTTGTGAAGTAGTCAATTGCCACTAAAATGAAATGATGTCCATTCGAAGCTTTGGGTTCAATCATCCCAATCATATCAATTCCCCACATGGAGAAGGGCCATGGGGAAGAGATAACATTCAAAAGTGTCGGAGGAACATGAATCTTATCAGCATATATTTGACACTTGTGGCACTTATTCACAAATTTGCAACAGTCAGATTCCATTGTCAGCCAATAGTAACCTGCTCACAACATCTTCTTCTCCATTGCATGTCCATTGGAGTGAGTACCAAAGGAACCTTCATGCACTTCGGTCATCAAGAAGTTTGCTTCGTGTCTATCCACGCATATGAGCAGAACCATGTCGAAGTTTCTCTTGTACAATATATCACCATTCAAGTAGAAATTACCGGCTAATCTTCTCAAAGTCTTCTTATCTTTCAAAGATGCCCCAGGTGGGTAAATCTGACTTTGGAGGAAACATTTGATGTCGTAATACCAGGGCTTCTTGTATTTCATCTCTTCAACGACAAACACATGAGATGGCCTATCAAGACGCATCATAGATAAATTGGGAACTTCATTCCAATATTTCACTACAATCATTGATGCCAACGTTGCAAGAGCATCTGCCATCAGGTTCTCATCTCGAGGGATATGATGAAATTCAACTTTTGTAAAGAAAGTTGAAATCCTCCTCGCATAATCTCTATACGGTATTAAACCGGGTTGATTCGCCTCCCATTCTCCTTTTATATGATTTACAACCAAAGCTGAATCACCAAAGACATCCAAATACTTGATTCTAAGATTCATGGCCTGTTCAAGCCCCATAATGCAAGCTTCATATTCTGCCATGTTGTTTGTACACTTGAAAGTCAATCTAGCTGTAAATGGTAGATGCATGCCTTGAGGAGTAATAACCACTTCCCCAATGCCATTTCCATATTGATTAACAGCTCCATCAAATACCATGCCCCAACGGGAACCAGGTTCTGGCCCTTCTTCAAGCAATGGTTCATCACAATCCTTCATTTTCAAGTACAAAATCTCTTCATTTGGAAAATCATACTGCACTGACTGATAATCTTCAATTGGTTGGTGAGCCAAATGGTCAGCCAAGATACTACCTTTGATCTCTTTCTGAGATCAGTATTCGATATCATACTCTGATAACAACATCTGCCAACGGGAAATTCTCCCAGTTAAAGCAGGCTTCTCAAATATATACTTGATTGGATCCATTTTGGATATCAACCAAGTGGTATGATTCAACATATACTGGCGCAGACGTTTAGCAGCCCAAGCCAATGCGCAACAAGTGTTCTCGAGCATTGAATACCGAGTCTCACAGTCGGTGAACTTCTTACTGAGGTAGTAAATTGCAAATTCTCTCTTCCTAGTCTCATCTTGCTGACCAAGAACACAACCCATACTATCTTCTAGCACAGTCAAATATATGATCAACGATCTTCTTTCAACAGGTGGAGACAAAATTGGAGGTTCAAGCAAATATTCCTTGATACTATCAAATGCTTTCTGGTAATCTTCGGCCCAATCACAAGACTGATATTTCCAGAGAAGCTTGAATATAGGCGCACATGTAGCAGTCATGTGGGAAATGAATATGGAAATATAATTCAAGCGGTCGAGAAAACCTCTGACTTGCTTATCAGTTTTAGGCGCAGGCATCTCTTGTATTGCTTTGACCTTGGCAGGATCGACTTTAATACCCTTCTCGCTGACAATAAAGCCCAATAACTTACCATAACGAACACCAAAAGTGCACTTATTGGGATTCAAGCGGAGTTTATACTTCCTCAAACGCTGGAATAGCTTCAACAAATGCTCAACATGTTCCTCTTCATCAATCGATTTAGCAATCATGTCATCGACATAAAATTCAATCTCCTTATGCATCATATCATGAAAAAGAGTAGTCATTGCTCTTTGGTAAGTTGCACCAATATTCTTTAGACCGAAAGGCATCACTCTATAACAGAATGTTCCCTAGAGTGTAATGAATGTGGTCTTCTCCATATCTTCAGGTGCCATTTTGATCTGATTATATCTGGAAAATCCATGCATAAATGAAAAGACTTTGAATTTAGCAGTATTGTCTACCAACATATCAATGTGTGGCATAGGGAAATCATCTTTCGGACTGGCTTTATTCAAATCTCTATAGTCGACACACATGCGGAATTTTCTATCTTTTTTCGGCACATGCACAATATTGGCCACCCATTATGGATACTCAGCAGTTACAAGGAAACCGACATCAATCTGCTTATGAACTTCCTCTTTGATCTTCACATCCATATCAGGATGCGTTCTTCTCAACTTCTGCTTGACTGGCGGGCATTCTGGCTTCAACGACAATCTATGCTCCACAATCTCAGAATCCAACCCAGGCATGTCTTGATATGACCAAGCAAACACATCTGAATACTCTCGAAGAAGATCAATCAACCCCTTCTTAGCATTTGGACACAGTCGAGACCCAATCTTAACTTCCTTCACGTCGTCTTTGGAACCCAAGTTGACTAGCTCAATTTTCTCTTCAAATGGCTAAATAATCTTTTCATCTTGCTCAAGAAGACGAGACAATTCATCACTCACCTCTATATCCCTTTCCTCCTCGGCTTCAAACATAGGGAATTTAAAATTTGGAGAAGGAGAAGGATCATTGTATTCAATGGGGTTAGGAACCAACCTGCATAATGATTTGATATTTTGATTTTAGAGAAGTGAATTTGTGACCAAATATTATGCAGATGGATAATTATATTGTTCATTTATGTTTTTTGGTGATTACCATATTCAGAATCAAGCAAAAAGTAAAAAATAAACATCAAAGATGTTGATGAATATAATTAATTTTATTGATGATCAATTTAAAATGCCCAAACAATGTTCACTTCTCCTTTAGGAATAGGAGAAGGATTTTTAAAATATAAAGGAGTTACTTGGGTCAATGCAAAATAACAGGAATATCAGTAGCAGTCCAATTGTTGCATGTCCCTCCATGCGTTACAAAGTTGATGCAGTCTTCCTCTTCACTATCCTTTAGCACAGCAGCTGAGTGTTGTTCATTGTCATGAATGAACCCTCTGCTACGGAAGCTAAGTTGCATCTCTTCAGATCTAACAGCTGACGAGCCCTTCTGGAACCCAAAACCAGTTCTTCCTTTGTTCTCGGAGACCTCTACCATGTGCCCCCACTGATCAACAGGACCTTCTTCAACAATTCTCTGAGCATTTTTCAGAGAGGACATAGGTGCCTCAACTCTCTCCTCAGCAGCAATAGATAAGGCTTAGAACAGAGTCCCAACCTTATCCTCAGCTTCCACATACGAGATAGATGACAGATGGCTAACCAACAACGCTTTCTCTCCTTCCACAATCACTAGCTTGCCATTCTTGACAAATTTGAGCTTCTGGTGCAGAGTGGAGGTAACAACCCCTGCCTCGTGAATCCATGGCCTTCCTAATAAATAGCTATAGGCCGGATGGAGATCCATTACTTGGAAAGTAATCTGAAAATCACTCGGATCTATGTTGACTGGAAGGTCCACTTCTCCAATAAATGTTTTATGGAGCCATCGAAAGCTTTGACAATCACCCCACTATATCTCATGGGAGCTCCTTGGTAAGATAACTTTGACAATGTTGACTTTGGAAGCACATTCAGTGACGAACCGGTGTCAACAAGCACATTTGACAAAGCATCTTCTTTGCAATTCATTGAAATATGCAAAGCTAGATTATGATTTCTTCCCTCTTCAGGGAGTTCTTCATCACATAAGCTCAAATTGTTGCACGAAGTGATGTTAGCCACAATGTGATCAAACTGATCCACAGTAACATCCTGCTCTACATACGCCTGTTCAAGAACTCTCTGCAGTGCTTCTTTGTGCGCTTAAGAATTCAAAAGCAGAGACAACACTGAAATCTTTGAGGGGTTCTTGAGCAATTGCTTAACCATATTAAACTCACTCCTCTTGATCATTCGGAGTACCTCATCCTCATCACTGGCTTTCAAGTTGCTGGATTCACCAGACTTATCCTTTGAACAACCAAATGGATCTACACTAGGTATCTCCACCTTCTTACCAACAACTGTTTCCTCTTTATTTTTCGGGAACACCGGTCCAAATACTCGACCACTGCGGGTCACCTTCGTTACATCAGCAATGCTCACCACTGAACTGGTCGTAGGCAACGGGACCTCTTGACCATTCTTCAACCTTGTAACATTATACTAGTACGGTATAGCCTTATCAGATGCATACGGGACTGGGCCCGCTAACCGTATTACCAGCGGCGATACTGATCTTTGACTACCACTCTTGCTATTGCCGCTATCATACTGGATTACCAACCGCTCTTGTTGCTTGAAAACGGGCACTATGACATTAACGTCGTCATCTACATGACGGGATTGAACAATCTGAATCATGCCTTCATCCATCAGACGTTGGATGTCCCTTTTCACCAAATCAAAAGAGACCTTCTTCCTCTCGAAATTCTGCTGATGCTGGTTGTTGATATTGTTATTGTTGTAGGTGTTCGTTCTTTGTTGCGGTTGTTGTTGTTGACGTTGATGTTGATGTTGTGGTTGTTGCTGAATTGGTGTTGTTTGCTGATTAGAGAATACTGGAACAACGGAAGACACTTGATGATGATGATGTTGACGGGGTGGTGGATTTCTTCTAGCTCGAGGCCTCCTCTACCTCCCACTGGAAATTGCATTGGTCTCATTATCCTTCCTCTTGCTGAAACTTCTCCCATACTTCTTCCTTGTTGACACCTCATCTTTTGACAAACGTACTTCACGGACCCCTTCTTCAAGTCTCATCCCCATGTTTACCATCTCGGTAAAATGACTGGGGGCACTGGCGATCATACGTTCATAGTAAAATGAACTCAGGGTTTTGAGGAAGATCTTTGTCATCTCTTTCTCCTCCAAAGGAGGAGAGATTTGGGCAGCCAACTCCCTCTATCTCTGCGTGTATTCCTTGAATGTCTCCTTGTCTTTCTGAGACATGAACCTCAACTGATCTCTGTCTGGCGCCATGTCCATATTGTATTTGTATTGCTTCACAAAAGCCTCACCTAGGTCATTGAAAGTGCGGATGCTTGCACTATCTAACCCCATATGCCAACAGAGTGCAGCACCAGTCAGGCTATCCTAGAAGTAGTGAATCAACAATTGGTCATTATCTGTTTGAGTTGACATCTTGCGGGCATACATCACAAGATGACTGAGCGGACACAAGTTTCCCTTGTATTTTTCAAAGTCAGGCACTTTGAATTTCACTGGGATTTTCACTTTGGGTACCAAGCACAGTTCAACAACACTCTTCCCAAACAGATCTTTACCTCTCAACATCTTCAATTCCTTGCGCAGCTCAAGAAATTGATCTTTCATTTCATCCATCTTCTCATAAACATCCGGACCCTCAGACGACTCAGAATGATAGATGGTGTCCTCTACGCGTGGCAAAGTATGCACAACTGGAGGTGGCATAGACATGACCGGGCTAGATGCCGGCATGGAAGCAAAGGTAGGCGCAAAGCCTTCAGGCATAAAATTGGGCAACATTCCCCACGGGAATCCGGAAGGCAGGTTTGGCGCGAAATGGGCGGTGGCAGCAGGCACGGTAGAGGTAACTACTTCAGAAATAACTGTCCTCGCAGGAGAAGTTGCGGGCGTTGGAGAAGCTTGACTTTGAGCAGCAAGAACTGACTCCATCATGGCAGTCAGCCGGACAATCTCCTCTTTCAAATATTTCTTCTCTTGCTCAAGGTGTTCCATGATTCTTGGATGATTAGCTCTGGTGTTGTATCGGTGAGTCAGCTTGGCTAAAGCACAGAAGAACACCAATCAGACACGTGGCAAAAACCTGCTTATGCAAATGATGCATGAAATGCAATGCTTGATTATTTTCTTATTTTCAAGGAACTTACTATATCATTTGCAAATATATATATAAATGGCAATTGCAATAATTTGATATGACCAAAAATCTCTTTTTATTTATATAAATTAGAAGGATTACACTGAGTACAAGTTTAGAAACCAAAATAAAAGATACAAGAGAAAAGGAGATTAGTCATCCTAAGGATACCTAACAACAATGTCAGAAGATCTGGCTGAAGGTGCGTACTTCCTTCGAATGCGACGGATCTCAGTCTCAAAAGAAGCCTTCATATGAGTCTTCTCGAGGACAAGCTGGTCAACAATCTTCTTCCAAGCAACGGAAGGATGAGGCATGCTAGAAGATGAAACCTCTGGCTCTCTCTGTCTCTTCGTCACTCGGTCTTCAAGTAGCTCAATCAGTGCATCTTTGTCCTTAGACTCCAACTGCAACTCTTCATGCTTCTTGCTCAAAGCATGGAAACGCTCTTCCCACATGTCCTTCTCTTGCTTCATCTTGGCGAGCGCGTCTTCCAACTCCTCTACATCTTGGTTAGGGAGAGTTAATGGCTCAACCACAACCATAGACATAGGTCTTTCGCAAGGATAAGGCATCTTCAACTCCATAGCTCTCTTCTTCACCCAAAGAGTGCAGGCTTCCAAAGCTACACAATTGCACGGACCAAGCTCGGATCTTCCTTTCCTATGCACATTATGCCAAGCATGCACCATCTTCTGCTTCAAATGTTGGGGATCTTTACCCTCTTAATAGAAAAGACCTTCTAACAACATGTTATTAGGTTTGTCTCTCAAGGGGAACCCAAGTTGACGACAAGCCAAAGTAGGGTTGTAGTTAATTCCTCCTTGTGTACCAATGAGAGGCACATTAGAGAATTCACACAATTATCAATAATATCCAAACTGCTTAAGGACGGATCATACCAAACTATATCATCATTAGTGAGAGACATAAGTCTCTGAGACCACCTTAGACATTGTTTATTCTCCACAAAAGCAGGTGTCTGGGGTAAGTGCTAAATAAACCACTTGTACAAAAGAGGAATGCAACAGACAATCGTTCCACCACCCTTAAAATTCCTTAGATTCAAAGAGAAATACATATCACCCAACAAAGTAGGCACAAGATTCCCAATCAAGAAAAGTCTAATGGCGTTAACATCAACAAAACCGTCAATGTTAGGGAAAAAAGCTAATCCATAGATAAGCAACACAAAGATAGCTTCAAAAGCATCCACACTACCAGCTTGAGCAAAAGTAGTAGCTTCCTTGATGAGGAAATCAGATGACAATCCAAATAACCCTTCTTTCTTCACCCAATGAGCTTCTATCTCAGACTTCTTCAAGTGAAGAGCTTTAACAATAATACTAGATCGGGGAATCTCTTCCAATCCACTGAAAGACACTCTACTAGAAATTGGTATCCCCAAAAGATGAGAATATTCCTCCAAGGTATGCACTAGCTGAAAATCTGGGAAAGTGAAACAATGGTAGAGAGGATCATAGAACTGCACCAATACACTCAACAATCCTTCAACCATATCAGCAGACAAGACAGATAGAAGCTTCCCACGACGTTGTTTGAAGTCCAAGGGATCTAATACAAAAGATGCTAGCTTCCTTAACTCTTTCAAGTCGGGACATCTGAAACTGCACTTCTTAGTGTTCCTTCGTCCATAATCCATGGTCTGAAAATATTTGCAAATAATACCTCAGTTCCTTGGAATTTTTGTGTGATGAATGTTATGATGCGCATGAATGCATGAATGCAACAATCACAAATAAGGGATCACACACAAGGTAAACAAACAAAGGTCAAGGGATGAATCAAGTCATTGTCAAGATCAATCGTCCATTTTGGTGGATTTTAGTTTACACCTTATCAACACTTGATTGGATCAACCAAGAATCAAGGGTTTGTTGTATGTCACGAGCATGGACTCTAGGTAAGAACCATCCCAAAGGAGTGAACTAAGGGTAAAACCTGTAGATCATGTTCTAAAAAGTTCCCAGAGTCTTAATTCCATCTATCGGATATTACAGGTTAAGATGACTGACTGATCGACCCATAATATTCTCAAGAGAAACTCGTATGAGTGTAGTATTGCGTAACAACTATTATTAAGTCTACACTTGAACAGTCTCCACACTACATCCTAAATAGGCCAAGAGGGGGTAAATGTTCTACGGTCCTCAGCTTCTCGACCCAAATTAGAGATAATACTGCCTAACCATAAATACTTGTGTGATATTTCCAAATCTAAAAGAGTCTCCACTAAGCAGATGGATCTCAAGCCAACTTGTTAAGGACTACTCCACACAAGTCGAACATGACTATACCATCCTCCTATCTTAATTGCACTCAAGTTCGGATTAGAACTTATCTCACCACTCAGAGATCACCAAGCACAACAAGCAGATTATATCATACAAACAAATATACAAACATCACATATATACAATTATATACACAGAAAAAAGTAGGCTAAACCCACTAGAGACTACTCCCCAGTAGAGTCTCCACTTAATTTCTGTAGCGATAAATTCTTGATCATCAAGCTAGGGATAAGCTAGAGATCAATTAACAAGAGTCGCCACCGCGCTTTTATTGTTTCCAAGGGAAAAGTACGAACAAAACCCAAAAGTAAGAAGTTTTCAAATCAAAACTAATAAAATGTCAGAGATTACAGGTAAGGGGGTTGGTTACACATAGGGAAGGTGTTAGCACCAAAAGTTTCCTAGGTACTCCTAGGGAACCCTTTTTTTCGTGCATATGTATTTTGTATAAAATGATGTTTACAAACAATTCATTAATTATATTTTTGTGTTTGACAAGACCTTCGGACTTGTGCCTACGTACCAACATAAAAATGAGGGATCAAAACCTCGTAGTTCGTGATACAAATTTCAAAGTGGATGCATTGCTTTTAATCAAAAATTAAATTTGAAAGGCACAAGAGCCTAAAAAATGGTTTGAATGAGTTAGTTCTTTTTGACTTTTGAATCTTTAAGTCAAGTATAGTTAAGTCTATTTACAAGTTTGATTCAGAAAAGAAGTTTGAAAATGCAATGACATAAGACCAAGGTTTCTAATTTTCAAAGTGTCTATGTTTTTTTTTAAAAATACTAGCACAAACAAAGAAGATTTTTAAAAGAGAGGGGGAGATTTTGAAATTAAAGAAATGCGGAGAAGATGAAGAGGCTAATCCTAAGCACAAAATTAAAAGCTAAGAGTTGAAAAGATCTTACAAATGGGTAGCAATCCAATAGACAAGAATGTCATCTAGAAACCCCAAATTCCCTTGGACATTATAATCAAGCCACAAACAATGCATACAATATTATCTTGAAGAGCAAGGCATCAAATAAAGATAGCCCCATCCAAGCCTTAGCCACTCCATGATCTCCTTCAAATTTGCCCACGTAGCAGATGAATTCCTCAAGTCACAGGTTCAAAATAATAGCTTCATAATGATCATGTTGCAGATGAACTCAAAGGGATCTTCAATGATGTATCAGATGAAATTTCAAATTGCAAGCACTTGGTTACATGAAAGTTGGCATAGGCCAAGTCCTTTAGCATAGTGAAGTTGCCTAGATTCTATGTCTAATTGTCCAAGATCAAGCCAACAGTCCACACAAAAGTTTGTTAGGGTTTTTGTTCTTATTATGTACATTAATGGTCAAAGATCACTCAAACAAACAAAATATACACAAAATAAGATATATCACACAATATGGTCCAAATGGACAAAGTGAAAAGAACATTATCATAAACAATTAGAATGGTATGAATAATGACAAATGAATAAAGACTTGAAATTAAATAGCATTAAAGTAAATGGCTTGAAATTAAAGGTTAGTTGTTAATGAGTTAGAAGTTAGTATTGTTTTGCTTTTTATTTTAAGTCATTCTTTGGAGAACACTCAACCCACTTATCACAAGCATGGATCCTTGAACCAAGACATCTTCCAAAGGAAGGAAAAAAAGGCCAAGTTTCCACACAATACCATGAAAGAGGGGAGACTTACAATCTCAATGACTAGAATGCTATGCCTTTTGTGTAAAAAATTTAGCGCTATGTTAAGAAATCGTAATTGGACTTATATAGAAGTCACAACTATTTGAGGTCGAGCAATAGAATTTTGGTGTTAATGCATGTTAGAGACATAGTATAATGGACTATGCTCATGAAACATACCACACACAAAAACAATATACAAAAAAGGTGACCTAATCTCATGCATAATTATGTCAATTTTCAATCAACTAACCTTAGGATTTAGAGACATCATAGACCAAATGAAATGGATGCATAAAGAGGAGGAATTAGACGAAGAGGGAGGGGAATGGATCAAAACTCAAATTGGTCAAAGGAGGAATTTTATCAAATTAAGATCATTCATTCATTTTGGGAGATGGAATGTACATTCCATCAATCCCCTAAATCCAATGATCTTAACCTAACAAAGTCAAATCAACCTTGACCAAAGCCCAACAACATAAGTAAAACTTATATAAATCATCACAATAGCTCAACACAATTATTTGGCATTTATTCAAATTAAAATACTAAAAATAATGCATTAAATTAAATATAGTTTGTCAAATTCCTAAAACCTCATCAAAGTACCAAAGAAATGGCCATGAGATTTATCATAGGTCAACCAAGGTCAAAGGACCTTGGAGAAAAAATTTCAGAATTTTTAAAGACTTAAAAGTATTTTTAAAAATTAAAAACATTCACAAAATCAATTAAATCATAAAAAATATTAATAATGATCCAAAAAATAATTTTAATTCAAAATATGAAAGAGGAATTCATTTAAAAACTTTTGGTGAAACTCTCATATTTTTTGGATCAATATTAAAATTAATATGAATTAATGAAAATCAAATGAATTAAAATAAAAATCAAAAAATCAAAAAAAACATGGACCACTTGATCTCCCTCATTAATTGAGGTGGAAGATCAAGTGGATGGAAACGCGCATTCCATGGTGGAACTCAATCAACGTGCCACACACATGGTAATGAAAACCAACGCCCAAGATTAAAACATTTGAAATAGATCCTATGGAGACGTGCCAACACACCACCGGAGCCAGAGCTCTAGTCTTCTTCTCCGATGGACCTCGCCGGAATGGTCCACCCTCAACCATCACCAAAATAAAAAAGGAGGACAAAATTTGAAAGAAAAAATGGCATAAAGCACGGATCTGACCTCAATTTCAACTAACTCCAAATATATAGAAAGATATGAGGAGTGGAATTTTGAGGTGTGTCAACTGAGTTGCTTTGATTTGACCTCAAAGCAACTCAATCTTCTTGCCTACATTGGTTGGACTTCAGACAACCAAAGATCCAAGAGAATTGATGAGAATTGAGTGAGAATCGAAGAGAAGAAGTTTTCTGAGAGTTACCTTAAATGTTGTGCAAAAATGGATCTTGCTTGCTTCAACCTTGATCTGATCACACTTGAGAAGCTTGCAGAAGAGGTTTGACAATGGTACAAAGCTTTGGATCCTGGAGTTCTTGAATCTCCAAATAGTGAAATTCAAACTTAATTTTGAAGTTGAAAATTCTCAGGTTTTCCTTTGAATTATGAGGGTTTGGATTGGGGGGCAAAGCTGGTTTGCCAGGTCTCCTTGAATTGAGCTCCAAGGGCCTGTATTTATAACATTTGAGAGTGATATTTGCACACTTGAAAAATTGCTAAATTTGGACATGGTGATGCACAAGCTTGCACGGGCGTGTACAGGCCCATGAAGCAATCCAATTTGATCCATGTATAACTATTCTGAAGTTCAAATGAGGCTTGCATGTCAAGGCAAACGTGAAATGGGATTTTGAACATTTGATTTCTTCCAATGGTGCAGACCTGTTAGAGCCATATGCAGCCCTAGCAAACCTTATCCAAAATGCATGAAATTGGGTTCTTTGGAAATCTTAGACAAGGGGAACAACTTTGATGTTGGACACCTTTTCATTTGGAACTTGAATCATGGTGAATTTGGAGGTGGAAGTTTGGAAATTTCAACATGTTGAAAAAATTTCTAACTGTAAAGTCATATATCTCAATATTCCACCTTGCTAAAATTTTTATGTGAGCTTCAAATGAAAAAAATGTCTTCATCAAATTTGTATCTCTTTCAAAGACCTTTAAAATGGTCACCAATTTCATGTAATTTGGACTTAGAATGATAGAGTTATGCATTTTTGAAGTTGAGGAAAATCACTTGTTCAATGGTATAGGGCAAAAATGACCTATAATGTATCCTCATATCACATGCTCATAAAAGTTGAATTAGCTCTCACTCCAAACACAAAAGTTTAATTATACATTTTGAATTTGATTTTTCTAGTTTTAAATCTTTAATATCATAAAAATTGAGCAAGTTATGGCCTTGGGAAGTTGACTTTCAAATTAGGGTTTAGACAAAATGACCTATAATGTTTCAACATAGAAAATGATTTTCCAAGAAAAACTAGCTCTAGGTCCCAACATGAAAGTTGTTTTAAACTTCATTTAGAGTAACTTTTGTCTTGGAATAATTTTCATATGGTGCAATTTGTAGGAGATACGGTCTAGGGAGACCCAGTTTTGATTAGATGAATTCATCTGGCCAACCACCCTCAACCAACTTGCTAACCTTCAATTATCTTGACTTTATAGGCTCTTGGTAGGTCATATATGCATAAGATGATTAATTTTGAAGTGTACCTTGAGAAATTTGATCAATTGGTGAGATAGTTTGTTGGAGAAGTTACTCAAGATACCCAGTCAAACTAAGGTTTCCAAGGCAAATCACCTCCAAACTCTTGAAGAGTACTTGATCAATATCACATGTGAAGATCATTGGGACTCATATATGATGCTTAGAGACATTTTGGATCCATCTTTGGTTGCACTCTTAGCCATGAGGGTCTTAAACCCTAGATATGAACTTGATAGATCAATGGGGATCATGCCCTACCTACAAAAGAGTTAGGCAAATGCAAAGAAATGTTTTTGGCATTTTGGTTAGTAAAATGATAATATACAAGTATGATACAATTACATAGTGCTTGGTGATCTCTCCCAAAAGAAACCCAATGAAAAAGGGGTAAGGAGGATGCCAAGGTATGATCCCAATGCTTGTGCATATGATGAAATTGCATGAGGGATCTTAGGGTCAAAATTAGGGTCTTACACTCCCCACATTGAAAATACAAACATAACAACACCCATAAGATCTACCTCGAGAGATTCTGGTAACCAAGTGTCTGAGGGTACTCTTGAAGGCATGTTAAATTTTGAACCTGAACTAGAAGTATCTGATTTAGAAACACCCAAGGTCATTCCCCGTTATCTTCTAACTCTTTATGGTCTGGATCATAATCCAACCATAACAGATCGTTCTGGAAGAATCCCTAAACCACCAAAACTAAACTCAAATATTGATAATATTTTGACAAATTAGAGTCAGACTCAAGAATTCGCCTTCATGCAACTATGACAACTAGTCGTTCATTAGCTAATCCCGCTGAAAGTGACTCAGCTTGGGAGCACTACAGAAGTTGGATAAACTCCATAATCTCTAAGCTAAAGAATTTTGGGTACAACTTATCTGAAAGAAACTTGTGTTATGGGTTTGTACCCCTAATGGAAATCTGGAAGTTACGAAATGCTCCATTATGTCTTTCTACTCCGGAGTTTAAGGAAGTTGTTCCAGAAATTGAGGTAGATTCTGGGCATCCAGAATGTGTCATGGAAGAAGCTGTTGCATAACCTGTTGTTTTTGAAGACCACCAAATTGAGGTTTCTCATAATCAACATTCTGTTAGAACCTCTTTTAAGGATATTCATGATGTGCTTCTGAAGACCATCGAGGAAATGAAAGTTGAGAATGCCCTGGTCAAATAATGTCTGGACAAGCAAGAAATGATGTTTCACTTGATACAGTCCAAACTTCCTTCGCCTCATCCTTAGAACCCTTATCACTATTTCAAAGTTTTTATTTTGTTTTAAATGTTTTTTGTTTCTGATTGTATCTTTTCTGCCTTCTGGCATAATTAATGAAAATCTTCTTGTTTCTTTCCAATTTATTCTTTACTTTTTTATCTTTGTCTTTTTGATTGATGACAAAGGGGGAGAAACATATCTAAGGGGAAGAATCGTGATTGATTTTGACATACCTATATTATTGAATAAGAATCCAAACATTTGCTAATGTTTTTGATAACAACTACTTCGAAGAATAGTTTGTTAATTGTTTTGTAGGGTTAAGTTCAAAAAGTTTGTAATATCAGAATGTAAGTTACCAATTTCTAATGAAATGGTCTACTACTTGAGTCCGGAAAACTTTCACACTGATGATTAAGAAAGATCTCAACCAAGAATCAGAATCAAGCATCAAGTCTTCAAGGTTTTGAAAACAGGCTTTGAACTTGAAATCAAGATTCGAATTCCATGGTAATCAGGCTCTGAAAGAAATTTTCAAAGAGAACCAAGCTTCTGAAATGAAGTTCATCAAATTGTTGAGATTGACAATCATTGCTCTGGATAAGTTTAAACAAATTCTAGTTTTGCATTTATACCTTGAGTTTTGATGATAAAAATGTTGTATTTGTGTGAGAACAATTTGAACGTGTTAAAAACATAAGAAATTGGTGAATTGGGTTTTACAAGCATAAGCTTTTTCCAAAAAAAACATCACTAACAAGTTTAATAATGAAGAGATAAAAACATAGAGATTTGAATCCTGGTTCGCTTGAAACTCATAGTTAATCCAGTCCACCTACCAAGGTGATTTGCCTTATACACAAGGACTTACTCCACTACAATCAACAGATTACAATAAACACAAAGAATAATCTTTTTTGTCTTCTCAAGGATCCAACTAAACCTTAGTCTCCTCAAGGACTCACAAAGAACAACTTTCTTTGTCTTCTCAAGGATAACCTCCTTAAGGAATCAAACAAATAGTTTGAATAATAGTTTGTATGTTATAAGATACTTCTACACAGGCAAATTGTTACACAAATGAATAACAAACACTTAAAGAAAACTGAATACAAAGAATGATAACTTTTCACAAAGAAAAATATCTTGTCAAAATACTTGTGCAAAATCAACGTTTTCTTCAAGTCTCCAATGCATGCTTATATAGTGAAGCATGTGACCGTTGGAGGGCAAAATGGGGAAATCTCCTTGAGCCGCTTTCCACTGTTGGATGGGAAAGGAATGATGGTGCATATTGTCCTTTCATCCACAAAAGTAGTGACAAGTTTGAAGAATAGTACAGTTTTTCCCCATGAAATCTGGTAGGGGAAAGGTTGTTCGATTTGTACCATGTACTATTTGATCACGTTCCCATTTGATCTTATCTTCAGATTCATTGGCTTCTAATAAAAGATGATTAAGGTATGAAGTGAATAAGTAGAGAGCTAGATTTAGAAACTTCAGAACCTTGGGTCAGAACCTTGACAGCCTCAGTTGTCTGGCTTGAGGTCTTCAGTATCTTCAGAATCTTCAGAGTCTTCATAATCCTCAATGAGAACCTTGATAACTTCAATCGTCTATCTTGAGATCTTTAGAATCTTCAGCTACACAACACAACTTCAGAAGCTTTCCATTCTTCAAAAGTTTGGTGATCAGAGTCACGTCCAGAAGCAAGAACTGAGAGAACATTACAACAGCAACATAGAGTCTCCTCAGAAGCTTCTGATGGGTGAAATAACACATAAGCAGAAATAATATTGCAGCAACAATATTGATGTCTTTCAGAACTTCTAATTGTGGCGCAGAAGCGGATTTGGAACGCAAAGTTCAGAAACTGATGATGTTGCACATCATATGATCAAAATCAGAACTGGTTGTTAAAGATACACAATAACAAACCATTAGGGTACCAGAATTGTTCTCACACAAATACAACATTGTTATCATCAAAACTCAAGGTATAAATGCATAACGAAATCTTGTTCTAATAATCTCCCTCTTTTTGATGATGACAAAACATGTATTTTTATGAACAATTTTGTACATGGTAATCATAGAAGAATACATCTTACAGAAGTACAAAGCTCCCCTTGAGATGTATAGTCCTATAAAGATAAAATCAGAATGAAAGAACAATTTCCTTATTTACCTTTTGAAGTACCATAATGAATATTTAGTCAGAATCTGGTTTATCTTCAGAGGTTAATTGATGTTGTCCAGAGTACTGGTTGATAACATCATCATTTTGATATGCTTCACTTCAGAATCTTTTCTTTAGAAAATTTTCTTCATAAACTTCTCTTCCTTGAAGGATAAGGTTTTCAGAGCCTTGATTCTTCAGATGCAACACATTCAGAACCATTCTGATTCTTGAGAATTAACCTTGCAAAAACACTTAACAAACTTTTCTCGAAGTATTTCTTAACAAAATCAATTAAGCAATGTTTGGGTCTTTACTTAGGAAATTAGATATAAAAATAAACACTTAATTCTTCCCGTTTAGAACATTATATTTTCTCCCCCTTTGTCATCAATCAAAAAGATAAAAGAAACAAATAAATAGAGAAACAAAATAATTTTTCATTGATTAAAAAAATGCCAACAGGCAATGCAGAGTACAATGAACAAAAACAAAAGAAAATTGCAAGAAAGTTAAAGTAAATGAAATCTAGGGGTTTTGGGTAGGAGGAGGAGGAATTCTTTACAGAAACAGCTGAAACATTAGATCTTGCTTATCCAGATGCCCGTTGACCTTTGCATTAACAATCTTAATTTGCTCGATTGTTCTCAGAAGAGAAACTGGAATATGTTGAGAAGTAGAAGCTTCTGAGATGACTATTTAATTTGGAGGTTCTTCCGTAGTAGAGTCTTGAGGTTCAGGTGCAGCAGGTTCAACGTGTTGAACAATTTCTATTTTCAGAGCTTCTTCTTCTTCTTCCATAGCTTCTGGAAAGGCTTCCTTGATTTTTGATGCAGGAAGACATAATTGGTAATTTCTCAGCTTCCACAATTTCATTAAGGGCACGAACCCAAAACAAAATTTGCTTTCAACATGAGTGTATCCAAGATCCTTCATCTTGGAAATCTCGGAGTTCATCCAGCTTCTATAAGCTTCCCAATATGAATAACTTGCATCAAGGTTTGCAGAAGAATGACTGACAGTCATTGCTTTCTCCAAATGTCTCTTATATTCAGAGTCAAAATCCGTCAGAACCTTACCAAGGTCAGGGGAGGATTGTGTTGGTATTTTTGGGTATTGTATGGTGAGATTGATTCTGGACTCATCAAAGTTAGGACCAAAAACAAAGGGATGTGATGGTTGAATAATGGGAGATGATTCTGGTGAAGTGATTTCTGGTTTGAAGTCAAACATTCCTTCAGGAGTGCCTTCGGAAACATGTCTGTCAGAAACACTTCTTGCGGAGATGTTCTAGGTGTTGTACATTTTGGATTATTTGGTTGGGGAGCAGAAACAGTTGTTGGTGGTGGTGAGATGGGTTTAGTTTGTAATTATGGAGGATATAATGGTGGTGGTATAGGTTGTTATTCTAAAACAGGAGCAGAAACTAAAGGATTTTCTGTGACGAGTGTTTCTATAATAGGAGTAGATATTGTGGGTGGAATTTCTATGAAAGATGTTGATATTTGTGGATTTGTTTTTGATGGTGGTATTGGAATTGGTTCAGAAATGGTAGATTGAGCTGGATTCTAGAAGACATTGATTCAGAATCTAAAGAAGCATTATCAGAAGGAAGCTTACTAGAAATTCTTGAAGACTGGATGACCCCAAAAGTATCCTTAAGAATCATGGACTTCTGGCGCTCACTTAGAGGCACCTCATCTTTTCCCTGAAAGATAGCAATCTTCTTCTTCTTCTTCTTCTGATCCCTATAAGATCCTTCGCCTCTGAACTCTTTCTTTCTCTTTCCATGAACATCTGGGTAAGTTTCTGGAAAGTTAAAAGGATCCACCAATGGGTCAATTCCATCCTTCAGACATCTTTCTAGATAACCCATTATAACCTGTGGAGGATCAATTTTTATGAATATAAGGTAGTTATCAATGGGATTTCTTGTACTGAAGATATGATCCTCGGTTAGAATGAAATCAGGTCTTTGAAATTTGGAGATAAGAACCATACTCTTTAGATTCTTCCCCTAGAAGAGTTTCCCAGCATCCTTTACCAATTATTTTGTCAAGCCACTAACGAGAAGATCATCCACCAAACCACTTTCCACCAGAATATCTAAAAAATCTGCCATTGGGAATGAACTTGCTCCTAGCCTTCTTGGATGATCCACCAGTTCTGGATTCTCTGAAATAATCCCTTATGAACTTAAGCAAAAGTGATGGCAATCCCAACTTAACACCCTTTTCTAGAAGAAATAACATAATTTGCTGACGTGCGTTGATGTAGTCAGAACTGTTTGTACTTGACATGTGATTGATGCACCCCAAAGTGATCTTGAACCACACCCTTAGGTTCCTTGTTAAGTCCTTAGCACTAGAACCCTTTTCATCAGCGAAATTTGTTTCTTCTTTGAATATAACTAGAGAAATATCAGCATCTCTTTTAGTAGTGATGGTTGCACTGTGAATCCTCTTTCCTTTGCCATCATGACCAATAAGGTCCGCAATGGACTTCTCAGTGATGACGATCTTCCTATTCATGATATAGGAAGTTATGGTTTCCATTTCAGTTGTTGCATGAACCCAAAACTATCTTAGCAACACAAGGTAAACTGGGTCTGTGAGTCTCTCGAAGAAGGTGTTCTGTCCTTGAACATTCAACGTCTCTGTGAAATCAAAATCGTTATTCTTTAGGTTTTTGAAATCAACTATGGTTTCATAAAGCACAATTAACTCATTGACTGGAGTGTGAAGAGTTAACTCAGGAATTCCTTCCAACAAGTTGTTGCTTTTAGTTGCCTTTTAAGATTGTTTTTGTTCTGCCATTGATTGAGGAGGATGAAGATGAAGATGAAAAACAGTTGAAGAGAGAGAAGAAAGGTTGTTTAAAAGTTTGAAAACTTGAAGGTGTGGGAGAATTATGTGCGTAGTGTGAAAATGTGAGTGAAGTGGGTTTAAATAGATTTTTTTTGCAATGATGACAAAAAAGAATACGCAATCATAGGGGGAAGTGTAAAGGTTTATACCTAATTCCAAGAATTATTAAACCCAATGTGTCATGCTTTTATCACGCATGCTCAGAAAGTGGGACAACTGTCTCCTTTAAGAAGCACATGAAATCAAACGACAAGACAACCATTAAATGCATCAACTGTTCAGAATTAGGAAGACAAATCAATAAGATTGCTTCTGATCAGAACCTTTCTGATTCATGAAAACCTCCTTAGTTCATAAATCTTCATGTTTCAGAGTCAGAAAGCATAACAATCTCAGAATCTAATCTAGAGTTCTAAAGACTTAACATTTCGAATTACATCTTTTCATTCTGGACATGGTTTCATAAATATATTTTTTAGAATGGATATGAACCTACCTTCAGCAAGGGGTTTTATAAAGATATCATCACATTGATGGTCTGTATCAACAAATTTTAAGTGAAAAATTCCCTTTAGAATATATCCACGTAAAAAGTGATGTTTTATTTCAATATGCTTAGCCCTATGCAAGATAGGATTCTTAGATAAATAGATAACATAAGTATTATCACAAAGAATATAAAGGTTACTCTCAGATATCTGATAATTTTCCAGCTGACTCCTCATCCAGAGTATCTGAGTGCTGTATCCAGAAGCTGCAATATATTCAGCTTTGACTGTGGATGGCACAATTGTTGTCTGTCTCTTGCTGGAAAATGAGATTAAGTTATCTCCTAGAAATTGGCAACTTCCAGAAATACTTTTTCTTTCAATTCTATCTCCAGCATAGTCAGTGTTACAATAGCCTACAAACTTATACTCTCTTGATTTTCTATAAAATAAACCAATATTAGTAGTACCTTTCAGATACCTAAAGATTCTCTTAACAACAACTAAGTGAGTTTCCTTAGGATCTGATTGGAAGCGAGCACATAAGAAGACACTAAATAAGATATCAGGTTTAGAAGTTGTTAGATACAAAAGAGAACATATCATACCTCTGAAAAGCTTTTGATTTACCTTACTGCTTACCTCTTCTTTCTCCAGAATGCATGTAGGATTCGTTGGAGTCTTTGCTAGCTTACATTCTGATAAGTTGAATTTCTTCAGAAGTTCCGTTGTATATTTGCTTTGATGAATATATGTGCCTTCTGGTCTTTGAACAATATGAATTCCCAAAAAGAACTTAAGTTCTCCCATCAGACTCATTTTGAATTCGCCTGCATAGACTTAGCAAAATCCTTGCACAACAACGTATTAGCAAAACCAAAAATGATATCATCAACGTATATTTGCATAACCAGAATGTCATTATTGAAGGTTTTGCAAAAGAGAGTTGTGTCCATTTCCCTCTGGTAAAATCATTTTCCAACAGAAAGTTGCTTAGTCTATCATACCAAGCTCTTGGAGCTTGCTTTAGACCATATAGAGAATTTTTCACTTTAAAAACAAAACCAGGAGGTTGATGCACATAAACTTCTTCAGAAATATAACCATTCAGGAATGCGCTCTTAAAATCCATTTGATAAAGTATGATGTTATGATTTACTGCAAACGAAATTAAAAGACGAATATACTCTAACTTGGAAACTGGAGCAAGGGTTTCTGTATAGTCTATACCTTCTTGCTGACTATATCCTTGTGCTACCATTCTAGCTTTGTTTCTGACAACTTCGCCTTTCTCATTCAACTTGTTTCAGAAAACCCATCTGGTTCCAATGACATGGAAGCCTTTTGGTTTCTGAACAAGATCCCAAATGTTGTTTATGGTGAATTGATTCAGTTCATCTTGCATATCAAGAATCCATTCATTATCCAAAAGAGTTTCATCAATGGATGTGAGTTCTATCAGAGACACCAAACCCAGAAGAGTCTTTGAATGAAGATCTAGTTCTGACTGAAGCATTTTTGTCTCCCAGAATCAGTTCTTTGGAATGAGAAGTTCTTGATCTATGCTTCTTATGATGAGTTGGATCAATGATTTCTTCTGGTTGAGTCGTTTCTTCAGATTCCTTGGCTTTTCCTTTTGTCTCTTTTTCTCTAGAGACAATATCTTTGGATTCTAAAAGGATGATCTTCAGATCTGCAAATTTCTTAACTAGCTTTGACTTTCCAGGGTCAAGCTTATCATTGAATCTAACATGAATTCATTCCTCAACAATTTGTGTTGCTGTATTAACGATTTTGTAGCTTTTAGAGTGTTTAGAATATCCTAACAGTAAACACTTCATTACCTTTGAGTTAAACTTGCCAAGATTTTCTTTAGTGTTTAACATAAAACATTCACATCCAAAAGGATGAAAGTAAGAAATGTTGGGCTTTCCGTTCTTCCACAATTCATAAGGAGTCTTACCCAGAATAGGTCGGATAGAAATCCTGTTCTAAATATAACACACTATATTGATTGCTTTTGCCCATAAATGCTTAGCCATATCAGTTTCTTGGTTTGTTATTTTGTAGCTTTAACAACCAGTTATGATTCTATAATAGGAGTAGATATTGTGGGTGGAATTTCTATGAAAGATGTTGATATTTGTGGATTTGTTTTTGATGGTGGTATTGGAATTGGTTCAGAAATGGTAGATTGAGCTGGATTCTAGAAGACATTGATTCAGAATCTAAAGAAGCATTATCAGAAGGAAGCTTACTAGAAATTCTTGAAGACTGGATGACCCCAAAAGTATCCTTAAGAATCATGGACTTCTGGCGCTCACTTAGAGGCACCTCATCTTTTCCCTGAAAGATAGCAATCTTCTTCTTCTTCTTCTTCTGATCCCTATAAGATCCTTCGCCTCTGAACTCTTTCTTTCTCTTTCCATGAACATCTGGGTAAGTTTCTGGAAAGTTAAAAGGATCCACCAATGGGTCAATTCCATCCTTCAGACATCTTTCTAGATAACCCATTATAACCTGTGGAGGATCAATTTTTATGAATATAAGGTAGTTATCAATGGGATTTCTTGTACTGAAGATATGATCCTCGGTTAGAATGAAATCAGGTCTTTGAAATTTGGAGATAAGAACCATACTCTTTAGATTCTTCCCCTAGAAGAGTTTCCCAGCATCCTTTACCAATTATTTTGTCAAGCCACTAACGAGAAGATCATCCACCAAACCACTTTCCACCAGAATATCTAAAAAATCTGCCATTGGGAATGAACTTGCTCCTAGCCTTCTTGGATGATCCACCAGTTCTGGATTCTCTGAAATAATCCCTTATGAACTTAAGCAAAAGTGATGGCAATCCCAACTTAACACCCTTTTCTAGAAGAAATAACATAATTTGCTGACGTGCGTTGATGTAGTCAGAACTGTTTGTACTTGACATGTGATTGATGCACCCCAAAGTGATCTTGAACCACACCCTTAGGTTCCTTGTTAAGTCCTTAGCACTAGAACCCTTTTCATCAGCGAAATTTGTTTCTTCTTTGAATATAACTAGAGAAATATCAGCATCTCTTTTAGTAGTGATGGTTGCACTGTGAATCCTCTTTCCTTTGCCATCATGACCAATAAGGTCCGCAATGGACTTCTCAGTGATGACGATCTTCCTATTCATGATATAGGAAGTTATGGTTTCCATTTCAGTTGTTGCATGAACCCAAAACTATCTTAGCAACACAAGGTAAACTGGGTCTGTGAGTCTCTCGAAGAAGGTGTTCTGTCCTTGAACATTCAACGTCTCTGTGAAATCAAAATCGTTATTCTTTAGGTTTTTGAAATCAACTATGGTTTCATAAAGCACAATTAACTCATTGACTGGAGTGTGAAGAGTTAACTCAGGAATTCCTTCCAACAAGTTGTTGCTTTTAGTTGCCTTTTAAGATTGTTTTTGTTCTGCCATTGATTGAGGAGGATGAAGATGAAGATGAAAAACAGTTGAAGAGAGAGAAGAAAGGTTGTTTAAAAGTTTGAAAACTTGAAGGTGTGGGAGAATTATGTGCGTAGTGTGAAAATGTGAGTGAAGTGGGTTTAAATAGATTTTTTTTGCAATGATGACAAAAAAGAATACGCAATCATAGGGGGAAGTGTAAAGGTTTATACCTAATTCCAAGAATTATTAAACCCAATGTGTCATGCTTTTATCACGCATGCTCAGAAAGTGGGACAACTGTCTCCTTTAAGAAGCACATGAAATCAAACGACAAGACAACCATTAAATGCATCAACTGTTCAGAATTAGGAAGACAAATCAATAAGATTGCTTCTGATCAGAACCTTTCTGATTCATGAAAACCTCCTTAGTTCATAAATCTTCATGTTTCAGAGTCAGAAAGCATAACAATCTCAGAATCTAATCTAGAGTTCTAAAGACTTAACATTTCGAATTACATCTTTTCATTCTGGACATGGTTTCATAAATATATTTTTTAGAATGGATATGAACCTACCTTCAGCAAGGGGTTTTATAAAGATATCATCACATTGATGGTCTGTATCAACAAATTTTAAGTGAAAAATTCCCTTTAGAATATATCCACGTAAAAAGTGATGTTTTATTTCAATATGCTTAGCCCTATGCAAGATAGGATTCTTAGATAAATAGATAACATAAGTATTATCACAAAGAATATAAAGGTTACTCTCAGATATCTGATAATTTTCCAGCTGACTCCTCATCCAGAGTATCTGAGTGCTGTATCCAGAAGCTGCAATATATTCAGCTTTGACTGTGGATGGCACAATTGTTGTCTGTCTCTTGCTGGAAAATGAGATTAAGTTATCTCCTAGAAATTGGCAACTTCCAGAAATACTTTTTCTTTCAATTCTATCTCCAGCATAGTCAGTGTTACAATAGCCTACAAACTTATACTCTCTTGATTTTCTATAAAATAAACCAATATTAGTAGTACCTTTCAGATACCTAAAGATTCTCTTAACAACAACTAAGTGAGTTTCCTTAGGATCTGATTGGAAGCGAGCACATAAGAAGACACTAAATAAGATATCAGGTTTAGAAGTTGTTAGATACAAAAGAGAACATATCATACCTCTGAAAAGCTTTTGATTTACCTTACTGCTTACCTCTTCTTTCTCCAGAATGCATGTAGGATTCGTTGGAGTCTTTGCTAGCTTACATTCTGATAAGTTGAATTTCTTCAGAAGTTCCGTTGTATATTTGCTTTGATGAATATATGTGCCTTCTGGTCTTTGAACAATATGAATTCCCAAAAAGAACTTAAGTTCTCCCATCAGACTCATTTTGAATTCGCCTGCATAGACTTAGCAAAATCCTTGCACAACAACGTATTAGCAAAACCAAAAATGATATCATCAACGTATATTTGCATAACCAGAATGTCATTATTGAAGGTTTTGCAAAAGAGAGTTGTGTCCATTTTCCCTCTGGTAAAATCATTTTCCAACAGAAAGTTGCTTAGTCTATCATACCAAGCTCTTGGAGCTTGCTTTAGACCATATAGAGAATTTTTCACTTTAAAAACAAAACCAGGAGGTTGATGCACATAAACTTCTTCAGAAATATAACCATTCAGGAATGCGCTCTTAAAATCCATTTGATAAAGTATGATGTTATGATTTACTGCAAACGAAATTAAAAGACGAATATACTCTAACTTGGAAACTGGAGCAAGGGTTTCTGTATAGTCTATACCTTCTTGCTGACTATATCCTTGTGCTACCATTCTAGCTTTGTTTCTGACAACTTCGCCTTTCTCATTCAACTTGTTTCAGAAAACCCATCTGGTTCCAATGACATGGAAGCCTTTTGGTTTCTGAACAAGATCCCAAATGTTGTTTATGGTGAATTGATTCAGTTCATCTTGCATATCAAGAATCCATTCATTATCCAAAAGAGTTTCATCAATGGATGTGAGTTCTATCAGAGACACCAAACCCAGAAGAGTCTTTGAATGAAGATCTAGTTCTGACTGAAGCATTTTTGTCTCCCAGAATCAGTTCTTTGGAATGAGAAGTTCTTGATCTATGCTTCTTATGATGAGTTGGATCAATGATTTCTTCTGGTTGAGTCGTTTCTTCAGATTCCTTGGCTTTTCCTTTTGTCTCTTTTTCTCTAGAGACAATATCTTTGGATTCTAAAAGGATGATCTTCAGATCTGCAAATTTCTTAACTAGCTTTGACTTTCCAGGGTCAAGCTTATCATTGAATCTAACATGAATTCATTCCTCAACAATTTGTGTTGCTGTATTAACGATTTTGTAGCTTTTAGAGTGTTTAGAATATCCTAACAGTAAACACTTCATTACCTTTGAGTTAAACTTGCCAAGATTTTCTTTAGTGTTTAACATAAAACATTCACATCCAAAAGGATGAAAGTAAGAAATGTTGGGCTTTCCGTTCTTCCACAATTCATAAGGAGTCTTACCCAGAATAGGTCGGATAGAAATCCTGTTCTAAATATAACACACTATATTGATTGCTTTTGCCCATAAATGCTTAGCCATATCAGTTTCTTGGATCATGGTGCAGGCCATTTCTTGCAACGTCCTATTCTTCCTTTATAAAACTCCATTTTGCTATGGAGTTCTAGGATAGGAGAAATCATGGGAAATACCATTTGAATGAAAATGATTTTCAAAATGTTTATTTTTAAATTCTCCACCATGATCACTTCTGACTTTGACTATTTTATAATCCAATTCTGTTTGCACTCGTGGGAAGAAGGTAGAAAACACAGAGTGTGACTCATCCTTGTGTTTCAAGAACTTTACCCATGTCCATCGACTGTAGTAATCAACTATGACTAATCCATACTTCTTTCCATTGATAAAAGAAATTTCCACTAGTCCAAACAAATCAATGTGCAGAAGTTCTAACAGTCTAGAGGTAGAAACAACAATTTTTGCTTTGAAAGAAGTTTTAGAAAACTTGCCTTTCTGACATGCTTCCTAAAGAGCATCTGAAGCGAACTTCAGTTTGGGTAGACTTCTAACTAATTCAAGCTTATTTAGCTGAGAAATCCCTCTAATGTTAACATGACCCAAACGTCAATGCCAAACCCATTGCTCCTCATTAACAGACATTAGACATTTTACATTTTGATCTTCAAGATCATAAAGTCTAATTTTATAAATGTTGTTTTTCCTCTTTACGTTAAAAAGGATTGTGCCATCTTTCTGACTAACAACCTTACAATACTTTTGATTAAAGATGATATCATAACCATTGTCACTAATTTGGCTAATAGACAATAGGTTATGCATCAGACCATTAACTAAAAGAACATTAGTAATAGAAGGAAATTTATCGTTACCAATGGTTCTAGAGCCAATGATCTCCCCTTTCTAGTTTCCTCTGAAACCAGCAAAGCCTCCAGGCTTAAGTTCCAAATATTGGAAGATAAACCTTTTGCTCGCCATGTGTCGTGAGCATCCACTGTCCAGGTACTATGATTGGTGTCTCAACTGAGCTGTTAAGGATGTCTGTAACGAAAATTATTTTATCCTTATGTACCCACTTTTTGGGTCCTCTTTTGTTAGTTTTCCCAGAGTTTCTTACAACTTTGGGTTTTTTTAGCAGAAGGATAATCATGAGAGATTTTTGCATGATACTTAGGCTCCAGAACGGAGTTCTTATCCTTAGTATGCTTCTGTGTCTGTGCATAAGTATCAAACTCAGTGCCAACATGCACGAAATGCACATAGAGAGGTTTTGGTTTGACCTTCTGACTTTCGTCAGGTTATGTAGTTTCTGTACAACCCAAACCTTTTCTGCCATTTCTAGTAACTCCATAGATCAAGGAAGCCATTTTGCTTCTATCTATGCTTTTATCCAGAAAGTACTAGAATGCTCTATCATATCTGATGATGCAATCAGTACCAGAAGCTTCTGAAGTTATTTCCTCCTCTAGTTTTGAAATTTTGCTTTTCAAAGCAGAGTTATTACTTTCTAAAGAAAATACTTTTTCATTTAGAGAGGAAATATACTTCTCAAGCTTTTTCTAAGTTTCAGAAGAAGTTACTTGGACTTATTTAAGGTCCTTGTATTTACTTTGAAGACTCTGGTACTTTTCCAACATTTCATAAAGACAAATTTCAATATCAGAAAGAGATAGATTAGAGAATACCTCTTCAGAATCGAAGTCGGAATCCTCAATAGTTTCCATCAATGCAACATTGGCTTTTTATTTGTCAGAATCATCTTCTTTAGATTCTGAGTCATCCCAGGTAGCCATCAACCCCTTCTTGACTTTGGATAAGTTCTTCTTAGGCCTTCTATCCTTCTTCTATTTAGGACAATCTTTCTTGTAGTGGCCTAGCTCCTTGCACTCGAAACAGATAACTTCTTTTCTAGAAGTTTGCTTCTTTTGACCAAATGAGGATTCAAAACCACCAATAGTCCTTCTGACTCCTTTGAATTTCCCTTGAACATTTTGTTTGTGTTTCCAGAGTCTATTGACTCTCTTTGAGATTAGAGACAGCTCATCATCATCTTTTGAGTCTTCATCAGATCCTTATGATTCTTCCTCAACTTGACATATTTTAGTCTTCTTAGGCTTGGATTTTAGAGCTACAAATTTACTTCTCTTCTGAGGTTCATATTCTTCTAGCTCAATCACGTGACTTCTTAAAGAACTAACAAGTTCTTCAAGACTGATGCTGTTGAGATCCTTAGCCAGCTTCAAGGCGGTTACCATAGGTCTCCATTTTTTGGGAAGACTTCTGATAATTTTCTTGACATGGTCAGCTGTTGAATACCCTTTGTCCAGAACCCTAAGCCATGCGACAAGCATCTGAAACCTTGAGAACATAGTCTCAACTTTTTCATCATCTTCCATTTTGAAAGCCTCATATTTCTGGATTAAGGCCAAGGCCTTTGTCTCCTTTACTTAAGTGTTTCCCTCATAAGTCATTCTTAGAGAGTCAAAGATGGATTTGGAAGAATCTCTATTTATTATCTTCTTATACTCCATATAAGAGATAACATTAAGCAATATGATTCTGGCCTTATGATGAATTTTGAAGTCTTTCTTCTATTGATCAGACATAACACTTCTTGCTAAAGTATTTCCTTAAGCATTTACTGGGTGCACATAGCCATCGACTATGAGATCCCAAAGATCAACATCATAACCAAGAAATAAACTTTCTATTATGTATTTCCAGTATTCAAAATTTTCACCATTAAAAATGGGTGGTTTTGTAATGTAATGATATCTATCATTATTATTATTAACAACGCTAGTAGCGTTAGCAACATCCATTGTTTCTCACACAATTGGACCGGTACTAAACACCATGAGGTGTTGATAAACTTTTTATCACAATCAGAACCGGAGCTCTGATGCCAATTAAAGGTGTGAGAAACACAAGAAAAAAGGGTTTGAATTGGGTTTTATAAGCAAAAGCTTTTTCCAAAACAAAAACACCACTAACAAGTTTAATAATGGAAGAGATAAAAACACATAAATTTTTTATCCTGGTTCGCTTGAAACTCAAAGCTAATCCAATCCACCCGTGATTTGCCTTAAACAAAAGGACTTAATCCACTATAATCAACAAATTACAATAAACACAACGAATAACCTTGTTTATCTTCTCAAGGATCCAACTAAACCTTAGTCTCCTTAAGGACTCATAAAGAACAACTCTCTTTGTCTTCTTAAGGATATACTCCTTAAGGAATCATATAAATAGTTTGAATAATAGTTTGTGTGTCACAAGATGCTTCTACACAAGCAGATTTTTACACAAATGGATAACAAACACTTAAAGAAAACTGAATACAAAGAATGATAGCTTTTCACAAAGAAAAATAGCTTGTTAAAATACTTGTGCAAAATCAACATTTTCTTCAAGTCTCCAATGCATGCTTATATAGTGAAGCATATGACCATTGGAGGGAAAAATGTGGAAAGCTCCTTGAGCGTCTATCCACTGTTAGATGGGAAAGGAATGATACTGTGTAATGTCTTTTCGCCTACAAAAGCAGTGACAAGTGTGAAGAATAGTATAGTCCTGGCCCATGAAATCAGGTAGTGGAAAGGTTGTTCGATTTGTACCATGTACTATTTGATCACGTTCCCATTTGATCTTATCTTCAGATTCATTGGCTTCTGATAAAAGATGATTGAAGCATGAAGTGAAGAAGTAGAGAGCTAGATTCAGAAACTTCAGAACCTTGGGTCAGAACCTCAACATCGTCAATAGTCTGGCTTGAGGTATTTAGTATCTTCAAAATCCTCAGTCAGAACCTTGATAACTTCAATCGTCTGTCTTGAGATCTTAGAATATTCTGATACATAACAAAACTTTAAAAGCTTGCCATTCTTCAGAAGTTTGGTGATCAGAGTCATGTCCAGAAGCAAGAACTGAGAGAGCATTGCAACAGCAACATAGAGTCTCCTCAGAAGCTTCTGATGGGTGAAATAACACAGAAGTAGAAAGAACATTGCAACAACAATATTGATGTCTTTCAAAACTTATTGTTATGGCGCAAAAGAGGATTTGGAATGCAAAATTTAGAAACTGATGATGTTGCACATCATATGATCAGAATCAGAACTTGTTGTTAAAGCTACACAATAACAAACCATTAGGGTACCAAAATTGTTCTCACACAAATACAACATTGTTATCATCAAAACTCAAGGTTTAGATGCAAAACCAAATCTTGTTCTAACACTATTTTGGTACCCTAATGGTTTGTTATTGTGTAGCTTTAACAACCAATTCTGATTTTGAGTATATGGTGTGCAATATCATCCGTTTCTGAACAATTGTATTCCAAATTCCACTTATGCGTTAATCATGAGAAGTTCTGAAAGATATATATTTTCCGATGTAATGTTCTTTCTGATTCTATGATGATTCACTCCTGAGAAGTTTATAAAGAGACGATAGGTTGCTGCTGCAATGTTCTCTCCACTTCTGCTTTTGGACGTGACTGTGATTATCAAGCTTATTAAGAATGGAAAGCTTATGAAGTTTTGTTACTTAGATGAAGATTATGAAGATCTCAAGCCAAGCGTTTAGGTTATCAAGGTTCTAACTATAGATTCTGAAGACTCTAAAGATTCTGAAGATACTAAAGATCTCAAGCCAGACTGCTGACACTGTCAAGGTTCTGACCCGAGATTCTGAAGTTTTTCTGAATCCAACTTTATGTTTCTTCATTCCATGCTTCATCAACTTTCATCAGAAGCCAATGAACTTGAAGATATGATCAAATGGGTACGTGATCAAATAGTACATAGTAAAAATCAAATATTCTTTCCATTACTTGATATCATGGGCAAGGACGATACTATACATCACACTTGTCACTGAATTTGTGGGTGAAGGACAGTATGCAATATCATTCCTTTCTGTTAGAATAAGAATTGGTTCTACGTATATACCTTGATTTTTTATGATAACAATATGGTATTTTTGTTAGAACAATTTTGGTAGCCTAATGGTTTGTTATTTTGTAGCTTTAACAACCAGTTATGATTCTAAATATATGATGTGTAACGTCATCAGTTTCTGAACCATGTGTTCCAAATCCGCTTCTACATCAGCTATTAGAAGTTCTGAAAGATGTTCAATATTGTTGCTACAATGATCTTTTTGCGTCTGTGCTGATTCTCTCAATGGAAACTTCTAAGGAGACACTATGTTACTGCTGGAATGTTCTCCCAGTTCATGCTTTTGTACGTGACTATGATCACCAAACTTCTGAAGAATGGCAAGCTTCTGAAGTTGTGTTATGTAGCTGAAGATTATGAAGATCTCAAGCGAGACGATTGAAGTTATCAAGTTTATGAATGAGGATTATGAAGACTCTAAAGATCTTAAGCCAGACTACTTACGTTGTCAAGTTTCTGACCAAATATTCTGAAGTTTATGAATCCATCTTTATGTTTCTTCATTTCATGTTTCATCAACTTCATTCAGAAGCCAATAAAATTGAAGATAAGATCAAAATGGGGACGTGATCAAATAGTACATGGTACAAATCGAACATCCTTTTCATTACCTGATTTCATGGGCAAGGACAATTCTATACATCACACATGTCACTGATTTTGTGGGTGAAGGACAGTATGCAGTATCACTCATTTCCCATCTGTCGCAGCGGGATTTTTCACGAGATTAAGTATTGATTGAACTTAACCCGTTTGAAAAATATTTTAAATGCAAGAGTCGCCACCGTCTTTTATTTTATCCAAAAAGAGGAAGGGAAAAATAACGATAAATCCCTTTAGAGTTACGGGTTCGGGGGTTGGTTATGCAAAGGGAAGGTATTAGCACCCTCTACATCTGTGGTACTCCACAGGAACCTTTTTGCTTATGTTTATGTGAATGCTTTGTTTTTTTCGCTTTGATCGTTTGATTGGGGAGATGAGAAAAGAACATGATTTTATTGCTTTTTGGACTCGATAAAGTCGTAGACTTCATGCCTACGTATCTCCAAGGCGCAATGGAGAAATCAGAATCCACGTAGTTCTCCCAAAAGAAAAGGGGAAAGTCTGTTTTGTTGATTTTAGATTGGCGTGTCTTGCCATCTCTTGCTCGACCTAGGCGGGAGGCTTCGAGACTGACACGTCCTTTTGAAAATGTTTTTAAACTGAAAAGCCAAAGCTGGCAAAAGATTTGAATGAGCCTAAACCCTGAAACAATACATAAATGGGCTCATTATAAGGAAGCCCAAGAGTAAGCTTGTGAGTGTGTGAAAAGGGTTTCTTAAACGGCGACCTTTGGAATCGCATCGGGTTTCTCTTTTTTGGATTTTTCGACTTTTTAACATAAAACGTGAACAATACGATTAAACACACAATACAGAACATAAAAAAATGCGAGAAAGTAAATTATTACAACACAGTTAGCTATGAATAGTTAGTATTACGAATAGTTAGTGGGGTTAATCGAGCTGAAACTGAAACGAAACGGTTAGTAACAACATAAACAAATATAAAAAAACAATATAAACATTTACTTTAGACAAAATTAACATTTGATATAAATAAACATTTAATTAAAATAAACATTTAAACAAATAATTAATTTAACTAACATTTAAATAAAACATATATGCAAAATAATAATAAAAGATAAACAATATTTAGTAAACAAAAGTAATATATATATATATATATATATATATATATATATATATATATATATATATATATATATATATATATATATATATATATATATATATATATATATATATATATATATATATATATATATATATATATATATATATATATATATATATATATATATATTATATTTAGACAATAAATATATAATAGACAAAAATAATATATATATATATATATATATATATATATATAATATATATATATATATATATATATATATATATATATATATATATATATATATATAGACAAATAATATATAATAGACAAAGATTATATATTATTTGTCTATATATATATATATATATATAGATAAATAATATATTAAAACACATGTCGGCAAGCCGGAATTTTGCCGATTTCAGAGATAAGTGAAGAATATTACCTTGTGTGAAGAGGATGAACTTCTGATCGTCCAAATGATCGACCGAAAGCTGGAAACCGTCACCGATGCAGTGCTGGCTGCCTTCGTGAGTACCTGACTTTAACGTCGCTTTTGATCGGTGAAACGACGCCGGAATGAAATGAACCTTGGATATTTGTGACCTGGACTCAACGAACTTCAAAGATATGAAATCGGTTTTGTGTTTCGGTGAATAATCCGGACGATTTTGGGTTACCGAAAATGAAGAACAAGTGAAATACGGTAATGCTTTTGAAAAAATATTTCTTTTCAATTCTCTGTTTCTCTCACCACACGTTTTTTCCTTACTGATCCACCTCTCTCCTTCCTTTTTCTTACTAACCACATCTATATATATATTTAGATTACTTAAACAATAAGAAACCTAAAAAATATCTAACATAAATTAATAATATATATTTAGATTACTTAAACAATAAGAAACCTAAAAAATATCTAACATAAATTAATAATATATATTTAGATTACTTAAACAATAAGAAACCTAAAAAATATATAACATAAATTAATAATATATATTTAGATTACTTAAACAATAAGAAACCTAAAAAAATATCTAACATAAATTAATAATATATATTTATATATTATATAATAATAATAATAATAAACTAATATAATATTAATCCTAATTAAATAAACTAATTAACAACTAAACACAATTAATATTAAGCACAAATAATATTAACGGCACACGATTAAAATACGATAAAATCGAGCGACACGATCGCGATAAAAACGATGACAATTTGCACAGCAAAACAAACAAATTGATAAAACCAATAAACCAGTAAACCGGTAAACCAGTAAAATCAACAACACGACTCAAACAGACTCGATTAAATCACACGGCACAACACGTAATTAAATAAACAACCCTAGGCAATAATAAAATCAACACGACATCACGAAAACGCTGACAAACACAATCACAAATAATCGGACAATACGAAAACTCTAATATATTCGAAATACAGTCAAAATACCGACAAACAAACAATTAAATAGATAAAAACGCATAAAACCTAATCGAAGCGATGCCACGCACAAAAGAGATAAGCGAGATAAATACGAGGCAACGATATCGGCCAGGTTTTGCTAAAACAACGAAATACAACACGGTAAGCAACGAAAACACACAAAACCTAATCAAACCAGTTGTCACGCGAAGTTTAAGAAATTGAGATGAATACGAGACAACGAGATTAATCAAGATAAGCCAAAGTCAAATTTTGGGGTGCGACAGATGCCCCTATTTAATTAACTTAGGCCAGGTAGCCGGAGGCTATCGAATGGCGTAAGGTAATTAAATATGACAAACGCCACAAAATTTGACCGCAAATGCATGTATGCATGGTGCAAAAGACAGGCAGACACAGAGACACAGGAGTGCAAACTCTACTGGGGAAGGACATACACCGACTCAATGCATGAAGGTAAACACTGAGAACACTCAGCTGGGGAAGATTCACTACCTATTCATAGATGGAAAATAGGAGGAAAAGAGATATCGACTCAATGCTGACGATACATCACTATCTCATAGATGAAAGTGGGAAAAGATCAATATAACAAGAGAACTGATGTGACAGTACATTACCAACTCAAAGATGGAGGTAACAGAAAAGATGAATACCAACTCAAGGATGAAGGTATAACAAGGGTATAAGAATCGAACTGCGTTAACTCATGGTTGACAGCTCACTACCCACTCATTGATGAGGTAAACAGGACATGCCAACTCAAAGTTGAAGGCAAGCTTCAAAAGATTGATAATAACACTGCTAGGGAAATCAAATTCCAACTCATTGATGATGGTGTAGATGAAGAATCAGATCTAAGGATCATTGTGCAGACTTACAGTTGAATGCGCACTACCAACTCATTGATGAGGTAGACAGAGAAATGCCGACTCAAAGTTGAAGGCAACCACCGATTCATTGACAGAGGTGTTTAAAAGAATTTAGAACATATTCTCCTGGAGATGTTTATCATTACCGACTCAAAGATGACGGTGGAAGGACAAAATGTACCTAACTCATAGATGAAGGTACTCCATCCACTCAAAGACGAAGATGGAATCAGAAGTTATCTGTGCAGACTCAAAGAGGAAAGCACACTATCAGTTCAACAAGGATCAAACATACCCTACTCATAGATGAAGGTACTCCATCAACTCAAAGACGAAGATGGAATCACAGGAAAATGTGCGAACTCAAAGATGAATGCATATTACCAGCTCAAAGTTGCAGGTACTTCACCAACTCAAAGACGAAGGTGGAATCAAAAGGAATCTGTGCTAAACTCAAAGACGAAAGCACGCTACCAGCTCAAAGTTGCAGGTAGAACCATGGAACTTTCTGTGAGGATGTTATCAACTCATAGATGGAGATAGTAATTAATTTATCCGAGGGATAACAAAGGTTACCACTCATGGATGTAGGTAACTCAAGTTTGTAATGGGTACCAACTCAAAGATGAAGGCATAAAGGACTTGGACACAATATCTGTCATGTCTGTTTTACTGAATGAGAGTCACAAAGACTATATTGTTGCCTTCTTTTACTGGCAATTTCTGAGCTTTATCTGGAGACACGAGGTTCAAACTAGGATAGAACTAGAATGAAACGGTCAAACAAGACTTCAACTGAAGAGGAATGAACTCATCAGGATTTACAACTGAAACAACCATCTTCCACGAGGCATAGATCTCTGTGGGGAACATGACTAATAAAAGGTATTTTGCTGCTTATGAGGATACTCTATATGGAGAGATTGACTCAACCCACAATATAAACAAGGAAACAAGGTGCATATGAATGCAAGCATGATATGTCATAGATATGCATGAATATTTAGTAATGAATGCATGATGGACAGACAAAACTAGGAATAACTAAAAATGTTAACAGCTGCATAAGGACTTGCTGGAGATTTGCACTGAGACTCGCTGGGGAGTAGTACAAAGACTTGCTGGGGAATTGGTACAAGAGCACCATATCCAGGTTTCTTTAAAAGTTTGTCTCAGCTGAGGATTCCGTAGAAGAATGGAGATGCCTTCTACTTCAAAAATGCAGGAGATTCCCTGTGGTTCTTGAATTTGTGAGGTATATGAGGATTGGACCTTTCTGAGGACTCCGCTGGGGATACAAGGTGTTATCCTCTGGAAATAAGATGATATTGTAAGAGAAGTCCTGCAATTCTTGAATTTGTTGATAATGCAGAAGGGATTATTCTTCTGGAAGACTCCGCTGGGGATAAAGTCCGCTGGGGATAGGTGGTATCTTTCCAGGGAATAAGAATATAGGGGAAATCTATCCTTGATTTTTTTGCTTTAATTATCATGGAGACTTTCTGTATCTGAAGACTCTGCAGGGGATTATGGTGTCTGATATCTGGTTACGAGATCTTTCCTCTAGGAGACTCTGCCGGGGAACAGTGATGTCTGACCTTTGAATATAAATGAGAATTCAGGAGAAATCCTGCAATTCTTGAATTTGCTTAAAATGCATAACACACTCTTCTTTTACTACAAAACATTACTGAGGCGGAGACATATCCTTCTATTGAATGGACAGAGAACAACAGGAGATTCCCGGTAGTTTCTGAATATCAACTTTCTTCACTCGCTGAGGGATGGAGACCTCTGTATTACTCCTGCTCAGGGAAATCAAATCTTCCTTCTCATCCTCTGCTGGGGACATTGCTGATCCCGCCTTAATAAATTACTGGGGAAATACCTGTAGTAATCCCATAGGCCAAATCTGTAACTTAAAACCTGGATCAAAGTCTTCATGATCAATTAACCGGGGAGTCTTCATGATCAATTAAACTGGGGAGTCTTCATGATCAATTAACTGGGGAGTCTTCATGCCCCAAGTGAAGGGAAGAAACTTCTTGAAATATTTCTTGCATGATCTCTTGAGGAAAACTAGGAAGCATAGCTGGGGATATCCAGAATCACAACCTCTGCTGGAGAAATATTACTGCCAAGACACCTGTGGAGATTTTTTCATCATATACATATAAGGATAGTAATATGAACATGTCTAGTTGGAATCACATGATTTCAGAATTACTGGGACCACATGTCTCAATCCTTTTATCGATGTCCACAAATCAAAATAAATAATCTTTATGTTTTTCAAAAACTGTTTTTAATTCAAAACTTTTGTTTCAAAACATATCTGTCAAAGTAAAAGAACTTTCGTAAATTGAAATGAAAATTAAGAGTGCCAAGAAATATAGAAAGGCTCAAATTGATTTGATAGGATGGTAATCAGCCAACAGCGTGATTCCATAGATCTTTACAAATTGGAAAATGGTAATTTCGTGGAAAAAGGGTACGTTGAACTACAATGACATCATTCTCTCTTCCACTTTCGATCTGTATTGCAGCCTTGACAAAGTTGGAGAACTGTTGAAAATATTCTAATACTTTAATGATCTTATCTCTGTTATGCAGTTACTTGCCTGAAATCCCTAACTTTTGCCTAGATTGCCCTTTCGGGTTTTCAATCTACCGGGATAATATTCTCTTTGTTTTTTTATGTCTCTAATTTCTGCTTGGACCGCCCTTTCAGGTTTTCAGTCCACCGAGACGCTCATTTTTGCCTAAGCCGCCCTTTCGGGTTTTCAACTTAGCGAGCTGTTCTTTTCATTTTTTAGGCGAAGTATTTCTTGACTGCATCTGTATTCACGGGCCGTGGAAGCTCTTCACCATCCATGTTTGTAAGAATTAAAGCACCGCCTGAGAAGGCTTTCTTGACAACATAGGGTCCTTCATAGTTAGGAGTCCACTTGCCCCTAGAACCATTGTGAAATAGTATCATCTTCTTGAGCACAAGGTCACCCTCTTTGAATTCTCTCGGCTTAACCTTCCTATCAAATGCCTGCTTCATTCTCTTTTGATATAACTGTCCATGGCACAAGGCAGTCATTCTTTTTTCTTCAATCAAATTCAACTGATCGTATCTGCTTTGACACCATTCAGCCTCTGACAACTGAGTTTCCATTAGTATCCTCATTGATGGAATTTCAACCTCTATCGGTAACACAACTTCCATACCGTATACAAGTAAAAATGGGGTTGCCCCAGTTGAAGTACGGACTGATGTTCTATATCCGTGTAGTGCAAAAGGCAGCATTTCATGTCAATCTTTGCAGGTAACAACCATCTTTTGAATGATCTTCTTGATATTCTTATTTGCAGCTTTAACTGCCCCATTCATCTTGGGACGGTAAGGAGAAGAGTTGTGATGCTCGATCCTGAAACTTTCACATAATTCATCCATCATTTTGTTGTTCAGATTGGAGCCATTGTCAGTGATGATCTTGTTTGGAATGCCATATCGGCAAATGAGATTATTTTTGATGAATCTGACCACCACTTGCTTTGTCACCTTTGCATACGAAGCTGCTTCCACCCATTTGGTGAAGTAATCAATTGCCACGAGAATGAAACGGTGTCGTTGGAAGCTTTGGGTTCAATCATACCGATCATGTCAATGCCCCGCATTGAGAATGGCCAAGGAGCAGAAATCACATTCAAAAAGGTTGGTGGTACATGAACCTTATCAGCGTAGATCTGACATTTGTGACACTTCTTTACAAATTTGTAGCAATCTGATTCCATGGTCAACCAGTAGTAACCAGCTCTCAACATCTTTCTTGACATAGAGTGGCCATTTGCATGAGTACCAAAGGACCCTTCGTGAACTTCTTTCATCAACATTTCTGCTTCCTTTTTGTCAACACATCTGAGTAAGACCATGTCATAATTCCTCTTATAGAGCACATTCTGATTAAGGAAGAAACTGCCTGGCAATCTTCTCAAAGTCTTTTTATCTTTTTCTGTTGCTCCAAGAGGATACTCCTGAGTCTGAAGGAAATGCTTGATATCGTGGTACCATGGTTTATCATCAAAACTGGCCTCAGCTGTAAACACATGTGTTGGTCTATCAAGTCGCTTGATCACAATTCTGGGTACTTCGTTTGGAAAACCCACTTGATACATTGAAGACAACGTAGCTAGAGCATCCGCCATATGATTCTCATCCCGGGGAATGTGATGCAATTCAACCTTGGTGAAGAAAGTCAACAATCTTCTTGCATAGTCTTTGTATGGGATCAAGCCAGGGTGGCGTGTTTCCCATTCTCCTTTGATCTGATTGATAACTAACGCTGAGTCACCATAAACAGTAAGATTTTTGATGCGGAGGTCAATGGCTTCTTCAAGACCCATGATACAGGCTTCATATTCAGCAATGTTGTTTGTACATTCAAAGCAAATTCTTGCCGTGAAAGGAATATGAGAACCTTCTGGAGTGATAATGACTGCACCTACTCCATGTCCATAAACGTTGGAAGCTCCATCAAATACTAAACCCCATTGAGAATCTGGTTCAGGCCCTTCTTCAGGAAGTGGCTCTTTACAATCTCTGGATTTTAGGAACATGACATCTTCATCAGGAAACTCATCCTCATTATCATCGTGATCTTCAACGGGTTGGTGAGCAAGGTACTCAGCCAACACACTGCTCTTGATAGCTTTCTGGGTATGATACTCAATGTCGTATTCTGATAACAGCATCTGCCATCTTGCAATCTTACCAGCGAGTGCAGGCTTCTCAAAAATGTACTTGATTGGATCCATTTTGGATATCAACCAAGTGGTGTGACTTAACATATACTGCCTCAATCTCTTAGCAGCCCAAGCCAATGCACAACATGTCTTCTCGAGTAAGGAGTATAGTGATTCACAGTCAGTAAATTTCTTGCTTAAGTAGTAAATGGCATGCTCTTTCTTTCCAGTTTCGTCTTGTTGACCCAGAATACAGCCCATAGAATTCTCAAGCACTGTCAAATACATAACCAACGGTCTTCCAGCAACAGGTGGTAACAAGATAGGAGGCTCCATGAGGTACTCTTTGATATTGTCAAATGCTTTCTGACAATCCTCTGTCCAAACACAATTCTGACTCTTTCTCAGCAATTTGAAGATAGGTTCACAAGTGGCAGTCATGTGAGAAATAAACCGGGATATGTAATTCAATCGTCCTAGAAAACCTCTCACTTGCCTTTCTGTTTTTGGTGCGGGCATCTCTTGGATAGCTTTTACTTTATCTGGATCAACTTCAATGCCTTTTTGGCCGACAATGAAGCCCAAGAGTTTACCTGACCTGACGCCAAATGTGCATTTGTTCGGATTGAGGCGAAGACGGAACTTCCTCAATCGTTGAAACAACTTCAATAGATCTACTAAGTGACCTTCTTCTGAACGAGGCTTCGCGATCATGTCATCCACATAAACCTCAATCTCTTTGTGCATCATGTCGTGAAAGAGCGTTGTCATGGCTTGCTGGTAAGTAACACCTGCGTTCTTCAACCCAAACGTGTCGCATTACGCGAAAAAACCGGCGGGAAACAAGACACAACAGAGCCGCCACCGTGCGTTATTTATCCCAAAAGAGGGAAAGGAAACGCTCAGAGTAAACCTGGAAAAAGCATGGTCTCGCGACCAAAGAGAATGGGATCGGGAGTCGGTTATGCGAAGGGAAGGTATTAGCACCCCTACGCATCCGTCGTACTCGACGGGATCCACGCACAAAAGGAAGGAAAATGGTTGCTAAAACGCTGCTCACAGACACACACACTGGCTGAAAGAGACCCAAGAAAACAGACTGAAACTGACTCGGCAGGATATCGTATCCTGGGCCTACTTAGTCTATCAAGCATAGACATCAGAGTCGAAGTAGTTCGGACAGGGGAAACGACACATGCTCGCTAGGATATCGCATCCTATGCATACGTATCTCCTTTGGACGAAGGAGAATCAGAGCATTCGTAGCTCGACTGACACACACACAAACAAACACTGGCAAAGGCAAACGTGGAGCCCGAATGCCAATCGCTGGACTTACATCAGCATCCGAACCAAAACACACACAAGAAGGCAAACATGGAGCCCGAATGCCAATCACTGGACTTACATCAGCATCCGAACCAAACAAACCCACGATGGAACCCGAATGCCACTCGATGGACTTACATCAGCTTCCAAGCACACGACAACACAAAACAAAGACACAGGCGCAAACAAACAGACAACAAATTGCTAAGGAGTCAGGCACTCGAGCCTAGCAACTGTCAAACAACCCACACAAAAAGAAAAAAGGGCGCCCGGAGAGATCAGCTCATCTCCTGCCTACGTACCTCATCTGGTATGAGGATCAGGGCGACGTAGTTCCCCTACAGAGGGATAAAGGACTAGCCTAACCAGATAACAGAGGGAGACACAACTAGGGAGACTACGACTCGAGCCTAGATGTTATCATGCAAAATCATCCCTAAGTTAAGGTTTCTAGCTAACTGGCACAGGGAGCCAGCCTATCCTAATCATGACTTGCACAGGAAGCAAGCCACACACACATTTAACTTGCACAGGGAGAAAGCCAAGCAAAACCTAACTTGCACAGGAAGCAAGTCTAAACTAACCCTAACTTGCACAGGAAGCAAGTCAAACAAACATACAAGCACAGATAGCACACACTATACACAAGCAAGTGGCTCAAACAAGGGTTAGGTTTTAGTCGAGGGGTCATATCAACCTCAACAAACAAACCTCTGGAACTGGGTGAATGTGCTCTTAACCTTGCCATTGAGGGGCTAAGGTGAAGCAGATGAAAGGTGAGTGAAGATAAGACTTCACAGCTCTTATCCCTGGCCTGGGAGAGCTTAAGACAAGGATGTGTGGGTTCAGAAAGTGGGAACCCTTCTACACATTTAAAACTGACTCAACTGTACAATTGTACAAGATCTTGGGTTTGTATCTGCAATGCATCAACACAGTGGTGTGAGCAAAGCAGATGACACACAGAATAGCAGGAGATAGGTTTCATATCCCTTGGGTCCTGCCAATTGCCTCTTCACTTAGGAGGTCTTTGACTCTATACAAGGACAAATGTAAACATTCACAAACATTGCCTCTTAAGGAGGACTTCAGACAGTTGCCTGGCCAAGTAACAGGCCAGGTCTTCCAGACTACATGAAGAAAAAGGGATTATACCTCAAGCAAGTTGCTAAATAGCAAAGCAAAGCAAGTTCAAAGAACTTAAGCAACTAATGGTACCTGAAATAGTCAAACAAATCAGTACACAATTCACAAGTTAAAGCAAAGGAAATAGGAATCAACAGTTAAAACAAACAGACAAATGTGCACAGTACAAAGCTCAAGGCATATGAGCCAAGCAACCTACAAAACAAAGAGGTTAGCTCATGATAATCAAATGAACTCAATCAAATTGTAGTGATCTCTTTGAAGCATTTGTAGCTTAACCTGAAAACATGAACTCAAACATAAGCCACAGGACCACTAGGACAAGCCTAGGGTCAAAAATGAATGAGAAAGCCAAAACAGCAAGCAATGTCCAATCAAAATCAAGTTCAAACATTTAGGAAGCAAACCCAATTGGTTTCATGTTCATATCGTGCATCATCATCATTTCATGAGCAATTTAGGTCAAGGTATAGCAAACAGAAGCTCATAGAAGTCAACAGCATGACTTGCACCAAAAGCAATCTTAAACATTTCCAAAAATCACCAAATAAATCATGATCAATCACAACCCACAGCATGGTAAGCATGTCAAATTTCATCTCATTTGGACAAGTGGAAGGCAGTCAATGAAAATCAGAAAGTAAAATCAATTTTGAACATGCTCAAAGAAGTCAACCAAACATGCATCAACTTGAAAAATTCATAAATCAGAGATGGTGTATGATAAATGAATGGGACTAAAACCATGGCAAAGATGAGGATGTCTAGTTATCTCATGTAAAATTTCATGTCCATCCAATAAAGTATGAGAATTTCACAAATGAAATGGGAACATGTGTCACAAAAAGTCAACATAAGGCCAAACAGGGGAGAAAATCCCAAACAAATAGGAAATGCCACAAATAATTCCAAGAAAATTCACATGTAAACTAGACATCCAAGAGTAGGGTCATGCGAAAATTCAGACCAATTGGAGGTCAGGAAGCATGGTATCAAAAATCATGAAGTTGAACATCCATGGTGTGACACAAGTTGTCACACCCTACTTCAAAGAATCACAACTCTCAAACCACATAAGATAAAATCATGATCTTTACATCAAAATAAACATGGAGGAGTGTAGATTAAGCATAAAAAATTTCAGATCAAATGGACAAAGCATCACAATTTCACAATAGATTTGGCTAGATGTACAATATTTGGTCACATGTTACAAACCCTAGTGCCATTTAAAATTCACTGATCAAAAAAATCTGGAAAAATAATGATAAAAAACTAGGGATCATGATGAAGATGATGCAAAAATTCCCATGAAATTTGGAATTGAAATGAACAAGTTATGAATTTTGCAAGATTGATGATCAAAGTGAAATAATTATTGAAATGAAAATGAATTAAATTGGAATATTAATGAACCGGATGGCACATTGGTAATTTTGGGAACCACTTAACAAAACGACCACGTTTTGGTCGCGAGAATGAAATATTCTCATTGGTCAGCATGGCGTACAGTGCCATGCGCACGTTCACAACAACAATTCTGGGCAAGGCTTATGAAGAAAACCTAGGGTTCATGAACAGTAAGCAACAACCTTCATCCCCAAATCGTGTTTTCATGAAATTTCCCAGAATTCCAAATTGGTTACACAGAAATGTTCAGCATGGCATGGCAAGTAAGAATCCAACATCAATTTTCATCAAAACATCACATATATCATGAATCGAACCAAAGAACATTCAACATTAACACTTGCTCAAGAACAAACATTCCCAGAAATGATCAATGAGTACACCAATAGAACCATCAGACCATACACATGACAACTCCAAGCATTATTTTCATGGTAACAAGCTATTGAGAGAGAATCGAGCAAAAAGCATATGAACATCAATCTTCATTTCCAGATTTCTTGCTAATTATTTAACCAAATTCTACCATTCAAAGCTCATAATGATCAGGGTACTAAGACCTACACTAAGCATGGCAAAGTTTTGGAAATAGAGAGAATCGAATACTAACCAAATCTGCAAGGCAGATGAAGATTCGGGTGTTTTCTGGCTTGTATAAGCCCGAACAGAGGAAAACTTAGCCTTCACAAGTTGAATGGTGAAGTAATCTTGGCTCAATGTAGCTTGTTCTTGCTAGAATATCAACCTGCCATGGCTGAGCTCTCTTTGAAAACAGTGCTAGGAAAGGAGCTTTCAGTTGGGGAAATATGGTTGCAAAGTGTCCAAAATGATGCTTGGATGGTGAATAAACAATGGCTTGCTCGAGTTCTTTGGAGCTTTTTGACTGATTTTGGAAAATGCAAGCAAGGTGGAATTTGAGAGAGAGTGGATTTCTGTGGTTAGATGGCTGCTAGGGTTTGTAAATGACAGAAAATCATCTTTATATTCTCTGTTTAAAAGTACAAATCAAAGTCCATGAAAAGGTGGGATGTAGTTGTTGAAAAATGTACTTTTGGCCAATTTTCAAGCAAGTTAGGAATGGCTATATGTACTGCACGAAAATGACTTTGTAACATGACCAAAATATGATTTCTGAACATATTTGATTGGTAGAATTGATTAGAAATGGTTAATTTTGAAACTCACTTTTGTACCACACTTGAAATCAATTCATGCAAGTCCAAAAATGCCATTTTGATTGGTAATGTTTTGATGCATGATGGTTACATTTTTGGAAAGAGGGGGTCAAATGTGACTTGTAGGAAAAAACCCCACCCAAATTGGCCAAATGGTTTGAGAGATATGGCCTTTTGAAGTTCAAGAATTTCTGAAAATGATTTGATCATAACTTGCCAACCATACATGGGAATTGAGTGTTCTTGGACTTTTTGGAAATGGGAGAACAAGATCTTCAACTTTCATGTTGGGCAAAAATTCATTTGAAGCTTGTATCATGATGTAAGTTTGAGGATCAAGACTTTCCATTTTTGGCAGGTTTCAATTACAGGTCCAATTTCTATTTTTGGAAATTTCTGATCTGGCTTCAAATTCTTCCATGATGGTGTTTGACATGATATATGAGGCCTATTTGGACATGAATAAGCTCTCTCAAACCAAATCCAACCATCAAAACCATAAAATCAGACACAGTTGACCAAGTTTGACTTTTTAGGGTTTCTGACTGACTGTGCATTGACTGATGACTTCTGAACATCCAATCCTTGACCAAAACACTTCAAATGGATCCCCAAGTCATGTGAACATGTTGGACCAACCCTAGGGCCTTGGCTTAATAGAAAACACACTTGCTTGCTTGATTGACTGATCTCCTGATCAGTTTGACCTAATTTCTTGATTGGCTTGCACTTGGGCAAAAGGGACAATGCAATGCTATGCAGTGGACCATGTTATGTTATGACCTAATATGAGTATGTATGTACAATGATAGGTGCAAATTTGAGGTGCTACAGCTGCCCCTATTCAATCAACTGGGAACCCGAATGGATGAGAGCAACGGCTGTCAGACTTTCAGGGTAAACAGGGATTGAATACCAAGAACCGTAGAAATTTGCACTCTGCCGGATATGAAAGAAGGAGAACCACGTCATTTACCGATGACGCCTGCAATTGACAACTTCAGAAAGGCGAAACCATTTACCGATGGTTAGAAACTGGAAACTTGATATTTACCGATATCAACTTTAGCAAGACCATTTACCGATGGCTGTTGGGAAACAATTCTGATGTAAAAGGAAGCAAAACCATTTACCGATGGCGGCTTCAAAGAAACTTGACATTTACCGATATCAACTTCAACTCGACCATTTACCGATGGCTACTGCAACTGGGGATCTGATATTTACCGATATCGAAGAAAACGGGGCCATTTACCGATGGCGGATAAAACTGGGCGTTCAATATTTACCGATATCGAAGCATACGGGGCCATTTACTGATGGCGAATAAAACTGGGCATTCAATATTTACCGATATCGAAGCATACAGGGCCATTTACCGATGGCGTCTCCACTTGGGGAGGAACAAAATCTTTGTGGTGTAATCAGACAAGACGCTTACCGACGACTTCTGGGGATCTTGATTTTATCAACAAGGAAACAAAGCATGACCAGACATTTACCGATGACTGGGATGAGACTCGACGTTTACCGACATCGAAAGATGATGTTTACCGACATCCAAAGAAATGACCAGACATTTACCGATGACTGGGGATGAGAAATTTATTGGGAAGAGAAAAACAAATATTCGCAACCGGAAACCAGACAGGACATTTACAGATGACTCTACTGGGGATTTCTAGCTGGGGATTATCAGACATTTACCGATGACTGCAGAAAAGACTCGATGTTTACCGACATCGAAAGATGATGTTTACCGACATCAAAAAATGACCAGGCATTTACCGATGACTGGGGAGAATACCCGATGTTTACAGACACCGAAACAATGGTGTTTACCGACACCAAAAATGATGACCAGACATTTACTGATGACTGGGGAGAATACTCGATGTTTACAGACACCGAAATGACCAGACATTTACTGATGACTGGGGAGAACACCCGATGTTTACAGACACCGAAACAATGGTGTTTACCGACACCAAAAAAGAAACACACGTGGGTGTTGGTATGACACTTACTGGTATCACAAGAACGATATCTTAGATATGTCAAGGCAAGGTTGACCACTTGCTGGGGGTCTCACTGGGGAGAAACAAACTTTCTGTCACCAACGGGCGAGGTAATAAACCTTTGTGGGGATATCAATCCTGAATGCTGTCAAGAGCAACTGTAGCAGACTTGCTGTGCTGATGTTGAATGAAATGATCCGCCTCTGCCGGGGATACGGTCTGGTGAGGTTAACACATGAATGCATATGTTTGAATTTTTCTATGGCGTAATGCTCCATACTGAATGGAAATGCTACGCAGTTTGAGGATGCAATGATCACTAAAAATGCAAAAAATGCAAAAATGATGAAAAACTCCGGCTGGGGAGCCAAAACTAATCGGATACTCCAACTCTGCGGGGAGACTCTGCAAGGAGAGCAACGACTTCTCACTCATGTTGGAGAATAGCACTGCTGCTGGGGGGAGGTAAACTCCGCTGGGGATATCCTTCAGTCCACAGATAGGATAAATGCTGGAGATAAATTTCAATGAACCTGCCGCACTCGGGGAGGAAATCGGCAAATACAAGCCTGCTGGGGATAGGCAATCCTTAGATCTGTTGGGAAATAGAAGGCACTATCCACAGACGTCTCCGCATGGGAACATAGCTCTGATAGCTTCCAAACTTGCTTGGGGAAAATATCTGCTGAGGAAACGTCCTCACAGATGCCAACCTGAAAAACAGCACAACAAAATGCCCCCAGGGGATACACGGACAAGATACGCTCAAGTGTCCTCAACATTCAAAATGATTTTCCAATGTTTTGTCATCCTGCAAGTCATTGTTTAGCCTTCATGTTTTTATATGCAATGCTTATCAAAAATTCGGACATTTTGCAAACAAAACAGTAAAAATAAAAACAAAAGAGCCATTTATCTGAATAACGACTTTTATTGATTGAAAATGCGCCTGAAAAGGCAAATACATTGGGAGGCAATTCCTAGAAAGAGGTAATTGCGCACAAAAGGAAAGATCTATCCTAATGGCAATGTGAACACGGCATCCACTATTTCCCAATTCTGTTATAACTCACAGATCATCAGTTTTCCTCCCAACTCCTTGCCTTCTGAGAAGAATGACTGGACGGATCACATCTTTCGAGATGGCAGACGACAAAGCTTGATGAAGTACAGACAACTCAGACTGTAATCTTCGCTTTAATCCCTCTTTTGCCTGGATTGCCCTTTCGGGTTTTCAATCCACCGGGATACCCATTTTTGCCTAAGCCGCCCTTGCGGGTTTTCGACTTACCGGGTGTACAAATTCTTTTCATTTTATCCCTAATTTTTGCCCGAACCTTTCCTTTCTGTTTTTTGGTTCGCCGGGATGCCCCCTTTTTTTTTTTTGCCTGGACTCTTTTTTCTTTTTGTCCAGCGGGTCAATTTATGCGAAGTATTTTTTGACTACATCTGAGTTAACAGGAGACGGAAAATCTTCACCATCCATAGTTGTAAGCATCAAGGCTCCACCGGAGAATACCTTTTTCACAACATACGGACCTTCGTAGTTAGGAGTCCACTTGCCCCTGTTATCTGCACCAGGAGGGAGGATCCTCTTCAAAACTAGATCACCTATCTGATAGCTTCGAGGACGCACTTTCTGATCAAAGGCTCGCTTCATCCTTCTCTGATACAACTGTCCATGACATACAGCTGCTAGCCGTCTCTCCTCGATAAGGCTCAACTCGTTAAACCTTGTTCGAATCCACTCGGCTTCGTCCAGCTTGACATCCAATAAAACTCTCAGAGAAGGAATCTCCACTTCAACAGGTAGGACAGCTTCCATACCATACACAAGGGAGTAAGGGGTTGCCCCGGTCGACGTACGTACTGAGGTACGGTACCCATGCAAAGCGAAAGGCAGCATCTCATGCCAATCCTTGTACGTAACGACCATCTTCTGCACAATCTTCTTGATATTCTTGTTCGCCGCTTCTACAGCACCATTCATCTTCGGTCTGTAAGGAGAAGAATTGTGATGTTCAATCTTGAAATCTTTACAAAGCTCTTTCATCATCTTGTTATTGAGATTCGAACCATTGTCAGTGATGATTCTCTCAGGAACTCCATAACGACATATGATTTCTTTCTTGATGAACCGGGTAACCACTTGTTTGGTAACGTTAGCATAGGAAGCTGCTTCCACCCATTTGGTGAAATAGTCAATCGCAACCAAGATGAAGCGATGTCCATTCGAAGCAGTAGGCTCAATCTTCCCAATCATATCAATGCCCCACATGGCAAACGGCCAAGGCGAATTCATGACATTCAGAGGGCTTGGTGGTACATGCACCTTATCAGCATAGATTTGACACTTATGGCACTTCCGGGCATACTTGAAACAATCGGATTCCATGGTCATCCAGTAATAACCCGCTCTCAACAATTTCTTAGCCATTGCATGTCCGCCGGCATGAGTACCGAAGGAACCTTCATGAACTTCCTGCATTAACATGTCTGCCTCGGGTCTGTCCACGCATCTGAGCAAGACCATGTCAAAGTTTCTCTTATACAGCACATCATCCTGATTCAAATAGAAGCTTCCAGCTAGCCTTCTTAGGGTTTTCTTGTCATTCTTCGACGCACCTTCAGGATACTCCTGAGTCTTGAGGAAGTTCTTCATGTCATAATACCACGGCTTCTCATTAATCACAACAGACTCGGCTGCAAACACATACGCAGGCCTCTCGAGTCGATTCACCGCAACATGTGGCACATGATTCCACCAATGAACTTTGATCATAGACGACAAAGTAGCCAAGGCATCAGCCATTTGATTCTCATCCCGGGGGACATGGTACAAATTCACCTTCTTGAAGAACGTCAGTATTCTTCTGGTGTAATCTCTATACGGAATCAAATGCGGCTGATTCGTATTCCAATCTCCATTGACTTGATTGATCACTAGAGCGGAATCTCCATAAATGTCAAGAGTTTTGATCCTCAGATCAATGGCTTCTTCTATCCCCATGATACAAGCCTCATACTCAGCTTCGTTGTTGGTGACGTCGAACGTCAATCTGGCAGAAAAAGGTATATGAGCACCTTTAGGATTGATCAATACTGCCCCAACACCGTTACCATTCATATTCACAGCCCCATCAAACATCAGTGTCCATTTGTCATCCGGATCCGGTCCTTCCTCGACAAGAGGCTCTTCGCAATCTTTCATCTTCAGATACATGATGTCTTCATCAGGGAATTCAAACATCATAGGCTGATAATCTTCAATCGGTTGCTCGGCGAGGTAGTCTGACAGAATACTACCTTTGATGGCCTTTTGTGACGTGTACTGAATATCATATTCTGTTAGAATCATCTGCCAACGAGCAACGCGTCCGGTGAGGGCCGGTTTCTCAAAGATGTACTTCACTGGATCCATCTTAGAAATCAATAAGGTAGTATGGTTCAACATATACTGCCTCAGTCGGCGAGCAGCCCAGGCCAAAGCACAGCAAGTTTTCTCGAGCAGTGAATATCTTGTTTCACAGTCGGTAAACTTTTTGCTAAGGTAGTATATGGCATGCTCTTTTCGACCAGACTCGTCATGCTGCCCCAATACACACCCCATCGAGTTCTCAGTCACTGACAGGTACATTATCAGAGGTCTCCCTGGAACTGGAGGTATAAGGATTGGAGGTTTCTGTAAATACTCTTTAATCTTGTCAAAAGCTTTCTGACAATCATCATTCCACCTGATTGCTTGATTCTTTCTTAGCAATTTGAAAATTGGTTCACACGTGGCAGTTAGGTGAGATATGAACCTTGCAATGTAGTTCAATCTCCCTAAAAACCCACGGACTTGCTTTTCCGTTTTTGGTTCAGGCATCTCTTGAATAGCTTTGACTTTCGCTGCATCAACCTCAATCCCTTTCTCACTGACAATGAAGCCTAAAAGCTTCCCTGATCTCACCCCAAACGTACACTTGTTCGGATTCAACCTCAGCTTGAACTTTCTCAACCGGTCAAACAGCTTCTGCAAATTAACCAGGTGCTCCTCTTCTGTCTGCGACTTCGCAATCATATCATCTACGTATACTTCAATCTCTTTGTGCATCATGTCATGAAAGAGAGTCGTCATTGCCCTCTGATAGGTAGCACCAGCATTCTTTAGCCCAAATGGCATCACCTTATAGCAGAACGTGCCCCAAGGTGTAATGAATGTCGTCTTTTCCATGTCCTCTGGCGCCATCTTGATCTGATTATATCCAGAGAAACCATCCATGAAAGAGAATACCGAGGATTGAGCCGTATTATCAACCAATACATCAATGTGAGGTAATGGGAAATCATCTTTCGGACTCGCTCTATTCAAATCCCGGTAATCGACACACATTCTGACTTTGCCATCCTTCTTCGGCACAGGAACGATGTTGGCCACCCATGGGGGATAACTTGTAACAGCCAAAAAACCTGCATCCCACTGCTTCTGAACCTCTTCCTTGATCTTAGTTGCCATGTCAGGACTCGTTCTACGAAGTTTCTGCTTGACCGAAGGACATCCTTCTCTAAGAGGTAATCGATGCACCACAATGTCTGTATCCAAACCAGGCATATCTTGATATGACCAGGCGAATATCTCCACATATTCTCTCAGCATCTCAATCAGCCTCCTCTTGACAGAGTCCTCTAAAGCATCCCCAATCTTGATTTCTCTTTTGGCGTCCTCAGTACCCAAATTAACAACCTCCAACTCCTCCTGATGAGGTTGGATGACCCTTTCCTCTTGCTTCAGCAATCTGACCAATTCTGCAGGAAGTTCACAGTCTTCCTCACTCTCCTCTTCAGCTTGGTAGATGGGATTGTCGAAATCATACTGAGCCATAACAGAACTGTTCATAGTGAATGCCATAAGATCGCTTCTGCATGTTTAATGCTTTGTTTTAGAAAAAGAGTTCAATAAAGTCACAAAAACAAAAACATTGCCATTTTTATTGTTTTTTTGAAAAAAGATGAAAACAAAAAAAATAGAAAGACAGGGATCACAAAGTTTGATTTCAAAAAATGTCCTTCATTAATGATAATCATTAAAACATGATGAGGCCCTACAATGAATCACTACGCCTTGGGCAGATCGTAGGATTTTCATGCAAAATGAAAAAACAACAGAAAATTACTCTGTCAGAAGAGTAACTTGAACCACTTCTTCAGCCGTCCAGTTGTTGATAGACCCCCCTGGTGCACACGGGCGAACCCAGTTGTCCAGATCACAATCACTGTCACAGTCTTCACTACCGGTTGCAGAGACGTCGCCATGATTCATCAGCCCAGCGCTGGTAAAAGTACTCGGACCCGCTTGACCATTCTGCTCTGCTTGGAGAGGCTCATAACCAACGCCAAATTTGTCTCCTTTAACAGGCAAGTCCACCATCTTGCCCCAGCCTTCAGCTTTGCCATAATCAACAACCTCCTTAGCCTGCTTGTAAGAAGTAATTGAAGCACCTGGCTTCCTCTGCTCAGCGTACGCCACTTTCTCAAGAGCCACAGTCTCAAACGCCTGACATAAGGTTTCGTGGATCTCGCCATCCACCTCAACATACTTGAACGAGGATATATGACTCACCAGAATCTCTTCTTCACCGCACACAGTCACAATCTGACCGTTCCAGACATACTTGAGCTTTTGATGGAGAGTCGACGAGACTGCCCCTGCTGCATGAATCCATGGACGCCCCAATAAACAACTATAGGCGGGCTGGATGTCCATAACATAGAAGATGATATCGAATACCTCAGGACCTATCTTCACAGGCAAGGTAACTTCCCCACATATAGAACGTTTGGATCCGTCGAAAGCACGAACGATCAGGTCACTGGGAGTGAGCACAAACCCTTCCACATCAATCTTCTTCAGAATCTGCTTAGGCAGCACATTCAGCGACGACCCGGTGTCTACCAATACGTGAGACAACACTGCCCCCTTGCACTCCATGGTGATGTGCAAGGCTTTGTTATGGTTCCGCCCTTCAGGCGGTAAGTCCAGGTTGGTGAATCCTACACCATGCCTGGTGCTCACATTGGCCATCACACCCTCCAGTTGATTGACAGAAATCTCCTGAGGCACGTAAGCCAGATTCAGCATCTTCAGCAAGGCATTACGGTGTGCCTCAGAGCACAACAATAGTGAAAGTATAGAAATCTTGGACGGAGTTTGATTCAACTGATCTACAATCTTGTAGTCACTCTTCTTGATTATCTTCATAAACTCCTCCACGTCCTTCTCAAATGACCCCTCGGGCGCTTCCTTCTGGACAGGTTCTTCCTCAACCACAGCTTGTTTACCCTTTGCTCTGGCGAGAGCCTCAGCATTATTGTCCCTCAAAGGCTGCGGTGCGAACAGACGACCGCTTCTGGTAAAACCTCCTGGACCCCCTACATTATCCACAGCCGGACCAACAGTTGCAGGAACTCTATTCGGTAAACCAATTGTCACTGGAGTTTGATTCACTGGTCTCGTTTGACTTTCAGCCCTTCTGTAACTGCGGTGAGCATTATCATACTTCCACGGCACGGCTCTACTATTCTCAACAGCCCTTCTTCCAGACGCGGCGATAGTAGTTGGAGCACTGATGGTTACAGGCACGGAAATGGTAACTGGGGTACCATTTGTTGCAGGTGCACTAACGACCCTTTGTCCACGTCCTTCAGACGGTTTAAAGTAAATGGTGATAGTTGACACTGTTCCACGATCTTTTACAGCCCTACTGAATTGCAAACAACCCTCATCCATCATACCCTGGATACCGGGTGAATGTGCTCTTAACCTTGCCATTGAGGGGCTAAGGTGAAGCAGATGAAAGGTGAGTGAAGATAAGACTTCACAACTCTTATCCCTGGCCTGGGAGAGCTTAAGACAAGGATGTGTGGGTTCAGAAAGTGGGAACCCTTCTACACATTTAAAACTGACTCAACTGTACAATTGTACAAGATCTTGGGTTTGTATCTGCAATGCATCAACACAGTGGTGTGAGCAAAGCAGATGACACACAGAATAGCAGGAGATAGGTTGCATATCCCTTGGGTCCTGCCAATTGCCTCTTCACTTAGGAGGTCTTTGACTCTATACAAGGACAAATGTAAACATTCACAAACATTGCCTCTTAAGGAGGACTTCAGACAGTTGCCTGGCCAAGTAACAGGCCAGGTCTTCCAGACTACATGAAGAAAAAGGATTATACCTCAAGCAAGTTGCTAAATAGCAAAGCAAAGCAAGTTCAAAGAACTTAAGCAACTAATGGTACCTGAAATAGTCAAACAAATCAGTACACAATTCACAAGTTAAAGCAAAGGAAATAGGAATCAACAGTTAAAACAAACAGACAAATGTGCACAGTACAAAGCTCAAGGCATATGAGCCAAGCAACCTACAAAACAAAGAGGTTAGCTCATGATAATCAAATGAACTCAATCAAATTGTAGTGATCTCTTTGAAGCATTTGTAGCTTAACCTGAAAACATGAACTCAAACATAAGCCACAGGACCACTAGGACAAGCCTAGGGTCAAAAATGAATGAGAAAGCCAAAACAGCAAGCAATGTCCAATCAAAATCAAGTTCAAACATTTAGGAAGCAAACCCAATTGGTTTCATGTTCATATCGTGCATCATCATCATTTCATGAGCAATTTAGGTCAAGGTATAGCAAACAGAAGCTCATAGAAGTCAACAGCATGACTTGCACCAAAAGCAATCTTAAGCATTTCCAAAAATCACCAAATAAATCATGATCAATCACAACCCACAGCATGGTAAGCATGTCAAATTTCATCTCATTTGGACAAGTGGAAGGCAGTCAATGAAAATCAGAAAGTCAAATCAATTTTGAACATGCTCAAAGAAGTCAACCAAACATGCACCAACTTGAAAAATTCATAAATCAGAGATGGTGTATGATAAATGAATGGGACTAAACCATGGAAAAGATGAGGATGTCTAGTTATCTCATGTAAAATTTCATGTCCATCCAATAAAGTATGAGAATTTCACAAATGAAATGGGAACATGTGTCACAAAAAGTCAACATAAGGCCAAACAGGGGAGAAAATCCCAAACAAATAGGAAATGCCACAAATAATTCCAAGAAAATTCACATGTAAACTAGACATCCAAGAGTAGGGTCATGCGAAAATTCAGACCAATTGGAGGTCAGGAAGCATGGTATCAGAAATCATGAAATTGAACATCCATGGTGTGACACAAGTTGTCACACCCTACTTCAAAGAATCACAACTCTCAAACCACATAAGATAAAATCATGATCTTTACATCAAAATAAACATGGAGGAGTGTAGATTAAGCATAAAAAATTTCAGATCAAATGGACAAAGCATCACAATTTCACAATAGATTTGGCTAGATGTACAATATTTGGTCACATGTTACAAACCCTAGTGCCATTTAAAATTCACTGATCAAAAAAATCTGGAAAAATAATGATAAAAAACTAGGGATCATGATGAAGATGATGCTAAAATTCCCATGAAATTTGGAATTGAAATGAACAAGTTATGAATTTTGCAAGATTGATGATCAAAGTGAAATAATTATTGAAATGAAAATGAATTAAATTGGAATATTAATGAACCGGATGGCACATTGGTAATTTTGGGAACCACTTAACAAAACAACCACGTTTTGGTCGCGAGAATGAAATATTCTCATTGGTCAGCATGGCGTACAGTGCCATGCGCACGTTCACAACAACAATTATGGGCAAGGCTTATGAAGAAAACCTAGGGTTCATGAACAGTAAGCAACAACCTTCATCCCCAAATCGTGTTTTCATGAAATTTCCCAGAATTCCAAATTGGTTACACAGAAATGTTCAGCATGGCATGGCAAGTAAGAATCCAACATCAATTTTCATCAAAACATCACATATATCCTGAATCGAACCAAAGAACATTCAACATTAACACTTGCTCAAGAACAAACATTCCCAGAAATGATCAATGAGTACACCAATAGAACCATCAGACCATACACATGACAACTCCAAGCATTATTTTCATGGTAACAAGCTATTGAGAGAGAATCGAGCAAAAAAGCATATGAACATCAATCTTCATTTCCAGATTTCTTGCTAATTATTTAACCAAATTCTACCATTCAAAGCTCATAATGATCAGGGTACTAAGACCTACACTAAGCATGGCAAAGTTTTGGAAATAGAGAGAATCGAATACTAACCAAATCTGCAAGGCAGATGAAGATTCGGGTGTTTTCTGGCTTGTATAAGCCCGAACAGAGGAAAACTTAGCCTTCACAAGTTGAATGGTGAAGTAATCTTGGCTCAATGTAGCTTGTTCTTGCTAGAATATCAACCTGCCATGGCTGAGCTCTCTTTGAAAACAGTGCTAGGAAAGGAGCTTTCAGTTGGGGAAATATGGTTGCAAAGTGTCCAAAATGATGCTTGGATGGTGAATAAACAATGGCTTGCTCGAGTTCTTTGGAGCTTTTTGACTGATTTTGGAAAATGCAAGCAAGGTGGAATTTGAGAGAGAGTGGATTTCTGTGGTTAGATGGCTGCTAGGGTTTGTAAATGACAGAAAATCATCTTTATATTCTCTGTTTAAAAGTACAAATCAAAGTCCATGAAAAGGTGGGATGTAGTTGTTGAAAAATGTACTTTTGGCCAATTTTCAAGCAAGTTAGGAATGGCTATATGTACTGCACGAAAATGACTTTGTAACATGACCAAAATATGATTTCTGAACATATTTGATTGGTAGAATTGATTAGAAATGGTTAATTTTGAAACTCACTTTTGTACCACACTTGAAATCAATTCATGCAAGTCCAAAAATGCCATTTTGATTGGTAATGTTTTGATGCATGATGGTTACATTTTTGAAAGAGGGGGTCAAATGTGACTTGTAGGAAAAAACCCCACCCAAATTGGCCAAATGGTTTGAGAGATATGGCCTTTTGAAGTTCAAGAATTTCTGAAAATGATTTGATCATAACTTGCCAACCATACATGGGAATTGAGTGTTCTTGGACTTTTTGGAAATGGGAGAACAAGATCTTCAACTTTCATGTTGGGCAAAAATTCATTTGAAGCTTGTATCATGATGTAAGTTTGAGGATCAAGACTTTCCATTTTTGGCAGGTTTCAATTACAGGTCCAATTTCTATTTTTGGAAATTTCTGATCTGGCTTCAAATTCTTCCATGATGGTGTTTGACATGATATATGAGGCCTATTTGGACATGAATAAGCTCTCTCAAACCAAATCCAACCATCAAAACCATAAAATCAAACACAGTTGACCAAGTTTGACTTTTTAGGGTTTCTGACTGACTGTGCATTGACTGATGACTTCTGAACATCCAATCCTTGACCAAAACACTTCAAATGGATCCCCAAGTCATGTGAACATGTTGGACCAACCCTAGGGCCTTGGCTTAATAGAAAACACACTTGCTTGCTTGATTGACTGATCTCCTGATCAGTTTGACCTAATTTCTTGATTGGCTTGCACTTGGGCAAAAGGGACAATGCAATGCTATGCAGTGGACCATGTTATGTTATGACCTAATATGAGTATGTATGTACAATGATAGGTGCAAATTTGAGGTGCTACAAAACGGCATCACTTGATAACAGAATGTTCCCCATGGTGTTATGAATGTAGTTTTTTCCATGTCTTCGGGAGCCATTTTGATCTGGTTATACCCGGAGAATCCGTCCATGAAGGAGAATATGTCAAACTTTGCTGTATTGTCTACCAACATGTCAATGTGAGGCAGGGGGAAATCATCCTTTGGGCTTGCTCTATTTAAGTCACGATAGTCGACACACATTCGTACCTTCCCGTCCTTCTTAGGAACTGGCACAATATTTGCTATCCACTCTGGATACACTGAAGTGGCAAGAAAACCAACATCTATTTGCTTCAGAACTTCTTCTTTAATTTTGACGGCCATATCTGGATGTGTTCTTCTTAATTTCTGTTTGACTGGTGGACATTCTGGCTTCAAAGGTAGCTTGTGCTCTACGATGCCAGTGTCGAGACCAGGCATATCTTGATAAGACCAAGCAAACACATCTACATACTCTTTCAACAGGCTGATCAATTGCTCCTTGACCTGTGGGGATAACAATGCTCCAATTTTGACTTCTTTCACATTTTCTTCCGAACCCAAGTTGACTGTTTCCAAAGGCTCCTTGTATGGCTGAATAGTGTCTTCTTCATTTTCAAGCTGGCGGGCGACCTCTTCTGGAATCTCATCCCACTCTTCCTCTTCAGCTTCGAATACAAAATGTTCAAAGTTGGGAGAGGGCATGATGTCATTGTGTTCAACGGGTTTAAGTAACCTGTACAAACAATTTTTTTTAGAGGACTGACCATGACATGCAAAAATGTGTTCTTTTTAAGGTTTTTTTTGTGTTACCATTTTCCGAAAAAGCTGAAAAGATAAAAGGACACAAGTGTATAGGAACACAAAAGATCTTTTTCATGGATAGTACGTTTTTGACAAAAGTGCCCATTTTACAAAATTAATGCTTCGCGCTTTGGGCTAAAGCGGAAGATTTTTGAAAACTGAAAAGCTTAATTACTTTGATATGTGGACACAATGTGGGATGTCAACTGCGGTCCAGTTCTTCATAACTATTCCAGTCGCCATTCTGTCTTTCCCTCGAAGAGCTTTTATCTCTTTTTGTAATTCCACAAACTGATCCTGGAATTCATCCATTCTATCATTGAGACCAGGATCCTCACTTGGGGTAGGGCCGTGATAGACAGGTTCTCCTAGGTGAGGAGTATAGTGAACAACGGGAGGCACATTAGTGAAGACAGGAGCATTTGGTGGAACGAACTCTTGTTGATATCTATCTTGATTAAGATCCCTGGGTATTTCCCAAGGACGGGATGCTGTGATGGTAACAGAAGTGACTGGGACAGCGTTGATTTCTGAAGCGATGACTGTAGTGACGGGTGCTGCTGTTGTCTGATTCTGAATTTGAGGTTGATTCTGTGCCGAAGTCTGTCCTGAATTATGAACTTGAGCCCTAGCCTGGGCTTCCTCTGCTTGTAGAAGGGCGGTTAACATTTGGTTGCGCATCTCTGCTGCCTGTGCTTGCGCCTGGATCTGTGCATCTTGTGCTTCGGCAACCTGAGCTTGTGCTGTTTGAAGTTGAGCAGCTTGGGCTGCTTGGTTTGCTATCAATGTCTCGACCATAGCAGAAAGGCGGTCAACCTGAGCTTTCAATTCTCGGTTCTCGTTATCTGTTATCTCCATTCTTCTTTTGTAGTTGGCTCTTGTGTTGTAATTATGCGTCAGCTTGAAATGGATCTTAGCGGCGGGAAGCAACTGTTAGAAGACTGGACCAAGACAGACAACCCGTATGCACGTGATGCATGGATATGCAAAATGAATGATTTTCCAAGGAACTCTAAGTGAAGGAAAAGATAGAATTGCAAACATTTTTGATAACAAAACAAAATTTTTCATTTTAAGCATTTTTATCAAAATATACAAAGTTATCAACCCAAAATACAACCAAGAAAACCATTTAAGGACATGTGTCATCAGGACGAGCATAAACAAGTAGGAGTTGTCCTTCAAGTCTCTCAATTCTTTCTTCATAGGCCTTCTGCATAAAAGCTTTCTCCTTCACCAAACTGTCTACAAGACCTTTCCATGCACCTGAGGACTGTGGAATCTGGGAGTAATCTGTTGTGCCTGAGGAAAATAAATCCTCTTGCACCCTTGGACGTTTACCTGCACGATCTTCTCCACTCTGCTCCTTTAACTGTCTCTGAAGTTCTTCATTTTCCATTTCGAGCACCTGGGCCTTATCCTTCCAAGCGTCTCTCTCTTTCTTGACCCTCTCCAAGGTGGCTTGGAGTTCTTCTTTGTCATCTAGCGGAAGGTAGGGGGTCTTCAACGGGGCGGGTTTGATAGGATCATGATGTGGGTATGGCATTTTCAACTGTATAGCTCTGGCTCTGATCCACTGGAGGTACGGCTCATAGGAGGTACAATCTTCCTTACCCAATTCAAGTCTCCCCTTGTGACAAACACGATGCTAAGCTCTTACTACTCTCTCTTTCATGGTAGGGTCCTCCTCGTTATCCCTCAAGAAAATACCTTCTAAAAGAATGTTAGGAGGCTTGTCCTTCATAGGGTAACCGAATTGTCTCCTAGCAAGTACTGGATTATAAGAAATGATTCCCTTTGTGCCCATGAGGGGCACATTGGGCAACTCCCCGCAACTATCAATGATCTTCACATCGTCTAAAACTCTACTATACCATGCAATATCTGACTGGGTAAGAGACATAATCCTCTGTGACCACTGAAGTCCTGACTTGCGATCCCAAAAAGTAGCTGACTTAGGAAGATGAGAGACAAACCATTTGTAGAGTAACGGTATACAGCAGACTATGGTTCCTCCTCCTTTCAAAGTACGGTAATGGATGGAATGATAGGTGTCTCCGAGCAAAGTTGGAACAGGATTACCACTTAGGAAGATGCGTATAGCATATGAATCCATAAAACCTTCAATATTAGGAAATAGTAACAAACCGTAGATCAACAAGGCGAACAGATGCTCCACAATAATATCACAACCTTGACTGGCAAAATAAGAAACCTTCCCCATTAAGAACTTGGCAGTGAAACCTGGAAGTCCTCCTTTGGTGGTGAAGTTATTCTTGAATTCTGACTTCTTCATGTACAACACTTTTGCAAGAGAACTGTGCTCGGGTAACTTTTCTGAACCAGAGAAAGGTACTGTATCAGCAACTGGGATGTGAAGCAACTGGGCATACTCTTCCAATGTAGGCATGAGTTGATAGTCTGGGAATATGAAACAGTGATAGACTGGATCATAGAACTGTACTAATGTCAGCAATAACCCTTCTTCCATCCTAAGTGTCAATAAAGATATAAGTGCCCCATATTTGTCTCTGAAACCAATAGGATCTGCGATCGAAGAAACCAGTTTCTTTAGTTCATCTATCTTTGGATTGATGAGATTGTACTTTTTCACACTTCTCCGTCCAAAATCCATGTTTCCTGCAATATTTGCAATCCTCACTTTAAGTTCCTTGGAAAAAGGTTGAAATGATGGGAATGAATGCATGTCATGCATGAATGCAACAAACACAAACATGGTCAAACAATACAAGGTTCAAAGTTCATCACCAGCATGGAGTTTAGGACAATGCCCCAAGATAAGTTCTAAGGTTCACCTGCCAAACGGGTTCTAAAAGTTCCCAAGGTTATGGATCCTTCTTCTGATAATACCGGGTTAAGCAACTGCTCGCTTTCCAATATTATTCTCAAAAGAATCTCGCTTGAGTGTGATATCGCGTATCAACCAAACCAGACTTTTGGTCCGAAGTGGTCACCGCATCACATCCTAAGTAAGGCCAAGATGGGGTAAAGGTAAACTAAGGTCCTTGGCTTCACGGGATCGTCGAAAGCAACAATGCCTCACAAATGACTTGTTTAGCACTATCACCCTCAAAGAGGCCTCCACCAAGCGGAAGGCTCAAGTCAACTCGGTAAGGATTGTCTCCTATCAAGTCAACCTGAATTATCATCCATCCTATCTTAAATGTGCCCCAAATCCGGGTATAGGATTTATCACAAGTATCCCCCAAAACCCAAAATAACAAATATTACAAACAATACAATTTAGCAAATATTCACAAAGCAAACATATAAACAAGCAAAGATAGGCTAAACCCTCAAATAAGTTTAATCATGTACTCCCCAGCAGAGTCGCCATTCTGTCGCGGCGGGATTTTTCACGAGATTAAGTATTGATTGAACTTAACCCGTTTTAAAAATATTTTAAATGCAAGAGTCACCACCGTCTTTTATTTTATCCAAAAAGAGGAAGGGAAAAATAACGATAAATCCCTTTAGAGTTACGGGTTCGGGGGTTGGTTATGCAAAGGGAAGGTATTAGCACCCTCTACATCTGTGGTACTCCACAGGAACCTTTTTGCTTATGTTTATGTGAATGCTTTGCTTTTTTCGCTTTGATCGTTTGATTGGGGAGATGAGAAAAGAACTTGATTTTATTGCTTTTTGGACTCGATAAAGTCGTAGACTTCATGCCTACGTATCTCCAAGGTGCAATGGAGAAATCAGAATCCACGTAGTTCTCCCAAAAGAAAAGGGGAAAGTCTGTTTTGTTGATTTTAGATTGGCGTGTCTTGCCATCTCTTGCTCGACCTAGGCGGGAGGCTTCGAGACTGACACGTCCTTTTGAAAATGTTTTTAAACTGAAAAGCCAAAGCTGGCAAAAGATTTGAATGAGCCTAAACCCTGAAACAATACATAAATGGGCTCATTATAAGGAAGCCCAAGAGTAAGCTTGTGAGTGTGTGAAAAGGGTTTCTTAAACGGCGACCGTTGGAATCGCATCGGGTTTCTCTTTTTTGGATTTTTCGATTTTTTAACATAAAACGTGAACAATACGATTAAACACACAATACAGAACATAAAAAAAATGCGAGAAAGTAAATTATTACAACATAGTTAGCTATGAA